>NC_092509.1:104956016-105582266 GCF_047511675.1 Marmota flaviventris | reverse complement strand
GACCCTACCATGGTGGGTCACTAAGAGTTTACCTGAGAGGAGTCTGTGATCATGGAGATTTTTCTGGAAGCCTAATTCATGGAAGAGATCTAAGAATTCTACTTAGAATTGGAGGCACAACCCCCAATCTTGAGCCCTAGAGATTCAGTGAGAAGATAATGCATGGTTGTGCCTTACCATTGACCTCACAACCTTGCAGCTCCAGTCGAAGGGTAGGTCTGTTATAGGATCTCGTTGGAGAGATCCTTATATATCTAGCCACAATAGGTGGATCAAACTTGTTCTCTTTTATTGTAGAGGCATCTGAATTGCCATCAAAATACTAGAAGAACAAAGGAAAGATCAGTCATGTAACAATTCTCGGTAATTTTATAATAATATTTTGATCTAACTTAGTATTATAATATTAAGTTTCATGGGTCTGAGTCATTTGAATCAATTTGATCTTAAAATATAATTGACTTCTGCTGGGTGTAGTGGCACACACCTGTAATCCCAGTGACTTCGGAGGCTGAGGTAGGAGGATCACAAGTTCAAAGCCAGCTTTAGCAACTTAGTGAGGCCTTAAACAACTTAGTGAGACTCTGTCTCAAAATAAAAAACAAAAAAGGCTGGGGATGTAGCTTGGTGCTAAAGCATATCTGGGTTAAATCTTCAGAACCAATAATAATGATGATGATGATGATGATGATAATAATAATAGTAATAATTGTCTTCCACTTCAGGAAGATGGAATAGATGTACTTTGCCTTGTTTCCTCTGCTACATACAACTAAAACCCCGGGACATTGTACATAAAAGAAACATAAGAAGACTCTGAAAGGTGGAGAAAAAATAACAGACTGACCAGGGTTCTCAGGGCCCAAGGAACAACATGGAGTGGGCTCCTTGAGTTTCCTCTTTGCCTCATATATCCCAGTCTGGAGATGAAGAAGTTGGTAAAGTGGAGACACCCTTGAGTACAGACAAAAAAATTACCCAACAAAATCCTGCTTTCTGTAGTCAAAGTACCAGGAAGAGGCAGCCTGGCAAAAAGTTTTAGACAATAACTGTTTTATAGAAGCCAAACACCACAAAAAAACAGTGGCCCCTTCCCCACCCACAACAGCCAAGGCTGAATGGGAAGCCATAGACTTAGGGTTGTGAGACTGAGGAGATGAAAACAGGCACTGTCAGTACAGACCCTCTGACTTAGAAAGGGACCTATCCTACAAATACCTCTACACGCGGCTTAGGACCTGGAGGAAGTGAGCCAATTTATTAAAAACAAAGTATCACAACACACCTAATATGAACTAGATCATTTGAATATCACTATAACCATTAATGAAATTGGATTTATAATTTTAAAACTCCAAATGAAATCCCCAGACCCAGATGGTTTTGCTGGAAATTTTTACCAAATGTTTATAAAATTAAGACAAATTTGTAGAAATCTCTTCACATGCTCACAAGTTTCTTCTATGAGTTTGGTATTACTGTGATAGCAAAAATAGGCAGTAAAAAAAAAAAAAAAACAACTTTACAGTGATATCCCTCATGAGTATAAATGCAGAAATCCTTAAGTTACAGACTCAACTGCAATCTGTGTTTTCCTCCCAATGTGGGTTAATCAGAACCATAACTTAAGATTTTCATGATTTAATCTGTTATATGACAACTAATTTAGCCATTAGAAATAGCTAAATGATAATGTAGAAAAATAGTAAATAGTAGATGATTTACACAGGATATAAAATGAAGCAGATTCAAGGTTACAGGTGTCATAATGGCAGACAGGTTACTGGTGTCCTTGCACTCAGGTCACTTCCTCTGGGGAGTCATTGAGGGCAGGGGGCAGGAGTCAGGGCTTTGTGCCCAGCTGGGGATAGTCATGCCTCAGGCATGGCCCCAAGTGCCCTTGAAAGTCCTGCTACCTCAGAGCATCCTTGGCATAACCCTGCTGTTTGCTTCAGGCACATTGAAATGAAGAACAAAATAAAATCAGAACTCTTGGTGGCCAATTTCTAGCATGAGGGTCTTGAGGAATGAGACCAGACACTCCACACTGCTGTACATTGTCTGCTAATCTGATACATCTAGGTGCTTTATTTGATGATAAAGGGATTTTTTTTTCAAATTTTGTGGGGTTTTGGAGTTTCAGCAGCTCTGCTTATCCTTATAGACCTATCATGTCCCCGCATTCCTCCATAGAACTCTTAGAAAGCCATTCACATTTCTAGCATCCACAAAGATTATTTAAAAAGGGCACAGTCCTAGTAACCATGGGGTGAGTCTTGAGATTCAGACAGAAACGTGTATACAAACCATCACATTCTTGGTGCTGTTCCCTTTGAAGATCTGCCAGTTGGTGTGGTCGGAACTGTAAGCCACCTGGAACTCAGTAGTGTAGCAGGACTTGAGGTAGTGTTTGGCTCCTTGGGTCTGGATGCCTGTGACTACGACTTCCTTTTGCATGTCCACCTGCAGTGTAGGAACGCCCGTGAGCAGAAGGCCTTGTCAGTGAGACACACGTGGCAGTCAATTCTCTTCAGAGCCGACCTTCTTACGGTCTCAGCAAATTCATAAAATGGCTAGATGCAATCCATATGTGAGCACATGGTGCCTGGACTTGAACCCAGCTTACACCGCTACCTATTTGTGTGACACTCTGGAAAGTTAGTTTTTAATCTCTGTCTTAGTTTTTCACCTATAAAATGGGATATTATTAGAACCATTCTTAGGTGGTTGATTTTGAAGATGTAAAGTGTTGAAAATAATTTCTGTTAAGTTGCTATTTCCTCTATGACATTGAAAGAATAACAAAGAGAATTATTATATCACAGTCATTTTTTTATGATAGCAGTAAACATTATCAGGATAATACATACCTGGATCCAAGGCTTAGAGGCAAATTCTGTTGCAATTTTTTCTACACTCCAAGCATTATATGATCCAACATTGTTTAATCTTGCTAATTTGGGCTCCCAATAACCTAAATTCAAAAGAAGGAAAAAAGCTTATTCTGGATTTTGGGGGAAAAAAACAATAACAATAACTAGCAGTTTCTTAAGTGAGTTAAATCCAGTGGAAAACCAGAGCCTTGCAGGACCTGCTCCCTTTAGGAGAGCAAGCAGTTGACAGGGTCCTGGTACCGAGCCAGACCCCAGTGATGAAATCTCGTTTCAGCCTGTGTTTGCTCAGCCATCCACCACCATCCACCCTTTCCTTCACACAGGTGAGGCTTGTATTTTCTCTGTTCTGTTGGCATAGCTGCTGCAGACTGCCCCTACACCAGGAAAATAAGGGAGGGACCCATATGGGAGCCTCATCGTCTTCTTGATCAAGGCCTCAATCTTGGAAGGATTTCAGGCCGCCTGAGGAAATTTAGATGTCCCTGACCGAGTGGATGATGAGTAAAGCTTCTTAAATCGATGAATGCTTGGCACAGGCAAGGGGCCTTATTAATGGGGACTATAACCAACAGGCCTTTATCACCTGTCCTCGTGTACCTTCCACTACCGGATGAGCACCCCAAACGGAGCTGTCTCATTATGTTGTGGTAGAAAAAAGCCTGGAAAGGAGAACTGACACGTGGAAGTGTGGTCATGTATGATTCCACAGGGTGTACACTGCACAATTATAAGGTTGCCATTCACAGGCTATGATGTTAATACTTACTCAGATACTCAGAAGCCTTGATCTGTGAATCAGATATGACACCAGTGCTTAGTCCCATTGGCATCTTACATTCTATGAAAAACCAAACAATGATTCGTTTTTGCTTAGAAAATACAACAAAGTAAAAGATCCTTGGCTAGACATTATGATGGGTCTGTAACTATTTCTGCCTACTTTGTGTGGCGTGGACTTAAATATGTTTCATTTTAAAATAGAAAGTGCACTAGCAAGAATGGTGCTTTAATTTTAATAGTGCCACCCCAGAGGAAAAGAACTGAAATCCTGAAATGCAGCTGGCTTTTAAACCCTTTTCTACCTGCTTGGCTCTTAAAGTAAGCTATTTACAACTCTTAAGTACTATCCTTCGTGAGACTGTGTTCTTAAAAGCTGACCTGGAAGTTACAGATTATCCACACACCATCAGGGAGGAGATTGCCAGCCAGGGTGTGGCCTGGATATGGCACAGTGGTGCTCAGCAGGTGCTGTCAGTGAAGGCTTGAAGAGTGGCAGATGGAAACTGAGTCTCTTGAATACTGACATGCCAGGTTCAGTGACTATCTCTATCATTTTGTAATTCCTGTTACCTTTTCCCCACTCTGTTTTAGGAACCTAGAGAATCTCTTATATATTTTTTTCTGGTGGAAAGATTAGGAGGAGGGATGATTCCCTAATTAAGAGGACTGCCTTTGTTCTGAACCATTTGGCATGTTTTCAGTGCCATCAGACCTTGGCCCAGAACAAAAGCACCTCCGGCTACAAAATACGCCTTTGTCATGTTATCAGGGTTATCAGGATGGAACATTTGCAATCTAAAAGTTAGCAGTATTCTAGTAGCAGGCCCTCTCCTGCTAATGAACAAGATGTGGCTCTGGGGTTGTACCTTTGTCTATGATGAGAAAAGGCGTTTGCATGCCGGCTCGCTGGTTTTCTCCAACTTCTGTGTCCAGAAGCCACCAGCCAGGTTTTGATGCTTTCATTTCAAGAGTTTTAAATGTACCTCAGATAGAGAAGTAAGGGCAAAATTATACACCCAAAGATGAACAAGTTAATATTGTGATTGACAGCTTTCCAGGGGTCCTAAAACCCCCACATCACAGAGGCTGAAGCACAGAATTTGAGAGTTATCCATTTCTCTAGGCAAGCAAGTTGCAACTGACAGAATCAAAACAACTACAAAACAATAACACACATACAAATTACTAAAAATGAATTACACCACACTAGAAAGCAACTTTCACTTATCTAATGTGATGTTACAGTTCACCCATGGACAACCAAGTTTCATAGTCCCAAGTATCAAGGTGACAATGAGTGACTCATCATCAGGCCTCAAAAACATTGTTCCTTTCCTTCCTTTTTCATCTCTTTTTTGTTTTTAAAATAAGAAAATAAAAACAAACACCCTTTCCTTATAATTTTCAAATTTTCTTAGAAGCTTATATATTTGGATATTTACATAAATTATTTCAGAAAAGCACTGAAAGAATGAGGTCTATACAACCTCTGATTATTCATTCTGATACTTAATATCACCCTTTGCCAGTTAACATTGTACATAAATTCTGTTGAATATGATTTGTGGCCAGTGCCCAGATTATAAGTGAAAATTAGTAGCCAGTGGTCATCCCCCTCAAACACACTGAACTGGGATCTCCAGTTCTCCTGCCTCCAATCAGATACTCAAGTTTGGAGGTTTAGATAGTGGCTGCTCAATCCTTGTTCAGAATCTTGGGAAGTACAGCTGATGTGCTAATACTTGGTGAAAACAGAAGCAATAAACTGGGCGCAGTGGCACCCGCCTATAATCCTAGCAACTCAGACACTGAGGCAGGAGGATCGTGAGTTCAAAGCCAGCCTCAGCAAAAGTGAGGCTCTAAGCAACTCAGTGAGACCCTGTCTCTAAATGAAATACAAAATAGGGCTGGGGATGTGGCTCAGTGGTCAAGTGCCCCTCCCTGAGTTCAATCCCTCGTAGCCAAAACAAAACAGAAGAAACAGTAAGTTTGACCCAGTCCCTTTTGTTTCTGATCCTGATAGAGTGGGTCCTTCTAGATTTTTTGGCCAGTCATGGAGCATGACAAACAAACAAGAACCCCCTCCTCCCCTCCACCCACCAATCCAGGCCCGTGTGGATTTGTAGGCCTGCATCTGAAGCAGAGTCACATAATGGTATCCTCACCCAAGGGCTAGTCAAGGGACAGCTTTTCACTAGCTCCTCAGACAGCTCTGTGGAGGGGAGGCTGCTTGGGAATTCCACCCAAGATCAAAGCTGCTGAGAACAGAACCTCTGTTTTTCATTGTCTGCATTTTAACCAGCTTCCTAGGTCTTTACTATGCCTGCTGACATTTGAGAATCAGTGGCACCCAGCACTGGTTCTGCTCACACATCTGCTATCTGAACAGGTATACCTACAAACAACTCATTGGTAAGTCTTCTCTGATAAACTGTGGTTTGCTTAAATCTACATTTTCTCATTATTCAACATATGAAAAGCTATAAATACCTTTGTTTTGGTTTAGCTTTTATAATCATTAACTAACAAACAAACAAAACTTTTATCTCCAAAAAACTACATACAAGATTATGATTCCTGGACCCAAAACTATTAGGGGATAGAGCCAGGAGTAGAATTCAAGAATCCAGAGCCCTAATAAGTTTCTAATCTCCCTCCCAACAGAATGAGCTTCATCTGCCCCAGCCCTCTAGGGTTCATATTGTCATCGGCTGGAGACCTGATCTGCTCAACAGACAGCAGCTCAGGAGAAACACAGCGTCTCTGCTGAACCACATTGGGTCACACATTTAGCCTGTGTGGGCTGCACACGTCATACACTAGCTTTTTTATATACTGTAAACAGTTTGGTATGTGGCTTTGCCTCGGATCTATGGCAGAACCCTGTGTTCTGACCCCTTAGGTAGTAGATGCACAGGGAGAGAAGGAGGGGGAGTTATGGATGCTAAGGTTGTCCTGTCCAGCTACTTCTTAGCAGGGACCTCTTCCATTGCCCAGATCTTTACCAGGCAGAAGGGGCCAGACCCCTAACTGGTGCTTCTGAGTGCCATGTTCTAGCAAGGTCTGGCCATGAAAGTGAACCACGTGAATGTCTTGGGAACTGCCCATGTTCAGCAGGTGCAACCTCACCCACTCTTGCTCGTACATTCTCAGACCAGGCAAGTTGTAGATCATCCCATTGATGGCTGAAACGACAGAGAGTTGCAATCAATTGAAACTTGTATGCTCCAGGAGGAGGTTGATAAGGAAATGTGAGGCAACATACCACTGCTCATCCTCCTCATGTCTCCACATTTCTAGCCCCACACAGGCGTAGAGAGGGCCCTCCTGTGTGTCCTAAGACCAGTGAGAGGCTGAAACAGAACCAGAACCTCCAAGTCCTTCTCCTGTCCTGTGCACCAGCCTCCAGGAGTGCAGTGAGCTCCCATTCCAAGGTTCCCCACTCTTCCCTGCAGTGTGCCTCTCCCTCTCTGCTTTACTCATCTATCCTTCACATTAATAGTGTAAATGTTCCTTTGCCACAAACAAATGGAGATGAATCTGGACAGATAATGCAAATCTGAGGTGAGAGTAAGGGGACATGCAGCTTGTCACCCTGAGGCCTCCTGAAGTCAGAGAGTTCCAGCATAAATCTGGAAGTTCGAGTTCAGCTTCAGTGTTCCCACCACCCATGGCCATTTGTGTTCATTTTCTGTTTGATATGGTGGCTCCTCTGCCCTCTTCTCAGCTTGGGTGTCTGGGTTCTCCAGCTGTATTCACTCTCCCTTTAGTGAAATGTGTTTTTCTGTTTGTTTTAAAATCACCTGCTAAACTTGACCATCTTACAAATACAACACAACATTTTAATGATAAAACTTAGTGCTACCAAGCATTTAAGTGGAACAGAGAGAGGGAAAGTGTCTCTTATTATATTAAAGGAATTGTGGTGGAATTCCTTGGAGCCAAGTAAGGGAATTTTTAGAGTGGGAGGAGTTGAGATCCTTTTGGCACCCTTAAAATCACATCAGGTAAGGGGACAGCTGTGGACTTCCTTAGAACACCACCTCTTACCCCTCATCTTAACTCCTGTTTAAGAAATAGAGCTCACGAGAGTGAAAGGCATCTCGAGGGATGATTAAGGGGCACTTCAAACCTGTCCATCAGGAAACAGAAGTGAAGACCTGACACGATGGGTACTCATTAAATACTAAATAGGGCTGAAAGAATCCACTCATTTAGTCACCAGTTCACATATTTACTGAGCATATTCTTCAGAGGAAGGCACTGAGCTAGGGGTTTGGGACTCGAGCGGTCTGTCTATAAAATACCTTGGTGACACAGCACGGGGATACCACATTACAGAGACTCAGACTACTGCAACACACTTGGGACTAAAGCTATTCCAGATGCTTTTGAGACTTTCTTAGATGAAATCAAGAAACAGTTTCTCCAGGGCAATTAGTGAGTCAAGGGCATAGCCAAGAACCACCCTGTCTGACTCTGCAGGCCGTGCCTTTCTAGAGGCCATGGTTTTCTAAAGTGTGCTTCCTGTTCCTGAGACCAAGCACAATGGGCTGGGGGGCTACAGCTGGTGGAAGAGAAGGGAAAGAAAGCTCTGCTTTCAGTCTGTTTTGTTGGTTGTCTCTCGCTCCACTCTAATTAATAGGGTCTTTTTAATATTTGAACTTTTTAACCTTTTTATGATCAGTAGAGTTCATCCTTAGCTGGTGGGACTTTAGAGCAGATAGTAAATCATACTACTTGCCTGTCTGTACCTCAAAGTATGTTTATGGTCGATATCATTAAATTTCTCCTAGAAATAGAAGAAAGGTTAAAAACAAGAAAAGATAAAAGAAGGGTAGCTTGAGCACATGAATGGTAGAAGAGGGAGGAGAGACCCACCAGTCTTGCTGGATGGCTGGAGGTGTTGCATATAATGGATTTTGTTTGTTTCCTTACGCAATAGCAACTTGCTTGTTACCCTGAGTGATCCACTTCCCACACAGGTCCTCAGAGATCAGAAATCTCGAGCTACACCCCATACCTCCATTCTCCAAATTCTCAAAACAGAGCTTATCAGTCTTCATTGTTTTCTAATTACAGGCCCCTGCCCTTCATTTATTTATTTTTTTAGCTGCCACAAAATCCTAAATTCTGGCCTTTCTCTAAAACTGTTTATAATTCAGTTGGGAATATACAGGCCAAATTCCTGAATGGGTTTCTGGGTGTCCTTTTCCCAGTGTGACCCCTTTCTCATGCTCTCTTGCCACTCTCCTCTGGCTACCTTGTGTCTAGTTTCCTCGCCCTTCATTCCCTTTCTCACAGGTTACCCAGCATGGTGGCTGCCTGACAGCTGCTGGAGCAAGAACATAGGACATTCTTCTTTAGAAAAGACACACAGGGTCATCTCGTCTATGTAGATACTTGCTCTTTTTCCAGGTCATGACTGAAATTGTAGAGTAATGTTCCTTCCTTTGCCATGCGTGCTGGTGGCTGAAGTGCATTGGCCTTTACCTGGAGCAGCTCTGTGTGCTCTTGCAGACCTTCTTTGCACTCCCTCACCTGCCCTGTCACCTGCCAGGTGTTCAGGAGCTGAGTTTTGCTGTAACTCCTGGTTCCTCCGAAGATCTAATGTCTAATCTTGTGAAAACCTAAGGGCAGGAATCACTATGACCCAGTGTGATTAATTCAGAGATCAGATTCAAGTCAGAGGACCATACCATGAAACTCATGGGAGTTTTTTACTTCTGAAGATTCACGTCTCTGAGACCCTTTGGACTTTTCATAGTACCAGCTCTTCTTTTCATCAAAGACCATAAAGAGTAAGACAAATTCTCTCATGTCCATGGGCATGTTGCTCTCCTTGTGAAGTGTTCCTTTACGGCAGATCAGAAGGGGACCTATCAGGCCAGAGTGGACATCTTTTTCCTGGAAGAGAGGAATACCAAATGGCACAGTTCACCTGTGCTCAGGATTGCCTTCACTCTTTTGGGGGCAACTAATCATATTGAAAAGGAAATCTCTTCTTAAAGTCTCCGAATTTAAAAATTATTAATCATCAGCTTAATAAACCTGGAGACTTTTCACTTAATTCTGTTGCATTCCTCTGATTATATTCTTTATCCCAGTAATGATGATAATAATGTCATTGATAATACAATGGGTACTAGATTTGAACACCTGTACTATATTAAATAGTTGGCCTGTAGGATCTCATTTAATCCTGACAACTGTCTTCTATGATAATAAATATAACCTCATTCATTGAACAAATATTTATCAAGTGCTACATACTATTATCTCATTTTTAATTTTGGAAACTGAGACTGAGAGGTCAAGTAATTTCTTATGGTTGCACAGTGAAAGAGTAGGAATGTAAATCTAAGTCTAGGACTTAGGGATGTAGTTCAGTGGAAGAGTATGTGCGTAGCATGTTCTGGGCTTGACCCCCAGGACCACACACACACACACATACATACACAACCTAAGTTTGTGCTCTTCCTACTGTGCCTCAAATGAAGAAATCTTTTTAAAAAATTATCTGAAAAAAATTGTATATATTTACCATGTACAACATATTGTCTGGGATTATATGTACACTGTGAAATGATAAATGAAGGAGTCCCAATCTTTCAGTCCTTTTATAAAGAGCAGAACACTGCTGCAGTAAAAGGCTCTAGAAAATTGCAAATAAACACTTTTTCTGTAGACTCAGGCACTCTAATGGGGGCCGGCCATTTAAATAATCCTCTATCCTGTTCACTGAATCAATGTTTCTCACTCCCTTTTATGGTAGCTGTGGATGGCTGACACACCCTTCCACGTCCTCATGCAAAGGCAGACTTTTAAGACAGAAATCCAATATTCTTGCACATAACAGAGTCAGACTGGAAGGCTGGGGATGGTGACAGCCTTGGATGGAAGGACCTACCGGGTTCACCGCAGAGTAGTAGGCCCAGGCCCGACAGGCGGAGCCAGGGCTCTCGGGTCCTGACCGCTCGGTAGCATGCCACACATATGTGTAGCTGCTGTTTGGCTGAATAGCATTATCCTCCTTGAACCACTCAGGAGAGTCATCTTCATAAGTCTTTCCTTCTGATGACTTTTCATAGGAGAGTCCATGGGCATGAAGAGAATATGGTCTGGATGCTAAGTTTTTAAAACGTACCTATGAACAATCCACAAATATACTTAAGCTTAAGAAAAATCCAAACCAAAAAATTGTCAGCATGATAGGCCAAGTTAGACAGTTGTGAGATCAGAGCACTTACAATGGCGAAGTACTTTATTTATAATATTTCATCTACTTCTACAATCATCCCGTGAGATAGGACTCAAATAGTTTATCCAGAAACACCAAAAAATGAATTCTCAGGCCCAAGGTCGCAGTGTTGACATTATCAACAAATAAAATGATAGAGATAAGTTCTAGGGATCTGAAGGCAAATGAGGCCCTTGCTTGTAACAGGCTTTCAAACTACTGACGAAGAGAGGCATACACATGTGAACCCAAGCCACAAGTCTGAGACAGCAGGTGCTGTAGTGCTCCTTTTCTCAGAGGGAGAAAGAGGAGAAAGACATTTCAGGCTTCCAGAAGAGCACAAAAGGCCTGTGAGGAGGGGACGGTGAAGGACGAGTTTGGGGGACAGCAAGCATCTGAGTATGGCTTAAGTGCATGGCAGACGGTGGGACCTTTTGGAAAATGAGGCTCAAAGAGGACCAGGTAGGACCAGATAATGGAGGATCTTAAATACCATGTGGGGAATCTTAGTGCCCCAGGACCATCTCTTAGCCTGTTCCTTCCATAGTTTCTTGTGACTAAAATCCCCCTAATCTTGAGAGAAGAGTATTGCCTCCCATGTCTTCATGGAACAACTAGAGTAGTTAAGATCCTTGCATTCTGCTATGGTTTGGATCCTGAAGTTCCCCAAAGGTTGTGTGTTGAGGGCTTGGTCAGTATCCTGTGGCATAGTTGGCAGGTGGTAAAGTATTTAGGAGGTAGGAACCAGCAGAAAGAAGAGTAGGTCACTGAGGTGTTCCCCTGAAAAGGATATTGGGACCCTGGACCCAACCCTTCTCTCTGCTTCCCAGCTGCCATAAGGCGAGCAGCTCTGCTTTTCCATGAGCTCCTGCCATGTTCTGCTCACCTCAGGCCCAAAAGCAATGGAACCAAGCAACCCAGGACTGCATCTTCAAACCATGAGCCAAAATAAATCTTTTCTTATTTAAGTTGTTCCTCTCAGGTATTTTGTCACAGTGACAGAAAGCTGATTAATACATATTCCTGTTCTCCGATGTGCATTTTTAAAAAAGAGCAAATAGTCACTGAAAATTTGGTAAATGCTTAAATAGATATAAAAGGTTATATTTCTGGATCTAAAATAGATTATTTTAGACTCAGGGCCCCTCCTCCTCCTCCTTCTGCTTCTTCATCATCATCATCATCATCATCATTATTTTGAGAGAGGTTAGGAAGGATGGCAGAGATAAACTTCGTTATAAAAGCTACTAGCGAGGAGAGGCACACACACAGGAACCCAAGCTACAAGTCTGAGACAGCAGGTGGTATAGACAAAGCATGAATGGGTTTAACTGGGAATGCCCTGGAGAAGCAGCTGATTGGTTGAATGTTCAGGAGAGGCTGGAAGAATTAAAGAATTAAAGGCATGTAGCTGGATACAGGATTTTAAAAGAAATGACCAGAATGGGGAAGATACTTTGGGGACTTGCTTCCTTCTGAACGCTCAGAGACATATTTACTTCCCTTACTGGTTTTCTTTAACTTCACTCTGTTTTCTTTTAAGAAAACACCATGAGATATTATTAATTGCCTCTGCCACCTCTGCTATAGCTGTGAAACTCAGTTGAACTGTTCCTGAATATGTTAGTTTGCTATGCTAGCTTCAAATAGGTTAGCTTTAGATAGATAGAAATTATAGTGTAACAATGAAATGTTACTCAGTCATAAAAATATGAATGAAATTGTAGCATTTGCTGGTAAATGTATAGAACTGGAGACTATCATACTAAGTTAAATAAGCCAATCCCCAAAAAACAAAGGCCAAATGTTTTCTCTGATATGCAGATGCTAATACACAATGGGGGGGGAATAGAAGTTCATTGGATTAAACAAAGGGGAATGAAGGGAAGGGAGGAGTAATGGGAATAGAAAAGACAGAAGAATGAATCAGACATAATTTTCCTATGTTCATATATGAATACACAATCACTGAAACTCCACATCATTTACAACCACAAAAATGGGATCCTAATAGAATAAGTTATACATACTCCACATATGTACAATATGTCAAAATATACTCTACTGACATGTATATCTTAAAAAAAGAAATAAAAAGCAAGAAAAAACAAGAAATTAATGTGATATCCTCCAAATTATACTATTTTCAGCATTAAAAATTTTTTTATCTTAAAGTTTGTCAAATGGCTTAGCAAGTAGTCTTTGAAAAGAAAATGTGATTGCTTGTTAATTTTGGAGAATAAATCACCAATAATAGCTCATTCACCGCCTTCACCTTTACAACCTCTGATGCTTATGGAAATTCCTCTGATGACCTTAGTAGCACTCAAAAGTTGACTTACTTGGATGACATCATCCACTTCAGCTCTAATAACAGGACCAAGAATGCCAAGGTGCTCCTCATACTCCCCCTGAGGGTCACGTATGGTAAAAGTGCTATCAAGATACTTTCGAAAAACTACTTTCTTATATGTGGTGTCCTCTCGAATGTCGTCAGTGTCTTCATTGTCCATTTCACTGAAATGATAACAATAGTATTTACTTAAAAGAAGAGATTAAAGACTGTTAAAAGGAATTTAGGAAATTATTTCTGAATGTGATATCTAGCACAGACAGTCTTTAATAAATGCTTGATGGATGAATTAATAAATAAAAATACAGGTCATTTAATATTTTCTAGCTTCCAACTCACATATCATTTCTTAGGTAAGATTCTTTGGAATACATCAAGTCTTTCAAGTAATTCCTCATATTTCTATATATAGAAACCTGGATGAATCTGAGTAAAAAATGACAGTCCCCAAAAGTTATATGTACAGTGTTACTGTATTATTACAGTAAATACAGTCTCCTATAGTATTTCTATAATATATGTAGTAAATTATGTATAATTTATTCATGAGATTTTTTTATCAAATACCTAAGTAGATTAACAAATATAAGTTCATATTAACATAGATTTTAATGTCAAAGGCAGACAAGGTCATTCACCAAGCAGTGTCAGAAGCAGAACTTGGGCTGTCAGGTGACAATGCCCAGCTGAGTTAGAAGGTCACCTCTGTGGAAGGGCCTGGGTGGACAATTGTTTTGTACCCTGAAAGCAGCTACTCTCTGGAGCTGCTTTTGCTAAATGCATTACTACGAAGCTTTTTGACATTGGTCTGGGCAAAGATAGTTTTGGCTATGACTCCGTTAAAAGGTAACAGTAGCAAAATAGACAAATGGGATTTTATTAAACTAAAAATGTGCATAACAAAGGAAACAATCATCAACAGAGTTAAGAGACAATCTGTGGAATAGGAGATAATGAAAACCCAAATAATCTGAATGAAAATGAGCAAAGGACCTGAATATGTTTTTCTCAAAAGGAGAAATACAAATGGCCAACAGGTATATGACAAATGCTAAACATTACTAATAATCAAAGAAATGCAAATTAAAACCACAGTGAGATTTCACTTTATATCTGTTAGGATGTCTTTTATAAAAAAGACAAGAGGTAAGTGTGGACAAGGACATGGAAAAAAGGGAACCCTGAACACTGTTGGTACAGGACACAGTTAAATTAGTTGGTACAGATAGAGTTAAATTAGTTTACAGCCATATGAAAAGCAGTATAGCAGTTCCTCAGAAAATTAAAAATAGAACTACTCCATGCCCAGCAGTGTTACTTCTAGGCATGTATCCAAAGAAAATGAAGAGAGACCCCTGCACTCCACATTCACTGAGTCACTGTCCACAACAGCCAGGATGTGGAATGAACCTAAGTGCCCACCAGTGGTGAATGGACAAAGACAACATGGCATATATCCACAATGGAGCACCATAAACTTTAAAAAGTAGGAAATTATGTATTTTCAACAACATGGATGAACGTGGAGGGCATTGTGTGAAATGAAATAAGCCAGCACAGAACACAAATACCATATGATCTCAATTATATAAGGAATCTGAAAACATTAAACTAGAGAACAGAATGGTAGTTATCAGAGACTTTGAAGAAGGAAAGATGTTGGTCAAAAGATACACAATTTCATTTGTTGGGAAGAATACTTTCATTTCAGGAGGTCTATTGCACAACATGATGACTATGGTTAATAACAGTGTAGTGTACTCTTAAAAAACACTAAGAGTGGATTTTAAGTATTCTCATCACAAAAAGTAAGTATGTGAGGTATTGCAAAAGTAAATTAGCCAGACTGAGATATTTCAAATTTACATATATAGAGAAACATCATGTCCTATACCTTAAATATATACAAACAACAAAAAACTGTGGCACAGCACATTTTATGGAACACTACTCAGCAACAGCATGAACTACCGATGCATGCAAAAACCTGGATGAATCTCTGGAGAATTACATGTTGCATTTATGTAATATTCTTGAAATGACAAAAAATTACAGAATAGAGTCCAGCGTAGAGTTGTCAGCAGACAGGAGGTGGTAGGAAGGAACTAGACATAACTACAAAAAGGCAGCAAGAGGAACTTCTGAGGTGATGGAATGTTCTACATCCTCACAGTTTTGATGTCCGTATACTGATTGTGATGGAAGATTATAGTTTTGCATGATATTACCACTGGGAAAAACAGGGAAATGATATAAGGACTCTGTATTGTTTCTCGTAACTACCTATGAATCTACAATCATCACATAAAACGTTTAATTAAAAATGTAAATACAGGTCATTATTCTCCATGTATTTTCATCAGCTCAGTCTGGGGCCAGTAGATGTCAAATTTTCCCACTGATTCTCAAATCTCCCAAGCCTAAGGAAATAAGTCAAAAGTTCGTCTGTCAAGCCCATCATATTTGTTATATTTCATAACCATCAACATAAAATCTTAGTCTGCCTTCTTTCCAGTATTTTTCCCCTTAGCCATACAACTCTGAGCATAGAACACAATCTCAAAGAACACACAGAGTAGGCAAAACAACTTTGCCATAAAAGTGGGTTGTAGGCCTTGAGTGGGACCCACGATTTTGAAGGAGCTGATTCCTTCCCTTTCCACTCTGCACAGATCCTGAGAGCTATCCCCTCAGGGTCTTCCTCAGATCTCCTCGGACAACTGGTTGTTCCCATAGAGTAATGGGTGCTACCTTTCAGTAGGAAGTCATGGAGAAAGTATTTTAAACAGAGTTCTAATGTGGAAATGTCAGGCATCAGATTAATGGGCTAATGTTCCCAAGTCATACTATACATTGTGTTTATATACTCTAATTACACTTTGTTTTTAATTAATTAGTGTAACAGGTAGCTTTGTAAGAGTCATGAGCTACTTCCAGACAGTTTATGCACAGTCACCCTGTGGTATCCCTGAGAATCTGTAGTTGAGTAAGCCTTGCTCCTTTCCTCCTCTCTCTTCTCTCTTTATATCTTCATCCCAGAATATAGAGCCCAGCCCAATATGGCTTTCTACCCTAAGCAATACTGAATTGAAAACGATCTTTTAAGAAAGTGCATGGATCCTTTATAAACTCTGTGTTGTAAACAAGTAAATGAGAAAGGAGATTTCTGCATCAGAACTTGGATTTGAAGCCAACTTCAATTAAATCATAATGATTAGCTGATAGCTATGAATAGATGAAACTGCACTGGAGCAAGAAGAAGGGGTAAGAACATGTATGGTAAGAGAAGAGGAGACAGGATGAGGCTTATTTACCTCTAGAATATCATAGACATCCCACAGTGACTGTTCCTAATATTGTCCAGGTAATATCTAAAGTAGAGAAACTAATTTTGGATTGATAAAGAAAATATTACAAAATATTGATAAATGTCATTTGCCCAAAATTATCTTCCCACACTACTGGAGCTCCTTTTTTTCAATCAGTAGTTAAAGAGTGAGAATATAGAAGGAGAAAACTAGTCAAACCTTTGTGCAAATTTTGAATAATCCCAGGATATTTCTTCAGCAGCAATATAATAATATTTTCTGTTTCCATTGTTGCTGCGGAGGTACCATGCTGCAATGCTGTCAGGGTTTCTGGAAGAGTTGATGTCTGTCCTAGTATCAGTTTGGTAAGGGTCATCATAGGCGACATACTCCACTTCAACATAGTCTTCTTCACTGCTTTGGACTTCCTTCCTTGGAATGATCTCAATGTAATCTCCATCATCTCCACTAAGGCCCACTACAACCAGTGGATTAAATTCCTCGGATACAAAAGCATCACCGAGTGTTGGAGATGGCAGAGGAGATGGCATGTGCACAGAGTCTGGATAAGGAAAGGTCTGACTGAATTCTGAAAGAGGCAACAACTGGTTAGACTCAGAAGGGTAAGCTGTATGATCAAGATCTGGAGGAGGCAGTGTTGGACTGAGTTTAGGAAGATGGATTGTCTGACCCAGGTCTGGAGAGAGAGTCACCTGGCTGAGGCCTGGGGAAAGGGGCATCTGACCCCCATCTGGGTCCAGATTTATCTGACCAAGTTCTGGTGAGAGAGTTATCTGATCCTCATCTGGGTCCAGGTTTGTCTGACCAAGTTCTGGAGAAAGGGCCACCTGACCCCCATATGGGTCCAAGTTGATCTGACCAAGTTCTGGTGAGAGGGTCATTCCATCCAGATCTGGATCCAGATTTATCTGACCAAGTTCTGGTGAGAGAGTTATCTGACCCTCATCTGGGTCCAGGCTTGTCTGACCAAGTTCTTTAGAGAGGGTCCTCTGGCCTAGGTCTAGGGAGGGTGTTGTCTGGCTGAGGTCTGGGGAAGGGGGCATCTGATAAAGGACTGGAGGTACAGCTGTTTGGCTGAGGTCTGGGAAAGGGGTTGTCTGGCTGAGGTCTGGGGAAGGGGTTGTCTGGCTGAGGTCTGGGGAGGAGGAGGTCATCTGACCTTGGTCTGAATAGAGGAATGGGTAATTGGGATCTGGAGAGAGAGTTGTCTGCCAGCCTTCAGGTTCCAATGAAGGGGACATGTGACCCATGTCAGTAGGGTGGAACTCATGGCTCAGGTCATAATCGAGCATCTGGCTGAGCTCTGGAGGAGAGGACCTGTGACTGGGGTCTGCAGTAGAGTGTGTTCCATCAGGGTCTTGGATAGGAAATGTGTGATAGTGCTCTTCTGGGGTCACTGTCTGAGAAAGATCTAGATGGTAGCTTGTCTGGCTAGTATTGTTTGTAGTGTTTTGATTATGGTCAAGAAGTGAGACTGTCCAGCCAAAATTGACAGATGTGGATGTCTGATTAAGTTCTTCAAGAAGAGATGTTTCATTGGATTTTGGGGGTAACAATGAATGATCAAATATCCTTTCTGAAAATGTGTTGTAGGACTTTCCTCTTAGAGGATTAAATCCTCTTGGAGAGAGAGGAACATGGTATGCAAGCTTCTCTTCCTTTTTCTTTTTTCGTGTTCTGATGAGAAATGGTCTTTTCTTCAGCCCACTATTTCCTCCATCCTGTCTTATCTGTAAGGATTTATGTCTAACTCCAGGAAACTTTGGGTGGTCACTAGGCTTGTTAGGTTTGTCTATAGGAGAGATGCTTCCTCCCCACATCCCTGAGACATTCTGGGGGTTGTTTGGCAGCTTACTAACAGCCACATCTTCATCAGTGTCTTGAATTATTTCATAGCTACCCTTTTCAGAAACCAAATGCCATTTCCCATTCAAAGTCTTGGATGGATTCTTTTGTTTTAAGAGTAAGGGCTCACTAGGAAGTTCCTTCCAGGGTTTCCTTTTGGAAGAAGTGTTGCCATGGTTTAAATGCCTCCCAAATTTGTAGGCTGGTAATTTCATCCAGGAGAACCTGTGCTTTGCTACTCGGTCTCTCTCTGGACTTCTCAGTCCTTTTGCCCCAGGTGGAAGCAGGCTTATCCCTGTGACATCTGACTGCAGAGGATCCTCTAGAGGGTCTTCAGAATATGGGCTGGAATGCTCTGTCATGGAAGGGTTGATAACTGAGTTCTCACCTAAGCCAACAAGGTAACCCCTCGGAGGATCAACTCTTGTGGCTCCTGGGTGAGGAAGGGTTTTCTGAGGTTCTGTGAGGTTATTCGCTATGAGCCTACTAATGTTACTTGGGGAAGAAGAATTTGAGTCAATAGCTGTATCTCTACTTGGGAAAATGAACTCGGAGCTGTCCTCCAGAGCAAGGGCAGTAAGGTTGAACTCATCCTCTTCCTGATTCAATGATGAGTTTCTGAATGACCTGATTCCAAACTCTGAAGCCAGTTTATCCTGATAATCATAGTCAGAGTTGTCTTCTTCTTGTTCATTTTCTGAAGAATCATGCATTTTGCGTGTACCCATGACTGTAGGTGCTATAGGTTCATAGAAATCATATGAGTCGTCATCATCATCCCGGATACATTTAACATCCCTGAATCTCAGCTTGAGGTTTTTGCTTCTTGGATTGGAGTTCATGGTAGTTAGCATCCAAGTTCCTTTAGAAGAGAGAGAGAGAAGAGAAGGCTGAAGGTGCAGGAAAAGATATTAAAACACCAGGGTTCACGGTAGCAAGTTCTTTCTAGTGAACTTTAGCTGGGAATGCCTCAGTGTGGTTGATGGACCACTGCCAGTCTGTGAACTGGATTATTGGTCATGATAACATAGGAAATAAACCGAGAATAGCATATTTAGAAAAAAAATGTTAAAGCAATTTAGCATTGCCGTGGCATCCAAGGACACGATATATGTACTTATCTTGTTTAACAGAATATAGACTAAAAAATATTAGTGGAGATTAGGGAGGGAAAAAAGCTCTTCAGCACAGATATTGCTAGAGTCACTATTATTAACAAAGGGGTGGATCAAGAATAAAATGGGAGACGACAACAAAAGTCCTGGAAGACCCAGCGATTCTCTGCAACTCTCAAGGAAGCATTCGTAATTGAAAAGAACATCTTTGGCAGTGAAAAAACGAATGTTCCTACATGAAATGCCAGTGAACATCACCACTAGTTTACACAAAGATGCCAGGAGGAAAACGGCGGCGAATAGAGTGCATCACCCCCGTGTACCGCGTCACTGCACAGGTGAATAACGAGTTAGAATGACCAAAAGCTATCTTGTTAGGAATTTCCAGCAAAATTGGGGTGCACCGAAACCTAGAGGAAGGATTTCCATCACCGAGGACCAGTTACTGGGTCTCAACCGCGAGTGAACTGTGCGGCCGGAGATCCAGGCTGATTGATCCACGGCCCACCCCACGGCTAGAGACGGAGGGGCGCAGAGAAGCGGCCAGCAACGCAGAGATACGGCGCTGCAGATTCTGTGGAGTCCTGCCGGCTGTGCCCTCACTGAGCTCCAGGCTGAGTTCGGGGTTTGAGAGGGGGAAGGAAGCGGTCCAGTTCTGTCCCCCACACCGGACAGTCTACCAAGGAAGCCAGCGGCCACCATCTTGGAGAGCTGACGTCACCATCGCCAGTTTCTGACAGATCGCAGCAATAGAACAGGTGTGTGTTATTCAGCCCATTTCCCACACAGGAATTCGCATAAAATCTCTCCCCAGCTTTCCGGGGGAGGGATTATCAGAGTGAGCGAGAATAGAGGCGTGGGGAAAGGTAAAGGCACCTGACCTCCAACTCCCCCACCCATTAGCAGGGAAAACGAAACCTGTCTTGCCAGCTCTGGGGGAGTGGCAAGCGGAAGGAATCAAACAATAAGGTGCCGGTTCCCAATAGCCTCGCTCCACACCCAGCAAACTGCAGGCCCAGAGTATAGTTTGAACTGCCGAGAGGCATCACACTGGGGAAGGCCTGGCTAGCAGGAGAAGCCAGGGGACTAGAGGCCAGGAATAAACCTAAGCTAACAGGTTTTTGAGGGGGGGGGGGATTGTATCCTACAGCCAGAGGGCAAAATCTTGGCCTGGAAGGCACAGCACCACCTACTGAAAGCGAAGAAAATAGAAGCCTAACAGTGCTTTTTTTTTCTTGTTTCATTTTTTTAATTCTTTAATTTTTTAATTTTAAATTTTTTTTCTTTTAATTATTTTTTTTCACTTGTAATTTTTTTCAATTGTAATTTTTATTTTACTGCATTTTATTATTATTATTTTTTAATCATTTCTATTCTTTTCTCTTTCTTCTCTCCCTCTCTCTTTCTTGGTTTGCGTCCTTACCTTTTCCCCATCTTTCCTCTTAAGCATGAACACCCAGATTACATATAACTTACTAAATGCAAATAGATGAATACTACGAATAGGTCTATAGACTGCCTAAGCCCTTAACCACCCCCAAGTACTCCTGTCTATTCTCTTGTTAATATCCGCCTGCATTTGAGCAACCCCCCAAAGAAGCTAACATATACTAACCTCCATACCATCAAATTGCCCGACCTTAACATAAAATCCTAAGTCCAAACCTCAATTCTCTATATGCCATCAAAATCTGAAGGCCTTTAATGAAACTAATGAATTTACCTTAAATCATAATTAAATCCAACATCTCTAAACATTGTCTCCTAACACAAAGGAGAGATAGTGGAACTATAAAAACCAAAACAAATTTAAAGGAAAAAACAGAAACACAGCAGTCAAACAGAGCTGGAAAGTAACTTGAGCACCATGAAAAAACAAGGGAAAAAAGGATTACAAACAATGCAGGACAACTTAAATACACAGGAGAACCTAGAGGCATCAGAAAAATGGACAGAGAAAGAACTCAAGGCATACCTAACTCAGATGGAACGGAATCTTAGAGAAGACATTAGACAGCAAGTCCAAACTATGAAAGTATATTTTGAAAATGAATTAAATAAACAAATTCAAATGGCAAAGAACGAGCTCTACCAGGAGATAGAGATTTAAAAAAAAAAAATCAAACAGTAATCCTAGAAATGCAGGAAACCATAAACCAAATTAAAAACTCAAACAAGAATATTACAAATAAACTAGATCAAGTAGAAGTCAGAACATCAGATAATGAAGACAAAGTTTATCAACGTGAAAAGAATATAGTCAACACAGAAAGGATGCTTAAAATTCATGAGCAATCTATCCAAGAGATATGGGATGTCATAAAAAAACCAAACTTGAGAGTCATTGGGATAGAAGAAGGTATAGAGGTTCAAACCAAAGGAATGGACAATATATTGAATGAAATAATCCTAGAAAACTTCCCAGATATGAAAGATGGAATGGACTGCCAAATCCTGGAAGCCAACAGGACCCCAAACATTCAAAACCGTAATAGACCAACTCCAAGACACATAATTATGAAGATATCCAACATACAGAACAAGGAGAGAATATTAAAAGCTACAAGAGAAAGGAGGCAGATTACATTCAGGGGTAAACCAATTAGGTTAACGGCTGATTTTTCATCACAGACGTTGAAAGCGAGAAGATCCTGGAACAACGTATTTCAAATGCTGAAAAATAATGGATTCCAACCAAGAATACTGTATCCAGCAAAATTAAGCTTCAGATTTGACAATGAAGTTAAAATATTTCACGATAAACAAAAGTTAAAAGAATTCACAGCCAGAAAACCAGCACTGCAAGGCATTTTGAGCAAAACACTACAAGAAGAGGAATTGAAAAACAGCACCCAAAACTAACAGTGGGAGGTAACTCAGTAAAGGGAAGGAAAAAAATAACCAAAAAGGAAAAACTAGCCATATTAAAATAAATAAATAAACAAGCATGACGGGAAATACAAACCATATATTACTAGTAACCTTAAACGTTAATGGCTTAAATTCACCAATCAAGAGACATAGGCTAGTAACCTGAATTAAAAAAACAAATCCAACAATATGCTGCCTTCAGGAGACTCATATGATAGGAAAAGACATACACAGGCTGAAGGTGAAAGGTTGGGAAAGATCATACCACTCACATGGTTCTCGGAAGCAAGCAGGAGTGGCCATACTCATATCAAATAAAATCAACTTCAAACCTAAGTTAATCAAAAGGGATAAAGAAGGACACTATATACTGTTAAAAGGAATCATCCACCAACAAGACATAACAATTATCAATATGTATGCACCAAACAATGGTGCTGCAACGTTCATAAAACAAACTCTCCTCAAGTTCAAGAGTCAAATAGACCACAACACAATAATTATGGGTGACTTCAACACACCACTCTCTCCATTGGACAGATCTTCCAGTCAAAAGCTGAATAAAGAAACTATAGAACTCAATAACACAATCAATAACCTAGACTTAACCGACATATATAGAATATATCAACAATCATCAAGTGGATACACGTTCTTCTCAGCAGCACATGGATCCTTCTCAAAGATAGACCATATATTATGCCATAGGGCAACTCTTAGTAAATATAAAGGTGTGGAGATAATACCATGCATTTTATCTGATCATAATGGAATGAAACTGGAAATCAATGATAAAAGAAGGAAGAAAAAATCCTGCATCACCTGGAAAATGAACAATATGTTACTGAATGATCAATGGGTTACAAAAGACATAAAGGAGGAAATCAAAAAATTCTTGGAGATAAATGAAAATACCGACACAACATATCGGAATCTATGGGACACAATGAAAGCAGTTTTAAGAGGGAAATTCATTTCCTGGAGTTCATTCCTCAAAAAAAGAAAAAAACAACAAATAAATGAACTCACACTTCATCTCAAAACCCTAGGAAATGAAGAGCAAAACAACAACAAATGTAGTAGAAGGCAAGAAATAATTAAAATCAGAGTGGAAATCAACGAAATTGAAACAAAAAAAACCTTTGAAAAAATTGATAAAACTAAAAGTTGGTTCTTTGAAAAAATAAATAAGATCGACAGATCCTTAGCCATGCTAATGAAGAGAAGAAGAGAGAGAGCTCAAATTACTAACATATGGGATGAAAAAGGCAATATCACAACGGACACTACAGAAATACAGAAGACAATTAGAAATTATTTTGAAACCCTATATTCCAATAAAATAGAAGATAGCGAAGATATCGATAAATTCCTTAAGTCATATGATTTGCCCAGATTGACTCAGGAAGATACACACAATTTAAACAGACCAATAACAAAGGAGGAAATAGAAGAAGCCATCAAAAGACTACCAACCAAGAAAAGCCCCGGACCGGATGGATATACAGCAGAGTTTTACAAAACCTTCAAAGAAGAATTAATACCAATACTTTTCAAGTTATTTCAAGAAATAGAAAAAGAAGGAGCTCTTCAAAATTCATTCTATGAGGCAAACATCACCCTGATCCCGAAACCAGACAAAGACACTTCAAAGAAAGAAAACTACAGACCAATATCTCTAATGAACATAGATGTAAAAATCCTCAATAAAATCCTGGCGAATTGAATACAAAAGCATATCAAAAAAATTGTGCACCATGATCAAGTAGGATTCATCCCTGGGATGCAAGGCTGGTTCAATATACGGAAATCAATAAATGTTATTCACCACATCAATAGACTTAACCATAAGAACCACATTATCATCTTGATAGATGCAGAAAAAGCATTCAACAAAGTTCAGCATCCCTTTATGTTCAAAACACTAGAAAAACTAGGGATAACAGGAACTTACCTTAACATTGTAAAAGCTATATATGCTAAGCCTCAGGCTAGCATCATTATGAATGGAGAAAAACTGAAGGCATTCCCTCTAAAATCTGGAACAAGACAGGGATGCCCTCTCTCACCACTTCTATTCAATTTAGTCTTCGAAATACTAGCCAGAGCAATTAGACAGACAAAAGAAATTAAAGGCATAAAAATAGGAAAAGAAGAACTTAAATCATCACTATTTGCAGATGATATGATATTATATCTAACAGACCCAAAAGGGTCTACAAAAAACTACTAGAGCTAATAAGTGAATTCAGCAATGTGGCAGGATATAAAATCAACACGCATAAATCAAAGGCATTCCTGTATATCAGTGACAAATCTTCTGAAATGGAAATGAGGACAACCACCCCATTCACAATATCCTCAAAAAAAAATAAAATAAAATACTTGGGAATCAACCTAACAAAAGAGGTGAAAGATTTATACAATGAAAACTACAGAACCCTAAAGAGAGAAATAGAAGAAGACCTTAGAAGATGGAAAAATATACCCTGTTCGTGGATAGGAAGAACTAACATCATCAAAATGGCGATATTACCCAAAGTTCTCTATAAGTTTAATGCAGTGCCAATCAAAATCCCAACGGTATTTCTTGTAGAAATAGATAAAGCAATCATGAAATTCATATGGAAAAACAAAAGACCCAGAATAGCAAAAGCAATTCTAAGCAGGAAGTGTGAATCAGGTGGTATAGCGATACCAGATTTCAAACTATATTACAGAGCAATAGTAACAAAAACAGCATGGTACTGGTACCAAAACAGGCGGGTGGACCAATGGTACAGAATAGAGGACACAGAGACCAATCCACAAAATTACAACTTTCTTATATTTGATAAAGGGGCTAAAAGCCTGCAATGGAGGAAGGATAGCATCTTCAACAAATGGTGCTGGGAAAACTGGAAATCCATATGCAACAAAATGAAACTGAATCCCTTTCTCTCGCCATGCACAAAAGTTAACTCAAAATGGATCAAAGAGCTTGATATCAAATCAAAGACCCTGTGCCTGATAGAAGAAAAAGTTGGCTCCGATCTACATATTGTGGGGTCGGGCTCCAAATTCCTAAATAGGACACCCATAGCACAAGAGTTAATAACTAGAATCAACAAATGGGACTTACTCAAACTAAAAAGTTTTTTCTCAGCAAGAGAAACAATAAGAGAGGTAAATAGGGAGCCTACATCCTGGGAACAAATTTTTAGTCCTCACACTTCAGATAGAGCCCTAATATCCAGAGTATACAAAGAACTCAAAAAATTAAACAATAAGATAACAAATAACCCAATCAACAAATGGGCCAAAGACCTGAACAGACACTTCTCAGAGGACGACATACAATCAATCAACAAGTACATGAAAAAATGCTCACCATCTCTAGCAGTCAGAGAAATGCAAATCAAAACCACCCTGAGATACCATCTCACTCCAGTAAGATTAGCAGCCATTATGAAGTCAAACAACAACAAGTGCTGGCGAGGATGTGGGGAAAAGGGTACTCTTGTACATTGCTGGTGGGACTGAAAATTGGTGCGGCCAATTTGGAAAGCAGTATGGAGATTCCTGGGAAAGCTGGGAATGGAACCACCATTTGACCCAGCTATTGCCCTTCTCGGACTATTCCCTGAAGACCTTAAAAGAGCGTACTACAGGGATACTGCCACATCGATGTTCATAGCAGCACAATTCACAATAGCAAGACTGTGGAACCAACCCAGATGCCCTTCAATAGATGAATGGATAAAAAAAATGTGGCATTTATACACCATGGAGTATTATGCAGCTCTAAAAAATGACAAAATCATGGAATTTGCAGGGAAATGGATGGCATTAGAGCAGATTATGCTAAGTGAAGCTAGCCAATCCCTAAAAAACAAATGCCAAATGTCTTCTTTGATATAATGAGAGCAACTAAGAACAGAGCAGAGAGGAAGAGCAGGAGGAAAAGATTAACATTAAACAAAGACATGAGGTGAGAGGGAAAGGGAGAGAAAAGGGAAATTGCATGGAAATGGAAGGAGACCCTCATTGTTATACAAAATTATGTATAAGAGGTTGTGAGGGGGAAGGGAAAAAAAACAAGGGAAAGAATTAAATTACAACAGATGGGGTAGAGAGAGAAGATGGGAGGGGAGGGGAGGGGGGATAGTAGAGGATAGGGAAGGTAGCAGAATACAACAGTTACTAATATGGCAATATGTAAAAATGTGGATGTGTAATCGATGTGATTCTGCAATCTGTATTTGGGGTAAAAATGGGAGTTCATAACCCACTTGAATCGAATGTATGAAATATGATATGTCAAGAGCTTTGTAATGTTTTGAACAACCAATAAAAAAAAAGATGCCAGGAAAATGAGGAGAAAAAAAAAGAATAAAATGGATTTGAATATCATTAACATCCTATTAGCTCTGCATTTTGTTTAAGAGTTGGATTTAGGGGGTGATGATGAGGTCTACTCCAACAAACAAGGCATATTTATGCATCTCTAATAAATCATTTGGGTGGGGCCAGGGCAAATTTGAGTCTCTGAAATGGCACAAATTGCTGACACACTTGAGATTTCCTGGATGTCTCCAACAGTCATGACTTGTGGAGTGCCAGGCGCTTGGTGCATACAACAACCCATGGCTGATGTGGCTTTTTAGGGCGTTATTACACTGTCTTTCAGATGAATAATTTGAAGTTCAGGAAGGCCAAATAACTTGTCCAAGGTTATAAAAGATGGAGTGGCACAGCAGGATTGGAAGTCAGGTCTAACATACCAATGCTGTCCCAAGGCAGCCTTGAAAGCACTGTATCTGATAACTGCTGACCCCGGGTAGCATGGCAGTCTTAAAAAGTTGATAAGTGCATTTTGATAAAAGGAAATGCTCCTCTGAGGCTGAAATATTTGTGCTTCTTCCTCAGGGTTAGGCTGTATCCTTTTGCTGTGGTGTGTCTTTACTTCCCACTTGGCCCAGAGATTGTATCAATGAAACCCAAATGAAAGGACTGAACCTATTTAAGTCATTAACTTCCCAGATGGAAACTGAAGAAGCAGTGGAAGGATAGCCTGCAGAGGTCAGGGAAATGGACCCACCAGTGGTGGTCATATGGGGAACTTCAGCAGATCCAAAGTCAGCTTTCTCTCCAAGGGTCCACGCTCTTACTCACCAACATTATCCATTGTGACAGTCACAGATTCTCCGCGCATAGGGAAGAGGGTCAAGGTATCCTCGTGCCTTTTTCCATAGATGAATGAGTGACCAGTGAAATGAATGGTCAGAATATCATCCTGGGTCCCCACACTGCAGAAGTGCCACTGGACAGTGTCATCAAAGCAGAATCCTAGAGTAGGTATGCTTTCAGGCACATAACCGTTGATAGCTGAAAGAGTGAGGGCTATTAGAACACCCAAAGGGCAGGCATCTCATTCTGTTTAAGTCCATCTGGTTGTGTCGAAGCAGTGGTCATTCAAGATAACATTTCCCAGGTCTAATGTGGCTAGAAGGTCAAATGAAGACTTCCCCAGGGGAGCTTACTCTAAGTTAGCTAAGTGAGTGATACCAGGACAAAGACAATGTCTTTCATTCATTTGTCAAATGTATAGTAGATATTTTGTGTACTGTGCTTTGTCTTGGAGGTCAATTTAGAATACTGTCCAGGATAATTCTACCTAGGATAACAATATAAGAAATTCATCTTCTTGAAATATGGGTCATTGAGTAAAAACGAATGTCCCCCTAAAAGAGTCTGTTCAGCATATTTTGTCATTCTTATTGTCATCTAATCTCATCTGTATAAGTTACAATTTTCATTCAAGTATTGAGTTAATAATTTTCTGCTTTATGCAACATCTTTTTTTCTTAAGTACTAAGCATGGTAATCAAATCAAAGATCTAGTTTCTGTGAGTAGAGGACATACGTCTGCTTAGATTGTTACTGTACTTGTAGTACTGGCACAATGCCTGACACTGATCAAACTTTCAAATGGGCACTTAACACATACATGTTGAACCACTGACATATATGTTATTAGTTCGTACCCTGTTTTAGATGGTTGTGTATGGTCCATATCTACACTGTCCAATATGGTGGCCTCTGGCTACAGTGGCTATTGGACACTTGAAATGTGGTAGAAAAACATGTGCTATAAAAATAAAATATATGCTGGATTTCAAAGACAAAAATCTTATTAATTTTTTATTGATTGTATTTTGAGGTGATAATGTCTAGAATACAGTAGGTTGAATAAAATACATTATTAAAATTAATATCACTTATTTCTCTTTTCCTTCTTATGTGGCTACCAGAAAATTTTAAATTACATATGTAACTCATATGTAATTTTTATTGGATAGAATTGGTCTATATTCACTGCTGAAATGAAATTATATGAAGAAAGCTGAGAAAAACTTCCATTTAGAATGATTTGTCATGTTATCTGTCAGTTCTGGTAATCCCCAATAGTCAGTCATTTGGAGCTATGTGAACAGCCCTTGGAGAATTCATCCTCAGAGTTAGAGTATCAGAGAAGGTGACTCTTGACTCTGAGGCACAAAAGAGACCCTGTCTATTGTGGAGAAGTCTGCTTCTAGCTGCCTCAGTGAAAGTTCTCTCAGATTCCCCATGGCGGTGAACTTTGGAAGTGCAGCAAATGGCCGAACCCCAGCTCAGGGAATTCCTTCTGCTTTGAACTTTGTACTGCTCCCTTAAAACCTCTTCATGCATTGCCTTTCCCAGACTTTTGGGTCCCCAGACTCATTTTGCTTTATTTTGACTTGACAATCCAGTTTTGGATTACCTATCTTGTTTCCACCCTGACCTTAAATAAGGAGCATTCACCCTGCACAAGAGTAAAGTTCCAAGATACCATTGAGCAGGGCCTGTAGCACCTTCCCTGCTTCCTTCCTCACTGCCCAGGGCATGTGCACACACATCTACCCACACACACGTGTGCACACATGCACACACATGCATTCATACATATGCACAGGCACACACACACACAAATACACATTAGGAGTAGTAGACCAAGAAGTGCCTAGGATGACGAGCCTTTGACTTCTTGCTTAAAACATAACAAGCCTTGGCTGCAATGACATCATCCCAGCTTTTCTTTTATAAATAAATAAAAGTTGTAGACTGACACAACACCTTTTTTATTTATTTGTTTTTACGTGGTACTGAAGATTGAGCCCAGTGCTTACATAAGCACTCTATCACCCCAGGGTTTTGTCACCAAGTCCTTGAATTTGAAGTAAGGATAAGAGAACTGCTTTTCAGTGCATGTATTCACACCCCTGTCTCGGCCTCTAGTCACAGGCTTACTTCCACCACAGGAGTTAGAACCTGGTGGACAGAAACAGTGCCCCGACTTACTGCTCATGATGTTGGACTGATAGAACCTGGGGTCGTCGCGTTTCACCTCATCAGGATTTTCACAGAATTTGTTGATGTTGTCTTCAATGTACCAGCTCTTGTTCTCATCGAACACTGCAAACACAGCCTGTTGCTCAATGTCTGCCGCTTTCTGGAAGGTGAAAGGGCTGTGTTCAGAGACAAATGCTCCTGCTGTCTATCTAGAATACCAAGTTCTTCAGACACCAGAGGGGCGCTGCCCTGGGGACTGCTCAGTTCAAGGCACTGAGAGCCTATTTTGTACCAAGTTTGTCAGAGCTAATAATAAGCTAGTATGCAAACTCAAAGAGCAGAGTCTAAAATTCAGAGACTAAAATATCCCAGAGGAAAAATCGCACTTTCACCATGGCAGCTGCATGTCTACTTACCTCTTAACTGAACACCTTTCAAGTGTGATTGATACGTGTGTTCCGAATAGTAGCAGAGGCCAAAACAGAAGGGTTCAGCAGGGAAGGCTCATGTCTCTCCTACCTCTTCCCACCTGCTTAACATATCAGGATCTTCCAAGTATCTATTTCTGATTTTTCCCAGGCATCTATTTTTCCAGTATGCCTTGGGATGGCGCCTCTTTTACCGTTACTAAGCCTAAGTGGGAATTTTAGGTTATTGCTTTGAGATATTGATTTTCAGTGAAGATAAGCTTGGAAAACCAACTCTGATCACATTCTTCTGTGTAATTAAGTTTCACCAGGGAAAGACCACTGTCTGGTACAGCTTCACTAGAAATGGTGTCTCCAAGTGCACCTGCTTTCACGGAGTCTTTCCTGTCACTCTTTTGTGGGTCTCTAGAAATGAAAAAAGGTGGGTGCTAAGCTTTCTACTTTACCAGGTGATATATCGCTGAGCTCCCAAGCCTCTCTGTGAAATTTTTAGCGGGGGTATTGCCCATTTGATAAAAGGAAGAAATTAGTAAAAGTTAAGTGACTTCCTCACTAACAGACATGGGGTTTGAAACTAAGACAAAATGTGATATCACACTATAAATTTGCCTTGTGCAGTCAGAGTCCACATGTAACAGAAAATAAAAAAATAATAACCAAAATGGTAAATGTCATCACTCACATGCTAAAGAAAATTATATGGAAATTACTGTTCTGTAGAAGGAAACCCACTTATTTAGCAAGGACATCTAGCTTGTTTCATCCAGAAGAAACTCCCAGAATTTCCGAGGGGTTACCTCACAGACAAAATACCTGTATGCCTCTCTTGTCCAGGGATCTGCTCTTACAAATTAGAAGGAGCCCTATAAGCCCAGAGGCAATGTCCCTTGTAACGTCCACATCACTGTAGTAAGGTCTTGTTAAGCACTGGGCATCATTTTCTGTGGGTTCGTCGATCTCTAGGATGTTCCACTTGTAAGTATAGGTTTCTCCTGGTTGAACTGCTCTGATCATGGTGCGACTACCTGAAAGAAAGTGCCTTCAGTTTCGTTTTCAAATAGAAAATGATTTCATTATAATGAACAGAAAACACCAAATATTTTAACTCTCATCAGAACCAATTAATAATGGGGAGGGGGGCGATATTTTTTTTTACCATTCGTGAAACACTACTGGAATTCTGACTAGCATGTAGCCATCCAGTGTTGTTCCACTAGGGGCCGCCATGACATTAATAATGGTTACCATGTTGTGCTGTTACTACAGACAAATTGCCTGAAGTGAGAAAGATCTGGGTGTGATTCATAGGATCTCCCTGTGTGTAAACAATTAACTGTACTAGTTATACTACGGGGCAAGGAGCGCAATAGAAAAATATGGAAGCCTCTCAGAGGCCACTAGTTCTTTCAGTAGAAGTGAAAGATTCTAACCTGAGGTGTAAGAAGAGTTGACTTCATCTTCATAAGGAGAGAAGGTCACTCCATGAGGGTAAATACTGTAGACTCGGCTGGCCATATTTTTGAACACGATCTACAAGGTTAGATTTATTTCTTCAGTGTTTAAGGTCACTCAAGAGAACTAATAAAGGATGACGTCATCTTTGCAGATTTACCGTGTATGTGTGCATGTGCTCTGATAATAGGACCCCCAATTTTTTCTTTTTTGGTATGGAATTCTCCTTGCATTTGGTGGAGGTCTCATCTTGGTGCCCTTTGTAAATGACTTTCTTATAATATTTTCTAATTTTGTTTGAAAAATTGTTGAGGTGCACACATGTGCCTATACATGCACAGGAGAAAATTAGTTCGTTTATCTGAGCAACAACCTCTCCCGAAATGTGGCAAGAGGCTTTGAGAAGTTCACACTCATATTAAGTGGAAGACCTTAGAGGACATCCTGGGAGAGATTACATTTTTCCTCCTAGTGTATCACCCTCTGCAAGCTGGTCTCCACCTGGTTCCTGGTCTCCTTTTAGTTTGGATCACACCTCATTTCAGACCTGGTCCTTCTCATCTCTAGGCCATGGTCCCTCTCTTGCTAGATCTCCTAGGACCACTGTCATTAAAGCCATCTTCCTGAAGGGTACAAATAGCCAGACCTTGAATTCCCAGTGAGGCATATTTATACCTAGTAGAGTACCAAGAAGGAACCAGAAATGAGGAAGGGGAGAAGTGAGGAATATTTTTGTTCTTTTGCTGTTTAGGAATGAACAGCATAGGCTGAGGCCTTCTAACCTTCCAATGAGAGTCTTATTCTTATCTTCTGCATGGCTGATAACCAAAGCCTTTAAATCATCCACAGTAAACTGTGGATTACTACATCCTAGGATCTTGCCAAAGATTAAAACCTTCTATTTCCTGCTGCCCAGTTCTTATGTATCTCAATGATATGATTTAATATTTAAGAAGAACTATCCGATGAAAACTCCAAGTTCTTAATCCATATCTCAATTTACCTTTATCAGAGTCCAATCTTTAGAGAACCACATACCTAGACCATATTAAAGAATTGGTTTTACTCCATTGTGTTTACTGTGACTAAAGATGAGATACATTATTTTAAAGACCCTGCATAGCAGTTTACATTCTGCAACAGTTGTAGGAATTTTGTGAAAGATGCTGTCTGCCACATTGTACAGCCCCCTCTCTTGCAGGATCTATGGGCAGAATTTCTTAGGTCTCAGTATCAGAAAACTGTGGTTCTTTATTGGTTGCATAAGTCTTGCTCTGGCGTATTTCCTTTTCTAGTTGGCTATCATAAAGTTTAGGACCAAATTTGCATGTGGTCTCTTAGGATCATATGGTATGGATTTTGTTTTACTTATTTGTGGCTTTTTTTTTTTCTTTGATCTCTCATTATACTCCACCCAACTACATTCACTCTTTGTTTTATTCATTTGTGACTTGATGATATGTCCCAGGACTTTTGAATTATTGAGAAGATTATAAATAAATGCAAAATGTGTTAATCATTTTTAAATTAAAAACTGCATGAGCACCTTTTTCTTTTAAATATAAACAACCAGGCATGCCGTGATCTCTTTTTGCCATTTCATTTCTTTCATAGTTCTTTAGGTTACTTACTTTGAGAGTATCTCTGACCTGGGCTCTGATAATAGGGCCCAAAATTCCTTCTTCTTTGATATTGGAATTCTCTACACGTTTGGTGAAGGTCTCATCTTGGTACTGTTTGTAAACAACTTTCTTATAATATTTTCCAATTTGATTTGAGAAATTGTCCAAGTGCAGAGACCTGTATTTTCTTTAGAATGAAATGAAATAATAATAGAGAAAAATTAAACCACTTCCTCAAGTACAGACCCAGTAGGATGGGGAAACCCTGTGCTAGAAGTTCTGCTTTGGGGTTAGCTAAAATGCAAGTTCTCTAAAAATTTCTGTAGTTTGCAAGGTCCTGATGTCTTCTATCTTGTTGGAAAACTAGAAACTTCTTAATTGTCTCTTCCACCACTGGTAGAGTCCCAGGTACCAGATTAGACCTTTCTGTCATTCTCATGCAGCAGACCTTTAGACGCCCCTGGAAAAAGGGCCACATTGCAGGAAAGGATAGGACACACTAGGACATTTTTCAGTCTTTCCTGTCACTCGGTCTACGATTCCCTGATTGGCTTTCAGGTGCTTCTCAGTCCCCCAAAGCACTTTGCTAACCAGGAAGTTTCACCATCTTTATTAATCATAGCTCTCTGAGCTCTTGGGCTCTCCCTCTCACTATTCACCCAATCTCAGGTGCAGACCCAAAACTGACCTCCTTCACCCATCTTCTGTAGCCACCAGGATAAGTGATTTAGGGCCAGCAATAAAGCACTTTCCTCTGATGCTTTTTTCTGCCTTAGTTGGCAAAAGCAGATGCTCCATGATAGAGTATTAATTTTATGCATTTATTTTGAGCAGTGAAAAACACTAATTATTGCCAAAGGGGCCCAGAGATTCCTATCTCAGTTGTGTCACTAATTATATAATCCTGGCCAAATTTTTTTTTTAACCCATAACATTGTGGTAAGTTTTTTATATTAAATAAATAAAAACTTATTATTAAATTTTTTTAGAGCAAGTAATCTTTTAAAAAAATATTTATTTTTTAGTTGTAGGTGAACACACAATATCTTTATTTCATTTTTATGTGGTGCAGAAGATCGAACCCAGTGCCTCATGCATGCTAGGTGAGCACTCTACCACTGAGCCATAACCCCAGTCCTAGAGCAAGTAATCTTAAAGAAATTAAACAACAACTGGTTAAACAACAACTGTTATTTTAGAATACTGTATTATGTTATTTCTTTAAAAGCTAAACTTGGTTAATATAAAACCATCAATGTAATTGTGGTGCTATTACTCTTCTCTGTATATTAAATGTGTTCATAATTTCCAGGTATACAAGTCTTTAAGGTAAAAACTTTAAAAGAGCATTATATCAAGCTGGAGTTCTCCATTATGAAGTTGTATGGTAATTTTAGGCTTATAAGAATAACATATTGGAGATTTATTTATATCATTTAATGTTCTATAACTGGATCTTTTTATGATTAAATTATTTATTCTAATTTCTTATACATGATGTCAGAATGCAATTCATTTCATATTATACATATAGAGCACAATTTTTCAAGTCACTGATTGTACACAAAGTATTTCCCCACCATTCGTGTCTTCATACATGTACTGAGGGTAGTGATGAGTAATTCATTCCACCATCATTCCTACCCCCTTGCCCCATCCTTTCCCCTCCCTCCCCTTTGCCCTATCTAAAGTTCCTCCACTACTCCCATGCCCCCCCATCGCCATTATGAGTCAGCATCCTCATATCAAAGAAAACATTTGGCCTTTGGTTTTTTAGGATTGGCTTGCTTCTCTTAGCATTATATTCTCCAACTTCATCTATTTACTGCAAATCTGGCCAAATTTCATTTTTTTCTTGTTTTTTAATTTTACTTATTTATTTATTTTCTTTTTTATTGATTTGAAAAAAATGACAGTGGAATGTATTACAATTCTTATTACACTTATACAGCACAATTTTTCACGTCTCTGGTTGTATATAAAGTATGTTGACACCAATTTGTGTCTTCATACATGTACTTTGGATAATGATATCCATCACATGCCACCATCCTTGCTAATCCCCTGCCTCCTCCTTTTCCCTCCCACCCCTCTGCCCTATCTAGAATTCATCTATTCCTCCCATGCTCCCCCTCCCTACCCAGCTATGAATCAGCCTCCTCATATATTCCCATGATTTTACTACAGTGAAACTGATATGCTTCCCAAATTTTCTGACATATTAATTTCATGTGTGTAATTCCAGAATCTTTATGCAGATATTACTTGCAAATATAAATATTCTTATCTCCCTGTTCCCTTAACAAAAGGTGGCTATTTTTTCCTCTGTACTATATCTTGACTCTAACTTAAATGACATATCTTCTAGGACTTTTTATATTAGCATATAGAGAACATTTGGCATCCTTTTCTGTCTGTTTGACTTTTGGAAGATTCACAGTATTCCATTGTATTATATCATAATTTATTAAACATGCTTCCTGTTACTAGACAGTTGGGTTGTTTTGATCTTTTGCTACTGCTAACAGTACTGAATGCCCTAAATGTCCATCATCTTATCTGTGAACAGGAAGGCCTATATAGCTAAATTCCCAGAGTGGGATTGCTGGCTGTGAGGGCGATATATGTATTTATAATTTGATACATTTTCCCAAGTTCCTGAATGGCTTTAACAATGTATTCTGCTACCAGTAATATATGACCATACTTATATTCCACAGCCTGACATATGAACTGAGCCTAATAGGCTAAAAAACAATATTCCAATGAGGCTTAATTTGCATTTCTCTCATGATGAGTGAATTCAGTCTTTCTCAATTGTTCAAGAGCTATTCACATTTCCAGATTTCTTAATATCTCTGACATAATCCCTCTCCTATAAAAAGTCAAGAGCAGTCCCTAACTTGTAGAACTGAATGAAGTAAAGCTCATAGGAAGTATTGAGTGCTGTGCTTGGCAAGTTTTCACAGAAGGGCTGCTGTTACAGTGATTGCTGTTACTGGGCTGAATTCCCTGAGTTAGTTTGGGGTCATGCATGGTTGTCTTTGACAAGGAGATCTGAATGGAAACAAACACACGTGTCCCTGGGGAAAGCTGTCCACTGTGACACTTCACCCACATATGTCGGGCCTTGCAAAACAGGTCTCAAACCTTTGCAGAGTGAAACAAACCCCAGGCACTCACTTGTCCATGTTTGCTGGTATGATAGGTGCATAGTCCCAGATGACTTCCTCTGCAGCAATGAAGTATTCCCACCTCTTGATGTGCCGCCTCTGGTCTCGGGTTAGTTTCTTAGGATTCCTGGTTTTTTTGGGGCAGTTTTTAATGTCAATGTAAGCCTGCATCCCAGCTGTAGTAGGACATAAATACGGGGAAAGAACATGAGAAAAGAAATTGTTGATCAAAAACACATATTTTTAAAAATGAATTTGGGGAAAATTTAAACAATAACAGTGAAAGTAATGCTCAGGCTTCCAAACTTCTGAGCATTTTGGTTTGGAACTCCGTCTGTGGCCTGCAGAAGTAAGAGTGCCAAGCAGTGGAGGGGAGGAGGTAAGAGTGACAACCAGTGCTAGAGGAAACACCTGGGAACAGTCCCTTTGTTCTTCTGGAGCAGGAAGATTTCTTGTAATTTATAAGCCCTTAAAGTCTGTGACTAAGGCTAGGGGTATAGCTCTGTGGTAAATCTCGGCATGTGGGAAGCCCTGTGTCCTGTCCCAGCACCACAAAATGTAAAAGCAAACCCTATAATTTAGATCTTGTGAATTCTTATTTTTCCTGTTATTTGTCTTTGAAAAATGAAGATAAAACATCAGTACATAGTTAATGAAATTGTCATTTACGATTAAATCATGACACAGAATGGTGCTTATCCTTGATTAATGTTATTTCTATTTTTGTCTTATTATTATCAGGAACTGTATCTTCCATGGATATTGTGGCAATTTTGTTACTTTGAACATAATTTTAGTTGCTCAGTGTGAAAAGAAAACCAAAGGATACCATGGAGTACTTCTTTCTAGCATGTGTTGCTGACACACGTTAGTTTGGTAACAAAATGATTTGTATAGAGGTATCATTTACTTAGATTTTAGTCTCTGTACACATGATCCCTACAATTAATAGTTTTAAAGCAAAAATGTGCAATAGAACAACCAGCGGTTGTGTGTGCGTGATGCCACAGTCCTACCTTACTTCCTTGACATTCTCCACAGCCACCCCCGGGATATGGGCTGTGCATGATTCACTCAGCACTCCTCAGACACAGGGTGGTTTCTATGTTAAAATTTTAGCACTCTTGGAGCCTTGGTGCCTCTATAGTTTGTGGGTGTCTGTCTGTCCTTTTGGCTACATTTGACAACCCCCAAGAAAGAATTCCTCTCCGTAGCATTTGTTTCCTTCCTCTTTTTTTTTTTTTTCCTTTCGAGGAAGTAGAGCTCTCTTCAGCTTTTGCATCATTTAAAAAAAAAAAATCTTTGCCAATTCCTTCACTTCCTTCATCCCCAAGCCCTGGTTCTACGTCTAGAAGCAGAGCATCTAAATTCTGTTAGGAACCAGGGCATGTGTATCGGGGAGTGGGGTGGGCTTGAAAGATGAAGGGGGTGCTGGTGCAAGGGAAGCAAGCCTGTCAGAAGAGTGCCTTGCCTTGGAAGTGTTTTGGGATGAAAGAAGAGATGATCCACTTCCCCTCTGGGCTCATGGTCATGTTTGCAGTAGTGGATGTCGTACTGGCGAGGTTGAGGACGGAGACCTTGTGGTGGCTCTGCTCCAGGACCTGGCCATTGAAATGGATGGAGAACAGCTCTGGCCCAGAACTCATTCCAATCAGATGCCAGCTGACATGATCGTGGGCACAAACCGCTATATCTGAGAGAATAGGAGAGAAGAGGCTGCTACAGGCATTCAGTTCACTGTTCTGTGGTAAAAGTTCACTTCCCAATGCACAGCAAGCACCCGCTCTGTGGCAGGCATTCTGTGAAGTTTGCGGTGGGGAGCAGATGCTCCAGTTGTGGTGCTGTCCTACAGAGTGACAGCAAAAGGAGCAGTCATAGCCCACTGCAGTAAATAGCAGCAAGTTACCAAGGTCAGAGTAGAGCCCAGAGCTGGGGGACATTAGTTTAGAAACATGGGAGTGCTGAGGGATTAGGCCATGGAGGGGACTGAGTAGGTGGCCAACTGTCCCGACTTACCCAGGACTCTCAGTATGAGAACTGATAGAATCCTGGGTAAGACAGGGTGGCCGGCCACACCAGTCTGCTCTCTGTTGTTACAGCAACAGAAGGAATCCAACGAGAGCCTCCAATAAGGCTGCATCCAAAAGCTTTCTCTTCTTCCCTAGACAGGGACAAAGCACTGCCTACAGGGAGGACTTTCTATTGCTTTCTCATTCACATTTGATTGTCTGACTTTGGGTCACAGGCTCTCCTTAAAATGCCGTGGGTGTCCTCATTATGCTGGGCCCCTGGGAGCGTTTCATGGATGGAGTAATGAGAACTGAGGACAAAAATTTGTTTTGCTCCTTCTTCGCTTCCACAGCAACTGGAAAAATGCTTATTAGCTCAGTAGGATATTTTAATCCTGGTTTCTGTCTCTCTCATGGGCTTTAAATTTCAGATCTATAATCACCAGACACTAGATCACGGGACTGAGAATCAGTTCCTACCCATTGAGGGGCTCGTACTGTTCTGGAGACCACTGCAGCAATGCAGGGAGTCTGGCAGCACTGGTACAAGCTGAAAGTAGGAGGCTTTTTGGAGTCTTACACCCCTAAGGAATGCTCATGTGGAAGAGCAACTGAATCAGCATTCATCACATTATTTCAATTTATCCTGTTCCATAGGCAGGGAGTTTTATAGGCATCAACTCTTCTATTAATGGTATTACCCTTCCCTTGCCCTTTTACCCCCAATTATTAGTTTCTAACTTAAATTATTATCTCTGTCTCATGAAGTTGTTTTTTTCAGGGGGCGGGCAGTAACTGGCACTCAAACCACTGAGCCGCATACCCAGCCCTCTTTTGTATTTTATTTACAGACAGAGTCTTGTTGAAATGCTTAGCACCTTGCAGTTGCTGAGCCTGGCTTTGAACTCGCAGTCTTCCTGCCTCACCTCCTGGTAGAATTGATTAAGAACTAACACTCCAGGGCATATGGTAACAAGTCTGAGGACAAAATAAAAGCATTTCCCTATAGAATACTAACTTCTGAGATGTCATGGGATTATACTGAGCCCAGCAAGTTTTTTTTTTTCTTTTGGCTGCCATATGTTTACAGGCATTTTTCACTCTCGAGACACAGAGAGATGGTCAATCCATTTTTGTAAGTAAGTACGTAGAGATTACCCTAAGATGGGGAAGAGAATGAGGTGTGGACTTAAACCTCCCAGGATTAACTGAGCTTCAGGTTTACCAGTTCCTGATTTTGGAGTTCAGAGTCAATGCCCAGAGTCTTAGAATGTGTTTTTAATAACTCAGGTGGAGAACAGAGTCAAAAGAAATAGAATTCAATTTACAAGCAATACCTAGACCTCAACTCTTGATGATTTATTTTTTTTATAGATGAAGCCATTTGTGCTATTCAGACAAAGAGAATGACATCTCAGAAGTTAGTGTTCTACAGGGAAATGCTTTTATTTTGTCCTCAGACTTGTTACCATATACCCTGGAGTGTTAGTTCTTAATCAATTCTACCAGAAGGAGGGAGGAGAGGTGGTCTGGGCAGAGCTGTGGTTTGGATGTGGTTAGTATGTCCCTAATGATTCATGTGCTATAGGCTGGTCCTCAGTGTCGTGGTGGGGAAGAGGAGAGACCTTTAAGAGGTAAAGCCTGTGGAAGCACCCTATTTACTTCTCACCAGAGTAAGTTGTTATAAAGGAAGTCCACCCGTGTATTTGACCTCTCCTGTATGTGGCCATTTCTCTTTCTGCTTCTCTGCCATGTTGTGACACAGACAAAATGTACCTTACAAGAAGCTGAACTGATGAGGCTGCTCAATCTTGGATGTTCAGCTTCTAAAATTGTGAGCTAAAGAAAACCTCTTTTTATTTATAAAGTACTCAGCTTTAGGTATTTTGTTACAGCAACAGAAAATGGATGAATACAGTGGACGTTAAGGTTATTTTCTACTTAACAGTAGTTCTGATTTTACTTTCTCATCAGAGTCTGTTGATATATGGAAATTAAAGAAAAACATTCTGCATGCCATTGAATATTACTCATTCATCAACTTTTGAAATAAATAATGTATTTGTATGTTAGGGATTTCTCCTATTAGTTCATCTTCACTGAAAGTGTCTTTATTGCATTCTTCCTGCTGACTTGCTGACCATTCCTGCTAGGGAATGACCTGGAAGTAGGTGTGTTCATAATGCAGCAAGGTTCACAAGACTCACTGAGGGAGACTGAACTGACACCCTGGAGGTCTTTCTGGAAGACAGGCCAAGTGAAGCCTGTTCAGAGCACCACACCAGAGAAGGCTGTCCTTGTCCAAGCTAGCTTCTAATTTACATATTATACTTTCCTGGTTTAAAAGAAGGGTGATACAGTCTTAAGAAATGCTGCCCTAGATGATGTTGCTTTCTGATAGGAGTTGAAAAACAGGAAGTGGCCTCCTTGCCTAGTGCCTGGGGGAGGCGGTGGAGCCAAGGTATAGCTAGTCTACAGTGGTTGGGTAGTGCATGGCTCAGGTGTTACCTGGCATCGTCCTGTTCACATAGCCGTTGACCGTGTACATCAGGGACGACGACTGGGCCCAGCTCTTGCTTTCATCAAACACAGCAAACAGCAGTATGTGTTGCCTGTCAAACATCTTCTGAGTCCCATCTTCAGTTAGGGTGCCTGAGAGAAAATACATGGTAGCCTCCTGCATTGAAGACTCATTAGCTTTCTAGATAGCAAAGGGTTTAGGGCAAGAAAACAATCATAAGGATATAATTGAAGAGTTGTTATTTTTGAAAATAGCATCTTTATCAAGGAATAATAGTTGAGAGTTATTAAATTTCTGGTGCCACATTATTTATTTTGGCACCTGGTGGTCTGGGGGGACAGCTTTATAGGTAAATTTTACCTGGAACAGAAAGAAAGCATTTGGTGACTATCAAGGACTGTTCTATATAAGTATCCATTTCCTTGAGTCTTATCAGACCAAGACGTACTACCTTAGCTCAGGTGGTAAAGTCTCACACGCTAAGCTTAATGCAGCTATCTCGTTTGTATGTGATATGGGCCAGTAGAGAATTGGATGTATCAGGAGTAATTCTTTTTCATGTAAGGAAATATTGCTGCTGATGGTAAAATGAAAAAGGGGCTTTTCATAAGTTTAAAAAATTTAAGTGTCTGCCGCAGTCCGGCTGCAGCAAAATAACCGGGAGGTGACGAGCAACTTGTGTACATTGATACAGCAGGAGTGGGAGCCGTTTATTGTAGGACAGGAGGGGTATATATACATTCCACACAGCTTATCTTAATTAACATAAACTAGATACAGCAGTCAACCAATAAGGAATCTCCACACTTAATGGCTCGCTGGCGTTACTTCACAAACCACTCCCTCTGGCAAAATGCCAGGTGCCATCTTGACTTGTTTACAGACCCTAACAAGTGTCAGTGTCCATTACAATATCTTCTGTATACAGGCAATGAAAAAAATGTATTTGTGTAATGAATAACTGAGTTGTGCGTAGGTCTGGTCTGTGTCTGTGTCGGCAAATGGTGAGGGCATCACATTATTTCTCCTGGCACAGTTTGTTGTGGCTCTTTGCTTGTTTTAAGGGAACATGGGCTGAATTCCTAGGTAAAGGGAGAACCCAAGCCCAGACAATGACATTTCTTAAAAAGTCAGCTTGAGTATGTTTGAAACCTGCTACTCAAAGTGTTCAACTTGATGATAAGAAAGGAAGCTGTAGTTTCGTGTATTTATAGACCAATTACCAACCCAAGCCTCTGCTCTGTCCAGCATGTCAGATACCTTCACCTGCATTCTTTCTAAGAACTCTTCAGCAGAATACAGGCTGCTGTCCCCTTTTAGAAAGGCCAGCATTGAGGTCAGTGTGATAAGCATGATGTCAGAATACACTCTCAGAGAGTCATTTACTTGGTAGGAGCGTCCAAGCCTGAGCTAAAGGAAGAATTAGAATAAACAGGGTAGGGTGCAGGCCCTCAAACAGTAGGTGTTTTCTACTATCAAGCAATGATCGGTCACCACCCCGCTCCCTCTGCCTGATGTACAGAAGGCAGGTACAAGGTACCAAACTGCATCCCACACGGAGCTCCTTACCACCAGAACATATCTGCTGATGTGGAATCTGTACCTTTCTTACAGATAAGGAGGGGTCCAACCAGCCCTGAGTTGAAGTCCTGAATCAGATTTACATAGGAGTAGTAGATGTGGGTGAGACAGGGAGGGTCGTCCTGTGTGGGACCACTGTCCTCGCCGATGTGCCACTCATAGGTGTATTCTTGGCCTGGAGCTACAGCGTCGTCCATCTTCTCCACGGGGGATGTGTGGTCGGGGTAAGACGCACCTGGGGAAGTGAAGGCCATGAGGACATCTGGGCAGATACCAAGGACGACTTTTGCATCATTCTCAAATCTGGGAGCCTGAGATGAACTCTCTGGCAGGTATATGCCTTTCTATAGTGAAACTTTATAATTTGGAAAGATTCACAATACTTACTTCTATGCCCACAGAATAGCTGTAACTAGTGAATTAGTTAAGGTTTAGCAAGTCAATTTTCCAGGGTATCCTAACAATTATTTAAATATAATCACAGACTCAAATACCTCTGGTCAGTAAATCACCTCAAAGTGTGAGAACGAGTTATATTTCCTCTGTGGTGCTTGATGAGTCCTCTTATATTTAGCTGCTGTTAACATGGGATGGATGTACACTTGGGGCCCTTTACATTGTTTATTTTGGGCTCTGAAAGTACTACGTCTTTAACTTCTTTCCAACTGGAGTCCCCCTCAGCACTGATCAATCTCTCTATGCATCTCTGTTATCTGGTCGTTCCAACTCCCCCGAGCCTCAGGTGGGCTCCCATAAGCAGTGTAGTCATCCTAGTGCTCAGGAAGTGTGTCTGTCCCCTGAAGTGTGCCCGGAAACCCCTTCACATCCCGTATGTGCTCTCCTTTCCTTTCTGGCAGGATGTGGAGGATGTAGAAATTGGTCTTCCTTTTTGAAGAAGGGGAACTGAGATGCTCAAAGTCAAAAGACTAGAGGGTTGGGTGGGGCTTTCAACAATTAAGGGAAGATGTGGTAGAGACGGAGCAAGTGAGGAGGGAAGGGGCGAGGGCAGAGTTGAGACAGCCCCAGGGCTGGGCAGTGTCCCCTGTAGGAGGGGTCCTCAGTTAATTCAGTGAAAGTGTCACTACCAGCAGCAGGTGCAGGGATTTCCTTGGGGATACTGTGATCTTTGATACAGTAGCCCGATCACTGTCTTGAGGTAGAGGGGAGGCCACCAGCGCATGGCTCTGGGCAGGCAAGGATCAAGACTGAAATGTTCAGGATGGGGAAAGGACGCTGGGAACTGTTCTTACTCGAGGGATTGTGCTTTTTGAAAACAGATGTTTTCATTTTCATTTCTTCCCTCCCCCAGACTCTCCTTCCTTCACTTGCCTTCCTTTCTTCCTTTTGTGCTGCCTCACCTTTTCCCACCACCCTTCCTTCCTTCCCTCGCTCCCTTCTATTCATCATCTTCATTGAGATAAATTTGCACATAACAAAGTTCACCAAATCTAAGTGTAATATTTGCTGAGTTTTGACAGACATGGACAGGCTCATAGCTATAGGCACAGTGGATAGAGCAGGTTCCTTCACTCCAGAGTTGCCTTGTGCCTCGCAGTCAGTGCCCTCTCCCACCCAGGCCCAGGCAACTGCCCCCTGTTTCCTTCACTGGCATCTGCTTCTCTATGAGCTCATACAAATGGGATGACTTTATATATGGCTTTGTGTTCAGTTACAGTTAGTTGGTAATGGTATATATTTTTTGTAATTTCTTTCTCTTTTCTAGTTGATATGAACTGTTCTACCTGAGCACATGTATTCATCTCTTTTTTTCTTTCAAATATTTTAAAATTATTAGCACATACTAATTATGCAGATTTGGGGAGTTCACCGTGACACTTCCATATGTGCCTATATCATGCTTTGATAGTGTCCTCCGCCTCCTCCTTTCCTCTTTCTTAAAACTCCTTTTGCTATTTTCAGATTTTTTTTTGTTTCTACTTGTTGCCTTTTAGCCTCTTTGTATCTAATATTAAGTGGATTTTTGAATCCTGTATACAGTTTGATATTTTATTCAATCTTACAATTCACAGCTTACTTGCAGTGTTCTTTCCACTCACTTGGAATGTCAGTAAATTGTCGGATTGAAAACCACCATCCTGCTATGTACTTTATTTTTCTGTCTGTTCTTTGTTAATTTTCCTTCTTTCCTGCCTCCTTTTGGGTTGAGTGCTTTTAATGATTCTCTCAAGTCCCCACTGTTGGCCCCTTGGTCTCATTTTGTTGTTAGCAGTGTCCTACAGTTTACAGCTTTAACGTACAAGACTCCCTGCAAATAATGACATGACACTTTACCTACAAGACCCTGTAGTGCTCTGGTCCATTTCTTGCCTCCTGGTGTTTATGTTGTTGTCGTCCATTTTACTTCCATGTATACAGTACAATTCACAATAAATTATTATTTTTGCTTTAATATTTAGATAATCAATTATCTTTTTAAGAGGTTAAAAATAAAGAAAAACTTCTCTATATTTACTGATTTCTAGAATTTTTCATTCCCTCTTGCTGAGAGCCACAGCCCGGTCAGAATGACACCTGGCATTTGCCAGAGGGAATGTTTGAAAGGTGACACCAGCGAACCATTGAGATGATGATTTGAGTTAAGCTATATATAATTGCTGTGATGCTGGATTGATTGTATTGTATATTTGACCTTTACCGTCGGGCAATGGGGCGGCTCTTGCTGCCTCCAGCACCCCCTGCTTTGGAGTTCTCCAGGGGATTTCTGGAGGGTTCATGTTGGTTGGGGAAGGTCAGGAGGAGGGATTTCCGGTTGGTGTGGTGTGCCTGGAGGAGCCGCGTGGGTGGTGGATGGCGTCTGGCAGAGGTTCCCAGGGAGCATGTGTGGAGTGTGCTGGTGGAGTTCGGAAATAAAGTTCGTTCCTGCTTGAGTGGCTCGTGATTTGTGCCCAGCCAGACTGCAGCACCCTCTGTGAGTCTGAATATCCCACTCAGACAATGTTTCTATCACTAAAGAAATTCCTTTAACTTTTTTTATGGTTTGATAGTGAGAAATGATCTCTGCTTTTGTATGTCCAAGTCAGTCTTTACTTTGCCTTCATTTTGAGAGAATCTTTTTGCTTGACATGGACAGATCTCCTTGTGTCCTTTTTTTCCTAGCACTTTGACCATTTTCTCTTTGGCCCTAGTTTTTGGCAACGTGGCTGTGATGCACTTTGGTGTGGTTTTCTTCATGTTCCCTTCCATGGTTTTGTTAAGGCTCTTTAAATCTGCAGATTTGTAGTCCTTTTCACATTTGTAAAGTTTTCAGCTGTTATTTCTTCAAATTCTTTTCCTGTCTCCACCACGTCTGGGACCTAGTTAGATATGTTAGATTACATGGTATCATTCCACAGTTCAAAGATGCCCTGTTCATTTTGTTCTCTTTCTTATCTCTGTGTTTCATCTTGAATAGTTTCTACTGCTATGTATTAATGCTCCTGAACATTCCCCTCCATAGTGTCTAATGTGTTGGTAACCTCATCTATGCAGCTATGAAAGTTCTAGATAAGTATCTTTCTATCTTCTGTCTCTCTCTGATCTTCTCATCCTTTTCTCTATCTGAAACATGGAGAAGACTCATTACAGCCATCTTAAACATCTGTGCTGCAGCACTGTCCACTCTCTGTGTAGCTGTACCTCCCCCGACCCCCCACCTCAGAGAGTCTGTTCCCCTTACAACTCTGTGAGAGTTTCAACAGTGTCAGCCTATGTTTGGGCCCTTTTGGTGGATATGGGAACCAGGGCACACAGTGCTGTGGTCAGCATACCGGCCCCGAGGTGATCTGCATCACTGTGCTATGTGACTCCAGCGTGGAAGCCCTGTGATGGCAGAGCCGAGTAGCTGAATCTTCATCACTTCTGCACGAATTTCTACCATGTGCAAGTCCATGTGCAAGTCTACCCCACTTCTCTCTCCAGCCTTGTCATATGTGATTCTTTCCACTGTTCACTGTGTCATGGTCACTCAGGCTCCCTGTCAGTCCCCCATCTGCAAGGACCCAGGGTTCTTGCACATGCTGCCTCTTCTGCTTCCAGTGCTCATCTTCTTTTTCTTCCTTGGGATAAATACATGCTGATTTTTTAGACAACAACTTAAATGTTAGGTTACTCCTTCCCTTATCTCTGACTCTGCTGCATGTTTTTGTTTTATAGCATTTGTCATAATTTGTAATTAAATATTTGTGATATTATGTGATAATTTAATTTTCCTTCAAGATTATAATTATTTTTAAGGTATTTTTATTCTATACATTTTGATTGCCAGAGTGTAAGCTCCTCAAGGAATATTGCTGGTTTGTATTTGTCCTAGTATCTCTATACCTTCCACAGTGCATGGAGAAGCATGGAGAGAATGCTTCATGCATATTTATTGAACTCTGAAGATTTAAGATCCTGTGGGTTAGAGCCCCGTCACAGCTCATGGATGTGTTTTGCTAGGATTTCATGGTATTAAAGCAGATTAAATGCCAACATTAAAAATTTGGAGATAATCATATTAGACTCTGGATTCCTTGTTTCTCTTTTAAAAACAGAATCTCCTCAAATTATTACATAAAATAGAAAGGAAGGAAACACTCCCAAATACATTCTATGAAGCCAGTATCACCTTGATACCAAAATCAGACAAAAACATGTCAAGGAAAGAAAACTACAGACCAGTATCCCTGATGAACATATATACAAATATCCTTTATTAAATATTGGAAAACTGCATTCAAAAATTATGATCAAGTGGATTTTATCCAAGGAATGCAAATTAATAAATATAATTCACCACATAAAAATAATTAAGGACAGAATCACATGATCATCTCCATAGATACAGAAAAAGCCATTGACAAAATCCAGCTCCCATTCATGTCAAAAACGCTAGAGAAAGAAGGAATACTAGAGACAGAAGGAATTTAACATGCTAAATCGATATAAACAAACCCAAGCTCAGTGTCATATTGAAAAGAAAAATTGAAAGCATTTTCTCTAAAATCAGAAACAAGACAAGATGCCCACTCTCACCACTCCTAGTTATCATGGTCCTTGAAACTCTATCTAGACTAATCAAGCAAGAATAGGAAATTAAAGGGATACAAATAGAAAAAGAAGAAGTCAAATTATCTCTGTTTGCTGAAAATGTGATTATATATCTAGAAGACCCAAAAAACTCTACCAGAAGACTTTCAGAGCTGATAAACAAATTCAGAAAATTAGCAGGATACAAGATTAATGTACACAAATCATAAATTGATAGCTTTCCCATATAATGAATCTGCTGAGAAAGAAAACTGGAAAACTATCCTATTCAAAATAACCTCAAAAAATTCTTGGGAATAAATTCTGACCAAGGAGATGAAAGACCTCTATAATGAAAATTGTAGAACACAGAAGAAAGAAATTGAAGAAGACTGTAGAAGATTAAAAGAACTCCCATGTTCTTGGTTAGGAATAATTAATATGGTTAAAATGCCACATTGCCAAAAACAATGTGCAGATTCAATATAATCCTCATCAAAATAGCAATGACATTCTTCACAGAACTTAAAATCAGTCCTAAAGTTCAGATAGAAGATGAAAAGACCCAGAATAGCCAAGGAATATTAAGAAAGAAGAGAAAGCTGGTGGCCCCACAATTCCTGATCTCAAATTATACCAGAGGTATAGTAATAAAAGCAACATGATATTGACATCAAGAGAAACACGAAGACCAAAGGAATAGAATAAAAGATACAGAGAGAAAAACACATATATACAGGCATCTGATACTTGACAAAGGTGCCAAAAACATGTTGGAGAAAAGATGGCCTTTTAAACAAATAGTCCTGGGAAAACTGGATTTACATATGTAGAAGAATGGGACAGGTCCCCATCTTCTACCTTGCATAAAAGTCAACTCAAAATTGATGAAACACTTAGGAATCAGACCAGAAACTTTGCAACTATTAGATGAAAACATGTCAACACTCCAACATATTAGCATATGACAGACTTCCTTAATTAGACCCCCAAAACTCAATAAATGAAACCATGAATCAATAAGTGGGGTGGCATGACATTAAAAGGCTTCTGCACAGCAAAGGAAACAAGAGCATAAAGAGAGAGCCTGCAGAATAGGAGAAAATCTTTGCCAGCTACTCCTCTGACAGGGGATCAATATCCAGAATATATAATGATCCCAAAACACTTAACACCGAACAAAATCAAATAGCTCAATAAATGGGTGAAAGAACTGAACAGACATTTTTCAAAAGAATAAACATAAATGGTCCAACAAGTATATGAAAAATGTTCAACATCCCTAGCAATCAGGGAAATGCAGTTAGAACAGCAATCATTAAGAATACAAACAATAATAAATGCTGTTGGGGATGTGGGGGAAAAGGTACACTTATACTTTGTTGGTGGGACTGCAAATTATTATAACCATTCTGAAAAACAAATGGAGATTCCTCAAAATACTAGGAATAGAATTACCATATGACCCAGCTATCCCACTCTGTGGTATTTATCCAAAAGAACTAAAATCAGCATACTAGACTGGTACAGGCACATCAGTGTTTATAGCAGCACAATTCACAGTAGCCAAGTTTCAAACCAACCCAGGTACCTGTCAACAGATGAATGAATAAAGAAAATGTGGACTGGATGCGGTGGCACATACCTGTAATTCCAGCAACTCAGAGGGCTGAAGCAGAAGGATCATGAATTTAAAACCAGCCTCACCAACTCAGTGAGGTCCTAAGCAACTTAAAGAGATCCTGTCTCAAAATTTAAAAACAACAAAATGTTTTTAAAAGGGCTGGGGATGTGACTCAGTGGTTGAGACCCCCTGGGTTCAATCCCCTGTACTAAAACAAAACAAAACAAAAAATTTTAAGAAAGCAAATGTGGTATGTACACACAATGACATTTTATGTAGCCATAAAGAAGAATTAAATTATTATTATTATCCATTTGCTGGCAAATGGATAGAACTGGAGATCATTATGCTGATTTCCAGACAACTTTAGAAAGTTAAAGGTCAAATGTTTTCTCTCACATGTGGAAGACAGAGCAAAATATGGGAAAAAAGTGTGTGTAGGGGGGTGAAATTCCATGAAAATGGAAGGGAGATCAGTGGAATAGAGGAAGGAGGTAGAGAAGGAGGGAGGAAGGATAGAAATAGGGAAGAACAGTGGAATGAAATTGATCTAACTGCGCTGTGTATATATACAAATATATTACAGTGAAATTCACTTTTATATATATCTACAGAACATCAATTAAAAAATTATAAATAAATATAAGGAAAACCATTGGAGAGGTAGGGGAAGACCCATGAGGGAGGAGAGAGAGAGAGAAGTGCTGGGGACTACAATGGAGCAAATTATATTCCATGCATGTATGATTATGTCAAATGACCTCCAATATCATGTATAACTATAATGTGCTAATACAGTTATGTAAAAATTATAGATACAAAGTCAAAGAGCCATGGGGATGAGCCTGTAGCCCAGTGCTAGAGCGCTTGCCTTGCAGATGTGAGACCCTGGGTTCCATCCTTAGCACCACATAAAAATAAATAAACAAATAAAGATATGTGTCCATCTACTACAACTAAAAACATTCTAAAATAAAATGTCAAAGAGTCAAAAACAGCTAGAATAAAATTTCATCAAAAAAGAGGGATATATTGTTAAAATGACTTTTTTTTTAATGATATCTGCACTAACACTAAGAAATAACACCAAAAGATTTTGAGGGTAATGGCTCAGGAATGACTTGCTATAATTGGTGCTTCTACCCCACAATGCAACAATCGTACTTGATATAATGGGACTATCTCACCAAGTCGCTGCAGTGTTATAACAAGAAATAAGCAACAAGAAATTCAATGTCAAGATTAAGAAACAAAAAAACAAAACCAAATCCTGAAGATCTGGTAACATAGGCTCAAACTCCTGCATAGACTTTGGCTGGACTGGTGTCTGGGCTGTGCTCTCCTACTTTCTGATTGCCCGTATCTACTGAACCCATGTTCTTTTGAATTTCCCACCTGGCCACTCTGGACATCCGAGCCTGTGACCCTTGTGCTAGAGTGTAAGCTGAACACTGGACTCTGTTGCTCCCTCCCACCCCTGAAAGACAGTTTGGCAGTGACTGATAACCCATATTTACCATAAGCTGAACTTTCATTCTGAAGATAAATAGGATTTAAGTGTTAAAATTATCAGGAGCTGAGAAATGATAGAAGCTTACGTAACTTCCTGTGAGTTATAACATTTCAGCCTTAAAAAAATAAAAGAGTAGGTGAAGAAGACTTTCTACTGATAAACAGGGAGCTTTATCTCTGAAAAGTTACAAAAGAGGTTTTGTAGCAGGGCAAAAACAGACTGATAAGGAGAGCTGCCCTCTGAGGTCAGACTATGCACTAATTGGCCTGAGGTGGCTGGGGTGGAGCTGCACAGTGGTCAGTCAGGCCAGCCCTGACTCAATGCTTCTTGGCCTTATGGAACTTAAAAAAAAAAATGATGTGTCCGAACACAAAGCTTGTACCCTTCTAACTTTTTAAACATCTTGGGGCATTCCTATGCCAGAAAGTAGCCTTCTTTCCATTGCATTCACAAGCTCTCTAAAGGACACAATATGATATTTTTTTTTTCGTCGGGTGAGAGATAATTTACCTTTCTTCCTCTGAAAAAATTGGCACTCATCCTTTTCACATGTGATGAAATATAAGCTCCCTCTTCTTTGATCTTTGGTTGTGCTACAGCTTTTTAAAATAGCACTCATCACAATTTGTAATTAAATATTCATGAGATTATATGATTAACAATACTTTCTCCTACGTTGTGTGAGAAGCATGTGAGCTGTGGGGTCAGAGATTGTACCTTTTGTCAACTATGTGAAGCTTAGAAAGTTTGTTAATGCCCTATTTTAGCTTTTTCTTTCTTATTCAGAATTTAAGATAACATAATCCTTTTCCTGGATATAATAGGAATGATAATTATTTTTGATGGATTACGAGGACTGAAAAATATATATAAGATGACCAACCCCTAATTATTACTCTGACAGCCTGTGGCAATATGCTTTTGTATTTTAGCCAAGTATTTTCTCTCCCAGTTGCTTTATAATTTATACAGCCTCTTTCTCTATGTTTTATTTTGGATAAGATAAATATCTTAAGTGTTCTCGAGTTCTCTTAATACATGTGAGAAAGAGTGAAATTGGTGATTGCTTTCCTTAGGCTGATATGAAGAGGAACCCTGGGCTGAGTCCATCTAAACAGCACACTTCCCATGTTTCTGGAGGCTGGAGGCCTGAGGGCAGCATTGAGCTCATTGGGGCTCTGATGGTGGTCTCTTCCAGGTGGCAGACTGCTTTCTCTTCGTATCCTCACCAGCAGGAAAGGGCAGGAGAACTGTTCTTGGGGTTCCTTTTGTAAGGTCCTGAGGGGCCACCCTTGTGACTTAAGCACCTCCTAGAGGCCAAGCCCCTCAACCATCACGCTGGGGTTTAGGATTTCAATATGAATTTGGGGGAGACACAAACATCTGTTCCACTGCAGTGATGCATCTATTCTAAAGGTGATAAAAACTAGCGCCCGGGGTGTGACTACTCATAACCTAGAGCAAGATGAGTACAGGTCAAAGCAAAGGGGAAATACCACACAGTCCCACTTCCTAACCAGTCCTCAGTATGCTGGTTCAGCTCAATGATGACACCATCATCTGCTGTCTTGGGCCCACAGCTAGGTGCCCAGGCTCAGCCTGGTAATAGGAGGGTGTGTGTTGGTGGCCTAATTGTGATGGGCCTTATCCCCAGATTTCTTGTATGGCTCCCCAGTGCAGAGGCTACAATTAGACACCACTGTTTGAATGAGAACCAAGCAATGTAAACATTTAGGAATTACCTCAAGCCCCAGAGCACTTGTGCTAGGTACGGCAGTATGACCGAGTTTTTTATGATACCTTGTTTGTGAATGGTCAGTGGTTCACAGCAGGTTTATTTAAACACATATTGGGTTTCAAAATTTTTTAATGTGTACAGTATGATATTTTGATATACATATAGATTTTGAAAAGGTTATTATAATCTTAGAAATTAATACCCATATAATTGAGCAAAGTAAATTACTCAGAATTTCACATTCATATCAGTTAAATGTAAGAAAAATTTCAGATGCATGAATTTAATTAATTTTTAAAGGTGAATTATGGAATGATTGGTGAACAACAGATTTGCAGATGGGTGATATTCTGTAAGCAAGTAGTGAGGACTACTAATGAGACAGTTTGGGGAAAATTTTATCAGTGCTTTTGTTTTTTCTCTTCAAATTATTTTGCCTTTAGAATAAAGAGGCTTTTTTATTTTTTATTTATAACCTACATAGTATTAAGTGTGAAATAAAAACAGCTATTTATAGGGAACATTTTTGAAATGCATTTTTTTGTGAATTGAAAGAAAAAGTGAAGACTAAAGAAGAAAAATGGGCAGGAGCAGCTATTGTGTGAGAGTACAAAAAGTCCTTATTCAGCCTCGGGCTAGAATAAATTCTTTGCATGAGGGTAGTCCTTGGTTTCATATCTACTCAGTTCTGTTCGCTTCCTGCTCAGTCCATATTCAGCTTTGAAATTTGTTTGCTCTTATCACGTGTACTAATTATTTTGCCAAAAGGCTCTCAGCATTTTTTTAAAATGTAAAATGGTGCATACAAGCTTGGGGAAATGAAATCCCAAAAAGCCTTTTTGGTTGCCCATTAGGGTGCTCATTCATTAAGTTGTCTCTTTACTTATTTTTGTGAACAACTCCTTCCTCTCCATTTAATAAACTTTGTGAATGGTTCAGTGCATTCAAAGACTCAGAGCACTCTTTTAGAAGCTATGACTTAGGCAATGGGCAATTAAAATACTGTTTTGCAAAGAGCCTGATTCCACTGCACGAGGCATGCAAGCCTTTATTGAGGGGAAATTCACATTTTTGAGAATTTTTATACTAGTCAGCAGTTTGTTTCAAGTTTTATCGTATTTTCAAGAAAATAGCTACATAATACTAAAATTAAAATTTAGGTGAAAAATAAAAATATAATCACTACATTATGTTCATTATGTCCAGCATTGAAATATTTTAGAAAAGCCTAGAAGATTAAGTTTCCATATAGAATTTAGTAACACTTAGATGCAAGGAACAATCTCTAGTGGGGATTTTTTTTTTTTAAATTGACAGAGTTGGGTTACCAAGAGATATCTAAATATTATCAAACTAATTTTGTGGTACAATACTAATAAGGCAACTCGCACATTTAAAATATGTCAATATAAATTAAATGAAAGAATAATATTAAGATTTAATATGAAACAAATGTTCTAAAGGTAATGATCGACACAACTTTGAAACATACTGAACAACAAAATGTGCTCAAGGGTATGAGTTTTACCATACCATGCACCTTCAGTGCACGTTTCATATAGTTTCTGAAATTTTAGCCTCAAATTGAAACTCTATTAGTGATAGAAAAGTTGCAAATGATCAGGTACAGTTACAGATGTTTTATTTCTTAATTTAAAAGCATATTAAATGTATTTCTAAAGGAAGCATTATTATGAACCACAAGTCGTCTTCTGCCAGAAAGGGTTCCCATTCTAGACCTGTGGACTGTTGTGGTTTCTCAAACCTATCCCACTGTCTTGATCCCCTGCCATCCATCTCTCATATGTTCTCCTCTGAGATAGAGGAATCGGGGTTTCCATGTAGTTGTCACAGCACATGGTTAGTTTGTCCCACTTCTGAGAAAAAAGTCTCAAAACTCAGAGGAAGGCGACAGGTGAGGGTGTGTGAGACATGAAGAGGGGGAGGCCTTATTTCATCACAGAGGGCCTAGTAAAATGAACAAAAGCTTGTCTTGTACCATGAGGGGGCTACTTACTAGATTTGCATCTCATTTCCAAGACAAAGTTTACTTTCTCCACCCATCCACACTTGGCTCTCCGAGATTCATGGCACCAGAGGAACTAATAGTGCCAGTAATCTGGTACAGTGGAAGTGCTGAGACATTTCAAGTAATTTTTCGTAAGAGACTGTGGTCTGGGGGGTGGAATATACAAGCAAATTAATGGTAAAGGCGAGGACTGATGTTGCAAGGTCCATTTGCTGTGCAAACAGTCTAGTGGGGAACAAAGTCCACAACTTGTACCTCCTCCCCTGTTAGAATCAGAACCTGCAAGGGACACACTGACATTTTGAGGTTTTCTCCTGCTCTGCACTGCTGAATTCCTCAAGCAGTCATCTGAAGACCTCCAGAGTAGATTAAGTGGTTGTTTATTATGCCACTGTGTGATTTTAGGAAGTTAGAAGAGAGTCCTGTGGACATTGCCCTTCCCAGTATTGCCACATTAGCTTTTGAAGATGGCTGCAGTTTCACAGATAATGCTTCATTGTTTTTCCTCAAGCCAAGGACTTAGTTTTAGATTTAGTTTGTGGGGAAGGTAGTTCATTAACCTGTGGTCTATTACACTTTAGTAAGAATAAATTTAACAGTACTTTACATAAAAAATAATAGGTGTAAAATCATTTCCTAACTCACAAATTATCAGGTATTAAATTATTTGCACACAATTTGAAAAATCCTTTTTTACTGTCATAGTGAATATTTATTGATTGCCTATAACATGCTAGTCATTGTTCTAAGATTTCATGACAACAAACATGTATGAGATAAGTATGATTCCTATCCTCATTTTACAGATGAGACACAAAGAGTTTAAGTAACTTTCCAAAAGTCACAGCATTAGTGTCTTAAGCCAAGATTTGCACCTGACAGTCTAGTTCTTGGACTCTCCTACTCTCCTACTCAGTTCTTCTCCAAGAAGGTGTGAAGGTAGGATCATGTATGGAGGGGGGGAGAATTGTAAAATATGAAAAATCTGAAGTCTGAACCTAAGTCTTCTTTCAAAGCTTATGTTTCTGGCCACTCTGTCCAAAATTCAAATACTACTATTTCTAGTGCCACCACCATCAAACACCACTTATGTGTGTTATTTGTGTGCCAGGCCACCCCCTTTGTCAGGTTATTCCTATGTCACTATGTCAGTAATTCATGGCCAAACCCAGTCGGCTACCTATTTTGGTAAATAAAGTTTCATTGGCAAACAGCCATGCTTGTTCATTTATATATTCTTTCTGGTTGCTTTTGTACCAAAATGTCGAGTTGAGTAGTTATAATAGAGATCTGTGGCTTGCAAAGCTGAACATATTTTCTAGTTGCCTTTTTACAGAAGTTTGTTGACCCCTACCTTAAACCATCACTTAATGTACATATTATTATCATTCCCATTTTAAGATAAACATTTTGGAATTCAGAGAGATTAGGTAATTTGCCCACCCAACTATTAAGGAGCAAGAATTAATGAAAACCTAAGGTCTAGATGACTCCAGAGCTTGCTTGTTTGTTTGTTTATTTATTTATTTTTGCATTTTTGAAACTTATAAAGGCAACAATTTTTATAGTTACCATTTGTGGGAAAGAATATTTCCCGAATAACACAAGTTAATAATACCAGTTCTAAATTTTGGAATGACATAAGAATATGCCATTGCCCTTACCTTCTGAGAACTTACTGTACTTGACCCCTTGAGGATGGATGCTTAAGGGCTTGTCTGCCTTATTCTTAAAGTGAACTTTCATGATGTCTCCAACTTCAGCATATAAAGTAGGTCCAAGAAGTCCTATGGAAACAAGATTTTGTGTTTCAGGATCATCAATGACAGTGGTGCCAAGTGGGAAAAACATGTAGAGAAACTCCAGAAGCAATTGTTATCATTCCTCCTGGTCCTGAAGCTAATGTGCTTCTCTTGAATTTAGAAGGCCCTGTCAGCACATTAACTCTACACTACATATAGTCACAACAGGGTGTGGAATCCTTGGCTGGACCCAGAGCAAGTCAAGAGAGCAGGGGAGACCTTTCTGACCAGGTCCCACTCTGATCCACTGCCTTTCCTTAGAGACTGCTATTTTTTAAATTAATTAATTTATTTTAATTAGGTATACATGACAGCAGAATGCATTTTTAAATTTATTGTACACAATTGCGGCATAACTTTTTATTTCTCTGATTGTATACAACGTAGTGTCACACAATATGTGCAGAAAGACTGCTATCTTTGGTTAAGAAAAGAAAGATCATTTTCAGTTACACCAGGGATGTGAAGTAGTGGTAACTCTATATTTCTCTGAAGTAGGAGACCCCAGAGGCCTAATTCACACAGCTCTCTGGCCCTGAGGCAAGTTCATAATTCCTAAATCAGAAGTGTATTTCTGATTGTATCCAAAGAACAATGAGAAAAACAGCCTGGGAAGAATGAGAAGAGACAAGGTAGGTGGAGGTGAGGTGCAGATCATGCAAGGCCCCATGGCTATGGTAAGAAATTTGGATTTTCTTCTATATAAAATGGCAAGTCACTGGAGCTTTGTGTAACAGAGATGGGCAGACATGTTTTAAAGGTCCATGCTAGCTGTGTAGAGAATGAACTGGTGGGAAGAGTGAAAGCAGAGGAAGTCCCATTTCAGACAAGTGACTGGATCAAGTCATCTATAAAGCCTCATGGGATTGGTTTCCGCCTATTAGAAATTGCAGAAGTAGGAGAAGGAAGTGATAGCAGTCATGGAGTCCCACCAGCATTCACTGGCAGTAGTGATGGTTAATCATGATCATGCAGCCTCCACAGACCCCCAGACGGTCAAGCACCCTGGGCCCTTGCATTAAATCCTCACAATAAATCTTTAAGAGAGACATTAGAATTCTTATTTTACAGGTAAAGAAATTAAGCCTTGGAGAATTTAAATATCTTGCCCAATATTACACAATTAATGAGAGGCTAAGCCATCATTAAAACAGAAATCTAGCTGAGCTTTAAACTACCTCTTCATCCTGCACTCTCCACTTTGTATTCATTCATTCAACAAATATTGATTGTCCACATCCTCCAGGTTTCAGAACTGCTGCGGTGCAGGAAGAGTAAGATACACTCCCTGCCTTTATAAGAACTTGTAAGATAGTAGGAAAGACAGATTCTGAAACTGGACCCAAGGGCACTCAACCACTGAGCTTTTCTCCGGCCCTTTTTATTGTTTTTATTTTGAGACAGGGTCTTGCTAAATTATTAAAGCTGTACTCAAACATGTGATCCTCTGGCCTAAGCCTCCAAATTGTTGGGATTATAGGCATGCACCACCATGCCCAGTATAAAGACAGATTTTAACAAGTGATTATAGAAATATGTAATTATAAACTGCAGTAAGCCTTATGGCAGAATAGTACAGGGTATCCTGAAAAGTATTAGATAAGGGGATCTAGTCCACTCTTGCACAGGGAGAGGGTTAGGTTTGGGAAACACTTTCCGGAGGAAGTCATGCTCTAACTGAAGTCCAAGGGCAGAGAGGCCAAGAGATGGGCAGGGTCTTTCTATGGAGTGGGATTTGCATGTGCAAAGGCCTTGAGATGCCAGAAAGCTCAGCCTATTTGGATAACTGGCAGGAGGCCATAGAGAGCTTAGGAGGTAAGAGAGCAAAGTGGAAGGTGAGGTGAAGACCGCATCCCTGGCCCGCTCATTCAGGGCCTTATAGGACTTCTAGACAGTAGTGGTGGTTACTACTGTATAGAACAGTATGAACTTGCCGTGACCTACTAGTGTTCAGAGGCTATCAAAGAGTTTGCAGCAAGATACAACATGGACCAGATATTGATAATCTCTGGCTGCATTTGTGGAGAATGATCTGGGAGAAACCGGTGTGAGAACTCCCTGAGAAAGGTTTGTAGGTGCATTCAGGTTATGGTGGTGGAGATGATAAGGAAGGGACATGAGAGATCCTTTGGGGGATTAACTTGTCAGGACTTGATGGGCTAGAGCAGGGTGGAAGCTGAGGGAGATCAAGTTGCTGTGGATGGTGATGTTTTGGTTTGGGGAGTTGGGTGGATGAAAGTGCTGTTCTCTGAAATGGAACACACTATGGGATTGTTTTGTTAGGTGGATGTGGTAGGCAGAATAATGTCCCCTCCCTCCCAGAGAGGTCCATGTTTTCATGCTTATGATATCTTAGTATGCTACTTTATATGGCAAAAGGGACTCTGCACATGTGATAAGCATTTGGGGAGGAAGAAGTTTTTCTGGCTATGGTGTGGGCCCAGTGTAGTCACAGGGTTCTTTTAAGAGGGAGAAAGAGCATCTTAGAAGGTTAGGGCTGGGGATGCAGTTCAGTGGTAGTTTATAGCCTGGCATGTGAGAAGCTTCAGTTTAGTCCCAACCTCTGCAAAATGAGGGAGGCTGGGGGCAAAAGGGAGAGAGATGGGAGGTTAGAAGATGCCACTCTGCTGACTTGGAAGATGGAGGAATACAAAGGCAGCTTAAGTAATTGGAAAAGACCAGGAAATGATTTTCCTCCAGAGCCTCCAGAAGTAAACAGCTCTGGATTTTAGCTCAGTGAAACCCATTTTGAACTTCTGACCTCCAGAATTGTAACTGTAAGAGAGTGAACCAGTTTGTGTTGTTTTGAAGGCACTAAATTTGTGGTGATTGGCTCCAGCAGCAATGGTTAACTGTAACCTATCATTTCTGATATAGAGGCCCTATGTTTCCCTCACTTGTCTGCACTGTTGTCTTGTTCCTGAGAAAGAACTCCTACTCCTGGGGTTTATATTACTCCATACCTGAAGCTTTCTTTCATTTGCTTTACGTTAGCTCTGCACAGGACCATGGAGGTCATGTGGTTCCATATTCATTTTAGAGATGGTTCATGAAGTCTGGGAGGGAGGAGTAAATGGTTTGCCCAAGGTAAATCAGCAATTTGGTGGCATTGCTGGGACTAGGACTCAGCTCTTCAAACTCTGGGGCTAAAGCTTTCTTTCCCACTTTCCCACAGAGCAAGCCAGACCCTCCCCTTCCTAGAAAAGTCCAGAATTCTTCAGCTTTATTGGCTCCTGAGCATGTCTGACTCCACCACTGACCTCTGTCTGGCTGCTACCTTCCATCTTGGTTCCTTCTGGAAGTCCCACTGGCTACTCCCATCTTCCTGGCTTCCTATGAGCCCAACAGTCCTGGCAGTACTATTGCACCCTGTGCCACATTTTGTTGCCATGGCTCCCTGGCCTGGTTAATCCATTTGTTGGCATCACATGGCTTTAAATGCCAGATGCCCAGAACAAGTCTCCTAAGTTATTTTACCTGAACGGTTTGGAGATTTTATTCAGCTCCCTTCCAGCTTCTTCAGAGTTAAGCAAAACTAAAGGGTGTTTTCATGGATGCAAATCAGATTCCTTAATACATGCAGGCAAACACATGTCTGAATATTTTTGAGCTGCTCTTTAGCTCCTCCATAAACCCTTTCCACCTTCCCCCTCAGTACCCAGAACTTGCTGGGAAAAGGCCTACCTTGGAGCTTGGGGAAAGAAACATAGCATGTACCCAGTTTCATGGAATTGAGAAGGTAGAAAGAATGGCATGAGATGAGCTAATCTAGTCCCCTGCTCTCCAGTGAACAGTGGATTACATGATACAAGGAGCAGCTATTTTAAAACTCTTTTGGAGACAAACATTTCATAATCTTCCTTGAAAAGATTCAGAAACCCATCACTAGCTCTTTTAAAGCCTGTGATAAATTTTCTGATAATGACCTTGCCCTCCACCTGTCCAGTGCCCACAAATATCACTGGACTTTAGCCCCACAGCCTTGCTCCATCCACAATTACAACAACTTCTGGGGTCACCCTGCAGAAGTGCAACACTGTGACTTGTTCAGGGGTCAGCCAGAACCATACCTACCGGATGAGCAGAGCAGAAAATAAAGAAAAGGTACAACTGATACAGGTGGAGGCTGGGGAACTCATATGGTTAGTGGCAGTGTTCACATATAGACCTTCTCAATCAAAATCTGAGGCTCTCCTTCACACCAGCTCTGCTTCCTTGTCTCAGCTACAATACCAACTCCTACTTTTCAGGGCTTCATAGTTAAACAAATTTGGGAATTCAAAAAAAGATTGCATAAAAATGGATGCTAATATGCTTAGTTCACCTAAAACAAATACAATCTGAGATATGCAGGAGTTGACAGAAAAGTAATGCTTAAAGTGAAATGAACTTAAACATGAACCAAAGGCTGATTCATCAACTCTCAAGGTCCACTTATAGTTAATAAGGGCAAATAGGAAATTACTGTAAAAGTTTATCGTCTGAAAGGATTTCCATCACAGTACTCTTCTCTTATTGCTTGGAAGCGCAGGCTGGCAGCTGTCCTTTCTATTACTGCGGCACTCAGTGAATGTCCTACCCAATGAATGTCCCACCAGTATGACATAAACATTTAGTTAACTTGTCAAAAGCCACAAAAGTTACAACCTCAAATACCTGCTAATCTCTCTTTTCTAGGCCTAAGGACTGTTTCCAAGCCGATTTTCCCTTTTACCCACCTACAATTTAATTTCGTTAAACAGTCCTAAAGTATATACTACATATGCTAAGCTTGGAACCGAAGAATGAAAATGAATGGGCTCTGTGATAGAGGAGATCCTTCACTTGTGTCCACGCTACAAACTAACTTTATGGGCAACCTTACTGCTCCTCCTATCCCCCAGAGAAGGCAATAGCCCTTCTTCTTAAAGCTGAGACAGCCCAAGCTTTGAATCCCAGCACTTTCTGCTTCTTCTAAGTCTAACTCCATGAATTATTCTCTCTCAGATGTCTTTATCCTCACCCTTTTAATTGGAATCTTCCCTAATATATTAGATTTCTGTATTCTGTTTTATAAAACTCCAAAATATCCTTAGACCCCTAATTCTCCTCTAGAGCTAACCTGTCTCTCCTCCTATTTGAAGCCAGATTTCAGGAAAGAATGATCTCATCTCTTCAATCTTGTTGCTCCTTTGAATTATTTTACCTTTTCTCCTTAAACTCTCCATGAGTGATCTCATACTTTCTCAAAGCTTCATTTACCATCTTGGTTCTGATGTCTCCCAAATATTTATATCTAGCTTGATGTCTCTTCTGAAGGTCAAACCGCTGTCTTCTCATTTGAGTCACTAGGTAGATATTCCAATGCTATCTCAAACCCCGAAACTTTCCTCAAAACTTTCTCCTATTTCTAAATTTTCTTTATCATTGAAGGGCAGCATATCTGTTCGGCTGTTCAAATTAGGAGTCTGAGTCTATCATAATTCTTCTCTCTTCCTCATTATCTACATATAATTTATTACCAAGTTTAGCTCCTCAATATCTTTGGAATCATCTGATTTTCTCCACCTCAGCTTCTCTGATGGCCTCTTACCTTGACTGACCCCAAAGTCCCATCACCTGTTTCTCTGGTGTGGACTTGGCTTTCTCCCACCCATTCTCCTTCTAAAGCACAAATCCAAGTCTCTCCTGTATATATATATATATATATATATATATATATATATATATATCCTTTCAGAGCCTCCTATTTTCCTCAAGATAAAGCCTTTCTATGGTTTTAATCCAGCCATGTCCCCATCTGGTTGCATGTTTTGTCAATTTCTCCTTTGATGTTTGTGCTGATCCAGTTATGGTTCCCCTAATACACCATGCTTTCTAACTTCTGAGTATTTACACGTACTGCTTCACTTTGGTTTAAAATGCATCTCCATCCCTAATCACTACTTGGATCCTTCTCTTTTTTTTTCCTTTAGCTATCAAGTTAGAAATAGGAAGATTTTCATGACTCCTAGATTGGAGACGGATCTCGGATGTCCTACTATAGATCTCTCATTATAGTTTCCCTTATTTCTGTTCTGTCATGACCTTTCTAATTATAGGTCATCCCCAATAACTGGTTGGCTCCTGGTAGTCAGGCTCTAGGTCTTACCCACTTTTATTTTCCTAGAACCTAGAATTTCATAGATCTTAACACACAGTGTTAAAAAAGAAAAGAATATTTAGATGTATATTTATTTGAGGATATGTGAATATGTAAATGATCATATACAAAGAATATATAAATGAGTTAAGAAATATAGGTATGTAGATGCACATAATACAATGATATATACAATCAAATAGAGATAACATTAACAACTACTATAGCAACAATAATGATAACATAGCTAACTTGTTATTGAGTTCTTAATATGTGTTAACATTATTATAACTACTTTGTATTTATTAGCTCAGATGATCCTCAAAACCATCCCTGGAAGTAGGAATTAGTTCATGGTGCTGGGGGTATATTTAAGATGACAGAGGTATTTCTGCTGGTAGAGGGTATGTACCACGTAGTTTCAGAGAGAACCTGGCCCTGGTAGATAGTTGTGAAAGCCGCGGTAGGACTGAGGTTGTAAGATATACTGGGGACATTGAGAAGGAAAAGCAAAGGAAATCAGAGGGAAACAAGGCACAGAGACCTTTGGGAAGGGAGAGTGTTAAATATCCTGGCAATGGTAAAAGAACTGGAAAAAAGTTGTGGGCACTGACATCCTCATGGTCACAGGGACCCTGCTTTGATAGTAATGAACTCTATCTTATTGTACCATAGTAGAGAAGGGATATAAGGAAAAGAACCTGAGAGAATGATGTAGACTCCTCATTCAAGGGGTGAAGGAAAGGAGAATAAAGGAAAAGGTCATCAGGGTCATGGTGAGATTTCTTTCCTTTCAGGAATTTGCCTGATTATGGTTTGGTTTTGTTGTTTTTGATTTTTGAATGAAGGGAAGACTAGTTGAGGAAAGATTTAAGATTAAGGGAGATCAGAGGAGGCAGGGCAGACTGGGATGAGTCGGAGAGGTGGTGGTTGAGTGTGGGTAGATGACAGGCCTCTGTTTGGCTAAAGAAGTGTGGTGGGATCATTCTCAAGGGGACACAAAGGAAAGAAGTTCTTCTTTGATGGTTTCTCTCATTTCTGTGGAATGTGGTTCCATAATTAAGATCCTAGCCCCTAATCCACTTAGTCTCTGTGATCAAACAAACAATATAGATGAGAAAGAGATGCAAAGAATTAGCTATACATACTTCCTTTGAATGAATTCAGGAAGTCAGATTGAAACAAAAGATCATGCTGTTAAGACACATCTGTGCCTTTCAGACCAACCCACAGCCCTGCGGAGATGTGTTTGAGCCCCCTTTGTCCACTGTTGCACTCACAGTGCCTAATTCAATGCCAAGCCCCCAACAGTGCTCCACGGTGGATTGTTAGATGAATGGGTAAAAAGTCAAACTCCTAAAAGTTTTGTTTAGCTATTCTGACCAAGACTAAAAACATCACTGGTTTCATGGGCATACAATGTGTACCTTTTGAAAGGACCCCCTAATCAGAAGGATCTTTGTTTGCTTTAATGCGTTGCTATCACTGTTTTGAAAATTCTTAATAACACGAGCAAGGGGTCCCACACTCTCACTGTGCACCAGGCCAACAGCCTATATATCCAATACTGGTAAAAACACAAACACACACATACACAAACACACACACACATTCTAAATAGGTACTTTAGACACAGATAAATAACACATGATCCATAAAAATTTATGTTTAAAATAAATGATTAAGCAAATAAATAAATATATTTCAGCCTACCTGAAATGCTGGATCGAGGTTTTTCTTTCTTAAAATATGCTTCATACTCTCTGTAGACTATTTTCTTAAAGAAAGTTGTAAAAGGATTCGAACTGGAATCAAAACACAAACATTAATTTGAAAGATGCATATAACATCTACTCATATTATAACCAAGTATCTCTCATAACCCCAGACGTCTAGAATGACAGTGTTTTATAGATATGAACAATAAATGTAATTAATGAAATAATTATTGGACTCTTCAAAAATAGTATGTTGTGATCATATTCTTTCATAAGTTTAGAATGCTCTAATGATGATTCTCAGAATCAATTTTCTTAAAAGGAACCTAACATCATTGTATGAACTCAAACTTTAGGTTAGGTTTTAAATGATTAAAAATATGATCAAGTCACTTAAAAGTAAATAGGTGAGCTATTTTCAACTGATCAGTCAAATACAATTTTTCATAAAACACTTCCTGCAAATTATAATTTTAAGCCACTGGGAAATTTTATAAATTTGTATCGATTTGTTGGACTCTATTTCTGCTTGAGAGGGTGGAGATAGCTAATGGAGTAAAACTCAGATTCCTGTTGGAAACAAATGAAAAAACTATCTTGGAAAGATTAAGTAACTTTCTAAGGAAATACAGTTGATATATGACAAAGCCAGGATCCAACATGGTTAAAATCATTTCCTCTCCTCTGCCTTGACCCAGTTAATCTCTATTTTAATCTTTATTTCTACGTTCAACAGGGTTCTGAATCATAATAACTACAGTACCATATTCCACAGGAATGACAGAGGTTCTGAAAGGAGAAAATCCTGCAGGTGGCCCCCTTGTCAACAATTGACCCATCCTCCTTTCCTAACCCAGGGAAGACCTGCCAGCACAATGTGGTCCTCACATTGTACATTCGATCTTTTGGTTTGTATGCTTTGGCCTGCATCTATCCATCCCCACCCCAAGACATAACTACCACATGCTACAGGGAAGCCTGGACAGAGCTCCTGTTCCACCCATGAGCAGGCAAGATTAGTATCAGAAAGAGTGTTATTTTCTATGGGGTTTGAGGGAGTAACAGTTCACTAAGGGTGTGGGCATGAACTTGGATGAATCATCTAGAAATGCAATATTTAAAATTATTTTCTTTTAAAAGAAAGAATTTCTTTGTACATATGACCAAGATAGTATATAATGCCCTCTTATATAACCCAGTTACAATGGAGTTTTTAAAAGAGTTACTGTGATACATGGAAAAGACTCTCAAAATATTATTTTTTTTTTTGAAGATTGCTTTGGTTCTGTAATTGCAAAAGAGGAACACAGTTTTCACAATCATCTAAATTGTGATGCTAAGTTAAAAAATAAAAGTGATCACACTAGGAGGCTTACCATTTAAAACAAATAAAAATAAGATTAGCTGGAAATATTGGATAGACCCTATGATTTAGTTAATTTCTAGGAAGTCTCATTTTAACTTTTCAATTGGAAAAATATAGTTTGCAACTGAAAGATATGGTTTGATATTATTTAAACCTCCTCTTACTGACACATGCCTTTTAATAGTAACCTTACCAAAATATCTAGGGTAAACCATACTCCAGGAAGTGATTAAGAGAGAAAAAATTAAGAGTCACCGTGAACAGCCATAAATAAGCCAAATATGAAGCAGGACAGAGTGAAAGTACTGAAGTGTCACATTTACATGGACTGATGTTTTAAAAGTCATTTTTAAGAAAGCAACAAAATGATGGCAGTAGTTATTCAGCTCAAAATAATTATCTGCTCAAAATAAAGTACAAGGTGCACAACTTTAGTTTTAAGAAATGAAGTTATGTGACAATGGAATAAATAATATGTAACTAGAAATGCCATAAATATACTGAACTAGTAAAAATCTGGAATGGGAGCTGGTAGGAAAGGCAGATGAGGGAGCTTGGTGTTTGTGAATCAATCAATATGTTAAACCGACAATCAGACTACTAACAAAACTGTACTGAAAACAAACTCACGAAAAGAAAGCAGCGTTTAAACAATCAAGTTGAATATTTTCCACGTTAGTGGAGCAAAATTAGCACTCACCAAGTTTATTATGCTCTTCATACTTGATTAAATGTACTTATTTACCTGAAAACACACACACACACACACACACACACCCCTGTGGAATTACAAAAGTAATATTCTCTAAAACATTAGATTATCCACCCTGGCTACCCCTCCTGGACACCATACCTGAATTACCTTAGATTTGTGTGCTCAGGGTGGTAGTTCCAGTTGATGCCCTGAGCTGCCACGTAGAACTGCCTCAGCTGTGCTGCGTCAGCCCCGTGTCTCCCCCAGCCTGCCCAGCAGCTGCCCAGGACCACCAGTACCCAGAGGTGTGGGCAGCCTAGGAGCATGGTTCCTTCCCTTCTCCTGCCCTCTGCCCCCCTGGGACCAGCAGGGCTTGCCTGGCAGCTTGAGGTGCCTGGTGCTGCACTGTGAACTGTCTTGGCTGCAGTGAGCTCTGGGAGGCTGTGGGTGGCAGTGTCCTCCTCCCCTGCAGCCTCTGGCTCACCCTCCCTCCCAGCTTCCTGGGGCTTGTCCCTGCAGGGGCGTGGTAAGATCACTGTCCTTGGTGAGGAAAGGGACAAGAGGGAGAGTTAGTAACTGTTTTTCTGCAGGTAAAGAAAAGGCAGGCAGAGATCTTGCTAGAGGATCCAATAGGAGGGACAGTGCCCAGGAATTCACAGGCCACACTTCCCTGGCTGAAGCTACTGGAGCAGTAGCCTCCCACCCTCCATGGTGTGTGTGTCAGAGTTTGTGCTTACCAGACTCTGCAATTCCCAGTACACGGAGACTCTGCAGCCTTCCTACCCCCAGTGGAAAGGGGCATTTTGTCTGATACTGGGCACAGAAACATTGTGCCCTCAGGTTGGCAATGAGTCCATGAGGAAGCCTACTGCTATAGATCACTTGGCCAACTTCTACCCAGGCACAGTTGTCTTGATAAGGGTTTGCTACTGGTTAGAACACAGCAGAGCAGAGGGCTTAGCTGAGATAATCAGTAGTTCAGATTTCAGTTCTGTTTACTAATTGTGCTCTTGGGCTCAACTCTCCAGACTGCGGCTTGACATCTGCACAATGGGGTTGCTAAGACCAGTTTTTCCTGAAAGCATTGTTGGAAGGATTAAAGAATATTGCCTAGCACTTAGAAAGCACACAGCACATGTTTACTTCTGTGATTATGTTTTCCTGTCTCCAGGGCCCCTCATATTTCCTGAAGGATGTATTTCACAAAGGGTGATTCAATCTTTTTCTGCTGTTGGTAGAGGATCTGAGAATTCTATTACCTGAGACATCATGATGACTCATCCAAGGGTGCCTGGATCTGTGTGCCTCCAAGCTTCTGCATATGCTTTATGCCTTCAATTCATTCAACAAGTTGTGGTCTGACACCTCCAAGAGGTACTATTTAGTGACACCAGGCTTCTCTGCAACTCCCCTCCGCAGTCTTCTCTTTCCCCTTTTGCTAATATTATCTACCAAAGTAGAATTTCCTTCCTCTTTTGCTTGCCCATTCTTTGAAGTTCTGAGTTCTCCCTGTCTCCCTGATGGTGGGCTCAAATTTGACTTTTCTATTTTATGAAATCCTACACCACCATTCAAATAATACACTTCTGTTGTTCCTCTTGTATTATACTGTGTGGGTTTCTGTTGTACCCCAACTAGGTTATAAGCTGCTCCAGGTCTTACACTTCTGTACATTTGATTTGTGAACCAGTGATTCCCAAAGTCAAGAGAGCATTAGGATTCCCTAGTGACTTTCACAAAGCGCAGATTCTGACTCAGGAAAGACCAGTGGCATATAATACCTAGCCTAGTGATAGACAAACAAGAAGCAGTTATGGATGCCAAAGGCAGTATAACTGAGAAACTTTTTTTAAAGCACCATGTGCCTAAATCCCAAGGTTATTATCAATATTCTTGAAAAAGCCTTGTAATCTTTAGGCTGCTTTACCATTTTAACTTGTATATTTGCTTATATGTACCCAGTCTATATGATGTAGTCATTGGGTTACATTTCACCATGACAAGACAACTACAATGCTTGGCTCTCTAACTTTTGCATCAATTCTGGATAAACACTATATAACTTTCACTGACCCACTTATTAAACATGTGATTTAAAGAACAGGTAAAACACATTCATTCTTTCCTGTGAAACATTAAGGTAATGGAGACTTTCTGTTTCTCTGACTTTCTCTTGGACCAGGGAGTGTGATGTATGTATTTGCCAGCTCATTGACAGGTGGAGCTGTAATTAGGACAACTATAATCATGCACTACACTGGTGCCAACAGAGTGATGTATACAGACCTTATTGAACAAAACATCAAACAAAGGAACATGGCATTTGGGGGCAAATCCATTTAATTGGTCTTTGGGTCCTTTGATAAGATCTACAGTGAGATGGAGCTTCCTGTTCTGATTCTTGGTCTTCTTAGCCTTGGGTACCATCCCAGGTTTCTCTGGAAACCTCAGCAGCAGAGGTCTAAGGCTCCTCATTGACAGCAACCACTGGAGTTTCTGGGAGATCCTGCTGGGGTTTCCTTAAGTCAGAGATGTGCCTGGCTTCCAACACTGCAGAGAAGCCTTCCATAACCCCCAAATAAAGGGGTATTTTCATTTCTCCAGTCTGGTCTCCTGGTGAGTCAAATACTCTGGTCTCTTTAATTAGCTGGTATTTCCAGTGACAGCCATGTTCAAGTCCACAGACCACAGCACAAACATTGGCTCTTGGCGTCAGCAGCTTGTGTTGGAGGAAGAGCAGAGGTGGAGCAGGAAGTGGGGGGTGGGGAGGTCAGAACATGGCACAGTCCTCTGCTCTGGTCCAGAGTTGGTCTAAAGGAGAGTCCATGCCCTTATCCAGGGGTTTACAGAAAACTGCCACAATTGTGCTACAGTTAAAGTCAAGTTTAGCAGGAAGCTCCATGTTCACCAACTAGGATCCTGAGAGGTTGGGAGATAGGCCTCTGAAAATGAGATTAAAAGAAATCAAAATCAGTATTTTTCCTTTAAAAAAATAAAAGAAATCTTTCATCATATCTCTCCTCTGAGGCTCAAGACGATCTTCTCTTTCTAGATTGCAGATTTTCTGCTCAAGGCTACTTTCCTTAAGAAACTCAGCTATTTACTGTGCTGCTCTGGAAGAGTGGTAGCAGTTTCCGTTTTCCCAGCAAGTAACAGAGGAGGCTGTCAGGGAGCAGCCACAGTGTCAATCAATACACCTAGCAGCTAACAACAATACTGTCACATTCCTGGAGTAAGGGACATACTATACTGCTGGAGCACTTCTATCCTGGAGCTTATGGAAAGGCTTGATGACTCCCCCACTACAGTTGCTCCACTGACACACCTGCCTTCCGTCGCTAATACGATCTCCTTCGTGGCCTGAAGATTCAATACCTGCTTAAGATGTATTACTTGATTATATATAGAAAATCAAGGTTTTTATTCTTCTATTTTCCCAAATTATTCTATTCCTTCAAAAATATCTTCTTAACTTATCAACCCTTAACTTACCTTAAGGGTTCGGGTCAAATGCAGCATTTGTAAAAACTCCGTATGTTCCTAGGTGGCTAAAGAACAGAAACACAAGGATGACCTGCCATGTAATGCTTAGTCCCCAACAGTCCTGCACATATTGTCTACATAAACCATGCATTACTAGTCTGCCCCTGAAATTCTGTCTGTTGTAATAAGAGGAAAAAAAAAATGCTAAAGCAATTTTAGAGATCTCATTTAACAGCTCTAGATAATTTGCATTGCATTTTACTCTGTTACTGTTGATGCTTTATGTGCAGAATTTCTGCTGTGCCCTCTAAGGGGCTGTACCCCCTTCTCGGTGAGAAGAAATAGTTACAAAATTCTGAGCTTTGATAAATTGATAATCTAGCATTAGTTTTCAAAGAATGGTGATACTGCCCCCTAGGGGTGTCTTTTTTATTTCATAATGATCAGAAGTTCTACTGACATAGTAGTCCTGGGTCAGGGTGCTGAAATGTCCAAACAGGTACAAGATATAAGAGAATTGTCATACATCGCACACAGCTTTGGAATGTCTACTCGACATTCATATAGGCCAGATATCTTTGAGCCTGGAACTTACAGACTTACATATAAATATTTAGCATTTCTTGCATCTTTTACAATGCAGTTGCCATGTGAATTAAGGGAAGATCATTGAACAAAACATCAAACAGTAGGTTGTACAACTCTACCATGATTGTTTGCTACTTTGAAACATCAGGTCTGTGTTGGCCATGCCTCTGATGCTGAGTCCCTGATACAGCATTCCACCAGCCCAGCTCCCCAGCTGATGCTTCCTAGTGACGCTATAGGGAGCACAAGCTCTGATGGCCTTGGGGCACCTTAGCTTTAGCATTTGGTTTCTACTATGACCACCTTCTCTTTTATTCTCCTTTATTAGGAGAATTAGGACATTTGCTGATTTTAAAAGCATGGAGTGTGGCCGGCATATATTATCTGTATATCTTACTTCAGGATACTCAGGAGGACACAGCAAAAGATTTTTTATACAAAGGTGGCAGCCATTATGTGTGATCTTTCTGTCACAAATCAGAAAGTCAAACTAACAAAATCCACTCAGTCAAAGAACATTTCCATCTCACCTTTGAGGGTTCAGGGGGCATTTCCCGTCATCTGAAATAAGTGGGAAAACACAAATGATTGGTTTAAAAGGAAAAAAACAGAAGCGTGATGAAGGGGCAGTCATTAGTGATCGCAATGACTGGGGAGAGTCAGTAGAATGACTTTCAGGTGGACTCATTCTGAGGCGCATTGGGAGCAGTCTACCGGAGAGAGAGGACCTGCTGTAGGCTAAATTCCATATTTCACAGTGTTTAACTCCAGAGTCCTCTCACCTTCTTCCTCTTGCCTTTCAGTTAAGAAAAGCTCCTCAAGCCTCTGAGGCCTTCAGCCTCTTGACCCTCGTGGGTCTCCTGTTGCTGCATCCTGAGGATCCCAGCTGGGATCACACAAACCCATCACACGGGGCAGTGGGGGTTTCCCCTCCCTGTCACTTATGTGATCAGGTACTTCTGGCCTTAGTCCAAACCACAGCCTCTGGCAGTCGACTCTTCATATGTGGCTGTGGTATTTACCTGTTACCTGGTCATGGAATATCCAGAAGCATGAAACCAAATTAGGATAAGACCAGGAAAAAAACTCCCATCCCAAACAGGCAAATTTGTATATTATCAAAGATACAGGAGGATAAGGGGTTGGTGGTCCCTTTCCAACCTAGAAATGTCTCTAGAAAATGAATTGGTGGGGAAAAGTAGGAGGAAATACTGTGATTCCTGTGGTCATGGAGACTGGGATCTAGCTGCCAGGAGCTCTTGCCTCTGCCTTCTTGATCTGATCAAACACAGTTTGCTTGGAGGGATTGGTTGTAGCTCTTGGTATACCTTTATGGTCTTTAAGCAGAGCATTATCCTTTGTCTATCACCTTAGTCATTTACAGGAGAGAATGTGAAGGAGCTTTGGAAAAACAGCTCATGGCAAGGGTAGCTTTTTGAATGTGAGGAGGCAGCAAGTTAGGAATAGGTGTTGAAACTCCTCGATGCAATGAGAGCTTCAACATCAGCCGAGGTTTCAACATAGCTGCTTCCAGTTACCTGGATCTGAGCTTAAGTTGACCTTTGGTGCTTTGCACTACTGTCTATAAGGAGAAATAGCAAAGATCCCTATTAGACAAGTTTATGTAATCATGTGCAGGCACATGTCACGACAAATTTTAACTCCTAAAGAGATGGGCTGTTCCCTCTTTTATTCCCTGTTTTATACTTCTCTGTCTGCTGAAGAGTTTCCCTTACAGTCTTCATCCCTTTGGCCACTTCCCTGCTTAAGTCCTGCATAGACTCCGCAAGTTCTTAGAAGAAAATGCAGACTTCCTAGCTCCCCGTGCCAGGGGCTACTAAAGCAGCTGCTCCACAGGCTCACACTTCATTTCCTGTCTCCTCTGTAAGCCCCTCTGGACTCAGGCACACTGGCAACTACACACCATTTTCCCAGGTATCCTCCCTTTCACATCTTGCCATGTGCCACTTTTTCTCCTGGAGCTCTATATCCATTTTCCCCTTTAATCAAATCCCTCCCATTTGTTCTTCAAAGCTAAGCTTGAGCAAGCTTCTCTGAGCCCCAGTCTGGTTTAGGAAGCCCATTCTGTGTTCCGGTGATAGGCTGCTGCTTTTGTTCTCACACATGTCCCCCACTTGAGTCTGTGTGTATTGACCAAACACACAGACTCAAGTGGGGGACATGTGTGAGAACAAAACACAAGCAGCCTATCACCGGAACACAGAATGGGCTACCTACCAGGTATAGCAACCTTGATTAATACCAGGGACCATCATTACAGTGCCTAACAGACTGTAAATGACTGTCACATAGAGGAATGAGTGAAGGAGGCTGACATGGCAATTTTAAATTGTGATTGCAAATGCTGAACTGCAAAACTGCCTCCTCAGAATTTTGAAGGAGGGCTTTTGAAAACTTCAGATTTATAGGCTCATGCCCAAGTCTCCCTGTGGGAACATCAGCATTTGGTAAATTTCTCCAGGTGATTTTGCTGGACAGTCAGTTCTCAGGATCACTAAGTTATCTCTGCCTTCTTTTAATTAAATGTTTCCAAACATGAACTATTGAAATGGTGGTTTCACCACCCCATCCAAAATCACATGAAAGAAGAAAGCAAGAGGAAAACTCGTTCTTATTTACCTTTCTTTATGAGACGCTTTCTCAGCAGAGCCAAGAGTGTCCCACCCATGACCAGACCTATTGTAGAAGCCACAGCTCCACCAAAGTAAGTCAGGGCCTCCTGGACAGTCAACGGCCCCTCTGCAAAAAAAAAAAAAAAAAAAAAAAAAAAACATGCACATGCAAGATATGAGAAGTGCTCTGTGCAAAGGCCAGTTGTTCTCTTCAAAGGGTCCCAAGAACTCTAAGATGTTCTTGGATCATCCAAAGACCTGCCAGTGCTGACAGCCTGCTGTGAAAGGAGATATGGAAGTCAGAAAGCCATGATCAGAGAGTGGGAAGCACACAGGATCATATTCCTAAGACTTACATATTAAATGTAATTTCAAAGCCTTCAGAAGAAGATCTAATAAAAGGAAAGACATTGTAGATGCAAGGGGCCTACACATGGAAGTTTGAGCAAATAAAATGAGCCATGGGGAATTTTTTTTGGCCATCAAAAATTCAGAAATGCAACAGAAAGTAATCAGAATAAGCTGCTAGGGAAAAAAGCAGGGGAGAAACTTGGAGCTGAATTGAAGCTTGCAAACAGGTGGAGCATAATTAAGATCTGTGATATTTCTAGAGGTAAGTGGTAAACAAAATTCTTCTCAGGTAATAAACCAGAATCTGCATGATGAACATATTTCGAAACTTCAAGATGTGTTAGTAGAGATTACAAGTAAGCAAGGGAACTTATTTCACAAATCTGAGCCCTGAAAAGGAGTGGCAGTTATGTACACAGAGTCACTGAATTTAATTCCCACTGCTCTACATAAAGCAAGGAGATTCTGTCTGACTCATTGTGAAACCTTTATCAAGCAAGGGGAAACCTTGTGACAGAAAGGAGGACAACTGTGACAGATATAGAGAGAAGAAATACTGATTTGTTTTTCATATTGAGAAGACTTCCTAAACCATATGAAAAATGTACCTTGGCAAGTTGGTGTGGTAGCTGACCAGTGTCCATTCTCTTGGCATGCTGCTCTGGCAGAGCCATTAAGTAAATGACCCTCTGGACAATGGAAGGTGCAGGTTGACCCATAGCTGAAATTCCCCCAGGGGTTGGAACAGTTCATCACTGTTGGCTTGTTGATATGCAGTTCTGAGCATTTGATGGCTGCAGGAAAAGAAGGAGGAGAAACAGCATGAAGAATGACGGTGAATGAGATCATGGTTTCATCTGTAACCTGACTAGCATTGCCAGTAGACAGTAGACTATGAAAAGGTCAGAAGGAGATCAGCCACTTCACACTCACGCCCACTCTTCCAATATCACACAATGCTAAGTATCCCCTCAGAGAATGCTAGCCAAAGAACAAGGAGGGGCCAGCAGCATCCAATAAACATCTGCTAAGGGGTTGATTTTGCCTCCAAAAATACTATTTGCAATTTTTTTTCTCTCAAAAATACAATTTTTAAGTGCTATTATTAGTACCTGATGGTTAACTGGCAGGTCAGCATGAACTTATTAAAATACTTAATAAGCACTCAGTGCAGCTAGAACTGGAAGTTTGTTTATTTCCATAGTAGATGCTGGAAGTTTGAAAGTAGAGGCCATCATCCTCTTTTAACTATTTGAGGGAATTCCATGTTCTTTTTTCTAACTTATGGAATGGGAAACGGAAGCTCAGGAATTATATCTAATTTAAGTAAATATTATTGGCAGTACTGATATTTGTAGAGCTCTGTGTTGTGCTTTGTGGGAGATGTAAAGATGAAAGGGATATAAAACTTCAAGCTTCCTTTATGGGGTGACAGCTCTCCAGGAAGTATCACATAGGTGTAACTGTCTAGATTCCAATTATTTTGAAAATACGAGGTGTTTATCCTGTCGCCTAAAAACATTGTAGCTTATGTTTCACAAATCATACAGCTGGTTTTATTCTTAGCATTCTTCTAGTTTCTAACACATCTGTGCTTGTCCTCCTTAGAGCTTTGAGAACCAGGGCATTAGCTCCATCAAGAGGAGGAAGGGCAGAGATGTGCGTGTGGACAGTGCAGCTGACTGGATGGGTGTGGAATTCATGGAGGACTCGACCCATGCAGTGGCTGCTGGGGCAGGTACACTGGCTAACTTAAGTGCCTGCAGGATAGCATGTCAGAACCTCCCTGCTGCTTTTCACTTTACCTCTGCAGGCTGGGGTTACTGCTGTCCATTGTCCTGAAGGCTTGCACTTGAGGGTGCTGTCTCCTGTGAGGGTGAATCCAGCTTTGCATCCAAAGTAGCAAGTGGTGTCCAAGCCAAAGGTTTCCCCAGGATGTCTGCAGGTCATTGTTCCCTGCCCAGAAGCAACAAGGGCTGGGCATCGAACCTTGGAGGTAGAAACTGATGCTACACCTGTGTTGAGAGGGTATTTCAATTTAGAGAGCTCTCAGTTAAAAGCAGCATGTCAGAGTTAAGGCTGACATGGAAACTGCCCCCCACTCCTTTCATCATGGGGGAGGCACTAATGACATCTGTAAGGAAGTTAAAGTGATTAATCTCAGGCGTGGAAAGCAGAAGAGGAAAATTGTTTACAAGTGCCCCTGTAGAGATGATTCTCCTACACAAGAAGAAAGTGGGGGGGGTGTGGAGTCACTAATAACAATTTTGAGAAAAGGGAATCAGCAGAAGAGTTGTTGCAGAAGTAGCAATTCAGTAGGCTAAACGCACATGGGCCAGTTGTATGCCTTCCTCTCTTTTACTGGGAGGTGATATTGTTCTCTGGTCAAAGGTCAACATGAAAGGAGATGCCACTGGTTTTGCCACTTGCTATGTGGCAAGAAGATGACTAACTTCTCTGCACCTCAGTTTCTTGATTTGCAAAACTGGACTGGTAACAGCAGCCCTTGTACTCTTGGCAATGAAGTAATGGGCACCACTCGGTTTGCTCAGCGAAGCCCTTTTGGAATACGAGGCTAAATACCGTATAAAACACGATTTCTACAGAAGCATCAGTATATCTTTTATTTATAAGCATAAACAATCCTGTCACTCCTTAGACATTATTTTAACCCATTGGTTGTGTTTGCTAAACCCAAATGATGTGAAACACGCACCTGCCACCTATGAGAGCCACATGTGTGTTATCATTGTGGGGGACACTCCCGACATGGAAGTGTCCCAGCAAGTATCTGTTTTTACCTTTGCAGCATGGGGGATGTGCTGACCTTCTTCCAGAAGATGTGCACTCTACGCTGCCTGATCCCTCTAACCCAAAGCCCTTGTTACATGAGAAACAGCAGGGGGAGCTAACACCGAGTTCTCCGTGAGTGTGAGAATAGTCGAGGCTGCCCTGCTGGGGGACAAAGAGTTTGGGGCACTTGAGGGCTGGAGTACCAAGCCAAGAATGACACAATCACCAAATGCACTCAGAAGTTCTGTGCTCCATCCATATATTCAACAAGTATTTATTTACCCCTTACTGTATTCCAGGTGTTTGGCTAGGCCACTCATTCCAACTACACAGGGCAGTGGGAGGGACAGTGGGCTCTCAGAGCAGAGGATATGTAGAGGGCACAGAGAGCTCACAATTTCATCCTCCTTTGTTCACACCCTCACTCCGGAGACCACAGAGCCTCCTCTGGCTCCCACTATCTGTCTGGGTGGGTGCACTCCAGGATTGTTTCTACCGTCTTCCTGCCTAAGACAACTCCTCTTAGACATCCTGTCATCTTTTCAAATTCAGTACATCTAAAACTGCAATGATCACCTTCCTCCTCAAACCATGTCCTCTATTTGAATCCCCAGCTTGATTTTTTATGCCGCGGTTCCATAGCAGTGGGAAGTGCAGAATCCCCCTCAAGACAGCTAAGTTCTGGGCATTCCAAACCTGACCTGTTGTGATTTTGCTCTGGTTCTTGGCCTACACTGCTCTTAATTTCTTTCCATTTCCACTGATTAAAATCCCACAGTTCTCCAGGATCCGACTCTGCGGCTTCTCTGCAGCTGTTGCTGAACGCAGTGTGCACTCTCCTCAGACTCATCAGCTTTCTGCTTGAATTCATGCACTCTCATGTCCTGACAGCTGAGTCCTCTTCTATGCACAGAAAGCTTCCAATACCCCCTAACCACCTGTCCTTGTCTCTACTGCAGGATCCCAAGAGGTGGTGCTCAATAACCATATGCCCAGTGGATGAATACACAAATTTCTAGTTTGTTCACTACAATTTCCTCCCCAAATTGTTTTCATAAATTATTGCAGTTATATCTTTCTCTCAGCATTGTTTTTTTTTCTCATTAAGTTATCTGACAAACTATGACTTATCAATGAATATTGAATTGTTGACAAACTGAGTGTTCTTTCTTTGAATCCTTGGTCCGGTTAGGCTCATTTTACTTAGCTATTCTGATTTTAAAATCCCCCTTCAAGTCCTTTGTGCTGTTCCATGGAAAAGGGAGCGGGGTGGGGTTTCACTGGGCAGGTACACTGGCTAACTTAAGTGCCTGCAGGATAGCATCAGAACTCTGGGTATGACTTTTGGCCTTTTCATGTTGGTCCATGTGTTCTGCAGTAATGGGTCATGCACTGGAAGACGGTGGGTCCTTATTGCAGGGATCCATTGAAACAAACAGTGAATTTCAGTCCAGGGTTCTCAGATTCAACAATCGGATGTAGTAATTAACAACTCCATGTCTGCCCCATCAATTCCACTCACCAGACATTTACTAAACATACCTACTGTAAGTCCCAGGTGAAAGTCATCTGTGAACATTTTCATTAACCTAACTTTCTCAGCATCTCCCATGATTACATCTTTAAGCCCAGGAATATGCACCATGAGGACAGTAGGGGCCGTGTAGGTTCTTCTAATTCTTTGCCCCTGGAAACAAGGCCTGGCACATGGGAGGGAGTTCTAAAAATTTTTGTTGACTAAATGAGTAAGTTAATGGGTCATTCTTATAAGGTTGTGTTTTTTTTTTGTCTGATTTGAAAAGAAAACAAGATGTTACTATTTTAAAAAATTGACTAAAGTGACTGAGCATCTAAAATGAGAATTTCTACAGAATTAATCTACTTAGGGATCATTGCTTTGGTTTCAGCTTTGTCAGTCTTGCTCTGCCAATGTGGCAGTTCCAGCCTTTTCCATCCATGGAAGTCTCTGAACCTTCTCAGGTAAAAGTCACATTGTCAAACTCAAGCCCTTTAGATGACTTCAAGGGTTTGACTTCGTGAGTCATGCAAGGATGCAGGCTTTCCTGTTTGAGGGCATTGGTAAGGCACCTGGAAGCCCAACTCAGATCTGGCATCTGGTGGGCACACAGCAGACACAGCTCCATTAAATTCATGGAGTTATCTAGGGTGCTGCTCAATGTAGGCGTAGAGGCTCACTTGGAGAATAAACTCTGCGTGTGACTTTAAGAAGTGGCCTTGCTTCAAAACATTGGCAAAAGCCCAATAGCTATAAGAAGAGTAGAAAACAGATGAGAGTTGCTTTCATTAAACGCCCTCTCGTTGACTTCCAAGGCAGTTCTTCAGTGAAGGGTCGGCACGGTGTTTCCCTGCACTCCATCAAGTGGCTATACATGGTGACATGTGCATCTGTGAATTATTATATCCACTGCACTCTAGTCACTATCTTAAGACATACTGATTCATATTATTTTAGATTCAGCCAATTTCTTGTTTTACTTTTTAATTTTTATTTAAAATGGATATGGCCTCAAGAACTTCTTGGAGTTAAGATCTAGTTTAAATAATAATTGTAATAGAGTTGTCTATTCTAAACTCAAACTCAAACTTTAAAAATATCTGGGTGCAGTGGGAGCATACTTTACCTACATGGGAGGCTTACACAGGAGGATGGATTGAGACCAGGAGTTTCAGTCCAACCTGAGTAAAATAGTGGGACCCAACCCCAGACTAAAACACAAGCAAGCAAACAAGCAGATGATTAAATAAATAATGTGGGAACTCCCATGAAGAGAATTAAGAAACAGATAGAGACATGCCCCCAACCAGAGCTTGGAGTGTACCCATTTGCCATATTTCAGGAATTGGATAAGCAGGGCCAAGGCATAAAGGTAGAGGTTGGGCTGAGAGCGGAACCAGGACCAGTCCCTCAACATGGTGGGGCTGGATGTTAGGAGTAGAAGTTCAGAACCAAATCTAGTGTTTGAGGGTCAGCAACAGTGTTATTGATCAGGAGAGATTCATCTGTGCCAGGAAGGTGGCTACACAGACAGTAATACAGGGATACACCAACTGCACACAAGTGCTCACAAATTGTGAGAGTTGGCAGAAGAACCTCAGGACTACTTAGGTTCGTGGAGAGGGTTCTAGGTCTGGGAGAGCAAGGACCAGGAGGAAACTAGAAAAAATAGGCAGAACCCAAGTATGGAACCCAGGGAACTGGTGTTCTAACTATGATGGAGACATTTCAAAGCTACCCCCAAAATGAAACCTGCATTGCACTCTAAAAAGAGAATTGGAGAGCTCCATCTACCCCAGCGCCCCTCTGTACTTGGTGACCCTCAAAGGGCTCTCTGAAGTATCCTAGGATTCTGCAGCGTGCTGTATAAAACTCTAGAGATGGTGCCAGGGGTTAACAATTCAAGCACTCAGCTGTGTGGGGAAAGGAGACCAAGCATTTGCCTAAATCTAGAACATATGTTTGGAGAATGAGGCGAGAATAAGGTACAAAAACCAGGTCTCAGAACCAGGATCAGGTAAGGTAGACAATTTTGAGAGCCATTGTGGACTGAAGGTGCAGTTTCTTTCAGGGTTGGTTCTAGTTTCAGGGTGGGGAAGGCTATAAGGAGACAGGCAAATGCCACCTGTTATAAGGGAAAGAAGTGAAGGGAAATAGGCTTCAGAGAGTACAGGTTTAACAACCATGTTGGTTACATAGGTGATTCGAAACTTTTGTGAGATTTTTGTTTGTTTGTTTCAGGGATTTTTGATCCTTCGTCATTAAAAGTGGAATATTGTAAAATAGAGATCGTGATAAACATCAATGAGATAATCGAATATGAGTGAGAAATGAAGGAACGAACTCAAGCCCTAAAGCTGGCCCCGAGAATATTCTAGATTCCTCAGGGGGCTTGCAGTGTATCTTCTGAACAGCAGGCGGTAGCATTTTATGTTTCTTACCTTGCAGAATTCATGGCCTGGGAAGAGACCTCAAAGATGGTCTCATACATTCCTCTTCTTTTGGAATTGAGAAAACTGAGGTCTTTGGAGGTGACGAGACTTTCTTAATGCCACATGCTAGTGTGGTGGGAGGTAGTATAAGTCTCTGGAGATTGGTACTCATTGCATGAAGGGGAATAAATAATATTTTAGCCATTTTTTTATGTAATACTAATGGATTCCTACTGATATATTATTCTCTTGCCTGATCAGGCACCCCCATCCCTAAGGTTTATTTCAGCGGTTAGAACTGAAACCTGTGTAATGGAAGAGTACATTAAGCCATGGACCCAGGATTTAGAAGCCTGCCACTGGGTGGCAGTGTGGCATGAAGGCAGAAACACCTGTTGTCTGACTGGGCCTGGGTGAATCCTGACTTTAGGCTTCCTAACTACGTGCCTTTGGCAGCTACTTCTTCTCTCAAAGCCTCCGTTTCCTCATCTTCGAAGTGGGGATAACAATAACTAACTTAAGAGTGGCTCATGTATGAATAGTTGGCAGTATACAAGCAATAAATATTAACTATTATTGCTGGTCTCGTTACTTACCCTGACTACACTGAACGCTAAATTGGAACAACAGTGACTTTTGAAACTCAGCAGCAGCTGTGACCTAGTAAATTCAGTGTATTTCTATTTTAGAACATGCACCCTGCCTGCTAGATGCTAGCCAGCCAGATGCTTTGGGAAACTGAACATAGATAAGCTCCACCTTGCCTTGGAGGATTCCACTCACTCACTGTCAGTAAAGCTTTGAGTGAATTTCACTGGCAAATGGTCATCAAATGGATGTCCATCACACATCACTGTTTTCTGTCTCGCTGTTACAGGGGCATAAGATGAGGATGCAAGCTCCTGCCCTCAAGGAGTTTGCAACCCATGCAGACATGGAGGGAGGAGTCAGTAATAAAATAGTAATTTTGTTCTGGTAGGCCAGAACAAAATCACATCCATCCGTGGGTGTGCTCAGTGTCTGGGACTTAGCAGTGCCCAGTGAAGGTGAGTGTGAGAAAGAATGAATGCTGATATAGCAGAAAAAGATTCACAGAAAATGAGTTTCAGTGACACAGTTGAGCCTCATTATTTACTAATGGTTACTTAACCTCTCTGAGCCTGTTTCTTTCTCATCTTCCAAATGGAAATGATAATGTCTTTCCTCTTTCTTTCAGAATTCTGGCAACATCATTTATGAAGGAATGAGACATTTCATAAATCTGAAATGTTTAACTCAATTTATTTAAACATTCGGGGGCTGGAGGGAGAGAATGAGACTGACTAGATTACCAGGCTTTGTGGAGCATATGCTGTTTTAGTTCAGAACAATTCTCCATGATTCTCCATTCTATATTGCTATTTGAAAATGGTAAGAAAAGACCTAAGCACATACCTTCACACCTTGGCGGGGAGCCTGTCCACTGTCCAGATGGAGTACAATCCAACCTTTCAGGTCCAGATAAAGAAAATCCCTCGTCACAGATGAACTGGCAGGTGGCTTTATAACTGGACTCTCCAAAAGGTCGGGTACAGGTCATTGTTCCATTCTGAGGGCTCAGCAGATGTGAGCAAGTAATGGCTACCATGGGTGCAGCAGAGGAGGAGATTGTGTTAGTACTCAACACCCTGAAATCTGTGTGTGTGTGTGTGTGAGCGTGCATATGTTGCCCCTTGAATACTCAGGGGCAGTGTCTGGATAAGTGATTGTTTGAATTCCTGGTGCTTTCTCAGTTTGTGGAGGTCTAAAATAGCAGCAGCTTTCGATTGATTTGGGCTCTGAAATGCTCAGCCCCCAGGAGCTTTGGAAGGGACTGTAAAAGGGAGCGGGTGCTGTGTTTGAAGGACAGTGGTGCAGAGCATTTCGGTGGCCCCTGACAGGAGGGGAGGTGCTGCTCCTTTGATCACCTTCGTCAGAAGTAGACCTAGTGACCTTCCCAGAAAACAATGACAGTGACTGGAAAAAGGAAACAGGATAAATTGCTTTCTCCTCTTCTCCCAACGTGGTGGTGGGAGGAATCTGGGTCCAGACCCTGGCTCTGTTACTTATCAGCAGTGTATCTCTGCACAGTGACCTTTCTGAGCCTCAGTTGCTTCATCTTTGAAATAGGAAAAAGTAAAATCTTTGCCTTGCAGATATCCTTAGCTATGTAGGAAGTTAACTAAATCATCTTTAAAATTAAATTTAAAATATAATAAAAAATCACAGACACAAAGTAGGCACATAATTCATCAGCTGCTGGCAAATGCTAATTCCACCACTTCCCCACAGTCTCATTCTATAGTGACCAGTCAAAATTGATTGCTTGTTCACTTAGGAAAATGTTAAATTAGGTCTTATAGCTCTTTGCCACAGTTTATAGAGTTTGTGGTGCTAGGGTCTTGCTTGGGTTGATGAGGACCCAAGTCCTCCTTTGGCAAGTCACTTGACCTCTTTGAATCACAATATCTTAAAATAGGGAGAACAGTATTACATAGCTCCTAGTATTCTTATTCGGATTAAGAGTGAAAACACTTAATGTAACTGTCAAGGTGTTCCTCTACCAATTAAGGAAGCTGTAAAGCACAGATTAAAGGTGCAGACGTTGAAAGGTAAGACTGAGCGAACACACGGTTGTGGGTGTTTCTTCCTTGCTGTTTGTGCTGGTGGAGCATCATGTGGCTTTGGAGTAGAGACAGTGGTGTGGCTGTCCCAGGGCCACTTTTCAGCCACCGACTGGAAAAGCGTGGTTTCGAGCACCTTCTCTTCCTTTTGTTCCTTGACCTCTCATCTGATCAACTCGTCCAAAGGCCTAATGATTTCCTGCCCTTTGAAAAGTCTTCTGAGTTCTATGTGCATGTGAGGGGGGCAGGGGAGACAAGTCAAGAAGTCCTGACACTGCAGGGACAAAGGGAAGGGGTGCCCATGAGGCCCTGGGGCGCTTGAGTCCATTTGCACTCTGTGGCTTTGCCTTCTGAGGAGGGGGTGGGTGTGGTGGGGAGGGGGACAGTAAAAAGGGAGAGTTTCTGGTAAGGCCCCTCTGAAGTTGCAACAGCCTGCGGATTGCAGGCCTCCTGGCACCTTCCTGCCCTGCTCTCCTGGGGTATTTCACTTTTGTGCACCCAGCCGCAAAAGGACAGAGTTGGGTTGAGTAAACAAAGAACTAAAAGCAGAAGGGAACTGGAAGGTCACAGGAAGCCAAATGAGTGGCAGCCTCCTGCCGTGAAGCACCCACAGAGAGGGCAGTGAGGAGCACTGGGCTGAAATCCGTGCCCTGCACAGCCCACAGCCCACGGTAGCCCAGAAGGTCCCGATTGCTGTGGTGACCCTCCTTGGGGACTCCGTGCGAGTTCTTCCCCAAGCTGTGTGGGCTCTAACATGCCCAGTCCCATTGTGGCTGGGAGGAGCACTGAGGGCAAGGCCACAGCCCACCTGCACTCTCCAGACCCAGCTCCAGGGGCTGGCCACACTCTCTGGTGCCTGGGTACAAAGGACATTCAATTTTGCTAAATTCCTTTCTATATCAATTAGTTCATTAATATGTGGCCTAACTTAACAGTGAGCTGTGTGTGTGTTAGCACCCGTGAACTTTTGTGACCTGAATAGCAAGTGGTTTCCTCTTCATAAAAACCTGTATCTGCCTGCTTTCACTTAGATGCTGAAAGTCTGTGCAAAGGGAAAGGCATGGCTATTAATGCAGAAATATTGTGTATTTTATCCATTCAAATTTATTATTGAAATTATATGTACACCATAAAATACTAATTGCATGAGGCAGGGTAAATGGAGAAAATATTGGAAGAATTCATACCAGAATGTTAAGAATGTCTATTTTAGGGCAGTAGGGATTATTTAAGAGGATAGTTTTCACTTTTCTGTGTTCTTATTTTTCGGTAGTTTTTGTAAATAAAAATCTTGCTTTGTAAAGTTCTCTTTAAAATGTGTTTTCCATAAATGTAACTAAGGAATTGGATATGTTGAGTAGAAAATGGATGGGGAGGATAAAGGAAGGCATGGAGAGAGTAAGGCGCAAGGGAGCAGTAGCATCTACCCTTCAAATTGCAGATGATGGGAGCAGGTGCATTTCATCAGGGTGTTAAAGTATGACGAGTACCCAGGCTTCTTAACATCAAGTGCATTACACTGAATCTGAACACCTTCTGAGAACCCTGAACCCTCCAGTTCCTGAAGTGGTATCTTCCTCTTCCATAATTCTCCCCTTTATCCTGAGTGTTTCACCACTGTTATGCAAATCTTGGGGTATATCTGCAGCTAGATACCTATTAAGTGCAGCCACCATTACACCTCATGGTGCCTAGGAGGAAAATGCCAAATCAGCCTTGAGACAAACACCTAGAAGCTGATTTTTTCTTCCTCCTAGTTTTCTTTCCAGGTGTTATTTTTTAGCCTATGAGTACAGTTTGCTGTGTTCATGACAGGAGCCTTCAGATGCTGGTAAAGGCCCTGTCAAGGAGTAAGCGAGGGCCATTCTGCTCCCTGTGGCCTATTGCCAAACATCCTGACACCTGTATTATCCACTGAGCCTCTGAAGACATTTGCATTTGGGATCCTTGGGTTACAGGGTAAAAGGATTTTCCATCTTGTTTCAAGGAGGACTCTACATAGTTACCAACTCTAAAACACAGCTGTTAAGAACACTGCCTATGACTTACTTCCAAGGGGCTGAGAGGACGTGCTCTTACCTTGGCATTCTGGGGGAGCAGCACTCCAGTGCCCAGTGGCCAAGCACCGCAGCTCGCCTTCTCCCACCAGGAGCCAGCCTTCTTCACAGGTGAAGCTGCAGACTGACTGGTATCTGAAGCTTCCGGAGGGGTGGGAGCAGTTCACCTGGGCCCTGCGGGGAGCTGGAAGGTCTTGGCATTGCACAGCTAAGGGGCGAGGAATAGAGACAGTAAGGCACAGGGAGCAGAAGCATCCAGGTACTCATCGAGTCCAACCACAAGTTCCTGACCCCTTAGTGCCAAGAACGAGGATTCCTGAATTGGGCTTTTTAACATGGAAGATGAAAAAAGTGCTATTTAGTTACAGTGCACCTGGGTGGTTTTGAGAATACTAAAACATTATCCAGCATTTTGGCAATATGTATCAATAGTGCTTGAGCTATCATACTCTTGGACCAAGAATTGATGCCAAGTAGGAAATCAAGATGCATAATGAAAAATTAATTCAGAGACATTTTATCAAGATAGGATTTGCGAGAGCAAAATATTGAAAACAAGTATAAATGCCACTAATCTGGAGTTGAAAATAAATCATAGTGGATTTGTGAAAAGAATGTTAAAGGTCCCTAAAATCACATCTTTCCCTTTGGAAAGATATGGGAAATGTCTCACTGTGTGATGTGAAATAAAAATGCAGAATGAATGAAAAATTATCATCATGGTCAAATTATACCATGATCTTAACATATAAGATAGATGTTCAAATAGGGAGAGAACACACGACTTCTATTGTTGTCTTTTTTTTTGCCTTTAAAATGTGAATGATAACTCTAACTACCTCTTGGAGCTAACCCAAATAGGTCGTAGGGACTGCTCCATAAATCTTGGCTGCCAGCAGCAGCAGAGTGTCAGTGGCAGTAATAGATGACTGTAGCGTCCTCGAGGCCATGCAGCAGAAGACCTCGACTGTCGACTATCGGGTGGGAACATTAGGATGCCTGCCAGGGGCTTGCTGAGACTGCCTCTGCAGGTGCCTGTTCTGGATGATTGGACACAGGTAATGCCTCGAAGCAGAAATGTCTCCTGTGATCCTTTATGATCCTTCTTAGGCACCAAGGCTCTGTGTGTCTGTCTCCAACCGTTCATCCGCAGCACCTCACAGCACCTCAAGTCTCACCAGCATGGTGCATGGCTGCCTATTCCTCCATTGCATTCCTTCCCTTTGACTTTCAATGCTTATTGCAGTAAATAATTCAACATAAAATCCATTCTTTGCCACTTAAACAGTATAGAGTTAAGTGACACGAGCACATTCACAATGTTGTGCAATTATCACACTGTCCATCTCTAGAACTCTTTCATCATCTCAAGCTGAAACTCTGCCCGCTGAACAGTTAACTCCTCGCCCTCTCTCCCCCATCGTTCTACTTTCTCTGATTTTGACTACCATAAGTAATTTATGGAAGTGGAATTATGCATTACTTGTTGCAGGGGGACTGGCTTATTTCATTTAGTGTAATATCCTTAAGTTCATTCACAAAGTAGAATTTGTCAGAATTTTCTACCTTTTCAAAGCTAAATAATATTCCACTGTCTGTGTATACCAACTTTGCTTCTCTTTCCGTCTATCAGTGCTTAGTTGGCTTTCTTCTGCATCATAACTATGGTAAATAATGTTGCTGTGAACATGGGTGTACACATCTCTTCAAGGCCCATTTGCAAACTTCTGTCTCATTTTGAAAATACAGTCTACATAAACTCAGGGGTTTCACTTAAATCTCAGCAAGTGGCAGTGAAATGCCAGTATTATATTTCTGGAACATGACTTTGTGTTGAGAGTCCTTCGTAAATAAACAACCCCAGTGACCTCTCTTTGTCTCAGTTTTCACGTAAGAGCAGAACACTGAAAACATGAAATATTAAAAGGGGACCATTTTGTCAAATTAGATCACAGACACATGATTTGTGAAGTAGTATCATTTTCTCAATATTTGTAAAGCTGATGCAGTTTTAAAGTTGCTTTTACACACATTAATTCACAACTACGAGTGAGACAGGAAGGTAAGGCAGATGGCAGTACCTCTGACCACCAGAGAGAGGGGAAGGTAAGGCGCATGGCAGTATCCACATTTTACAGAAGACTCAACAAGTCCCAAGCTTATTGACAGCAATGACAGAACTGGACTAAACGCTTTGTCCGTTGTTCCTCCACCAGTTCATGCTGTTCCTTTCCTCTAACCCTGATCTCCTCAGCCCACCCCTATGTGTCAATCAAAGCAGCCCTCATCTTAACTGTGCTGTAATGAACAGCCATGTCAGGACTGGCTCTGCTGGCCATTTCAACCCTAGTGCTGACTACAGAGGCCCAAGCACATAGTAGGCTCTCAGTGAATGTCTGGTGGTGAGGGAATGACAGTGCTAAATGCGGATGCTGATGCCTTTAATGCCTGAGACGCACAGAAAGAATTTTTGATGTTGCAGTACCTTGACACACAGGGGCTGGTGCTGTCCACTGTCCCAAGTCAGCACACTGAACCACATCAGCTCCTCTCAGCAGGAAACCCTCCGCGCAATGGAAGCTACAGCTGGAGTTGTACTGAAAGGCTCTTGAGGATGGGGCGCACTCCATGCTCCCATGGTCAGGACTCTCCAGTGGCTCACATGCAAGGGCTAAAGGGAAAAAAAATTATCTGCAACTGGGTGCCGGAAGGGCCCAGTCCTTTTTCAGAAGAGACTTGGAAGATGCTACATCTTTCCTACCTACATTGTCAAGATGATCAGAACCTCAAATCCTCCCCTCTCCAGAAGGGAAGTTGCCTTTCCCAGGCCCCCTCCCTGGCTCACTCTTACCTGCCTTCAGGTCTCAGCTTAGACTTCGGCGCCCTCCCTGCCTACCCTAACTCGGGGGAAGAGCTCCTCCAGCCTGCTCTCACAGCCCGTCCTTATGCTGTTCCTGCATCACACCACAGTCTCCTAGAGGCTGGGGTTGCAGTCAGGTGTATCCCAGAGCCTAGAACATGCTTGGTACATCAGAGGTGCTTGTTAAATATTTATTGGATCTGAAAAGAGCAGATACAGGAAAAGATTGGGTTTATAAGGAAAAAACAGAAATGGCACAGCTTATTATTGACACTATGATCTGCTGCAGTGCAATGGTCCCTAGTGGGCTTTGTCCCTGGAACTCAGGATTTCATCCTAATATACTTCAGTTGCCAAGTGTGTGCAGTCCAAAGTGAGTTCTTGAGTATAGTTAGGCCCAAGTGACCTCCATTCTTATGTTTCCTCATGCCCTTCCCTGGAGGAAAGTCATCTCCATGCAGTTCCTGGGGTTTGGCAGAGCATAAAGACTATCCTTTTACCCTCCGCTTTGACCTCTGGTGTTTACAGAATCAGGGCATTTAAGGATCAAAGGTCCCCTAGGACTTCTCTCTTGCTTTACAGATGAGAAAAGTGTTGCTCAGAAACGATAAGTGATCTCCCTGACTTCTCATGGCTAGCAGAACCAAAGCGGGGCTCTGCAGGTCTGGGAACACACTAACCAGCCTTCAGGATCCTACTCCCCACCACCCCTCTCCTCAGAAGCCGAGGGTGTGAGGCAATGGCTCAGAACGCAGTTTCATGGTGTTATGTAATTGCCTAGTATTGCATCATGGGCTCTCCTTTAAACACAGCCTTTGCTCCTTTGCCAAATGCTGCCTTCAAAGATGTGATGGGGAATTTCTCTTTGTCCCAATGGCCACTGCTCTAACTCTTTCTCACACTAAGGACCTTGTCCTGAAGTTTGTATATGCCAATGAGACAGGAAGGTGAAAAAAAGGGTCAGAAATGAAAGCTGACCTCATGCACAATCCTGTGCTAAATGCATTATATTTATTTCATGGTATAGTCTTTATTTACTTAGTCCTCCCAAAGTGCCTTGCTTTGGGGAAAGGGAAGACCTTTTAATTTTCACCATAGTAAATCAGCCTCTTATTTTTCTAGTCTGGCACTAGAATTCTTAGCTCCATTTCACAGATGAGACATCTCTTGGCTCCTGGAGGTTGAACAACCTGCTTCTGAGTCAGAGCCTAGAGGGAGGTCACCCTGATGTTAAGAGCCCTGGGTCCTTCTATGGTGCCATGATGCCTTCTTGGGTGCACCGGGGGCTACTAAGGAAAACCTACCTTCACAGGTCGGTAAGGGCGCAGTCCACTGGCCAGGGCCAATGCAGCGGAGTGTGTCCAGGCCCCTTATTCGATAGCCAGGTTGGCACTCAAATGTACAGCGGGAGCCATAGGCAAAGGCAGCGAGTGGATGCACGCAGTCCATGGTTCCGTTGTCAGGGGCTTCCAGGTGCTGACACTGCACAGCTGGAGAGAACAACCAGGGATAAGAGAGCCCTGAAGGTGGAGAATGATGGCCACAGTTGGAGGGCAGTGGTGGGGCTGTCTCTGGACACAGAAGTGGAGCTAGGAGGATGGGAGGTCAGGAGACCTGTTGTCCAGACTCAGAGCTCCTGTCCTCAGCATGGCCTGAGTCTCTTAAAAACAAGCACTGCTCCAGGCTTTATACTTAGCATCCTCTATTCCTTATGTCTTTATAAATCTGTCCCAGTAGGTCTTCTGGTGCCACTCAGAGTATAGATACTATCCCTTAAGAATGTGGCCATTCTGAAGCTGTTGTAGGTTATGAGTTTGGGGAAAGGGAAGCCCTTTTAATTTTCACCATAGTAAAATCAGCCTCTTATTTTTCTAGTCTGACACTGTTTTCCAAAGCCAGATTTACCCAGTCTAGCTCAGCAGCAGCTCGAAGGACAGATACATTTTGGCAGTTCTGGCCGTCTTCTCCATAACGTGGCCAGTTTTTTTCTACAGGTGCAATGAAGGCAAGGACCCGGTGCAGTGACCCTTATACACCCTGTATGTCCTGAAGCTCCCTTACCCACTGGCCTTGGGTAGATGGTACTTTCAATAGCTATTTTGAAAGATCTCTTCTTTTTCACTTACAGAAACAAGTTAAAGTTATCAAATTAATAATGCTCAATTATTGTCCCTCAATCTTCATCATTTTACTTTGCTTACATCATAACCAAATGGAAAGGAGTCCCTTTGTAATGTTTTTGCTGAGAATCAAGAATTGCCCACATCACTCTACAGGCACAAGACACCATGAAAATCAAAGTCACTGTTACTCTGTTTGACAAATAACAATGATGAGTAGAGTTTTCCATCTAATGTAGATCTTCATTATTTCTCACCAATTCAGGGATGGAGAAAGCTCATGCCCCCATCCCTGAATTTGACAGTGAGGATGGAAAGGAAGACGTCTACATACCTACACACTGTGGGGGCTTCTGTGTCCAGATTCCAGAAGCCAAACACTTCAGCTGGCTGGGTCCATTCAGTTCGTACCCTTCAGCACAGTGGAGCGTGCACTGTGAATTGAAAGAGAAGTTTCCCAGAGGGTGGCTGCAGTTCATGAACACGTGTTGAGGGAGGCCGAATTCTCCACACTCTCTAACTGCGGGGACAGACATGGTGTTTTCATTGTACACTTACAGACATTGTTGGGCCTGTTGCAAGCCGTAGTGACTTGTGTGGCCTGCTCCACTGTCTTTCTGGGCTTCCCACACAGGCTTCCCATCTCTCCTTGGCTTCTTTTTTATCACCTGCATCTTGGGAAATGATCATTCTTTCACTGGTTCTCATTTCAATCAAGTAAAGCCGGCCTGAAAGGGCTCTCTTTGTCTTGCTTCCTGATCATTTTCCTTTTCCTCTTTGAAATTTTATGAATGAATGTTCTATGAATAAGGTGACTTTACTGAGACTGCCTAGAGCCAATTGAGTGAAATAGGCAGACAATGGGAAGGCCTAGGACCAGTCTCTATTTGCTGGAGAGTCTTCAGGGTGGTTTACTTCGTGGCACTGTCCTTTGCCTAAGAACAATGGCTAAAATAATATCAACAATGTGGCAGCCTCACCATATTCACACTCTGGCCCATGGAACCCAGGGTGGCAGGAGCAGGTGTAGTTCCCGATAGTCTCAATGCAGTCTCCCTGTTTGCTGCAGGACATGTCGTGGCAGGAGGCTGCATGGATACAGAAAGGTCAGAATCACCAGCACTCACAGGAGATGAGGCCAGCTTGGCCTCTCTCAGGCAGGACTGAGCTAGGCAGGCAACAGAGGTCCAGCATCAGCTAGAGAGCCAGCCTGCTCCCTGTGAGAGCACCCTATTCACTGTCCATTTCATGCTGCATCATACCCACCTATGGAGGGTACTGCTGCATGTGGACACAGGGGACAAGCGAGCCTGACATGTGTGCACAGAGGAACTCCTCGACCTGCTACAAAATGGGCTGTGGTTTCTAACCAAGGGCATTCATGCCTCGGGCCAGATGTTGCTGCATGGAGGACAGGAGCCACATGAGAGGCAGGGCCACACCCACCTGCGTCCTGGCTCTTGCTACCTCCTCACCGTGTGACCAGAGAGGCTCGTTACTTCTTTGGGCCCAGTTTGCCCAGTGTGATGGCCTGATCCCTTCAACCTTTGTATTCTTCTAATCTATGTCCAACACCATGGGTAGAGGAGCAGAGAAGCCACATGTGATGTTTAACACTGGTCATGGCTAAGGGAAACCATCTTGAGAGAGGGCGTTTCACGAGTGCACACATGGCTGCCCTCTCAGGCCCTCTTCACTACGTCTGTGCCCTCAGGTGACAGAGTAGAGAGGGGCCACGGCTTGGCTTCTTTCCTACAAAAAACTCTTTACGTGTCTATGTGTGTGGTAGAGGGTTCATGTTAGAACTGATAAGGCACTGAGAATGTTCTTACTGGTGTTGTTTCTACTGGTGCTGGTTTTTTTTTTTTTAAACGGGGTCATAGCTGGGATAAGGTCTGTGGCTGGACTGTTTTCTGGTGTTCATTTCCTTTGCACTGAGCCCTAGCTACCTGTTGACACTCCTTGTGGTAGATTTCTGGAGGAAATCTGTCTATCATGTAGAGGGTTATGTTAGATCATCTCTATGTCCCCTCTCAACTCTGAGAGGCTATGATTCTGTAAATCATGCAAGATTCTATAGGAGGAAATTCCCCCAGCAGCCAGTGAGTTTGGTGAGGGTGCACTGAGGCCTGGGAAGGGTTCCAAGTAGAGAGAAGATGCAGGAGCAGCCGCAGCTGGTAGGTAGAGTTTCTGTCCACATCCTGCATCCTGTACACCTGACCTTGACCCCAACAGAGCCTTACAGTAGCAATGCCTCTATCCTTGATCTCAGAACATCCAGGGTTTGCTTCCTAGAGAGTAGATCTCAGTGCTGTAAAAAAAAGTCTAAAAAATCTTGGTATTTAGAGATTTATTTCAATAATCCTAAGTTCTTGTTGTAGTACACGACTGTTTCTCATCTGTCTTCCACAGAGAACAGAAGGCTCCTATACCCTCTACCTCTTTGATGACAAAACACCCATCAATGGCAGCATCCACCAAGGGCACTTTGCTGGTGGAATAGACCTCACTTAGAAAAGAACTTAGATAAGTGATATTGTACCAGTGAGTGATATTGACCATTTTTGTAGTTAGAGGAATGACATCATGCCAATAATTTTCAATCTCTTTTCTGTCTTATAATTTTTTGCAAGCTTTGCTGGGAAAATAGATGTTGAGGGTTGAAGAGAAGGGGAAGCAGTGGCATATTGAAACAGCAGTGGTAGCCACAACCAGCCAATAAGGGACAGTTCTAGGGCAGCATGGCCCAGGAGGACGAGAGCTGACCCAGAGAGCAGTAGGATGAGCACATATCCTGGTAACGTCCATCCTGGTCCATACATAAATGGCTGTTAACTAGCTAATTAATATATAAATGGATAATTTATAAAATGAGATTTAACTGCATGATAATGAATTGACGAATGCTTTTCCTCACCTAGAATGCTTGGATGAGAAGAGAGAAAATGTAGAAGAAATACTCTATGCTGTTTATTCCATTCTGTACTGTGTTTTGTTGAGGGGTCCTGGGGGGTAGCTTAAAATCTGAAGAACTTAGAAAATATATAGTGGGGTATGGCATCTGTTGGGTGATTATCAAAGGAGCTTCAGAGCACCTGGCTGCTCTTGCTCAGAGAAGAGCACTGCTGGGCTGTGACAGACAAGAGGGGCTCCCCTAAACAGGAAGCCATAGCACAGGGGTGGAATCAGCTCTGGCACTGGGCACGTGACTTTCAGGCATGTCTGCTTACTCTGGGACCAGGAGAGTCAAGGATCCAATAGACTCACACAATCTCACCTTCAGTTCCTGCTTCCTTGTCCTGGCCCCCCACCTTTCCACCAAAGTCCAGCAGACCTGAAGATATATTGTGTTGAAGAGAATCTATAAAGCATTTGTGATCCTCAGTCATGCTCCCAAATTGTCTCATGAAAATGCAGACCAAAGAATGTAGAGGCATCTAACTAACACCAACTTTCAAGTCAATGTGTGCTTGACGCTGGCCTCAACATCCACTGGGGTGGAACCTTGGTAGACCATTATCACTGAGCCTTCCCCTCATCAGCAAGATCAGAGCCATAGCGGGGCCTGACCAATGAGGCTGTCCTGAGGATGAAATGCAGCTAATGTTCATGAACAAGTGACACCTGAGCAAAATAACTAATAACACCAGCCGTTCAATAGATGTTGGTTATAGCCGTGCCTTTCAGGGACCATCTAACCCCTCTCTGCCCTCCCTCACACTATCGCACATGGCAAAGGAGATGTATGGTTGTGGCTACCACTGGATGTTTCAATATGCCACTATTTCCCCTTCTCTTCAACCCTCAACATCTATTTTCCCAGCAAAGCTTGCAAAAAAAAAAATCATAAGAAGAAAAGAGGTTGAAAATTATTGGCACTCCTCTAAAATGTATGAGACTGGTTTCCAATCCTACCTTTGATTCTGTGATATTCCATTATCTTAAGAAACTCAAGTCCCCTGAGCATCCACTTCATCAGTCATAGAAAGACAAGGGCGAGCTTGATATGGAATTCTCTTTGGTTCCTAACAGCCAGTTTTCTCCACCCCTGAGCCTGTGTTCTTTGAGATGCTCAATAAAGCACTTTGCCAGTTCACTCCTCGTTTTCATGTCCCTGACTTTGTGACTCCATGCTATTGACTCAGTGGTCATGTGGACCAGCCGGGAAAGCACTTTACTTTATCAGACAAGCTCAGACTGATGCAGGCCTTACCTGTGTAGCACAGGGCCCGCTTTCTTTTCCCGCAGGGCTCGTCATTCCATTTGCCAGGGGCCGACAGACTCTTGATATATATCTCCACGCAGTCCTGGTTGTTCCTCTTGTTGTTGGGCTCGTTGTCAGCCCAGTTCTCGGCCTCCTCCGTGAGAGCCTTCTTGGTTCCCACCCAGGTCCACTTATTATTGATCTTTCTGATCCCAATCCAGTAGTAAGAGCTGTAGTAGGGTATGACTTCATTGAGATGAGCAATTTCATTTTTATTCTGGATGGCCACTAAATCTGTGAAGTGTTTCTGGCAGAATGCCCGGGAGTAATTCCACGGGTATGCTTTTATACTGTAATTATAGGTCCACGCTGTCACTTCCTTCTGGTTTGTTAGCTCTGTAATGAAGAAGAACGAGGACCAGGTTAGCATCCCTAACCAGAGCAGGCTGTGGTCTGAGGTACACTGTGCGTAGTCAGATGAATTCCTGTCCAGAGGATGAATGCCAAACAGGACTATTTTATGTCTAATGTAGTTATTTTAGGGGAAAAGAGTGATTTCCATATTTTATTTAAAAGTATACATAGAATCAGATTAGGAAAATGTCCTCTTCTGAAGATTCTTAATGTTAAAGACCTGAAATCAGAAGATGCTAGAGTTGGAAGGGAATTTAAAGCTCAACTAATTTACTCCTTTCCTTTTAAAAATGAAAGAGACATATTAGGTAATTTGTCCAAGCCCAAATTAAATGATATGTACAGTATGATCCTCCCTCTCTTTACATGGGAAATAAGGTGCTCAGTGGTCTGGGACGCCCAGCCTCATTGCCTGTTACAATTACTTTCTTAGCCTTTTCACAGGGTCTTCCTGCTATCCTGGCTATCCTGAACTCTTATGCCTGGCAAACTGTATCCCCACCTTTCCTTGACTTCCATGGGTGGGCTCTGGGTTTCTTCCTCCAGGCTCCCACTACCTTCCTTCTCTGTGTGGCTCTGCTATGCTATGGTCCCTATGTGCTAGACAGAGAATCCCTAATGGTGGTCTTTTTTTTTTTTTTCCTAATTTGTTTTTAGCTCTGGGTCCTGAGCACCAAGAAAGAATAGGCTTTTGATAAATTTACCTATTGAAAAAGTGACACACACAATAGGTTGATCCAGAGCCAAGTTTAGAAAGAAGTTCTCCTGATTTGTAACCTCATGCTCATTCCACTCCGCTTGGCCGTTACTGTTGTATAAATCACTCTGCTTCCTCCACGTCTGCTTAATCCCTTCTTAGGACAGGCCCTTCTTTGTGACTGCTTGTGATATCAAGTGCGGTAAGACTGTGCCCTTCAGCAACAGGCAGGTGCTGTGATGCAAAGCATTGTTATTGTAGCTTGCAGGAGCTCAGGGGGCAGAAGGGGCCAGTTCCCTTGTGAAGAGGTGTACAATGCAAGCAATCAGCACTGGAAATGGCTTCATTTCCTGTTTATAAGGCCTTGTTTCTCCGCTGCCTACGAGAAGGCGGGCACACTTTTCCCTCCCTCACGGACACCGCTGTGGCATTATGAAGATTCGATTCTGACAGAGTCAGGACTGCATCATGGCTTCAATGGACTCTAGGCAATATAGAGATGTATATAGTAATATTATGTACTAAAGCATTTCTTTTGACTATAAAGAAAATTATTTTTTAAAAACTTCAAACATTTTTTGGAGTCACTAGAAGTATTGTGGGCCTGTGTATAGAGTGTTGTGAATGTATCCATTTATGTTGTTTCTGGTGCCTTTCCCACCAGAGGTGTGATGATACTGGGTGCATTTTTCCTCTGGGAACTTGGGCTTGGGCAGTGTTCCATGACTGCAGTTTTTAACATCTCCCATTTAGCTCTGGGCTCTACCCTATTACTCAGGACCAGGTGAAGAGTCAACCTCACCAGAGATCAAAGCACCGAACCAGAGGAGTTGGGCAGCTCCAAAGACCACTCTCTGAGATCTCAGGATCCAGATGGCTTTTAGGCAGCTGGCCTGAAACAAGAAAAGACAACTTTCTTTTAGTATCTGTATACAACCAATGTGGCAAAAAAATTTAGTTAGTAATCATGATGTTGAGATAGTCCTGTTGCCTTTGGGAGGGTGGTCCCAGTCCTCCGCCCCCTTCTTGTTTCTCACTGCTCTGCAACTCTAGATGAGCACTGTAAAAGACTGAAGGAGAGCTCATTTCTTTGTTCATTCAAGAAGTAACAGCTTCATGCTGTCAGTATTTTTTAAGATACATTTTTAATATGCATGTGAGGAAAAGATACTTAAATGTGAATATGGCTGTCATTATTCTTATGCAATAATATTCCTTTCAGAACTGGTATGCCATTCCAAAGAATAATAGGAAGTCATGCAAGAACTTTTTGATCCTTACATAGAATGACTAGCCTATATTTTGATCCACAGAGCAACATATTGTGCTGTTATATGATCTATTTTGTATTATTGACCCATATTTTTATCTCCTTAGTTTACTATTTCAGCATATATCTATAATACTATTTGATGATTAGTATACATATGTGTATATCTGTTTAATATTTAATAATATATATAATAAGTCTACTCCTCTTGGATCTATAACAACTATTATTTTTCATGGGCTTCCTTCTGTTAAGATTTTATTTAATCTATTAACATTTAAAAAGTGCTTTTAGACAAATGAGTTCTGGAAATGCTCATATTCTCCAGCTTCCTCATATTGTACTTGGAAGTTCCATAAGCTTGGAGCATCTAAGTAACACACTCAAAATGACAGCAGCAGACGCTGACTTTGGAACAAGAGCTCTGTCCGCTCCACTCTTTACCTTCATAAACCTCCAGGCTTCCAAATCCGTGTGGCACTGCTGTTATGGGTAGAAGAGTGTGTGAGGTAACCAAGCTGAGCGGGGTACCAGTGTTCCTCCAGAACCCCTATCACCACCACCACCAGAAGAACAATGCATTTGCTGTACAATTGCAGCTCTGCCACTCTTCCATTCAAATTGTCACCTAAAACTCCTCCTGTATAAAAATTCTGAATTACCACAGCCCATGCTGCAGTGACGCTGATGCAGGTGTAGGGGACAGTGTAGGCAGAAAGTGGGGAGATTTATAGCCTGGCCAGGTACCAGGAGGGATACAACTCACACAGGGCACAGTGGGTTTGTCGTGTATAAAAAGCCTAGCACTCTCCATCTAGGGGTTTCTAGATATTGGCTTTGATAAGTATTTATCAAAATATTTCATGTTCTTATAAATCAGAACACTAATTAGCTGACTTGTGCAGGACCCATGATCAAATGCTGAGAAATATCATGTTTACTTGCACAGAAAGTATGGTGAATCCCTTCGTGGCGGTTTAAATCCACTGAGTGTTCTCTAGATTGTGTTGTATCACCAGCTACTATAATTCTATTTAATAGTACTATAATTCTATTCAAAACCCCCAGATACTATTCCAGATGCCATAGCAGAAGAAGTCTTCACAGGGCTGCACACGCAAGGGGAGTGTCAGTCTGTATTCAGATTTTTTACTTCTACACATATCCTTTCCTGAAACCAGTGTGCCTAAAAGCACTCCCTCCTTCCCAAGGAAAATCTAACTCCTATGTACTGTGAGGCCTTGCTCCTAGGTGTAAAAGAGTCAAGGGTGCTAAAGAGTTAAGACTCTGTCCTGTTACTAAGCAAGTTGTGTTGAAACCAAAGGAAATGCCTCTCAAGGAGAAGCAGCCACATGCTCTGCTAATCTTTAATGCTCTCTGGCAGCCTGGTTCAGACTGGAAGTTGCTGAAAAGAAATCTGAGAGTGGGTCATTAGAATAACATCCTGTGCCTTTGTAAACCTTCATTAAGCACCTTGGTTATCTTTAATGTTGCTTTTTGAAATAACTAGAAGTGATTGCAAGGTGAAGAGGGGGCAAAGCAAATGTTTTTTCCCTCTGCCTCCCCTTTCCCAGGAAAGGGGAACCAGAGGCCAGTAGGCACCCATGGTTTTCCACGTGGCCCACAAAGCTGGCAAGCATGGCTCTACTTGTCCACGCTGCAGACCGCAGCTTTGCGCATGTAGAGAAAGAGTTAATGTCCCTCCCTTGACCTTCTGGCCATCTGCCCAGATTTGTCTTGCCTTCTCTCCTTGCTTTACAGTGGAGCATCTTGACCTCCTTGCTTCCCCCTTTGCTCTCTAGCCACTGCCCCTCCCGCCTACCAAACTGCTCTTTTGAATGTCATCACTAGCATTCTAATTACCAAACCAAATGAAGACTATCTACCCTTACCTTCCATGACCTTTCTGTAGCAATATATGCTATTGAATACTTCCTTTTGCTTAAAGCGCTGCCCTTGGCTCTTCTCTGGATACTTATCTAATGTCTTGAGCAATTTTTTTTTTGAGTCTTCTCTGAATTTACCCCAACTCTGCCTTCATTTGCAGAGGTAATGTTTCCTTGAGTTCCTGCCTTCATGGCACTATTTCTCTTCTGTTCTTCTCTTTTCCTTACGCCTCCTATGGTCTTGTTTGTCAAAGGACCCCAATCAGCATCTCCATTTCTGACCCATCTCCTGAATATGAGATCCAGAACTAAAATGCAAAGCCAACACGTGAGCATAGCCCTGGAGGGAGCAGCTGGCAGGAGCTTCTCAGGAGCAAGGACTAGGATTAGGTCTGAATCCCCTAGCCCTGGTGGAGCGAATGGTTAATAAGTATTAATGGATGAATGAATAAAGAAAAGAATATTGGCAAGGGAATGGCTGAAGATGGAAATGTGCTAAATTGGAAAACATTGGGACTGACACCTTGTCTCATTCTGTTTGAAGGTGAGGGTGAGAGAAACAAGGACATGATGGCTGACTCTCAGACATCCCATGTGAGAGTTCACGAGCAGGACTTAGCTCCATGTAGGTAGGAAGTGGGGATAAGTGGATAAGGGAGGGCTGCTTACAAGTGGTGTGTCTCAGGAAGTCTGGTGGACATTCAAGTGAAACAAGTCTTAAAAGTGGAGGTGGAGAGAGTAAAATCAGCCTAACCCTCTGGACTGATTGTGAGGCTCCAGCACCACATGAGGCTCATAAAGGATGTACACTCTCACTGACAGCATCACTGACCAGCTGCCCCCATCTCCTGCCACAGAAACCCCAAATGCTCCATCAAGTGGGAGCAGAGAGGGAGGACGAAGAGACTCTGCCTGTCTGAAACCTTCACATCAATCTGTCATCAGATGCTCATGACTTCATTTCTGGTGAGAGACCTGGCCATTCTCTGAACTTCCACTTGATGACAAGCGTGCTAAGATAGATGTCAATATTTCTTCCCTGGACCAGGTCAGTCTTCTTCTAATTGGCTTCTGTTTCCTCTAGATCAGCTATCTCCATGTTTTTCTCCAAAATGCAATCAGAATGTTATTTCTATACAAAAACATGAGTGTATTGTTTCATATTTAAAATTCTTCAATTGTTCCTGGTCCCTAAGCAAGACTTGCAAACCCTTTAAGATGACACATGCAAGACCTATTGATGCTTGCCTCTTCCTATTTCTCTATTCTCATTTCCTACCATTACTCCTCAATCACCCCCTGCCTTCTTACAATCCTACAATTTATTTATAATAAAACATTTTGTAATTTTACAGAATGCACCGCCTATCAAATTGCTCTTTTGTCCAGACCACCATCTTCATCTGCATCTGCCCAGCTCCCTAAGTCTACATCTCCACCTCTAAGGAGCTTAGTTAGCCCAACAACCCCTTTCTCCATACCAAAGAGGTGACCCTTATTACTGACTGTACTTTTTCCCATTATTTATTTCAACAACTATTGATTAAAGTGCCTAAAATATATTAGACACTTTTCTAGGGATCAGGGCTAAAATGACGAAAACAGACGTAATTCCTATCCTCATACTCTCAATGTACATTCTATTCAGGGAGATAGACAATGAAACAAACCCCAAGAAATACACAATAGTACTAAACAACAATCATGAAAAATGTAGGACAATAAGTGAAAAATGTAAGCAATAAGTGGTAGGCAGAGAATTTAAATGGGGCTATGTGATAGAGTGAGTGGGGGGATTACATAAGACAACAAGACCAAGGCAGGCCTCCTCTGAGAAGTGATGGTTATTCTGATAGCAGAATGACCAGGGCAGGGTGGGTGGGTGGGGACCCTACCAAGTGAGAAGCAGGAAGAAGAGCATTAAGGCGAATGAAAGAGGAGATTCAAAGGCCATAGTAACATGGGACCATAGTAACATAGTGAAGTGTTCAGAGAAAGTAGAGACATTAGTGTTGCTGGAGTGGAGTGAGCAGTGGGGGAAGAACACACAAGAAGGTAGTTGATGGGTCACTCCAGACTTTGGAAGCCAAACAAGGGGATGAGATCTTATTCTAAGTGCAATAAGAATACAGGGAGGACTATAAGATTAGCAGTGTGGTCTGATTGATGTTGAAAATGATCATTTCTTAGATGTTAATTGAAAAGGTAGTTTAGGGCTAGATCTTGTGGGTCTCAAATACCAGTAGCATCAGGAGTCTAATTGTAGGGTTCTAAACTGAGAAGTGTCATGAACAGATGAATCGAACAGTGGTATTTTTAATAAATTAGAAGCAGGAAGGCTGAGCTACAAAAAAGGAGGCTATTACAATGGTCCTAGTAGAAGTTAGAGGGCCTGACTTGGGCTGTGTCCCTGGAAATGCATAGAGGGAGGAGGATATGAGAGTCACTGAGGATGCAGATCTATATAATCTGTTGGAAGCAAAGCTTTAATATCTGGTTGTTGGTGGTAGTGATGGTATGGAACAGATACTAGTGGCCCCAGCTTACCTGTAGAAAATGAAATACACTGAGAAAATAGATTGTCTCTAAGCCAAATAGTAAATTATAATTAAGACAGCAGGGTCCCAGGACATCAACACTTTGAATCAAACAAAGAACATAGTTAATTTAGACTACTCACTGCTATTATGGAGGGTAAAATGTTAGTTCTGGTATATAGAACAGCACTAAAAACCATAAAATAACGTACATAAGTTTAAAATTAAAATATACTTTGGACTATAGCTGGGCTATACCCCAACAAATTCGAAGGATTTGCTCTGCATTTGATTTTGCTAACTTTCTGCTTTGGTTTTCCATCAGAGGGGTCAAACACCAAGAAAACAATGTAACGAATGTCATTTATGAAACCAAGATTTCATAGGTAGGTTGGATCTTTTCTCTGTAGCACCTTTATGTAGTAAAGTCACTTTGATTTTTGAAGATTTCACTAATAAACTTCCACATAATACAGAACTCTGAAGATGCACATTCTAAGTCCAAGAGAAGGTGAAGCAGGTCATTATATTGTGACAAATGATCATGGAAAGAAAAGTAAGAACTGGAAGCCACAGACCTAAGGTGATTAACAGGTATGGAGGAAAGGGAATTCAGACCTGCTCCTTAGCTCACTAAAGCCTTGACCAGCATCGATAACTGAACTGTAAATCCCAACCAAGAGCTTCTTTAGATCTCTCTGATTGAAATCACCCCACCAGATAAACCTTCACTTCATTTTCTCAGGTCCTAGGAGTTAATTAAATCCATGCTCAACATGATGCAGATCTTACATAGGCATTTTGAGGTTCCTGAATCCTAAGAACCAAACAGGCTTGTGGGGGAAAGGAAGAGGGCTTTGCTGAAATAGTAAAGCAAGTCTAGGGCTGTTTTCCTCAGCTCTTCATTTTGGAGTTCCAGCCTCACTGCAGGATGCTAGTGGAGAAGCTTCTGAGCTTTAGCATAGGAGGCAACGTGGTGGGGTTCTTCTGGCATCCACACATAGGTTTGGGAACCTCCTGTGGTTGTCTATAGAGGTTGGGTTTTTTATGTGATGTTTGTATTTTCATCTGGGAAGAACTGTAGCTTCCATCAGAATCCTAAAAGTAATACCCGATCCAGTATGTTTACATCTTTGAAATAAAGGAGAGCACCAAAGGTAATAGAAGGGAGAGAGGAACAGCTGCTCTTTCAAGCTGTCCAATTCAGATATAGGACATGCAAAAGATAAGACAAAAGTAGTCCACACTCTTATGTCATTGTGGTTCTGACTTAGGGCAGGCTCCAGCTCCTTCCTTTTTGAGAATCTTCATCATCCTCTTTTCCCTGATTTCCTCAACGTGGAAAACCCTCATTAGGAGCATTGAAAAGTGTGTTACAGTAAAGAAGGGAAGTGGGACGGACCAGATGTAAGCACTACTTTCTTCTTTGGTCCCATAGAAAGTGTCCAAAGCATAGACCAGTCTGGTTTCTCCCTAGCCACAGACTGGAGGATTTTGGATTCTGGGACTATGTGGGATACCCCAAATAAATTGGGGGTAAAATTGGATCTACCCTAAACATGTTTTTATATCTAGAATAATATTTCTGACTTCAAAAATGCCTACTAATCTTGGATCTTCCCCAGATCCCAAACTCCACTCTACATCAAAAAAATTTCTTTCAATAATAGCTATAATTTTCTAATCACCTATATGCCAGGCTCAGAGCTAAGTGCTATTAATTATGATATTATTTAATCCTCATAGTGACACTACAGAATACTATTATTATATCCACTTTATAGATATAGCAGGATAGATTCTTGGGGTAGAAATTGAAACCGATTTCAGAGCAGTCCCAGAAAACTCCTAGTGCTCAGAGAAAGAAATGCAAGGGCTCAGGATTAGGAACCATCCAGTTTAGGCTTTCCCCAGGGCATTGCTCAGCCTTCCATTTATCCCAGAGAGAGGAGTGATTCTGGAAAAGGAGATGGCAGGTTCACCAAGATCTACTCCCAGAGGGTCCCTGTGAGTTCTGGTGTACAGAACAGCACTAAAAACCAGGGGTCGGACTGAGATCCCGACATCAAGACTAACAGTGCAGCCCTAGGTAAAATACCCAGCCTTTGTAAACCCGCAGTGCTTCTATTTGTAAAATGGAAATAACCTCAACTCTTAAGGATGTTGCTTTTCCTCACTTCTGAACCTTTGCATCCCATATTAAGCCCCAAACCACTTCAAATCATCGACTTCCCACACAAAAGAAAAGTGAACTTACCATCTCCTCTGCGGCTCTGCTGGCTTTCTGCCTCCTGTCCAGCTCACACTTCTTATAGTCTTGCTGCCTTCCCTCAGTGTCAGACTGCTTAGAAATACAACTTCCTATTCGCTTTCCAGAAATTTACCATAGACTTTCTCATGAAGTCAGAACGATGATAATGCAGGAGCAGTGCGGCAGCTTGTAAATTAGCAGTCGCCAAAGTGGCAGGGGTCACCCCTTCCATGGAGATGTCTGGAGGCAGGGGCAAGTGTGACTCACTCCTGGACATCCCAGGCTGAGCAACGCAGGAACAGACCTGCATCCCCAGAGCAGGTTTCCTTTGATTACAATGTGAGTCCCAACGAAAGGTCATACATTTGGGAGACTTCTGTATTAATCATAAAGTCCTAGTGTCAATTCCAGTTATTGTGAAATGCCAGTGAGTGTTTATAATTGCAGTAGACTTCTGAGGGATCCAAGCAAAAATAGAAGCAAAAAAAAAAATTAGATAGGAAAGGAAAAATCCACTGTGGGATTTTTGGTGCTTGGAGAAGATTGTTGAGAACAGTTTTTAAATGACATAAAATAGATATGGATTTAAAAGGAACTCTGCTTCTTTCACCAGGAACTCTGTTTCTTTTATGGGAGGGGGAAGGTATAAAAGAGGAATGGTTATTAAAATTAAATAATGTGTGCCTGAACAACTCTTCTCATGGAGTGTGTCGGACCAAATGGCTGCTGGAACAACCAGTAATTTGCTTGAGACCCATCCTGTCTCCACCTTTGACTGTTAGGCAAATTTAACTCTCTACACCTTTGTTTTTCCCAAATATAAATCAGAATGATGACAACAGAACTTACCTCAAAAGGTTGTGATAGGATTAAATAATAATTTCATTTTATTTAATCCTATAACATGTTATTGCATGGAGAGGGGTTGGAATAATGTCAAGTACACAGTTGGCACTCAAGAAATGTTGGTTATTTTTTTTATTATTGGTTGTTCAAAACATTACAAAGCTCTTGACATCATATTTCATACAAGAAAAGTTGGTTATTATTACTACTTTTCAGATTGCTCTCAGACAGCAAAATCAATTATCAAGTATTTGGTAGCAAGTCAAAAAACTGCAACTTCAATGTATCCTCTTGGAGTTCTAGTTGTCAGTTGTAAGTGATATTCTTTATTAATTCCACAATTGTCTCAGTGTGCAAATAGGTATCTCTTATAGATTTAAAAGTGGAATAAAGTGGAAAAATCTGGAAGAAAGTCAGAAGGTAAAGATTAATTAAGGACTATGAGGCAGAATTTTCACTACATATTTTGGGACTGGGAAAAAAGGATTAATTACATTGTCAAAGTAGAAAGGCTGACAAAGGAAATGGTCATGAAGAATGACTTTAGAGGAGTAAAGGAAGTTGAGGGAGAGGAGAGAATGGGGACCTCCAAGGCAGCACGAGGCAGGGACTGGGAGTTCGGACCCTAGAGCCAGACTGCCTGGCTCCTCTGCCTGTGTGAGCTGGGCAGGCTCCTGACCTCTCTGTGTCTGTCTCCTCAGCCCTGTGAATATATCAGGGTAGGAGTCACCAAAGACACTGAAGTGTAAATGATTTAACGTGTTTGGAACAATACCTGCCATGCTGTAAGTGCAATGAAAGCCTTATATAGTATTGGTATTTAATTACAGTTAATATTTATATGAAACTTGCCTCCATTTTCCTCATTCTTAGTTTTATTCTCTAGCCATTTTTTGTGTCATTGAAATATATATATTATACATATCAATGCATGTATATGCACATACATATATAAATATATATATATATATATATATATATATATGTATGTGTATATATATATATATGTATCACTGTATGTATATATGCATATATACATTCATTCATTCAATTGGGGATGAGGGAGAGTGTTATGTAAAATGATAGGTTCTTGTTAATAATGTGCTTTTAAGTTCAATAATATAAAATTATAGTGAGGAAAACAAAAAGATGTCAGATGGTGGAGTATAAGATATCATCCTTCATCCCCCCCACAAAAAATATTAGACATTTACCCACAAATCAGAATATACTGGAAGGTCTCAGAAGCTCATTTAAAAATCTTCAGCACCACAATGGAGCAAAACAAACAGAAAGTATTTACACAGAAAAGATCACTGGTGAGATTAGCATATCTAAAGTGTCTGGACACAGCTAGCAACAAGAAGAAAGACAGAGACGTAACAGGATCGGCCATGGTGGCCCCCAGTGGCCCAATCCCCAAGTAATACTGGCATATTTTGCCACTAAAGAAACAGCCATATCCACTGCAAAACCCCAGAGAAGGAGATGGCTGTACATTCTCCCCTCCCCGTGTCAAGAAGCAAATGTGTGTACCACTATGGGATTGAGACCAAGGCCACAACTTCTCAAGCTCACATGTGCCCCTGGCCCCCAAGCTGTGGCTACTCTTTAAGTGCCCAATGAAAGGTGTTTCTCCATTAAAGCCAACCTCTTATGTCTGGAATTGGTGCTGCTCTACCAAATGCTTAGTGCAAGGCAAAAAGAAACAAAAAGTCATCATCAAATCACCCCCAAAAGGACACCTTTCCAGGAGGGGACTCCAAAGGTATGATGTGGTCTGCATCACAAAGAATGCAAAATAATTGTTTTCAAGAACCTCAGAAACACAGAAGAGAATGAAGTGAAACAATTCTACAAAATCAGAAAAGCAACAAATGGCAAAATGAGAGCTTCAGTGGAGAGATTGAAAGCATAAAAAGATTCTGGAGTGAAAATAAAATGAGTGGGAAAAATGCAATAGAAAGTTTCAACAAGAGATTTGATTAAGCACTAAGAATAAAAAGGAAAGAAGAAAACCTACAGGATTTATAGGACAGCATCAAGAGATCTAACATGCTCATTTTAGCATTTCAAGAAGATAGAAAGGGACAGAAGGTGTATTTAAAAGAAATAAATACTAAAAAACTTCCTAAATCTGAGGAAATATAAAATTATTAAGGCATGGGAGTTCAAAAGTCTCTGTCAAGTTCAATTCAAGCAAGACTACACCAAGACTTATAATCAGGCTGTCAAAAATCAAAGACCAAGAGAATAAGCTGAAAGCAACAAGAAGCAGGAAAAAAAAAGTATATCACATACAAAGCAATTTAAAATAGGCTATTAGTGAATTTTGGTAGAATCAGGCCAGGAGAGAGTGGGATTATATAGTCAAAGGACTGGGAAAAATTGTCATCCAAGAATACTTCACCTTCTGAAACAAAGAAGAGATAACAATTTTTCCAGAAAATAAAAATTGAAGGAGTTCATCACCTAGACCTACCTTATAAAAAATGCTTAAGGGAATTCTTGAAGCTAAAAGAAAAATGATGCTGATAGTGACATGAAAGAATAGGAAAGTATAAAACTCATTAGCAAATGTAAGAACATTTCAGAATTCTCTAATATTGTAATGGTGGTATGTAAATCACTCGTATTTAATATGAAGGTTAAAAGATAAATATTAGAGTAATTAGAGTGACAACAAGTTGTTAGGGTATATACAGTATAAAAATATGTAAATATTGACATTAAAAACATAAAATAGAATTTTTTATGTGGTCTGAATTAAGTTGCGTCAGCTTAAAATAGCCGGTTGTGTTTATATCAATTTCATGGTGACCACAAGGTGACAACCTGTTGTAAATATACAAAAGAAAAAAGTGAGGAATTAAAGTATGCCACTAGGGAAGAAGGAATTATAAACAACCAGAAAAAAATGAATTAAATGACAAAAGTTTGGCCCTTATATCTTAATAGGTATCTTGGATATAAATGGATTAAATTCTCCAATCAAAAGATATAGAGTTGTTGAATTGATTTGAAAAAGACCCACTATATTCTGCCTATAAAAGAATTCCTTCACCTTTAATGATATATAAGACTGAAAGTAAAGGGATGTATAAAGGTATTCAATACAAATGGAAACAAAAAAAAAGAGCAGGGGTAGCTATAGTTATATCAGCTAAAATAGAAACTATATAAAACTGTAAAAAGAGACAAAGAATGTAATTACAAGATGATAAAGGTGTCAATTCATTAAAAGGAAGTAACAATTATCAATATGCAACCAACATCAATGTAATTAAATATATATGGTAAATATTAATAGATCTGAAGGGAGAGATAAACAGTAACTTTAAAATAGAAGAAGACTCCAACATTCCACTTTCACCAAAGGATAGATCATCCAGACAGAAAATGAATATGGAAACAATGGACTTGAACTACCCTTTAAAGTAAATGACACTTATAAACACATACAGAACATTCCATCCAACAGCAGCTGAGTACAAATTCTTTTCAAATACACATGGAATAGTCTCCAGGATAGATCATGTGTTAGGCCATAGTACAAGTCTTAACAAATTTGAGATGCTTGACATAATTTGAAAATCTTTCCAACAACAATGGTATGAAACTAGACTCGGCAATGAGAAATTTTGAGAAATTCACAAATATGTGAAAATTAAATAATGTGCACCTAAACAACCAATGAATGGGTCAAAGAATATATTAAAGGAAAATTTAAAAGTATCTTGAGACAAACAAAAATGGAAGCATATTTATTAAAATTAAAAACAAACAAATAAATAATCTAACCGATTAAGCCCAAAATTAGTAGAGGGACGGAAATAATAAAAATCAGAACAAAAATATATAAAATAGAAACTGGAAAAACAAGAGAAAAGGTCAGTTAAACTAAGAGTTGTTTTTTTAAAAAAAGATATAATAAATAAGTTCCTAGCTAGACTATGACAAAAAGAGAAGACTTGAAGTGAAAAAGAGACATTATAATTGATACCAGAGAAATACAAAGGATTATTTAGCAACTACTATGAAAAATTATAAACCATTATATTGGATAACCTAGAAGAAATTGATCAATTCTTAGGAAGATACAATCCACTAAGAGTCATTATGAAGAAACATCACATCTCAACAGATCAATAACAGGTAAGGAGATTGAATCAGAGAAGCCCAGGATCTTAGGGCTTCAATGCTGAAATCTACAAAACATAAATAATTAATAACAATCCTTCTCAAACTATTCTAAAAAATCTGGAGAGGGGAGAATACATCCAATCTCATGTTATGAGGTTACCATCATCCTAATACCAGAACCAAACAAGGACACTATACAAAGAAGAAAAGAAGACAGTGAAATGAGATGGACATCATTACCCTAAGTACATATATGAAGACATGAATGGTGTGAATCTACTTTGGGTACAACCAGAGAAATGAAAAATTATGCTTTATGTGTGTAATATTAATTGAATTGCATTCTGCCATCATATATAACAAATAAGAATAAATAAATAAATTTTAAAAAAGAAAAGAAAATTACAGACCAATATTCCTAACAAACATAGAAGAAAAATCCTCAACAAAATACTAGTAATCCAAATTCAATTTAGAGCACATTAAAAGTATTACTCATGATGACTCAGTACAATTTATTCCCAGATATAAGGATAGTATAACATATGCAAATTAGTAAGTGTGACCCAAAACTTTAACAAAATGAAGGGCAAAAACCATATAACCATCTCATAGATTCAGAGAAAAAGCATTTGAGAAAATTAAGCAGTGTTTTATGATAACAAATCTCAATAAATTAATTATGGAAGGAATGTACCTCAACACAATAAAGACCATATATCATAGACTTACTGCTAACATTAAACTCAACAGTAAAAGTTGAAAGCTTTTTCTTTTAGATCAGGAACAAGACAAATATGATGATGTGGATGAATCTTCAAGATATTATGTTAATATATTGAGGGATAGAAAGAAAATACTGCCTGATTCCACTTACATGTTCATTTAAAAATGTTGAACTCACGGAAACAGAGAGTAGAACAGAAGTTACCAGAGGCTGGGAGTGGAGACTGGTGTTGAGACTCTTTGGGTCAAAGGACACAAAATTTCAGTTAGAAAGAATAAATTCAATAGCTCTATTGTACAATATGTTAAACTATAGTTAATAACAATGAGCTATGTATTTGAAAATTGTAACAGAGTAGATTTTAATTGTTCTCAACACAAAATAAGGTAGTATGTGAAATAATTGATATGTCACTTCACTTAGTTTAGCCATTCTGCAAAGTATACATATACCAAAACATCATGTTGTATAATATATATATATATATATATATATATATATACTATTATTTGTCAATTATGTACACACATATGCACATATTCATAAAATACAAGCAAGGAAAAAATAAAAGGAAAAAGAACAAAAGGAAAAGAAAAAGGGATTTCTAGGAATATGAATGGGAGGAGAATTGTTGATTTTGTTTAAAAGCTATTCAGGCTGCATTCCGTTTACTCATACAAATATAATCTATGATTTAGATTGTTTCCAATTATGTTAACTTTAAAAATATAATTGTAACATAATTTAATTAACAGTGATATATGGTTCATATATATTTTCTCATCTCTTCAGATTATACTATAAATTTCCAGAGGGCAGAGACCCTTTTCTGTACTATTGTCCATCTCCTAATGTGCCTTGCAGAGGGCCAACAGGCCCTGGGTAAATGCTTGCTGAGTCACTGGTTAGCATTTACACCAGCATTTACACCATTGAAGACACCAGGGGAGACACGATGACCCTGCACCCTCCAGCCTCCCTCTTTGAATTCTACTTATCTTACTGCACCGGTGCATAAACATATACAAGAAATAGTAAAGTCCTTTGGGGCTCCTGGTCCTGTGCTAACCCTAGGGGTTCAATAATGAAAAAAATCCTCATGGAGCTATCAGTTTTGTTAGGGGGAGGGGAACATCATATATTAAATAAAAAGAACATCATAAATAAATGCAGAAAGGAAAGATTGTGCTGCAGTGAGATGGCACAACAGGAACTCAACCTAAAAAGATGCTCCTGAGAGAGTGGTTTTGGTGCTGAAGTCTAGGTGGAGAGCACATTCTAGGTCAGTCAAGGCCTGGAGGAGCCTGGAGCCCAGGGACAGCCACAGTGGCTGGAGGGCAGGGGAGCAGGCTGGTGTGGTGAGAGAGCTTGGCCAGGCCATGCTAAGTGTTTTCATGTGCATGTCTGTTGTCAACCAGATTAGAGGAGGCAATTCCTCAGGAAAGTTCAACCAGATGTGGTAGATTCAGCCTCCCCATGGCTTGATGGCCATACCAAAACGTCCCAGACAAGCAGGGTCCTCTGTCTCTTTGCCCAAAGTTCTGACCCTGTCCTCATGTTCCCTCCCTCTTAGGAGGGACAAAGGTGCCAGCTCTCTTCTTGTGGCTTTAGGAAAATATCTTGCGCAAGCCTCATGAACTCCCAACTCTTCCTGTTGAAATTCTATTTAAATTGGTCTGTGGTGTGATGCTTAAGCATTTCTTTTCACTATCTCTGCTCTGCAGTCTTTGCAAGGGAAGGAAAGCCAAGGAAATCAGTCAGCTTGGCAAAGGTCCCAAACAATAAACACGAACTTTCACAAGAATTTCCACCCATGTCACCTTAAATGGAAAAGGATCTCAGCTCCATGTTTACACACATGTATCCCACCTGAGGATGCATGTGTTCATCCTACATACTTTGGTGAGAGTCCCTTCATGCTCTAACTTAAGCTACTCTCTGGAGACACAAAAATGAATGACACAGTCCCTTTCCTGAAGGAGCTCCAAGACCAATGGAGAGACAGGCATATAAAAGCTGATTATAAGCAAGTGGCAGAGGTGGCACCTGCATGGCCTTGTGTGAAACCTGCAAGAGGGTGTCTGATGGTCTGATGGTGGGAGGGGAGCTGTCAGATGGCTGCTGGAGGAGAGGACCCTTGGCTCAGTGGAACAAGTCAGAATCTTGTGTGCAAGCTCACTGGTAGACATGCACAACATAAAATGCTCCAAACTCAGTAGATGAGTTAGGAAGTGGTTTTCATTATGAATGGTATTTTAATCTTCCAAAAGCACATTGGTTCTGGGCCCTTTGCGTACCATAGACTTTGATAACCACAGAAGGATTATCACCTACACCAGAGCACTAAAACAGTTAAATGGGGCGACCTGTTCACAAATAACACCATGGGTAGGCTGTTTAAAAGCCACCAAGCAGTGATACCATTATATTTATGAACTACAATTACTGAGTTCTTCTTATTGGGTGCAACCGTGTGCTAAGCAATTTAAAAGCTATATCCCATTGAGTATCCACAGCAATTTCATCAGATAGGTCCTATGAACATAACGGGTCCATCTATTCAGAGATTTTTATGATGTGCATTTTATTAAGAAGGAATTGAGGATTGGAAAGTTCCTAGTTTTGCTCAAGATGACAGCTAATTACTGAAGAAGGTAGGATTCAAATTTACTTTCATCTGCAATGATACTGCAATATACTAAATCAGATTCATTAAAAAGTGCTTTCTGGAAGAGAATTCTTCTGACCCCCTTCTCTTGATTTCCTAGATGATATTCTATGCTAGAAATCTTTGGCAACTAAAGACAAATTAAGAGTGAAACTGAATTAAGCTACTTCTTATATCAATTTCAGGACACATGAATGACATCCTGGCATGATCTTCTGTTACTGAGACTGGGTTAAAAGCACTTTCAAAACATAGGAAAGTTTGGGTGAATTTTCTGGGTATTATTTTAACATGGAAATGTGAAGCAAACATGAAAAATACCCTTATTCAGAAGAAAAAAGGCAAGGTGGAAGGGAAAGAAAACCAACTCATTTTAAGTCCTTATCCAATCATCAAATTTAATGTTATTTGGTTCAGTTTCCCACAATCTTTCTAATTAACTGCCTTGCCATTTCCCATGATAAAATATAAGAAAAGATTAAAGAGCTGACAATATTTGGTAAACAACATTTTTTTCTTTTGGTGTCTGCAGGGAAATCTTGCCTCTAATGGTGACTATACCAGCTCTCTCCAGTCATTCATTTTTCCTCATTTTTAGCATTTTTTGATGTAATAATTTTTTCTTGCTTTATATTTTAGGGGTTGGGGTTCTGGGTTTGTTTGTTTTTCTGGGTCTGTTTGTTTCTCTTTCCTTACTTCTGCTAACAGTCTATGTCGCTCTCATCCCACCCCACCCCCACCACCTTTACTTTGTTTTTCTTATTTTTTCCTCTTTATAATCATCACTTGCTACATCTCTTCTTCATTCTCTTTGTTCACATATTGAAAATATTCTGAACTCTTTTCTACCTTTCTATCACATTTTCTTTTCTCTTAGTGAACTGTACTTTAATTTTTAGAATATTTTAGAATTAATTCTTAAAATTATTAATTTAGAATTATTAATTAAATTATAATTATTAATTAAGAATTATTAATTAAATTAGAATTATTAAATTAGAATTAATTTTCAGAATTAATTCTTCGAATTATTTTGTTTATATAACTCCTTTAGCCACCATTCATATTGTTGCAATTATTACTGGCATAGATGACATAGGTGACATTTACTATTTAATGCCGTATCTAATGCACTGTTATTTATTGTTTTTGCTGTTAACAATTGCTAATCCCACATGTTTTAGTCAACTTTTTGATCACTCTTAACAAAAGGTTTAACAAGAACAATTATAGAAGGAGAAGTTTATTTGGCTCATGGTTCCAGTGGTCTCAGTCCTCAGACAGCGGACTCCATACCTCTTGACCCAAGGTGAAGCAGAACTAATGTCAGAAGAATATTACAGAGGAAAGCAGCTCAGGGCATAGCCATCAGGAAACACAGAGCTCTACTTACCAGTGACAAAATATGTACTCCAAAGGCAGGCACCCAGGGACACACCTCTTCCACCATATCCTACCTGCATACAGTTACCACTCAGTTAATCCTTTCAAGTGGATTAATTGACTGATTTGATTAAAGCTTTTATAACCCAATCACTTAAGCTATAAACTTTCTTCCATTATCTCATACATGAAAATTTTGGGGACACTTTGTATCTAAACAATAATACTACCATTTTTCTCTTTGTGGTAATTACAGTGGTAGATGTCATATTAGGCAACAGATATTTATTTTGATGCTGTATATTGTTTGTATTTGTTATTGCTATTGTTTGTTTCCACATTTAAAAAGTACTGGGAATCCTCAGGGACACTACAGGTTCACAGGATACAGACCCTGCTACTGAACTAAACTGAGCCAAAAATGAGCATATCTTGCTCAACACACATATTAACAACACTCATCTTCTGTTGTCCTTTAATAGAAGTAACACGACAAAAAAAAAATACATAAATCTAATGATTAGGACCCAAGTAGGATTGCTTAGGGGTGAACCCTCAGGTCCCACTCACAGACATCCATTCCTACAGTAAAACAGAGATTTAGCACAAAGACTGTGGGTACCACACCTGTGAGGGAATCTCAAACTAGATCACTGTAGGACATATCATTGATAAGAGACAATCATGCCCTAAAAAGGTCCATATAAGAGTGGAAAATAAATTAATCTCATTGGATGCATAAAATCCAACATAGGAATGTAAGAAATATGAAGAAGTTTATAATTCATCAGCAACTGACTCCAATGACATTGAAGTGGGTGAAATATCAGACAAAGAATTCAAAATAATGATTATTAAAGTGATTAGTGAATTCTAAGAAAACAGAGAAATATAAATGGAAGGATTAAGAAAGAACAGAGAAGGAGTTTAGAATGTACGTAGTTAAACTGATTTGTGAAGTAAAGGATGACATAAGACAGCAAGTACAGGTAGCAAAAGATCACTTCAATAAAGAGTTAGAGATTCTGAAAAAACAAACAAACAGAAATCCTTGAAATGAAGGAAACAATAAACCAAATTAAAAATTCAATAGAAAGCATCACCAATAGACTAGACCTCTTGGAAGATAGAATCTCAGGCATGAAGACAAAATATGTAATCTTGAAAATAATGTGGACAATGGAGAGAAGATGTTAAAACACCATGAACAAAATTTCCAGGAATTATGGGATAACATGCAAAGACCAAATTTAAGATTTATCAGGATAGATGAAGGTGTGGAGATACAACCCAAAGGAATGCATAATCTTTTCAATTAAATAATATAAAATTTTCCAAACCTAAAGAATGAAATGGAAAATCAAGTACAAGAGGCTTACAGGATCCCCCAAAATGCAAAATTACAACAAACCCCCATCGAGGCACATAATGAAAATGCCTAGCATACAGAATAATGATAAAATTTTAAAGGCTATGAGAGAAAAATATCATATTACGTACAGGTGGAAACCAATTTGGATCTCAGCTGATTTCTCAACCCAGACCCTTGAAGATAGGAAGTCCTGGAATAACATATACCAAGCTCTGAAAGAAAATGGATGCCAACCAAGAATCCTATATCCAGCAAAATTAGATTTGAAAATGAAATAAAAACCTTCCACGATAAACAAATTTTAAAGAATTTGCAACCAGAAAGGCTGCACTTCAGAATATTCTCAACAAAATATTCCATGAAGATGAAATGAAAAAAAAGTGAAAACTAGTGAAGAGAGGAGGCAAAGACACGCACAGACTGAAGGTGAAAGTGGATTGCCTAAACAAGCAGGGGTTTCTATGCTCATATCAGATAAAGTGGACTTCAAGCCAAAGTTAATCAGAAGGGACAAAGAAGAAAATTTCATACTGCTTAAGGGAAGTATACATCAACAAAACCTAACAGTCATAAATATTTATGCCCCAAACCATGGAGCATCTACACACTTCAAACAAACTCTTCTCAATTTCAAGAATCAAATAGACCACAACACAATATACCAGGTGACTTTATCACACTTCTCTCACTACTGGATAGATCTTCCAGACAAATACTAAACAAAAAACTATATAACTAAATAATGCAATCAATAATTTAGATTTTTCAGACATAGATAGAATATTTCCTTCATCAATGATTAACTAAACTGTCTTCTCAGCAGCACATGAATCCTTCTGTAATATAGACCATGTTGTGTAAGCTATCACATATGTTGGCGTACAATTATAATATTATCTTAATATATTTTAGGATCTGTAGGGTTATTTTGATAGCTCATTTTCCATTGATATTAATTTTTATATTCTTGCATTTTTATTAGACTTGTTTGATTTTTATCAAATTTTAGCACTGTATTATTTCTTCTGCATTTCATATATTTCTTCTCCTACTCTTATTTTTTAATTTGAAAATAATTTGATTGTTATTCTAGATTCTTTCTGATACAAGTACTTTAAGTTATATATGTTCATTTGAGGATTGTTTAATCCCAGAGATCATGATATTTTAAGCTTTTTTAACACTTAGTTCAAAGCACTTTTTATTTACTTTTCTTGTGCTTTCTTCCTTGACCTCAGAGATATTTATAAGTGCACCGTGTAATTTTGAATTAGTTGATGTGGGAGTGGGGTTCTACATATCTTAAAATAATTGATTTCTGATGTAATAAATCATGCAGGAAACACAGTTTTCATAATTTAAAATTTAAAAAAGTATTAGAAATGCTATTTATATTGATTATTTTGGTTACATACATGTCAAAACTGATCAAATTGCATTCTTCAAATATGTGCATATTATTGTACTTCATTTTTATCTCAATAAAACTATGGGGCAAAAAAAGACATAACCTGGCACACAGATTAAAAAACAAGATCCAGCTATATGTTATTTGGAAGAGACACACCTTATAGTGAAAGAGTGAAAATTGATATACCATGTGAATAGAGCCAGAAAAAACAAGCAGGAGTAGCTACTCTCATATCTGACAAAACAGAATCAAGCCAAAATTAATTAGAGGTGACAGAAAAGGTCACTAAGACTGATAAAGAGGATAATCCAATAATTAGACACAATGATAATAAATATTTATGCCCCAAATTGATGATATACCTAATTACATGAAAGAGACACTACTCAAAACCTCAGACAGACCCCCAGTACAATAACAAAGGGTGAAACAGACCTCTCTCATAAATAGATAGTTTGTCTAGACATAGATTCAGTAAAGACTCTTTGGATCTGAAAAATATTATAAATCAAATGAATCTAACAGACATCTATGGACTATTTTATCCAACAACAGATCAATACACTGTCTTCTTCATTGCTCATGGAACATACACTAAATAGACCATATTTTAGGCCCCAAACTCTTAGCAAATAAAAAAAAAATTGATACAGTTCTTTGCATCTTATCAAACCATAATGGAATGACATTGGAAATCAACACCAAAAAAAAACCCCTACATAAACTATATAAACTCATGATGATTGTATGATATACTTTTGAATGATGAAGGGGTGATATAAGAAATCAAGGGAGACATTTAAAAATTCTTAGACTCAAATAAGTCTAGCAATATAATATACCAGAATCTGTGGGATACTATGAAGGCACCTCTAAGAGGAAAGTCATAGCTTTAAGTCTCTACCTTAGAAAATCAGAAAGATCCCAAATAAGACGACAAGGCATCACAAGATCTAAAAAACAAAAAACAAAAGAAAAAAGAAAAAATAATAAAACCATTAAAGTAAGGAAATACTTAAGATGAGAGCCAAAAATCAATAAAATATAGAATAAAATACAATGCAAAGTTTCAATGAAATGAATAGTTTGGTTTTGAAAAAGATAAGATTGATAAGCTCTTAGCCAAACTAACCAAAAGCAAAATAGAAAAGACCCAAGTTAATAAAATTAGAGGTGAAAAAAGAGAAATCATCACAGACATCATAGAAATCTAGATGATCATTGGGGATATTTTGAAAACATTCACACCAGTAAATTGGAAAACCTAGAAGAAATTGATACATTTCTAGACACATAATCTGCCAAAATTGATTTAAAATAATATAAAAAAAATGTAAATAGACCAATAACTAAAAATGATATAAAAGAAGTAAGGGGAAAAAATAAAATGTCCTAAAAAGAAGACCCAGGGCCAGGTGGATTCTCAGCTGAATTCTGTCAGACCCTTAAAGAACTAAAGCCAATGCTTCTCAAATGATTTCAAGAAATATAAAAGGATGGAACACTTCAGAAGTCATTCTATGAAATCAGTATCTGCTTTAGTCAGCTTTTTTGCTCTGTGACTAAATGACCTGACCAGCACAACGGTAGAGAGGGAAGAGTTTATTTGAGGGCTCACGGTTTCAGAAATCTCAATCCATAGACAGCTGGCTCCATTCCTCAGGGCTCCAGATGACACAAGAACAACAATGGGGAAGAGTGTGTCAGAGGGAAGCGGCTTATATGGTGATCAGAAAGCAGACAGAGAGGCCTCTCACCCTATACAAATATATACCCCAAGCCACACCCCAATTCATGCCTCCTCTAGCCATATTCTACTATTTCAGTTACCACTCAGTTAATCCCTATCATGGGATTAAATTACTGATTGGGTTAAGATTCATATAACCCAATCATTTGCCTCTGAACCTTCTTGCACTGTCTCACATGTGAGCTTTTGGGGGACACCTCATATCCAAATCATAACAGTATCACTCTTATACCAAAACCAGATAAGGACATATCAAGGAAAGAAAACTGCAGACCAATATCCCTGATGAACTAGGATGCAAAATTCCTTAATAAAATATATTAGTAAATCATATTCAACAATATATTAAAAGGATTGTACTTTTTGACTAAGTTAGTTTTATCCCAGGAATGCAAAAATTTTTAAACATACGCAAACCAATAACTGTTATTCATCACATAAATAGAACTGAGGACAAAACTCACTCAGTAATCTCAATAGATTCAGAGAATACCTTTGACAAAATTCAATACATATTCATGATAAAATCACTGAAGAACCTGGGGATGGTAGGAACCTGTCTCAACATCATAAAGGATATATATATATATATATATATATATATATATATATCTCAAGGCCAACATCATAGTGAATGAGGAAATTTGAGAGCATTTTTTAAAAAAATCTGGAATAAGACAAGGATGACCACTCTCATTAGTCTTATTCAATATAGTTTGGAATTCCTGCCATAGCAAAGGAAAAGAAAGATGTGGTGGTCTCACAAAAATGAAAGGGAGATTAGTAGAGTACAGGAAAGGGACAAGACAGTGGGAGAAAGGGGGAAATGCAGAGGAGTTACATTGGCCAAATTCTATTGCTATATTATGTGCATGTATGTACAACTACAATGCACCAATAAACATATGGGGAAAATGTATCCTGCACGTCCTCTCACCACACTCATACAAACCACACACCAGCACGTGCACTTTGTGTAACGTGTATGTACTGTTCAACTACAATGAGTTTCTTATGAATTTGGTGAATACAGAATTTTTTCCCCTCATCTTTAACATGTGCACTGGTTGTAGAGTCCTAGGAACTGTGTGTTCTGAAAGACTGAAAGGGACACCGAGACGTGGGTAAAGGTGCGTGCAGGCAGCTGCAAGCTCTGCTGGGACAGCTAGCATGTGCTTTCATCTGGGTGCCAAATCCCCCGTGGACCCACAACCACTGCCTCCATCACCATACCTGACATGAGTGTCCCTCAGTGGACGCAGCTACCTTGACCTCAGGATCCAACTATTGTCGTTCTGATATTCTCTGCCCTTCCCACGCTCACTAAAGCCGATTCAAGTTTATCCGATGCACCACCCCATCTCCTCTTCCTTCCAAGGAGCCTTCTGTCCAGGCAGCCACGTGTTCTCTACTGCACAGCCCCAGTGGGACTGACACCCTCTCACAAGCACCGCAGCCTACAGCTCCTGAAAGGTCCTTGTGTTCAGGGGCCATCTCCAGGTCCTGCTGTCCCCAACACACACACCTCCCCAGGGATGTTACCCATTCCACAACTTTTCAATTTGAACAAAAATATAACAAAACTAAAGGACTAAGAGAGTCCATCCAAAGAGACTTGGAGAAGTGTTTTGGAAGTGGCTTCCTGAGTAGCTTCTCTGCTCTGAGGCTGAGTCACCCTGATGTCACCCCGCTGAGCTCTTACTCAGGAACGCAGATCCCAGCACAAAGGACAGGCCCAGGCACTGAGACCTCAGCCCCTCTCTGCCCCAGCGCCCCTGGGTCCTGCCAGTGGCTAGGTAATCCTGAACTGCATCTAAAGTCGCACACATGTGCTTAAACGCTGTTCCTTTGCTGTAACTATCTTAGTTATCAAAATGGGAATCTATGGAAATACATATGAAACAATAGATGACGATGAAATAAAGAAACGGAAAGACAGCCACACATAAAGTCCCTTAGGTGGAAGTAATCAAATCAAGTCCAGTTTTTAAATCCTCAAATAACGTTGTGATCCTGGCTGATGATAAGATGGCATTGTGCCACCAAGAGGAACAGTAGCCTCCTGGGGACGTGCTTTCCTCTGAGCCATCAAGAGGCAGGAAAAGGCACAGTGGAGACGGGGCTCTGAGGGACTCACTTGTGCTTCTCCTCTTAAGGAACGTTCTCGTTTTATAACCGGGGTTTGTAGTTATTTAATAACAAAGAGTACAACTCTTTGTTAATAAAATAAAAATTTCAAATTTTATAGCTCATCCTTCAATTTAACAAAACCATATTTCCACAAGAAAACAGTCTTAATTGCTAACATGAATATATAAAAGTAATGTAGTTTTTATAGAAGATCCATGCTATATAGAAAAGCATAAAGAAGAAATAACAATCCTCTACTATATCTCCCAAGATATACATTATTAACATGACAGGATGGTTTCAAAATTTTAAAATTCATATATTCACAAATAAAGTTAAAGAAAATAGGTTAAGTTTTATTTTTTAGTTTTTTAAGCTAAACAATATATTAAGCTCATAATTTTATGTTAATAAATATAGGTATCTATCATCCTTTGTAATGACTATATAATACTGGTATATAATAAACTATAATTTGTACAGAATATTCAGTATTGATAAAAATCTTGATATTTGTGATTTCTTGCTGTCCTAAACAACCCTTCCAAGGGTTTCAGCATATTTATTTTTGCCTATCTGTGTCTTATAATTTACCTAGGACTTAGAGGCCTAAGCATATGTGCACTTAACATTGGTCAAAGTGATGCAGCTATAGTAGTACCTCAGGAGACTGAGGCAGGAGGATCACAAGTTTGAGTCTAGCTTGGGCAACTGAGAAAGAACCCCTCTCAAAAATAAGCAAATAAAAAGAGCTGAGGCTGTAGCTGTGGTAGAGCACATGCCTAGCATGCGCAAGGCCCTGGGTTCAATCCTTAGCAACACAACCCCAACAAACCAACCAATGAAACAAACAAATATATGCAATTAAAATGTTGACAGATATTATTTAATTGTCCTCCAAATAATAATATAAGTTTGAAACCCTGCCAGAAGTGATTGAGAGTGCCCATCCCTTCATTTCTACTCCCAAATCAGGCTTTGCCACTTAAAGAAATTGGCCCAGTTGAAAGACCACAAAAGTCTCATTTTTCTAGTTTCAACTACTTAGTTTCCTATGGAGCTTACCCAATATGTTATATTTTGAGTCATAACATGTAAATTAAGACATTGCATAAAGGTGTCTTTGGATGTCACCTCCTGCCACTTCATATCTTGAAAACTTTGTGCACTTGCTAGCAGTACAGCATGGAAGGGAGAGGATCAGCAAGTGAATGGAAGACCTTGGAGGTCACCAGTGCCTGCTAACCACAAGTGAAAGCTGAACAAATTGAAGAGTGGACCTTCTCAGGACTGTGGAGAGGTGAGGCCACAGCACAAGAGCTGTCCTCACAGTTCAAGACTGACGGGAGGATGAAGAGGCACAGCTGAACATTTTTTCATATATTTGTTGATTGATTGTACATCATCTTCTGAGAAGTGTCTGTTCAGGTCCTTGGCCCATTTATTGATTGGGTTATTTTTTTTTTATTGTTGCTTAGCTTTTTGAGTTCTTCATATACCCTAGGGATTAGTGCTCTATCTGATGTGTGAGGGGTAAAAGTTTGCTCCCAAGATGTAGGCTCTCTATTCATCTCACAGATTGTTTCTTCTGCTGAGAAGAAACTTTGGATGGAGTTAGAGAAAATAATGTTAAGTGAAGTTGGACAATCCCAAAAAACCAAATGCTGAATGTTTTCTCTAATATAAGGAGGCTGATTCATAGTGGGGTAGGGAGGGGGAACAAGGGAGGAAGAGACGAACTCTAGATAGGGCAGAAGGGTTGGAGGGGAAAGGAAGGGGCATGGGGTTAGCAATGATGGTGGAATGTGATTGGCATCACTATCCAAAGTACACGTATGAAGACCCGAATTGGTGTGAATATACTTTGTATACACCCAGAGATATGAAAAATTGTGCTCTATATGTGTAATATGAATTGTAATGCATTCCACTGTCATATATAAATAAAAAAATTAATAAAAAAAGACAGATAGCTGATTGCAGCAGCAACCTCATGGGAACCAGTGGCTGCATCACACCTTGTTATCCATAAAAAATCAGAAGGCTTGCCAGAAGACAGCACAACTGGAGGGGACATAGCAAGCATCCAGACAAGACCCAGGTGAGTCAGGGCTTTTGGGACCTCCAGACCAGGAACATAAGGCAACTGTGATTAATATGATAAGGGTTCAAGTAGATAAAGTCAACAGCTTCAAGAACAGAGGGCAATACAAGCCAAAAGATGGGAATTCTAAAAAGAAACAAAAAGAAATGCCAGAGATCAAAACCACTGTCATGAAACTATTAAGGCATACTATTTTTAAAGTACAGAAAATTTTAAAAGTTCTAAAAAGCCAGAGGGTGAAAACACCTTTCCTACAAAGAAGAAATAAGAATTACATCCAATTTCTCCTCAGAAACCATTTAATCTCCAAGGATTTCTTAAATAAAGGCACATTGCATACAAGGGGTCTGGGAAAATGGCCTCATTCATACTGACTCTGAGATGCCAACCGGGTGAGACATGACGGGAAACACTCTCAAACCACTGAATCAAGTCACTTGTAGGTGGCGTGTCCCTACTGATGTGGAAGAGGGCCGTCATCGCAGGCTGGGCTCTTAAGAAGCCCTAGGAGACAGACAGCTGGTGATGGAGCTAGAAAGAGAGAGGGAGGCACTAGAGCATTTAAACTACGCCACAGTGGGCCTGGGCCTGGCTTTGGTCTGGCCACCGAGACAGGAGCAGCCAGGCAGTAGCTCCCTTCCTGATTCAGCGCCTAGGGGACTGCACGGGAAGTCAGCTGACTGACCTGGCAAACTTGGATGATGCACTGAAGAGGCCTTTCCCAGGCCTCCCATTCTGGAAAAACCTGAGCCCCAGGGCTAACGGGAACCCAGCATCTTCCTCTCTAGGGCAGAGTCCCCTGCAGAACTTTTAGGAAACTCCATTTGGGACTGTAGGAAATTGGAAAAAGAGAGCCTTAGCCTCAGTCTGTAACTATTTTAAACCATGAGTGTTGAAAAAGAATATCTGATTAAAAAAAAAAATACATATAGAGCCAGGGTTGGTGGTGCACACCTGTAATCCCAGCCACTCAGGAGGTTCAGGCAGGAGGGTCACAAGTTCAAAGGCAGCCTCAGCGACTGAGCAAGGGCCTATGGACTGGGAATGTGGCTCAGTTGTTAAGCACCCCTTGGTTCAATCCCTGGTACCAAAAACTAAAAAGGAAAAAAAAAAATTTTTAAAAAGCACACATACAACAAGGTGGTTCACAGCAGTGATGCTGAATGATCTACGTACAACAAGATGGCTGAATCTCATAAATAAAATGCTGAGTGAAGGAAACCAGGCCACAGAGTGAAGACATTCTGGAACACTCTACCTAGGTACAGTCCAGAAGCCAGCGGACCAATCAGTGTTGCTGCTGGAAATCTGGGGAGGGCTTCCCTTGACAGGGTGGTTAATGGCAGAAGATGCAGCAGGGGAAGCCCCTGGGGTGGGTGGGATCTGTTTCTTAACCCGGGTGCTCCTTACATGATGTTTGGGTCATAAAAACATATATAGCTATATGCTGGTGATGTGTAACTTCTCATACCGCAAGGAAGACTTGCTCCATCTGCCTAAACTTTCTGGCTTGATCATGGCTTTACTTTTGAGGAAATGAAGCCATAGATCATTTTAAGAATGGGCAAAGTTGGGGGGAAGTTAGAGTGAAGAATTCAGAAAGTAGTTCTGTTGGCTAAGATTCTCCACTTATCACACCATGGATTTGTTCCTTGATTCAGCTCCTTTGGAATCAAAGTGTCCTATTTTTTTTTGTATCTGGAAAGAAGACAGGCTATGCCTCTAACACCTGATACACTGTTTCCCAACACTCAGAAAACAGGGGAAAGACAACTTTCTCCACAGGAGAAAGGGGGTTCCTATTTCCTCCCAAATACAGAAGAAAGTGTCTATAACTTGCCAGGGGAAAATTGTCTGAAAATAAGTAAAATAATGCTACAGGATGGATGCTTCAGGCTTCCCTCTTTTCCCCAAGCTTTGCTCCCTGGGCCCCTGGAGACTGTCCCAAACACTGTTCTGTCTTCATCTCTCACCCTGAAATGAGCAGAGCTGGCCAGGAGGTCCCCAAAACCTATAAATGGAAGACCCCAGGTGTTGCTTATAAGTCATTTTACTGAAAAAAAAGGGGGGGATGTACTTGAAACAAAATTGACCAAATGATACTGTTATATTGTGTACAGGTACAAATACGTAACAGTGAATCCCAGTGTCCTATGTAATGATAATGCACCCGTGAAAAAAGAACATGGGGCATTGAGATGGTCTGGGATATAAACTGGAGCACTCATGTCATATAGATCTTTATAAGAGAAATTGGACCGTGGTACCTTAGAGGCATGACACAGTCTCATGATGATCTTTAACCTCCCCACAACACTGAGGTGCTGAGGTTGCCTCCGTCTTATGTAATAGGTGGAGACCGAGCCTGGCAGAAGCTCCATGAGGCAGCCTAATGTAACTAGGAAGTGGGAGAGTCAGGATTTTGGTTGGCCTTGCCCTCACCCATGATAGGATCTTCCTGCTATCCATCTGATTCGATTTAAGACAGTGGATATCATTTAAATATTTGCTGAATTTTCACTCAAAAATTGTGGTATAGTATGAAATCTTCTGAAGCCAAAAGACTCTTATTCAGTATTAAATTTAGAAATTTTATGGATGTGGTTCTCAATATTTATATGTTCACTGTAGAAGTAAGTATTATGGAAAGGTTTCTTGTAATTTTCCCCCTTTAGACATTAGCTTTTTTGTTTGTTTCAGCCCACTAAAAAGTTTTTTTTAAAAATGGAAATCTTATTTTTATAGCACATAGTGCTTTTTTCCCCAAAATTAAAATAACTTTATCCTTTTTATGATGATAAAATTCATAATTATTTTTATTTTAATAACTTAACATTAAATATTATAAATTTAAACATTCAAAATTGCTTGAAATCCTGCCATTCAAGGCAATAGTGGTTAAATATTTGCTATGTAAATAAGTACATACAACACACATGCATACATATAAGTATGTATATATCATCATAGATTTCTTTCTATCTGTAAATGCATATGTTTTCATTTGTTTCAATAACATCTTCATAAAAACTAATGCAATGTTATGTTTCTTAATTTAGCACGGTGGTTTTGCTTTATAGCATTTATCACAGCACTCATGAAACAACAATTTATATGATCCTTGCACAAGTGCTGAAGCTAGACCTCTCTACCCCCGGATTCTAACTCCAGATCTTTGACTAGTTGTGTAATTCTGAGCAAGTAACACTTATTCCTCAGTTTTTTTCATTTGTAAAATATAGATAAAAATATTTACCTCATGGGATTGGCTTGAGAAATAAATGAGTGTAAAACACTTAGGACAACGCCTGCCACACACTAAACCCAGGTGTATTATCTTCTGTGCCGAACGGTTTTCTTTCCACTAAGCTCTCTGCATGTGGGGGTGGGGAGAGGATCAGGTTGTTCTTCTTCCACATTACATCCCCAGCTTGTTACACAGTGAGTATGAGGTATTTATTGTCTGCTATTTGTGGTATTTAATAAGTACCTGTTGAATGAGTGGAGAAACACCACTTATTAGTATTTGATATAGAGAACATAGTGGGGAAAACTTAAATTCTGGAATCAGGCAAACAGGTCTCAAAACCTCATTCTCTAATCCTCAACAATTGATATTTGGGGTTGGTGGTGAAGAAGGGAAGGGCAATTTATTAGACTTTCCTGAGCCTTCAATTCCTCATCTATAAAATGGAGATAATGATCAGTTCTTGTTTTCGGTTTGCAACATAGAGATTTGGAGAAGCTGTAAGTTCTTATCCTGAAGGAATGGTGAATTTTATTGAAAGCCTTTTGTGTATCTACTGGGGTGTTCACATGGATTTTGTCTTTTGCTCTGGGAATGTGATGTGTCGCATTTATTGATTTGCACGTTGACTCACCTTGCATCCCTCTGATAAAACCCAGTTGTCATGATGTATAATCTTCTCCATATCTTGTTGGATTTGGCTTTGTTGAGGATTTTTGCATCTGTGTTCATCAGGGACATTGGCCTAAGGTTTTCTTTTCTTTGTTGTAGCCATGTCTGGGTTTTGTATCAGGATTGTGCTGGTCTTGGATAATGACTTTCAATGAATTCTTTCCCTGTCAATTTTTTGGGGGAGTCAATTGAGAAGAATAGGTGTTAGTTTTTCTTTAAAAGTTTGGTATAATTCTAAGCTATGCTGTCCTGGGCTTTTCTTTGTTGGTAGATTTTTTTATGTGAATATAAGTTTTTATTTCTTTTTTTTTTTTAATTTTTTATTGTTGGTTGTTCAAAACATTACATAGTTCTTGATATATCATATTTCACACTTTGATTCAAGTGGGTTATGAGCTCCCATTTTTACCCCATATACAGATTGCAGAATCACATCAGTTACACATCCATTGATTTACATATTGCCATACTAGTGTCTGTTGTGTTCTGCTGCCTTTCCTATCCTCTACTATCCCCCCTCCCCTCCCCTCCCCTCTTCTCTCTCTGCCCCCTCTACTGACATTCGTTTGTCCCCCTTGTATTATTTTTCCCTTTCCCCTCACTTCCTCTTGTATGTACTTTTGTATAACTCTGAGGGTCTCCTTCCATTTCCATGCAGTTTCCCTTCTCTCTCCCTTTCCCTCCCACCTCTCATCCCTGTTTAATGTTAATCTTCTTCTCATGCTCTTCGACCCTACTCTGTTCTTAGTTACTCTCCTTATATCAAAGAAGACATTTGGCATTTGTTTTTTAGGGATTGGCTAGCTTCACTTAGCATAATCTGCTCTAATGCCATCCATTTCCCTGTAAATTCTATGTTGGTAGATTTTTTATTGCTGATTCTATGTCATTGCTCATTACTGGTTTGTGAATGTTTCTATTTCTTCATGGCTCAATCATGGTGAGTTGTATGTGTTCAGGAACTTAGGCATTCCTTCAAGGTCTTCCAGTGGGCTGGCATGTACTTGTCCATAATAGCCCCTGATCATTTTCGGCACTTCTCTAGTTGTATCAGTTGCATTATCTCTGTTTTTATCTTTGTTTTTATGTATTTAGGTCTTCTCTCTTTTTTTCTTAGTGCAGTGCTTTGTCAATTTTGTTAATCTTTTCAAAGAAATAACTTTTTGATTCATTGATCTTTTTTTTAAGGGACACTCATTTTTTTCTCTTTTATTGGTGCATTATATTTATACATAATAGTTGGGTTCATTTGACAAAATCATACATGATGATTCATCGATCTTTTGTGGGTTTTGCCTCAATTTTGTTTATTTCTGCTTGGATCTTAATTATTTCTGTTATTCAACTGATTTTTTGTTTGATTTATTCTGGCCTTTCCACTTCCTTGTGTTGACTTCTAGGCTATTTGAAACCTTTCTCCTTTTTGATGGAGGTGTTTATTGATTGAAATTTCCTTCTTGGGACACCTTTTGCTGTATCCTGTAGCTTTGCTATGTGACATCTCCATTTTCATTTGTTTCAATAACATGTTTAGTTTCCCTTTTAGCCTCTTCATTGGCTCATTGGTTGCTCAGGGGAATACGGCTTGTTTTTTAGGTATTTCACATATTTCTGCAGTTTTCCCAGTTCCTCTTGTGGTCAGTGTCTAATTTTATTATGTTGAAGTCAGAGAAGATACATGCTGTGTTTAGGTTTTTGACTCTGTTGAGATGTTTTTTGTGGCCTAACATATGGGCTATCCTGGAGAATGTTTCATGGGCTGATGAGAAAAGTGTGCATTCTGCAAATAGTGGGTGAAATGTTGTATAAATGTCTGTTAGATCTATGTTGTTTTTTTTGTCTGGATAATCTGTCCATTGATGAACGTGTGTGTTGAAATACCAAATTGTGATTGTGCTGGAATATATCTTTCCTTTTAGATATAGTAGTAAGTGATTTATAGATTTTGGTGACCCCATTTTAGTATCTACAGATATATATTTACAATTTCTTTCTTCTCCTGCAGAACTGATCCTTTCATCATTATATAATGACCCTCTTTATCTCTTTTTATGTTTTTATTTAAAGATGGACACAATATCTTTTTTTTTTAAAGAGAGAGAGAGAGAGAGAATTTTTTACTATTTATTTTTTAGTTCTCGGCGGACACAACATCTCTGTTTGTACGTGGTGCTGAGGATCGAACATGGGCCGCACGCATGCCAGGCGAGCACGCTACCGCTCGAGCCACATCCCCAGCCCAAAGGACACAATATCTTTATTTATTTTATTTATTTATTTTTATGTGGTGCTGAGGATCGAACCCAGTACCTCACAAGCACAAGGGAAGTGCTCTACGCTCTACCACTGAGCTATAACCCCAGCCCCTTTATGGTTGTTCTGCTGTTGTTGTTTTCTGCTTAAAGTCTACCTTATCTGATATGGTGTGAGCACTCCTGCCTGCTTTTGAATTCTGTTTACGTGGAATATCATTTTACATTCTTCCACTTTCCATCAATATGTGTCTACACCTGTGAGACAGTTTTCCTGTAGGCAGCATGTAGTTGAGTCCTGTTTGTTACCCATTCAGTAGTCTGTATCTCTTCATTAAGGAATTTAATCCATTTCAGTGAAGGAACTTATCCCTGTCATGTTGTTAATTGCTTTTATCATTTTATTTATCTTGTGTTCCTTTCTTCCACTCTTGTTGTTAATCACTGTGGATTGGTGGTTTACTGCAGTGACAAGATTTGATTTCTTACTCTTTCTCAAGTGTATATCTATGCTACTTGTGAATTTTATATTTTTGCGTATTTTCATGATGGTAATTATTGTCCCTTGCCTTTTAGATGTAAGACTTCCTGGATTTCCTGAAGCCTTTCTTATAAATTTGGTTTAGTTGTTGCCATCTGAGTATCTTTTATTTCTCTTAAATTCTGAAGGATAGCTTTGCTGGGTATGTAATTCTTGGCTATAGTTTTTTTTTTCTTTCAGCACTGAATATATCATTCCATTCTCTCTAGGGCTGCAAGGTTTCTGCTCAGAAATCTGCTAATAAATATTCCCTTACAAATGACTTAGCATCTTTCTTATGCTTCTTTTAGAATTCTCTCTTTGGCTTTTGACTCCTCCATTATAAAGTGCCTTGGAGAGGGCTCCGTTGAGTTAAGTATAATTATTATTCTTTGAGATTCATTGCTTGGATGTCCACATTTCTTCTGAGACTTAGGAAATTCTCAGATATTATTTTGCTGAAAATGCTTTCAGTGCCTTTCTTCATCTCATCTCCTTCGGAAATTTCCATAATGCAAGAATTTGTTAACATAAGGATACTTTAATAGATCATGTAGACATTTTTTTCACACTGCTTCATTTTTTTACCCTCCTGATTGGATTAATTCAAAGAAATTGTCTTCAAGTTCAGAAATTCTGTCTTCTATATTATCTAGTCTATTATGGCTCTGAATTGTATATTTTCTTATTCATTGAATTCTTCAACTATGATTTCAATTTAGTTCTTTTTATGCTATATATCTCTGTTGAATTACTCATTCATGTCATGAATTTTTCCCCTGATTTCATTGAATTGTTTTTCTGTCTTATATCTCACTGAGTTTCCTTTTTAAGATGACAATTTTGAATACTTTTTCTGAATTTCACAAATTTCCTTTTCTTTGGGGTCTGTTACTAGAGAGTTATTGAGTTCTCTAGGAAAACCTTCTTGCTTTTTCATGGTTCCAATGTCCTTACGTGATATCTGAGCATCCAGCGAAACAGTGGGATTTTCTAATGTTAGGGACACTTTTTGTCTTCACAGGGAGAGGATTTTTCTTGTGGATGTGTGTGGCATGTTGACTGGTTATGACAAGTTAGCTCTGATTGTGGGTAGACTCGCACTCTTGTCTGTGCGGTTTTGTCAGCTGCAGTCCTCACTGTGGTGTCTGCAGTTGTCAGCGGCTTAGGCTGTGGGTATGTGTGCTTTTGCTGGAGGCAGAACACTGCCTGGCTGTTTGTCAAACTGGGCACAAGCATCTGCAGATGGGATGGTGGGCTTTCTGGGGGTGGAATCACCATCTGGATGGCCGACGGACAGGGTATGATGTACATGGACTCTGAGGTTAGCCTGTGTGTAGCAGGCTTACTGGGTGGAGGGACTGTCATCTGGATCCTGTTGAGATATGCTCAGGTACATGAAGGCATTTCAAGCCAGCCAGGTGTATGGTGGGCTTTCTGGGGGGATTGGGACCTTTACTGGCCAGCTGTTGAGCCCTCACAGGCACACTAATGTGGTGGCAAGCTCCTTGGCTGGATGGCTGCCAGGTGGGATTTGGGTACACACTTTTCTGCTACTCTCTATGGGCTGGTCTGCTGTGTGGTGGATGGGCTTTCTGGGGTGGAGTTCCCTCTTGGATGGCTGTTGGGTTGGTGCAGTCACACAGGGGTGTTGCAGGCTGTTTGGATGTATAGTGAGCTCAGCAGGGAATCAGGGCTGCTGCTAGATGGCTACTGAGCTGAGTGCAGGCACATCTGAGCTTCTGGTTCTATACTAGTTTCCCTTCAGTGCATGCCCACCTCTTTGTTGGGCATGGGGCCCTGTGTGAACTTAGAAATGGAGGGTCTGGGCTCTGAGCAGAAAGGGACATGCCACTGCCGTCACTTGTGTGAGCATGGTAGAATGGTTGCTGAGTCTCAGGAATGGAGGCATGCTGTGGCTACCAGCCCTAGGCAGCTATTCCACAGTCAAGACAGTGCTGAGCCTTAGCAGCTTAGGTCACAGGGACAGGGCTGAACTACGTGGTGGGCTCTTATTCTGTGCCAATACAGCCATGTGTACTCTGAGCAATACTCTATGTCTGGGGACTGTTAGGGCTGAGCAGTCTCCTGTGCAGCTGATGGTAGAGGCTGTGGGCACTTCTAGGGGTCTGTAGCTACCTTTTCCCATTAGAAATACTCAGTCTTGGCTCTGAAATGACCTGGGAAAGGGAGGGGCAGGGGGCTTGCTCTTCTCTCCCTGTTCCCTCATATCTCGCTTCAACCTCCACTAGGGCCTCACCACTTTCCTGCTACTCTCTAGCGTATTTCTTCACTCCTGTTGCAATATTGTTGTTTATTTTGTGTTGTGTTTACTTTGTGGGAGGGTGAGTGCAAGGAAACTCAATTCAGCTATCTTCCTGATCTCCCCATTATTCTCATTTTAAAGGCATGAAAAATGAAACATAAACTCTTGACCCGAGTTCAGATTCAAGCTTCTTAAATTCCACATTCATTATTCTCTAAAGCCCAGTTGATACAGTGACAGCAGGGAGGAGATTATTTAAAGTAAATCTCCTGAATGAACAAGTTAGTTCCTTTTGTACCATCAGCCTATTCAGTGTTCACTCACTATCTAGGAGACTCAGAGCCCAGGAACTGACTTCCTCTGCCCCATCTCTGTCCCGCATCCAGGGTTGGATTGTGTCCAGCAGGAATAGGCACATTCTGAGCAGGAATAGGCACATCAGGATGCAGGCATGGAGTACAAACAGAGCCTCTTCTGGTTGATGAACAATGGGTGAATCAGTGTCTAATCAGATGATCAGGAATGTTTGGTAATAACAAGTTGCTTCTAAGGAAAATGAGTTTCTTGGCGTGTTGCTTGTCAGCATTACGAGGCTGAAGCTAAGCTTATCTTCCATCTGTACAAGTCCACCCTGTGGCACAAGTGTCCTGTCCATCTCCTCTATGTGGCTGCTGCCTGGTTCATGAATCAGGACCCAGGTCACAGTGTCCCCTGGGTTTCTTCCCTGAGATATACTTACGGGCAACATCTTCATGTGTTTGTGAACAGCCCTGGTTGGTACACGAGAGGGTCAACCTGGGGAATCGCTGGGGCTTGTGCAGGGAAGCCTGGCCTGGTCACTGCATTTCCACAGAGCAGGAAGGGGAGTGGTGGCCTGTAACCTCAGGGAAGCCTGCCAGAGGGCCCCCTCCCTTCTCTCTCTGCTCTGAGGAAGTGGCACAGCCTGGAATGGCACCACGCAGGGCAGAATACAGACCCGAACCAGCAAAGCTACTGCCCCTGTCCCAAGGGCAGTTATTCAGCAGTACCACCAGCTTCTGTTGAAATTTTGGAAAGACTGAAACATGGTCAGAAATGAATGCTGATGGGATAACAGTCACTAGAGCATTGGCTGCCCCTCCACGACAGTCAGCCAATCTCATCAGCCTGCAGCAGTTCTCCCAAAGAAGAGAACATACAGGGGTGCTGCAGCAAGAGAAATTGAAGCTAGATACGGAACAACTTTCTGAATGCCAGGCTAATTACATGTTGAAACCATGTTGGGGGAGGTATTCTGTAGGGTCCTTCCTGAAGAAAGGAGGAAGCAAAAATGATATTGCAGTTAACTGGAACTTGGAGGGGTGGGTCCACCTGATCCTTGTTCTTTCTATCTTCCCTATAATGAGGGTTGCTGGATGAGAGAAGATGTTAGCAAGTTTTATTTTCAGGGCGTGAAGGGTGCATTAGGTTTTGAACTGGAGTTAATTCTAACATTTATTAAGCTCATGATGTGAGCACTTTTCAGGAGTTCATTATCTATCTTCAGGAATGGTATCTGGTAGTAGAACCATATAAATGAATAAGGACTATGTGACAAGTTGTGGTCATTACTATAATCCCACAGGCTGCTGCAGAATTTTGGTAGAGGGAGTGTTGCCCCAGTTTGGATATTTAGAAGAATTTCCCGGGTACGTTAATCCTAAACTGGGTCTCACAGGATGGCCTAAACTTAGATGGAGACTGGGGAATGTGAAGGTAACAATAGCCCAAATAAAGATTCAGGGGAGGGGGGGATGCACCCAGTGAATTCAAGGAAAGCCAACTGTGCTGGTGCATCTAGAACTCAGGGTCGGGGATCAGAGATTGATGGGTGATGCGCTGGCAGATGTCTGGAACCCAATGCAGTGTTGGGGGGGAGCAGTTACAGTTAAGGCATGCTGTGGTTTGGTCCCCAGGGCAATGCTGCTTAGAGTTGGGGGTTTGGGGAAATGATTGCACAATAAGATTTCTGATTCATCTGTTGAGAGACTCATAATTGGATGCAGTAGATTAATCCACTGATGAACTCATAATTGGATGGCATTTTGGGGAGGTGGTAGAAACTGTAGGAGGTGGGACTTTGTTGGAGGAAAGTGGCTTCTGGGGGATGCCATGGAAGGGTATACCAGGTCCCTGGCCCCTTCCTTGTGCTCACTCTCTGTCTCTCTGTCTCTGCCTCTCTCCTTCCCAGTCTCCATGAGGTGGGAAGCTTTGCTATGCCTGATGCTCTGCCTTCTCTCAGGCCCAAGGCAATGGAACTGGATGACCTTGGGCAGCAGCCTCTGAACCATGAGCCAAAATAACTCTTCCCCCTCTAGGTTGTTTCTCAAGTATTTTGTCACAGCTGACCAACACAGTGTGCTAGTCAGGCTTTCCAAGAAACAGAACTAGGATGAGTAGGCACTGGAGAAATGTGCAGGGAGAAATGCCTGTGAAGGGCAGAAGCCATGAAGCAGGAGCCACTCTCAGAATGGCGTGCCAGCATGACACCTGGCATGGGAGGAGAGGGAGGGAAGGAGGGGCTTCGGAAGCCCTGCAGACTGTTGTAGAGTCTGAGACAGTTTTGACCAGGCAGATGGGAAATCCTGGAGTTAAAGCTGTCCACTGGAGGAGTTCCTCACCCACAGGGAGCAGGGGGCTGCACTAGTATCACAAGTGTCCCTATCACTGGCCAGGAGCAGCCTGGGGGATGTGCAGCTTCCCCTGGAAGATGGTGGTAGACCCAGAGGCTAGCTCCTGGGGCTGTGGGTCACTCTGCTCCAGTGCAGGAGATCCGACTGGTGGGTTTTCCTGGCTGCCATGGTGGGTCAGCCCACCGAATCACTCCTGAGTGTAGAGATTCGAACAGACCCTGTTAAGGGTGATGTTTGCTTCAGTGTTTGGGAGGAAGCCTTTCTTGGTTAAGGAAAATCCCTCTTCTGGATCGCTGAATGTTCCTTTCCTTTTTAGAAATCATGAATTCCTTTTTGGCAATATTGAGGTTATTATGCTTTTTTTCTCTTCTAATCAGTTAAGATGATTATTGTGGTCAGAGGTTTTCTAATAGTCCCACTCTTATATTCCAGAAACAAGTCTAAACTAATTTTCTAGTACATTTGATTTACTAGTTATTATGTTCAATATTTTTCACATGTATTCATAAATGAGATTGGAGTGTTTGGTTTTTGGATCAAGGATATTCTTGAATCATAAAAATTGAAGAATAGTTCCTCATTTTCTATCTCTAGAAAGTATTAAATGAAATTGGAAAAATCCATTTTGTTTGCTTTTGAATGTTGGTAGAACTCACTTGTAAAATTATCTGAGCCTGATATTTAACTCCAGATTCAAATTCTAAAATTGTTATAGGATACCATCATTCTTTCTATTTCTTCAGGAGTAACTTTGATAAATAAAATAATTTTGATAAATCTATTTATTTTGTTTATTGTCAAGTATACTTTTGTTGTTTTTAATATTTTCTTAATTAAAAATCATCTTTTATATGCTCTATCACAAATTTTTTTTGTTCTACATTTCTTTTGTCTTCATTGAGTCTTGCAGAGGTCAGCATATTTCTTTGACTTCTTTGAGCCTCTCTTATTCTTTGTTTCTATTTAACTTCTGCTCCTAAGTCTATTACTTCCTTTTTTCTTTTAAATTTCTTTAGTTTCATCCTATCATTTTTTTTCTTTAACTGAAGATGAGAAGCCTGATGACTTTCAAGTTGGTCTCTTAAAAGCATTGTGGAGTGTAGGAACAAGCAATGGTTTTGAATCTCTGAACCTTTAAGTTTTCTCATGACAAGAAATATTATTTTAAGCATAAACATTTGTTTACTATTGCTCTAAACAAGACTAAATCTCTGGAAACAATTAGCCTATGGAAGGCAGTATGGTCAGAAGCAGCACTCAGACATGCACACTTTGCTCTGCTCTGCTGTGGAGTCCTCCTGGCTCCCGAAGGCCACCTGCCACAAGACCTGTGCTATACAAAGGGTAGAAGAGTGAACACGGAGGTCAAAGAGCACAGCCACACACCTAGTTCCTCTACTTTTTTCAGTAACTGGGTAATGACGTTTTTCAACTTTAGTAAGTATTCCTCAGGGTAGATAAGCTAGGAGACCATCGCTGTGGGTATGAGCTGCAGAAGGAAACACTGATTTCTCTACAATGTTCCCATAATGCTTTGGAAGTAATAAGCAAAACTGTGCAGGTCATGTACATCATCTGCCATGCACTCTGCCTGTTTCCTCTAAATCCACGTAAAACAAATTGTATCCAAAGGTTATGGATTTGCTCCTTGTGAGTACAAAGCCAAAGAGCATGAGCAGAAGACAAGAGCACGGAGAAGGACCTACTACCCCCATGAGTAGGAAGACATTGGATTCTCAGCAAAGCAGTGCCCTCCCTGGAGAACAGAAGCGCGGGGGGGTCCCATTCTGGGAGCCTGTAGATACTCACTTTAGGGGCAGGGACATTCCTGAGCATGGTTAGCTCAAATCATAGTTCAAGAAGAGAAGATGTTGGTTACATTTCTGGTCATTCTCAGCTCAAGACCAAAGGGCACATGGTGAACGCATATTCACAATGGCTCATATGAATGTTCTAGGCATACTCAATTCAATATTATGAAGAGGCAAGTTTAGTCCAAGAGCCTAATAGAAAAAGTTAGAGTGGCTCAGTGACCTTGGAGAGCAAGGGTAGTTCTTAAGTGTCTCCAACAAAAGAAAGCATGCCTGAACATGCATTAATATAGGAGCTTGCCCTGAGTGCCTGTCTGGCTTCTTGGCCAACACAACCACACAGTGGAAAGTGAGGCCAGTGGACAGGCATTAGGCTCTCAGCAAAGACCCAGGGCTGCCCAGTCTGCCTTGAGGTTTCTATCAAAGTAGCACTGATGAAACTAAACTGAGTTTGCTTTGTTTTGAGGGGTCAGAATAGATTAAAGCCCACATTTGTAAGAGCATATAGACATGGGGCTTTTCCCATTCCTAGTCACCTAACTTATCTTGGTTTGTTCATGGGCATTTTGACCATATCCTTGACTTGATCCTATATTAAGAATAAAGGAGAAAAGTTCGTGGAGAGGAAAAATAACAAAGGGGGACTTTCCTAGAAGATCTTTGTAAAAGGAACATTTGCATAAGCCATATTTAACCAGAATCTTTGTTTTGTTCTTCCTTTCTGAATGCTTTAATCTCCCTCCCTGTGCCCACACCCCACCCGACTGGTGAGAGAACAAAGGCGTCACCGTGTTTCACAGTGGAACCTCCCTGGCCCATCCTCATTGTCATGCTGGATAATTACATTTACTGATCAGTCCCTCCTGCTTCCACTTCTCTCATCCTAGATGCTCAGACATGTTAATCTTCCCAGAATATGGTCACAATCCTGTCCCTCTTTCGCCCAAGTTTTCCCAGAAACCTTGGCATGAACTCCACAAGCGTTGGGCTAGAATTCAAAGCTACTGCACGTCACTTTCATAACTGTGCTCTAATCACCCCTACCATCTGCCTGTGACCTCTGAGTCTTTGGCTCAGGTGCTCCACTCTCCTGGTTTCTACTTCCTCTAGGGTCCCATCTTGACTCTGGATCTTGCTGCCTTTTACCTAGTGGTCCTGTCCTGTGCGCTCCACCTGGCCTGACTTTCCTCCCCCAGGATGCTGCCTCCGAGGGCAGAAGCTCTGCCCCACGTCTGCACCAGCTCCGACAACACTTTTTGTTTTTTTTGCAATAGTAAAGGGTTTTTGGTTGTTTGTTCTTGTGTTTTAGAGTTTTAATTCATCCCACACCTCAGGTGTCTCTTCTGACTGAAATTGCTCATGTTATTTGTCACTCAACAACTACTTTGACTACCTGTTGTCCTCCTGATAAAGGGGCCAGTAATGAGAAGCTGAGATGAAGAGACACAACCTGTTCTTTCCAAATGCTTTCTGGGAAGACCTTTTTTAAGTTGGAAGAGGCCACAACTTTTTTTTTTTTTAACTACCCATTTTGGCAAAAGTGTTAGAATTAAATAGATTTGGAGTCACTTTTAATTTTCTTTTCCCTTAGCATTGCACACACAGCTCTTCCATGCCACCTCTGCTTGCTCCTTCAACACTTGCTCACCACACAGGCGCCTCCTAGGGATACGGACTTAGAGCAGTTCCTTATTGGCTGGGGATGATAACATCCTAGCCAGGGGTTGACTGCTTCTGGGGACTGTAACCCAGAGGTCATGGAGAACTTCTGCACACCCTAAAGTCCAGATACACTGGGTTTAAATACTACTAATTGTGGAAGCCCCAAACCCTAAGAGTTGTTGAAATTCCCAGAGAATTTTCATGCTTACCTTCATGTTGATTTTCATGTAAATATTTTCTTAGTCAAGATATTTTGTCCCCATGTTGACTTTTGTGGCTCTTTCTTCATACCTAGTTTCCCAAAGTAAGGAAGCCCCCTCTTCAGGGCCACCTGACTGCCAGCCCCTGCATGTGTAAAGGTTCCCAGAAGGTTAATACTGTGCTGGGAATCACACCCCTTACTCTCAATTTTATTCCTAGGCGCAGATTGCCCCACATGATCTATAATTTCTCACGACTTTTCAACTTCTTTTCTTTTTACCTCCATTACTTTCTCTCTTCTTTCCTTCTCAGGTCCTCACAGAAGCTAAGTTTCCTTACACAGACACCTCACTTCCACACTAGCACTCCTTCAGTTCCCCCCACACTGTGGACTCTCACCTCTCCCTTGAAGGCTTCTCAGGAAAAGGCAGCTTTCTCCTGAAGCCTTTGGAGGCCGCCTAAGATCAGTTTCAGATAATCATAGTTTTAAATGACCCCACTCTATCATCACCATGGAGACGACTACTGCTAATCCATCAGCACTGGACACACCACTAGCAGAACTGCACTAGGACAAGCTTTGTGCCCAGATGCAGAGAAAGCCCAGTCCAGCCACACTCTGTTCAGGGCCCCCAGGGAGGCTGCGTGCCTCAGGAGATGTTGGGAGCCCACGAGATCAGCAGGACCACGGGACAAAGGAGGTGGAGTTTCGCGATCACTCCTGTTTCCCTGTCCCTCTCATGGGTTGTGGCTGCTTGGTGATGGCAGATTTTCTTCCTGTCTGTTCCATGGCACTTGTGGACAATGGCCAAGTCAAGAGGGAGAAGAGAGGCAGCCAAGAGGCACGTCAGCTGTCAGAGAGCAGGAACTGGGGGAAACATGGACGCCTGCGGATAACTTTCTAGACCACACACATCTTACTCCCAAAAGCAGTCTCCACTGGGGTCCTTGGCCCTGATGTCCCAGTGAGGGCTGCCAGAGCAGGCAGTGAGTCTGTGCAGGTCGTGCACTGCACAACTTCAGGGTGCCCCGGGAGCCACATGAATGTGGATGACACATCCTTGCAGCTGTGCAAGATGGAGAGCCTCTGGCACTAGCCTTTGCTGTAATGTAGAACCTGAAATGACTCTGGAAGGGAAAGTGCAATCCTTACCCAAAGCTGCTTCTCTTAAGAGGCACAAAGTCATAGCAAGGCTGGTCTGGCCATGGGGCAAGGAGGTATTTCTGACTAGGTTCTGATGGGGCCTGTTCTCTCCTGAGAATCCAGCCCTGATCAGGTGAAGTCTCATCGCATGCCATGGAGAGAGGTTTGCTGCAACTTGCCCTAAGGGCGCACTTTCTGATGCTCTCTCTGATTCATTTGGACACACATCTACCGAGGGTCAAGCAACCAACTGGACTTTCTGGAGATCAGGCACAATCTCTGCCTTTAAGGAGCATCCAATTTTATTGGAAAGAAATCAGAATATATTACAATTTAAAAAACAGACTGAGTTAGAAGTTTAGATCATACTTAAGTCCAAAATTGCCTGGTACAGACTGACCTTGTAGAGGGACGCCAGGGAGGGGAGACTGCCTCTGGCTGGCCAAGGTGAGAGCTAGTGAAGAAGGAGGGCGAGGGGGGTGCTGCCAGGAGTCTAAGGGCTGAAGCAGGAGGTGGTAGGAGACCTGGGGCAGGGGAAGGGGCATTCAGCAGGAGTCAGGGAGTCCCTCTCCTGCACAGCTGAGGAGATGCCACCTGCAGCCAGCATTTCAGTGAGGCTTCTTGTGTGTTAACAATGGTGCTCAGAAAGAAGCAGGGACTCAGACGTGTGGATGGGTCTCACAGGAAGAGACAGAGGCACCCACAACTTCCAAACAGCTCTGGCCATCACCGTGTCCCTTCCTTTGTTTGGTGCTGAGATGCTGCGGGTGGAAGTTGGCCAGCTGAGAAGGGAGATGGCCGAGGAGGCGGGCAGGCTGCAGGTGGCTGGATAGGAGGGCCTCCCTTACACAGGTGAGCTGCAGCGCAGTGGAGAGCCCCTTGAGCAGAGCCCCTTTGATTTAGTGCAGTTGGAAAGCATCAGACATCAGTTGTATGAATTTGCCTTAGGAGTGTCCCCCCACAGATACATGGAGGACAGAGGAGACAAAGTTTGATCTGCAAGAAAACTGATGCCGTAGTTGCATATGTAGAAAATTTTTGCTGTATTTGTCATTAGGTACAGCATTTAGCTGAAACAAGAGTTAGCAAAGAACAATCTCAGATGTCTTAGTATTCCATAATAATTCTTTACCTATTTTCTTATTCGTTTCCCCAAATAGAAGATATTAAAATACTGAGCCATATAAACACCTATGGGGGACAGGAGCCGAGGGATGAATAAGGGACTAAATGTGAGCAGATGGAGCTGTTGCCACGTGGAAATCCTTTTCAGGTGCACTGAAGAAAAACACTGCATCCTGGACACAGTGAATGCCACCATGCAGGCCTCTTTGAGGAAGGACCAAGGAGTCTTCAGTGCCTCAAGAGTTTTCTTTCACAGAGGGTCGATTAGTATGGGTCATCCATGCTGGGAAAAAAGCACAAGAGTATAAAATTGCAAAAATTAAAATGTTAATAGCAAAAGTCAATATTCATTAGTGGTAAGAAGAGGAAAAAGGAACTTATTTCAGCTGGAAATTTTGGGCAAGATGTGGACCATTTTAAGGCAAACAGGAAGAGTCCTAGAACAGCAGTTCTCACTTTCAGGTTAAAATACCAACTCTGATCAGTAGATGGGTGGGGCCTGAGGTTCTGCATCTCTAAGAAGCTCCCCAGTGATGCTCATCCTGCTGGTTCACCGACCACACCTGGACAAAGGCCTGTGGTTCAACCCTTGTCTCTAGATCCACTGAGTTTGGAGCTAATTGCAAGCCAGGGAAGTGAAAGATAAAAGGCAACATGCTCAACTGGGAAGTTAAATCAGAGAAGATCAAAGCTCAGGAAGGGAATGGAGGTAACTCTAAATGCCTGATTATGGTGGGATAAGCCTTACAGAGATGTTGACCAATTTTGTTTTCTGAAATAAATGCCACATTTTTGTTGTGATACAACTCTCATTCTTGGAAAGGATGGGTGAAACCAAATTTGGTACATCTTAGCACCTTTCAAAGGAGAGCTATATTCTGAGGCTCTGGTCTCATGATGAACTGTCAGGGTAAACCACAGTTCAGCAGCTGCAAACGTGCTCACCAAAAGAGATAAAAATGTTTCTGAAAACATGGGCCCACATGTGCCCTCCTCTGAGGTTGGCATCATATCTTCCTGTATATCTTGGGTGTAGCTTTCACTCAGGTAGAATTTAGACACTAGAAACCAAATGAGGTGGCAAACAGAACCAGTTTGCAGAAGAGCCAAAATAACCAGCATGAATCGAAACCACAAATGCCCAGAGAGTGCTTCATTCACCACCCAAAAGGTAATAGGAATGTGCACCAAGAACTATGAGAGTCAGCTCAGGACTTAAAAAATGACACACAGGGTATAGTGTGATCGCTTCATTGTACTTTAGGTTTGTTCTGGAAACATGTCCTATCTTTTTCACCCACCCTTCCTCGGTGCCATCACACAATGGTTTAGTGTGAAAAAATGTCACATTACTGGAAGAGGAGGGCATCTTACCACTAGACTGACAACTTTAACCTGGGAATCCAGAGTCCTGAGCTCTAGAAGCACAAGAGCATGCCCTCTGGACCCAGGTGCAGACCAGGCTCTGTTCTGCCATTTAGCCTAGTGACCTCAGGCTAGCTATTATAGCTCCCTGTGCCTGTCTCTTTACTGTCAGGGGCTATTATTAGTACCTTTTCCAAAGGCTTATAGGCAGTATTCAGTCATTTTGTAAGTAATTTTATCAGCAACACAGAATTAATATTTGATAAAAGTTTGACTCTGTCGCTAGCTCAAGGCCTATAGGAGAGTTATTTAATTATAAGCTCAATGATGAATAGTTTGGACATTATGCTGACCAACATTCTTTACATATTTAAAATTCAGTGATTCTATGAATTAAGGTCACTGTGGTGAACAATGGAAGGTGTCCTAAGGCAACTGTGCAGTTGTGAGGTTGTTCTAGAATATCTGGGGAAGCACTCAACACAGGGGGCCATTCTTTGTTCCCAGCTCCTCCTCCACAGCTCCTCAATAATACACAGGCTCCAGCCAGCTCCACTCAGTAGCCCTGAGCATGATCTCATGCTTACATCACCATGTCATTGTTTATGTCATTTCCCTCCTTAATGTCTTCACAAGTCACTCCATAAATCCAAGCCTATCCGTCCTTCAGGAAGCACCCAGGCTCCACCTTCTACACACATTTTCTGTGTGATCACCAAGCCCAGTGGTCTTTCATTTTTAAGATACAAAATTCAGTAGTCATTACTATACTATGCTTTGTATTCTTCTAATTTTTTCTATAGTTCTGTCTTGACTGCCCAACTAGATAATAATAATCTCCCTGAGGTTAGGGACAAGGGATTACTCCTCTTGGTTGCTCAGTCAAGCTTAGCACTATTCCAACATGAAAGTGTTCAGTAAACAACTTTTAATTGAATCACTGTAAACATAATCGAACCCTTAAACCTAATATAGCAATTTGCTTAACTTGATAATTAACTTAATGTTAATACTCTGCCATCCAGCAACTCTTTTTGTCCCTCACGGACATTAAAAAAAAAAAAATTAGAATTGATCAGCTCCACCCAGTGGCAATTAAAACAGGTGGTTCCTGTGGCCAGAAAAAAGCTCTGGGTAGATTGCACCAGAAAAAAAACTTTCACTCAGTGGGTGGGAGAAATCTTTACATCTTGTGGGTTTCCTGCCACAGAGATAGGGAGGCCAGCCCCCAAAAGAGACCCCTTTCTTATCAAGATGCCTTCTACACAGTTGAAGACAAGATACAGTCATCAAGCAGGAGAGAAGACTCTCCATTGGCCTATGTTACTGTCCAGTTAGCTCCACAACCCTCCTTCAGAGCCAGACTTTAAATACATAAACACATGTTCCACCTCCCCTCCTCATCCCAATGACTCCTCAGCCTTTTGCCCTCTGACTTCATCTTGTGTCTGCACTGGGAACGCTCTCCCAGGGATGCCATGTTATAGCCCCTAGAAACTTGCTGTTCTTCCAGCCACATTGAGACTATTTCCATTTTCTTCTTCCCTAGATTTGTGGCCCCTGAGTCTCCCTCCCCTTGCTTGGGCCTGTCTCCTTCTCCTCCTTCCTTAGCTGACTTAGATACTGATGCTCCTCTGGCTGCCACCCTCTCCCAGGTCCTCTTCCTTTCCCACGCTCCCACTGTCCCTGGGTTACTGTGCACCCTCCTGTGATGGCCGTCACCTCCTGAAATGAGAGAACCCCCAAATCCATATCTCCTGCCCTTTGTGCTGGAGAGAACCAACACACTGTGGGTGACCCTCAGACACCTGAAGCTCAGCATGTACAAACCTGAGCTTGAGATCTTCACGTCCCAAATTGCTCCTTCTCTTATGTTCATGTCTCAGCGGTAAACACCCCCCCCCCCAGTAGTTCCCAGGTCAGACTCAGGCAGCCTCTTTGACTCTTCTGGCTCTCTCTCTCTCTCTGTGGTCTCTCTACCAATTACGCACCACATTCAGTTGATCCTACCTCTTGTTGCCTCATGAGTCCAGCTTCACTGTGGTTTCTCCAATTTGAAGATTTAAGATTTAAGACCAAACTAAAAAAAATGTATAGATTGTTTCTTTGGAAAAACTATGTTTAGAATTCATGATCCCAATTTTTTTTCTACATTTCTGAAGATCAGTGCTTATTAGAGTCGCAATTTTCTACCCTTTTGTGTTAGACATTTGAGGCCCTGGGGTCTGGGGATGTATGTTCTTCCTAAGGTCTGGGGAACATTAGTTGCTCAAAAAGTATTTATGGAATGGAGTGTTTCTCAGAGATTGTATGTATTCTCCATATGTGTTCAGATAGGACAAGAAAAAACACAACATGATGCTTCTAACCCTTAAAGAAATTTCAGGGATGATCATGAAAACACCCTTCCTAAAAAAATATTACTAATACATTTATTCATTCTGCTGCACTAGTACCAAAAAAAAAAGGAGGCTATGATTTGGCACTGTATCTGGAAATTTTATACGTGAGAAACCCCCTCCATTTAAATAACTAGTACAGGGTCAGTGTGACTAGCTATAACAGGAAGTATTTGAAGAGAAGAAGAGTACAGATACGGAAACTTCTCGTTGATAAGACTTACCATTTCTGAGATTTCTTGCCTAAAAAAAATAGAAAAAAATGGCATTAACAAAAAGTAGACAATTTCAAATTTTTGAACTAAGGGAGAGGGGATCTGTTCCAACCCTCATGAATGCCTGTCGAGGCCTACCATGCATTTGTTAGGGGAACCTCCATGTGTGACGGGAGGGACTTGAGGCTCTGGCTTGATGCTCTAATTCAAACCGTGGCAGATTCTCAAACAGCAGGCTTCTTCCCAAAGGGGTATGGCTGCTGATACTGTAAGAATATGTGCCATTGTATCTCAGCCTCTTCTCAGTGGGATGCACTAGAGATTTTCACTAGGAATTGCATCGAAGTGTCTTGAGTAGCTGACGTTTTTTTACCCTACAGACACAGTGACTGTGGTTGTGATCCTTCTTTTGATTTCCTGCAAGGAAATCTGGGGCCAGAGCCAAGATCCTCTCTTCTCAAGTATATAGGATTTTATGACACACAGTTTTGTGTCCTAACTTAACCCTCGGTTCCCAATCTTTTTAGCTAATTTTATTTGCTATGTTGGATGCATTTTGTCAACTGTCTTATATGCTTTTGGAAAAAAGCAGAATATAAATAAGCAAATTAATGAGTGATCTACAGAGTTGGGGTCTGGAGGAAATCAAGCAAAAGAAAAAGAAACAGTGAGCTCTTGGAAGAGACAGAATCATGAGGGTGGGGCTGCACGTTTCAGTGGCTGTAAACTGGCACACTAGAGGCACCCCACCCAGGTGCAAGCCCTATTTTGCCACCTGTGTGTAGCGTGGTGTTTTGAACTCGTTCTCTGTAAGCCACAATTTCTTCATCTGTAAAAGGGGGACAATGATTGCTGCTTCCTCAGCAGCAGTTATGCTGGTTCAAAGCGTCCAGGCCAGGGCTTACCACAGACAGTGCTCACCTACTGTTTTAATCCTTTCAAGTGTCGGGAATTATGACTTTAAATCCTTTCTGCCAAAATCAGCCTGCTGATGACATGGGCCAAATTCACTTGATCAGGGAGAATCAAGTCTGAATTAACTTCAAGTTCCATTTGTTTATCTTCATAGAAATATATATATTTTTTTCTTTTAGGAACAATAAATCAACAATAGATGACAAAAAATCTGTTCCTACTGAGAAGGTTTCTATTTGAAGAAAAGGGAACTAAGGGGCCATATGTTCAGTTTCATGCCCTGTCCTAACCCTGCATGTTGGTTCAGATGGAAAATTCAACTGAGAAAAGAACAGTCTTATGAATCTGAAGGCTAGTTCTTTTGGGGAACATATCTGGATGGGAGTCTGACCTCTGACACTAATCCCTGCTAAGAGATTTTGGAGATTTGGTCTAAAAAAATCATTGCCTCTATTTCTTCTTTGCCAAGAGGCTAGTGGTTGTGACTTCTCAGGAATGATGGTGTCAGGAGCAGTGTGTCTGGATGAGCCCTACAAAGCACAGCAGATTTGGGGAGCCTTCCCTCCTTGTGTACAGGAAAAGAGAGCTACAGTCTGGATACCAAGACCCCTAGGGAGGGGCAGTGCAAGGTTTAGAGCATCCAACTAAGAAGGACAGGGATCACTTCCTTGGCCAGCAGGCTCTAAATTGTCATTTGTCCTCATCTTCAGATTTCTGAATCCAACAAAAATTAGAAAAGTCTAGGAAGACTAAATATACATATACACACACAGATTATTCTTTACTTTTATCCTTGTAAATGCATTAATTAAAGGTCTGTGAATTGAGGCTAGGGACATAGCTACCATTTTTAACATTGTCTCCATATGAAAAATATCCTTCATGTTTTAAAGAACCAACTTACAATTAAAACTTTGGAAGAGAAAGCCACTTACATGAAAGTCAGAGATCCTGGTAGAAGATTCACAAATGGAGGCATCTACACGTTGCATTAACTCTGACTTCCCACAGAGTCAGGGATCTCTGGGGCTCTGGCTCTTGGTGGCATAACTGTAACTAGCCTAAGTGCCCGTTATCTGTTTCCTGTTTGCCCCATACTGATTCCCACAGCAGGGCATGCAGTTTTCAAGTTATCAGACTGAGATCTTGTACAGAAATGACTCCCAGGTAAAAACTTAAAAAACAATCCTACTGCCTTTCTCACCTACTCACACAAGAGTCTTAGCCAGCTCACCCCTCGTGAAAAACACATGACCTTGATTCTATTCTTTGAATTTCGGGCTAAAAGCTAAGAATTTGGAGACAAGCATCCTCCTTACAAAGGTGACTGTCATCCCCAAAGTCCTTAAAGTTCCACATCCAGGGCAGGGCACATCCCAGGGCAGGGCACAGGTGTAACTAACACTCTATTCTCCAGCCCCTGGCTCTGCCCTCATCACCCAAGGCAGGAAGAAAGAAAGGACAGTAGAGGTCAGGCTTGGACGTCTCCATGGAAGGAATGGTCACTGGTGACAGGCAGCTGTCACTCTTCTTTCCCCAAGTACTGAGGGAATGTGATGGTGGAATCCAGTCCCCTGGAATTCACAGCAGCAGGGAGGACACTGTGTCTGCTCAGTGCTCTCAGGTGTTAGTTACTGAGGTTCTTCCTCCCAGGCTGTGCCCCCTCCACTGTCTTTCAAGTTGGTGAGAAAATGAATCTGGCATCTCCCTAACTGTGGATGAAAGATTGGATCAGAGTGCAAGACCAGGGGCTGGAAGAGAAGAATCCTGGAATTGCCACTGTGCATGGCATCCCACATCCAGTGACAGAACACATGCTGCCTTACTGGCAGGAAGGGAAACTTAACTGTCAACCCATTGATGCCACAGAGAGTTAGCACAGAGGAGTTGGTCCGCACTTGCTTTGAGGCGGTCCATGGCCCCTGAACTTGAAACAGGTGTATCTTAAAAGCTGCCCAGTGCCTGTGAGTTGTAGCTGTGAATGGTTCTGCCAAGGGAGTTGGCCACATGTGGCAGTGCACACCCAAGGCCTGCTGCAGACTGTTGCCCACCTTCAGGGGTGGGCCCTGCAGGGGCAACGGGGAGTGACACTGTGTGCCTCTCTGCTGGTGTTCCACTCTGAGTCCAGGAAGCAGACAGTAGCTGCTCAGGGCAGCCCTGCTCTGCCTTCTCCTCTCCAGCCCAGGCTGGAGGGCGGTGCCCATGGAGTACTTGGTCACAGCTGTGGCCTTCCTTGGTGGTAGACAGCAGGGAGAGGATGGGCGGTTTCCCCGGGGACAGTCCAGAAACAGACAAGACAGGGACTCTTCAAGAAGTCAGGCTTTTGAGAGCAGCACCTGAAAACCTTGGTGGATGTTAGGTTCACTTCCCAGTGAAACTGTAAAACTGAAATCAGAGGCATGTAGGTGCTTAGAGGACAGAGATTATGCCTCCCTTTCTCACAATTAAATAAGAGTAAACATCTCAGTTAGTTGTTATCCCCCTAGCAAGATGTCTTCAAGATAATAGGCATTTTCAAAATTTGCCTAATGAAAAATAAGTCAGCCAGCCTGCTTTAATGGAGGTGTGTCCTGGGTTGATTGTCTCTAGAACTTTAAGCTGCTTCAATTGAATCTATTACACTCAATTTCCTGTGAGGCTCTTTCTTTCCTTTTTTTCTCTTTAAATCTGTGTTATTTTCATAAGCATTTAAATTCACATACCTTTTCTTAATCGCCTTGCCAACCAAATGATAAATGCCAACCCAGAGAATGCAGTGACTATGACTGCCACAGGTATGAAGAGGGGATTATAGTCACCTTCCTTTATCATGGAGAAACTTCTGTCTGATTCTGAAACAGAAGGCAGGAAGGCACACATGAGACCACAGCATCATTTCCTTGGTGCAGCTCCTAATTCTTGACATTTTCCCTCCTGGCTTCCCATTACAGCCCCTTGATGGCCATGACAGATCTGATGCCCCCCAGGAGTCTACCCCCAGGAGAAGGGAAATTTAAATGTCAATCAATTGATTGACAGAGGAGTTGATCTGAAGCAGACTGGCCCAGCCTTTAGCCTAGTGCCTAGAGAAACTCTGTCGCCTGATGTGTGATTGGTAGAATTCCTGGGAATGTCTACAAAATCTTGGCAAGAAAAAGTTATCATTGTACTGAGCCCATGGCTTTGTCAATGGTTGGACCTCAGACACAGAGAAGATCTACAAAGTCAGATACAGCTTCAGGAAAAAAGAGAAGCCAATGATTGACCTGGGAAACTTGTCAAAGGAAACTACTAGTATTTTTACTTTAAAGCACAGTGCAATCCTAAGCACTAGAGTTTATGTGCCAAGACCTGCACTGATCTATCAAGTGATGTAGACCTACCACCTCCCTCCACTTCCTTCCCCAACAAGGAAAAGGACTCAGTTACACATCCTTTGTGAATATAAACTTGGTTCATTTGTAGTTTCATTTTTATTAAGAAAAAGTTCCAATGTGAGAAACCAGCCTTGGATACCTCCTGATGAAGGAAGCTACTTCCCATGTTGGCACAGGGTCCAACTGGGGCCCTTGAACCTCTAGCTGCTTTGCTGAGCACTCACACAATGCCTCCACCCGACTCTCAAATACAGGATGCTGAGAGGCTGAAGTTCCCAGAGGTACCAAACAGGCACCTGTTGGCTTGAGGAAGATGAGGGAATGGATGCTGGTCAGGCTGCAAAGCAAATGTACCCGACAACCTGACGCTCAGAGGCCTTCTTGCCCCTCCTGCTGCCTGCCCCACTGCACTCTAGACACACAGAGGTTAGCTTCTCTAGTGACTTCTACAGACCCCAACCCAGGAGGCCCTCTGTAGCCTGTGCAGATGGCATGTGGGGCAGACCTTGTGGCCATCCTCTCATGTGCTAATTTAATGTGCCTTTGGTCCAGCAAGTGTTGCTGGCACCTGTCAGGTGGAGGAGAGAGGAAGGTGAAGAAGACAATCCTTCTCTTGTTCAGACTTGGGAGACATCAGCTGAGGGGCAGGTGAGAAGAATCCATGATTTTGGGAATTAGGTGGCCATGGATGACCTCTGAGGAGGCATTTCAGAGAAGAAAAGTCAGATAGCAGAGGAAAAGAACAATGGAGAAGAGCTAAGTCACCAGAGACAGCAGTTTTTGATTTTAAAAGTTCAGACAGGAAGTGTTGAGAATGAAAAACAGAAATGGCTGTCACTAGAGGAGGAGACAAGGACAGCCAAGCATTGTATAGTAAGTTAACGCATACAGACTTGTATTGTACAAAATGAAGCGTCAAGTTTAGTAGATGTGTCCCACCATCTGTGTGTCCATCAGCCCCATCTTCAAGTCTTCTGTGTATTGGGCGAACTTACGTTGACATATTGGATGAGGGCTGGACCAGATTCCAGAGGATCCACAAACAGTTCTCTTCTCCCCAATTAACTCAGTTCCCTCTGAGCAGCTGAAGGTGCATGTGGAGGTAAAACTGAAGTTGGCCAGGGGGTGAGTGCAGTCCATGGACCCCAAGTCAGGTGCTGTCAGAGGCTCACACTGAATCACTTCAATGGAAAAGACAGAACAAGAGAACTCAAGGTAGTACTTCGGAGCAGAGAACTCTCCCTTGACCAAAGATTTTTAGCCAAAGCCGTCTGACCTAAGATGGGACCATCCACATGCATATAGGAGTCCTCATTTCTAGACGTTACTTCTGGTGATGCTTCCAGACTTTATCTTCTTGGAATGATGATGAGTGGTAGGTTGGGGGTGAAGCCCCAGCAGCCCTGATGAAGCAGCAGGGCACATATCTTGCCTAACAGCACCCTGGAGTATTCTCACAAATGTGCAGAATCTCCACCTTCTCTCCTGTTGTAGAGCTCACCCAGGAAGCTTTGAAAAAATCCCAACTCTACAATCCCAATTCTGTAAAATTTGGTAGATTAGACAATTTAGTTCTAGGATTTTGATAAAGGATTTTAATGTTTCTTTTGAGAATTGAACTACTTAAACTAGTGATTCAGAAGGATAAATGTAGAAAATGTCATCAGAATTTCCCATGTGCAGACAAGCACTAATATTCTCCCATGTGGGGATAATCTTTCCAGTTAAAAAGGAAAATAAAAACCCCTTAATTTCAAATGTAAAATGATGAAGAGATTGGTTTGTTTTTCAAAGAACGTTTTCTCCTGTGGGTTCAAGGATGGGAAAGATAAAGATAATCTTAAGAAACACCAAATTAAAAAATCAAGAAAGAATTCCACTGTGGGACGAAAATTCTTTGGTGTTAAGTAGGACACCAACTAGTAGATATCATTGACAGGAGAGGAACAAAATTTATTCCTCAGCAAGGCTGCTCATGCCATGGCAATGAGGAAAATAAAAAATACAATATCGCTGTGTTGTATTGCTCTAAATCAGGCTATACAGTGTTAGATGATTGTAGAGACCATTTTTTTGTTTGGGGGGATTATTTTTAATTTTAGTAAGAATAACCCCTTAGAAAAGCTTCACAGCACAATCCAAGGTCACAGCACACTCTTAAAGAGGATGCAGATTTCTCAGCAAGTCTCTGCTGCATCTTCTCAGACTGTAAACCCAGGAGAACCATGGCCAAACCTGGAGTTACTCACCGTGACACGTTGGTTCTAGAGATGACCAGTTTCCCAAAGGGCCACAGAGGGTTTCCTCCATCCCATTTAGGTTTGTTCCCTCAGAGCAGTTGAAGGCACACTGCGATCCGAAGCTGAAGGCTCCCAAAGGGTGAGTGCAGTCCATGCTGCCCAGCTCTGGGGCCTCCAAAGCCTCACACTGGACCACTTCAGTAAGGAAGAGACAGTGTTGGGAAGGGTTAAGAGGGCCTGATAGATTTGATTCGTACCACTGCCATTTAATAGCCATGTGTCTTAGAGTCCAAAGAAATATTTCTGAAAGAAATGGTCCCTGAACTATGTATTCAAAATGAACTGTTGTGTTGTGCCATTTATGAAATGATAGACAGGGTCATGAGCAGAGTCAGTGAGATAAAAAGCCCGTTTGGTAAGTGGAGAACAAGTATTTTGATGTTACTAGCAAGAAGAGAATGATGTGAGATGAGTCTAGGAAGAAAGATAGGACTTAACGAGGATCTCTTATATATCAAGGATTTCTCTAGGCCTTGAGAGGCTTACATTTCATCCTGTAGGAGAAATGTTAGGCACAAATATAAGGGTAGATGGTCACATGTGGGCTGTTTGATTACTTTTAATTGTCTACCTGCCTGTGGTACATTTGAGGAGAGCTAATTTAAAGTTGGAGAGATCATCTAGTAGACTACTGCAATCATTTAGGAGAAAAACATGTGGGCAATGATATAACAGTTGACAGGAGACATATTGGAAATATATAAGTCCTGAATATTGGTGTGCATTACCTTGCATCAAACATTGGGTAGGTGAGAGTCTCACAGTGTCCATGTACACAGTGGTTTCATGTTCCAGCTCTAGAACATGGTTTATCTCACACTGAGGTAAAAGTTACAGAAAGGAAAGCCGGCTGGGACAGTGGACTTTATAGGCTTTTGGACATCCCAAAAGAAATCCTCAGCATATTTGGAGTGGAGGGCTAGAGACAGATTTCTCAGTTCAAAGACCAGATAGACTTGTGGGTCAACAAAGGTCAGTAAGTTTGACCAAAGGGAACATGCAGAGTCAGAAGCACCACAGGAAAAAAGACAGAAGTTGAGAAATAATAACAGAAGTTGAGCTGGGATTATTGCTTATGTAGGAACCCGAAGAATGATGATCAGTGGAACAGAAAGATTGGCATAATGGAAAGCAAGACAGAAACAAAACAAAACAAAAACCTACAATTTTTTAAAGTAGAGGAATGGGAATACACTTATATAAGGTTTAAAAAATAAAGTTCCAGAACAGGAGTAAAATTTTAGGTAGCAGTCTTGGCTCAGAGATTAAGAAAAATGAGTTGGATCTATTATAGTCAGTTGACATCTGAATCCACTTTGGCTTTAAGTCATATTCTTTACAAATATTGCTTTTGTCAATAATTTTCTATTCTATACATCAGACACTTAAAACTTATTCTGAAACTACCAACATCAGTCAAAGTATCGCGTGTCTCCTTCAGTAGTGGGTGACAGGGTCAAGGCCTGGCTTTAACCTGTGTGTTCCCTCCTGTCCATTTCCACCTCCTTGCCTCTGAGTGACTGACAAAGCCCAGGAAGAGCCTCTCCATCGCCCACCATGTGCTTCCGGGTTAACTGCCCACTTACCGAGGAAGACGCTAAGGAGCCTCTCACTGCAGATAAGGCTGGGCTCCTTCACCAGCAGTGCCAGGCCCTGGGCTCACTGCAGCTTGTCTCCCTCACACTCAATTGTGAACAGATAAGATTTCCCTTAACTAACCAAAAATCCTTTACGGGAAGGTTTTATGACAGATCTTCCATTGTGTTCTCCTGAAATACTTAGCCCAAGTGAACATGGAGAATTTGCTGTTACACATCTCTGACATAAGCTATGTATCATCATGGACTTTTCTCCTGGCTTTCCCTGTCATCACTTTATAAAAAAGTGAGATTACCTTCTGGGTAACTCTCCTAAGGGTGAATTTTACAGTTTCTTTCAGACTTTAGATTCCAATTAATCCATCAAGCTCATCAGATTTTGAGCTCCCTGAGAGCAGGAATCAACCCTCACCTGACCCCTTACTGTAGAGCTCAATGCTTGCACTCCACACCTGGTTTCTTATGGTGATCAGAAACACTTATGTTCTGGGAGTGGTGGCCGAAGCCTCTAATACCAGATTCTGGAGACAGAGGCAGGAGGACTGCAAGTTTAAAGCCAGCCTCAGCAATTTAGTAAGACCCTCAGCAACTTAGTAAGAGACCCTGTCTTAAACAAAACCCTGGGGATGTAGCTCAGTGAAAAAGTGTCCTTGGGGTCAATCCCCACTACAAAAAAAAAAAAAAAAAAAAAACCACTTCACACTGCCTTGTGAAATCTTTGCAGTAAATGCATTGCAAAAGCATAATTTCTGATCACAACTTCCCATTTCTCAGAATGGCTAGTATCATTTGGTCCCAATCAGCTTCCATCATAAGCTACAGTGAGTCTTGTTACTTGCAAAGGAGTGAAGGGGCTTACCAAACTGACACTGGGGCCCATAGTGTCCAGCATCACAGTCACAGGTGTAATTGTTGATGGTTTCCACACATTCTCCGTGGCCACTGCATGACCAAGGCTGGCAAGAAGCTTTAAGAGGGTCAGAGAAACAGTGTCTCAATTGATTGCCTTTTAGGATTAATAGATATTTCTTTTGTCATAGGTAACTGTTTATCTGCACTATTTTAATAAGCAGGAAAGGTTTATTTATATGTTCAAAGCACTTTTGCATAAAAATCACATGCTAAAATTTCAGTTTATAAAATATGCTAGGCATACATCCCAGGACACGTGTGTGCTTTTAAAGTCAACTTGCCGAGAGTAACATGCTGACAGCTGGGGAGATGTTGCTTAGGCTGCTAACACTGAAACTCTTGAAATGCCTTGCTTTCAGTGCAATGATGGGTAAATGAAGGCTGGGCCTCACTCACCTCTGCACTGTGCTTGGAGTCCTTCCTTATGGGAAGCACTAAGATAAAAAGTCCAAATTTCTAAAGGAGCAGAGAGTCCAGTTTACGAGGAACCAAATGAACTGTTTCACTGTTAAAATCCGGCTTGGAAAAATCCTGGCTGGGCTGGCACTGTTGTGACAGCCACCCAACAAGCCTGTGCAGTGTTGTGCCAGGAGGTCACGGAGGCAGCTTTCAGCCCAGGCTCCTGCTCTACAAGGAGGACACGGGCCAGGTGGGCCCCAGCTCTCAGCCAGCCCTGCTCTTGGTGTCCACTTCCTGCCCTCCATCAGGGGCCCTGGCTGTCTAACTCCTCCTCCCTGCCTCCCATGTAATGTACCTAGCACCTGGATGGGACGGGAATTAGGGGTATGGGTGTGGGGTGTAGGAACCGGCTTCACACACCAGAAATGCTCAGCAGTGACCTGATCCATGCCCAGTTGGGGGACAGGAAGCAGATGAGAGTGAGCTAGCTCCTGCCCCCCTCCCCAGCACTCCCATGGGGTAGGTCTGATTATTCTAGCTCAGGTCTTCCTCGTGGCCTGGTCTCCCACCTGTGTAGCAGAGGGCTGCCTTTCGTTTGTGGCAGGCATCGTCATTCCATTTGCCTGAGTCTTTTGTCCTCTTGATGTAGATCTCCACGCAGTCCTCTTTGGATTTCTTGTTGTTGGGCTCCCCAGTTCCCCAATTCTCTGCTTCTTCAGTGAGAGGCTTGTTGGTTCCCACCCATGTCCATATGTTTTCTATCTTCCGGATTCCTATCCAGTAGTAAAAACGGTTGAAGGGCACTGTCTCCTCCAGGTACTCAATTTCTCCCTTATTTTGTATGGCAACTAAATCTGTGTAATTTTCTTGGCAGAACTTTCTAGCACTTTGCCAGTTCATGAGTTTTTCAGAATAGTGGTAGGTCCAACAGTCAGTTCCATGATGTGCCAGGAATTCTGAAAGACAGAGCAGGAAGCATATCTACTCAGAGTGTTTCAGCTGAGAAGAGCCCAGCGCTCGTCTCCAGGCTGAGCTGCCACTCAGAGAGGAGGAGCTGAGGGCCCAGGAGGGTAAGTGACCGCTCAGTATCAAGCCCTAGTTGTTAGCAGATGGGAAGCAGAACCCAGACCTCTGCTTGCACATGGGATATCTTCCTCGTGGCATTGTTTTATATGGACACAATGGCTTTCTAGGTCTATTTTTGTAAAATGTTTTTTTCTCAAAATTCCTTTATGTGAAATTTAACTAGCATTTTAGAAATTCAAATTTCATTTTCTTATTGTCAATCATTTGAAGTTAATATGACATATAACCAATATCATATAACTAATATTTACAGTCTATTATTTTATCCTGGGATGAACCCATTTTCTCCTTTCTCCTAAATGAGAAGCAAAATTAGGACAGGAAGAACCTTGACATATTTTCCTGTACTTTCTTTCATGTCCAGAAAAACCTTTTTTAAAAAAACAGAGAAAGCTTGTTGTGGTCCTAATCACATAGTAATAAAGGCGAATTTACAAACCCAGTTACGTAGAATTGTGAAATTGATCACATCAGTTTCTGTATGCAGAGTGACTCAGCTGTTGGTGTTTAATAAACATATGGATGCTTCAAATAGGAGGGCCTTGAAAGAACGAAATTAAACACACAGTAGACCCCTGCCCCTTGATGTGCACCATTCTAAGCATGACAGGATCTATGAGAAATGCGACTTTTTAGGAAAGTAAAGCCCCCCCAAAGCTTTCAGCCTACGTGGAGTTGTCTTTGGGAGGGCGACTATATTGGAGAAACACCAACACAGCTTAGGGCCAGTTCTCATGGCCTCCCAAGGGTTCTGGGAAAGGAAGGACAGGGGAAAAGGAAATGTAATTAATCTTGGTCAAACATGTGAGAAATGATCAGAGAACTAGGAAATATATGACCAATGGGAAAAGAGCACCTGCGGTGACCTCTGAACTGGTTTGGGAGGAGCCATTCCACTGCAATGCCTGTTCTGCCATGGGAGAGGCTGCTGTAGCCACTCTGCAAATAGTGCCTATATGTTGTGGCAACTCAAAGGGCTCTTGAACAATGAGAGGGACACTGGGCTCCCTGAGTTGCCAGGTGGCCAGGTGTACGCTGTCAGATGTGCTTGGTTGATCAAAACCAAAAGTTCAGGTGAGGGAGGAAGAAGACATTTATGTACTTGGAATGGGGAAGGGTCCCAGCTATGGCTGGAGCATCTTGAGACTCACTGCAACTTTGTAACATCATTGAGAGGAGGACCATAAAGGGGACCTAAGTCCCCTGCCCTGAAGGAATTCACATTGGAACTGCAGAAATTGATTTGAAGTACACTGACATATTAACAGAAAAGCCAGCGCTAAATAATGTTGCAGTGTCTTACTACAGATTTCCTATTTAACCTTATTCCTTTTCCATTGAAAGTTTCTTTGGGGATTGTCGGGATTTGGAGTCTGCAGCACAGGCTGTGGCAGACAAGATTGGGGTTAGAGATTCCTGGAGAAGTATCAAGGGCTTGAGGAAGAAGAGAGAGGTCACAGAGGGATAGAATTGGTAATAATTTTCCCTGCATCTATGCACACTCAGTGGATGTTTGAGAAAATGAACATAAATTAAAAGGCTTAGCAATGTGTGGCTGTCACAACATACCCCAGCAGAGCACTGTCCAGATCCACAACTTGGTGATCCACAAGCCCCTCTGTACACTCTGACATTTCCTTGGAAATATCTGCAATAAAATACAGGACAATTTAGATTGGAGACAGGTTTAAAGCACCTGGGAAGGATGGAGGTACCTGCAACTTTCTGAAAGTTCCAGATAAAACACACAAATGTACAAACCCTGTCCCCCATCAGAGTTTTCCCAGACAAGGGAGAAAAAGTCACATCACATCAACCCAAACCTCCTGCAGTTTTGTTCCATTTTGATTTCATGTTTCAGTCTCAAATTGCTGATCATTATTGCTCTGATGCTTTTCTATATCCCAGTAATTTTTGTGCCTGCTTGTCTATGGAGCTTTCAGGTCAAATTACTGAATATTTGTATATTTGTTAAGTCTTCCTTGGCGCTTAATGGCCTTTGGTGTTTAGATCGACTGCTGTCTTCTCACACTTGATCATGATCAGTCAATGCTTCAAATACCTAAGAGAATTACATAACCAGACTCCAGAGAAGCAAAGCAGTTCATTTTCTTTTCTAAAGAAGAAATAAATTTTTGAGAACTGAATGACAGCATCCCAGGTTCTCTGCAGCCCTGAGAGCCATGTTTTCTGCAGAGGACACCTCTCTGGCAGCACCGTGTTTCACTGCCCAAGCACCACTTCCCTCTCATCAGAGACTCTCAGGGGAGGACGTCGGCCACCTGACACCCTAGGATCACATTCTGAGACTGAGAGCATTTTTGGTTTCTGCATGTTAAAAACCAAAAATGAAATGGCTTGTTTCTTGTCCCATGCCACCTGCCCCTCCAGCCCCAGGAGAGTTTCTCTGCGTGTCTGGAATCTCTGGGCCAAAGGCTCACCATGGCTTTGCTGGCTCCTTCTCTGGTTCCACAGCCTTCAGCCTCTGCAAGCAGCGCCTGGGCTCTCTGGGTCCTTGTGGAGGGGGCCTGCTTGCTCCAGGGGAGGGCTCTGAGTGTCACCAGCAGGGCTCTCTCCACCCAGTCTCACATCCTCCTCCCTCCTCCCTCCCCTTCCTCCTCTTCTTCTCTCACCTCTTCCCCCTCCCCTTTCCTTAGCTGGCCTCTGCCCCTCTCCCTGGGAACAGTGAGGTGTTGTGGTTGGATTCTCCTTCCTCTCCCACTTCCATCTTCCTCCCTCTTTCCCTTGTCCTGTGCTTCCTTCCTTCCCTTCTGCTGCCCCCCTTTATTGTTCTCATGCTGTTGTCTTCTTCCTCCTCCTTCTCCTCCTCTTCTTCCTCCTCCTCCTCCTCCTCTTCCTCCTCTCCTCCTCCTCCTCCTCCTCCTCCCTCCCTCCTCTCTCTCCTTATTAATGCTAGACTAACTCCTGACTATCCGTTGTAGGTGGTCCTTGTAATGCCTCAGTTCAGAATTCTATTTCAGACAATTTAAGGTGTGGGTCATACTTCAGTAGAGCTGCCTGATCCACTTGATAAAATCCAGTTCCTTCTCCTCCTTTCCTTGCTCGCCGCCTAGTGGACGAGCTTGTGAATGGCACCCCCTGAAATGAATCACTTTTGTCCTAGGGAGGTTTGGGGTCCCAAGAGTGTCTTTATATTTCTGATGTATAAAATGTGAAGGAAATAAGACTGCATATGGAGTTAGAACTCATATGGTGAAAGACAATTAAAAAGAAGAGTCACTGACATCAGATTTGTGTTTTAAGACAGATAATGATGATGGGCTATAGAGATCAGTACTCCATATTAATTACCTTACTAAATTTGCATAAACATAGTATTCTGTGAGAAACTTTAGTATTTCCCATTTTAAAGAGTATCAAAGAGAGTAAAAAAGTTGCCTCAGAATATATCTGGTGAGAGACACAGTTAGAGTTTGGAACTGGGCCATCAGTTCTGAACCTGATGCCCTTGACCACTAAGCTGAGCTTCCAACAAGACTTTGAGGACATGTGAAAGTGGGGACAATGTGGAGTCGAGGAGTCCTGTGAAATGTCAGTGCTCGCACTCCACCATCGAAATGCCTGGCTTGAGTCCCCAAGTCCTCTCCTCCAGCTGCTTGAGCCAGTCAGGCCTACACCACACCAGTTACCAGTTCATCATGAACTTTTCTCCTGGCTTTCCCTGTCATCACTAGCCAACACTTCACTAATGGTGGAAGTTTTTCGTACCCTTGGCACTGAAGATTCAAGCAGAAAAAATAGTGTTATTGGAACTAATAAGCCCTGCAACCCTGGAGGAAAAGCTAGTCCTCAGGAGTGGTAGTAGAGGAAGCAGGCTGGTACCTCCAAACCAGGGAGAGTGGTAAGAAATCCCTTTGCCTCCCTCCTCTCACTCCCTGGTTTCTTCCAGGAACCTCTTAGCCAAGCCTACTGCAAACCAACCCACAGTGATGAAATGTCACAATGCACGGGGTCAGCCATGTGGGCAGAGCGTAGAGGGGAGAGGGTGGATGGGGGCAGGGTAGACGAGAGTGAAGGGGCAGAAGATGAGAAGCCTTGTCCTCTTGTGCTCAAAGCCCTCCAGGGGCTTCCTGTCCCACTCAGAGCAAAATCTTGAGTCCTTGCTTTGCCCTTTGAGGTCCTGCGTGATCCGCTCCCTCGTCCTTTTTGTCTGAGATTTCCAACAGTTGATTATAATTCATCCAGTGCTTTTAAGTATTGCAGTGGTAAGGGTTCTCAGGATATCAGGTGTTTGGTTCAGCATTTTTTGTCACTGTGACTAAAGAACCTGACAAGAACAACATAGAGACGGAAAGTTTATTTTGGCTCATGGTTTCAGAGATCAGTCGATGGTCAGCTGACTCCATGGCTCTGGGCCCCAGGTGAGGTAGGACATCACGGTGGAAGGATGTGTCAGAGGAAAACATCTAGGACAGGGAAACCAGGAAGGTGGGGTGGGCTCTGCTCAAGGGCATGCCACCAGTGTCATGATTCCTCCAGCCACCCCTGCCTGTATATAGCTACAGCCCAGTTACTCTGTACAGCGGGGTTAATCCCCTGGTTAGATTACCCTCTCATGATAAAATCACTTCTCTTCTAAAAATTCCGGAATTGTCTCACAGATGAGCTTTTGGGGGACACCTTATATCTAAGCCGTAACATCAGTCCTCAGTATTTCCAGGTCTGATACTCAGTAAATATCAGCAAACAAAAACATGAGTGGACAACTTAAAAAACATTTTTTTTTTGGTCATAAAATACATATGTTCTTTTTCTTTAGCAAAGATTTTACCTTCTTTTTGTTGTTGTTGTTGTTTGTTCTTAGTCTTTTATTCTTTGTTATTCTGTTTGTTTGATGCACATTTCTATTCTTTTGAATCAGACAAACGCAGAGTTCTCTTCTGAAGGCCAGTTTGTGTCTCTGGCAGCCAGACAGGTTTGTTCGGGCCCCGAGTTGCATCAGGAGCTTTCCATGAGTTCAGGCCTGGGAAGGGGGTCTTGGAGAGGGAGGTGATTATTTAGTGAACATTGTCAAACACATAAGCAGTTGATTTACTTTTCTGTACATTTTAAATTCTCTCTGTATATCGAGTTAGACTTCTAGCTACTTGGACCACATCAACCTAGCCCCTCACTGAGTCCATCCAGAGCTGTGGCTTTTGAATCTCAGCAAAGTTATTTTTCATGTGTTCATTTGAATCATGTGGATTGATCTTGTGTTTGTCAAACACATTTTTCCTGAGAACACAGTGAGAGACGTGGGGTAGAGTTAGAGCGTGTACGTGACGCCATGGGATGTTATTCTGCCTCTCCAGGAATGCAGTCCTGGCACTGGTGTAACAGGAACCAGAGCTGAAACCATGCTAAGTGAGAGAAGCCCGGCAGGGAGGCCGCACGCTGGACGAGTCCATTCTGGGGGACACCCAGACCAGGAGGAGCCGCAGAGCAGGAGGTGGCCTGCAGGCCCACGGTGCTGAGGGAGCAGGTGACAGGGCTTTTCATGGAAGTGCTTTGGAACTAGGACAGGGGCTGGTGGCACAGTGCTGTGGAGGTGCTGGACTGTCCCCCTCATCACGGCTGCGTTTCACCACACGAACTTCAGCGCAAGGTGGAAAAGGAGCCAAGTGTGCACTGAGCTTAAAGAGAGGAGCTGGGGCAGCAGAGTCACAGGCACCTGTCAGCAGCCACTTGAAGGGCGGCAGGAGAAGGGGCTTACTGGGCTGTGCCACCAGGTGGGGCTGGTGGCCTGACAACCCACCACTCCCTGAGGGAGGAGCCACTGCTGGAAGGCCAGTGCCCACCTGAGGGTGGAGGGGAGAGCCTCTGGGGGCCACTGAGAGCAGCATCCTGGGACCACAGAAGAACCTCGCCCCGGCTTTCCCAGCCTGCCCCTCAGAGGGCCTTGGCTCGCTCGCTCCTCGCCCAGCAAGGAGCTCCCACTGCAGTCCCTCAGGTTGCCCTCCAGGCCACCGTGGGACCCCTCCACAGATGCCTCCCCTCCACAGCCCTATCCAAACACCTCCTCATGGCTCAGAGCTGCTCTCCCTGCCCCTGGGGCCAAGCCACCTCCTGGACGGTTCACCACACCCCTGTCTCCACACAGCCTCGAGGTCCTTCCCAGATGCTCCCCTGCTGCCCCTGGGACTCCTGCTTCACAGTGGGCAAGCTCACCCGTATGCTGCAGTTCTCCCAAACCTCCTCTGCCCTCCTCCATAGCAACCGCTGCCTCCTGGGGTCATGTCTCCCCTGCAGATCTCTCAGGACAGTGACATTTCCTCCACACGCTGCAGGATGGGCCTCCTGCTTTCTGATGGGGCCCTTTTACACATCTCTGTTCCCCACCACACTGGAAAGAAAAGGAAGCAGCAATCAAATAACCCAGGATCTCTGAAGCTCACCGCACCAGGATGCGCCATCTTGTCACTGTCCTCATGGTGGTGACCCCAACTCCTCATGCACTGGTGGCTTTGGCACCTGGCTCCTGGTCCTCCTGTCCCTGGAAGCACCTCCCACAGCCATTTGTGACTGCACCATGCACTGAACACCTGTCCCACAGCAGGATCCTCACTCTCTAAGTCAAGGTCAGCCACTCCTCCCTGAGCACAGCCTCCACCTTGACACCTCAGGAGACTTCAGCACGTCCTCCCACCACTTCTGTCCCCTGTTCCTGCTGGCTTGTTGCTCAATATCTCACTGTGATGCCTTTATTCCTACCCCATTGACCCCCAGCTGTTAACTCACCCCCACTCCTTTTTACTTCACAGTGGGACTCATATTTTTAGTTTTTTTGTTTTGTAGTTTGATGTAATCTCATTTGTTGCTTTTTGCTTTTGTTTTATGGGCTTTTGGGGGGCAGAAAATCATTGCCTGTACCAATTTCTTGAAGTGTTTCCCCTATTTTTAATAGTTTAAGTTTTTATAATTATATTGAAATCTTTTATCCATTTAGTTTATTTTTGTGCAGGTGAGAGTTACAGGTTAATTTTCAATCTTTTGCTTGTGGATATTCAGTTCACCCAGCTCTCTTTCTTGAAGAGTTTGTTCTTGCTCCATTGTGTGTATTTTGGCCTCTTTATCAAGAAACAATGGGATTTAGATGAGTAGGTATATTTCTCGGATCTCTATTCTGTTGCTTTGGTATTTGTTCCTCTCTCTTTTTTCCAATTTTTTTGTTTCTTTTAGTTATACATGACAGTGGAATGTATTTTGGTATATCATACATACATAATGTACAGCTTCCCATTTTTGTGGATGTACATGATGTGGAGTTACACTGATTGTGTATTCATATAAGAACTTAGGAAAGTTATATCGGATTCATTCTACTGTCGTTTCTATTCCCATTCCCCCTTCCTTCCTTTCATTCCCCTTTCTCTAATCCAGTTAATTTCTATTCTTCCCTCTCCCTCTCAGTTTATTGTGTGTTAGAAACCACATATCAGGGAGAACATTTGGCCTTTGGTTTTGGGGGATTGGCTTATTTCACTTAGCATGATAGTCTCCAATTCCATCCATTTACCAGCAGATGTCATAATTTCATTTTTCTTTATAGCTGAGTAATATTCCATTGTATTTATGTACCACATTTTCTTTATCCATTCATTTGTTGAAAGGCAGCTAGGTTTGTTCCATAGCTTAGCTATTGTGAATTGAGCTGCTACAAATGTTGATGTGGCCACATCACTATAGTATGCTGATTTAAAATCTGTTGGGTATATGCCAAGGAGTGGGATAGCTGGGTCAAATGATGGTTCCATTCCAAGTTTTCTGAGGAATCATCTTACTGCTTTCCAAAGTAGTTGCACCAATTTGCAGTTCTACCAGCAATGTAAGAGTGTACATTTTTTCCCACATCCTCACCAACATTTATTGTTACTTGTATTCTTGACAATTGTCATTTGGACTGGAGTGAGATAAAATCTCATTGTGGTTTTAATTTGAATTTCTCTAATTGCTAGAGATGTTGAACACTTTTTCATATATTTGTTGACTGATCATATTTCTTCTTCTGTAAAGTGTCTGTTCAGTTCCTTTACTAATTTATTGGGTTGTTTGTTTCTTTGGTGTTAAGTTTTTTTAGTTCTTTGTATATCTTGGAGATTAGTGCTCTATCTGAGGTGCAAGTGGCACAAATTTTCTCCTATTCTGTAGGCCCTCTCCTTGAGTTCTTGATTGTTTCCTTTGCTGTGAAGAAGCTTTTTAGTTTTATTGATTCTTAATTTTACTTCTTGAGATTTAGGAGTTGTCCTGGTTACCATGGCTCTGGAGTTTGTCTTTAATGCCATATAACCAATGTGATTCTGCAACCTGTACACTTGGAAAAATGAGAAATTATACCCCATTTGATTCAAATGTATGATATATCAAGATCATTGTATTTTCATGAGCAACTAATAAAAAATTAAGAAATAAAAAAACAGATGTGATGCCTGCAGCTTTGTTCTTTTTACTAGATAACTTTTTGCTATTCATGGTTTTTTGTACTTGAAATGAATATTAGGAGTATTTTTAACTAGTTCTGAAAGAATATTAATAATATTTTGATGGGGATTACATTGAATCTATAAATAATTTTTGGTAGCATGGACGTTTTAACAATATTAATTCCTTCAATCCCTGAACATGGATGGATGCCTTTCCTATTTTCTGGGATGTCTTCTTCTATTATTTTGTCATTGTTTTGTAATCTTCATTATGGTGGTCTTTCACCTGGTTAAGTTTCTTTCTCAGTGTTCTCTTAGATTTTTGCAGCTATTGTATGAATGGAATTCTTTCCTGTTTTCTTTCTCAGCAAATGCATTGCTGATGTATGGAAAGGCTGCTGACTTTTCTATGTTGACTTTATATCCTGCTACTTTCCTAATTCATTTATCAGTTCTAACAGTCGTTTGGTGGAATCTTTAGGATTTTCTCCATTTAGACCCTTATCATCTGCAAACAAGGAAGTGACTTACTCCCTTCATTCTCCCTTTATTTCTTTGTATCTCCTAATTATTTTGGCTATAATTTCTAGTATTGTATTGAATAAGAATGGTTTGAGTGGACACATTCTCTTATTTCTGATCTTAGAGAAAATTCTTTCAGCTTTTCCCCATTAGTATGATGTTGGCTGTGGGCTTGTCATAAATATCCTTTATTTTGTTTAGTTATTATCTTCCCATACATTATGTGTTCAGGACTTTTGTCTTGAAAGGATGTTGAATTTCATTAAATGCTTTTCTGCATCCTTTGTGAAGATCATGTGATTTTTATCCTTCTTCTGTTGATGGGATGTATAATGTTTATTAATTGCTTATGTTGAGTCATTCTTAGATCCCTGGGATGAAACCCACTTGATGGTGGTGAATGATCATTTGATGTGTTGTTGAATTCAGTTCAGTAATATTTTCTTGAGAGCTTTTGTGTCTGTTGTCATAAAGGATATGTTTTAGTGAGAGCTCTCCAGATAATCACAACCTGTGTGTGTGTGTGTGTGTGTGTGTGTGCGTGCATACATATGCACGCACACACATGTGCATGTGTACACAAATTTATTGTAGGAATTAATTCATGAGATTATGGAGGCTGAGAACTCCCATGATCTGCTATCTGCAAGGAAACCTGATGACATAATTCAATCCCAGCTCCAGGACTCAGGAACAAGAAGGGCCAATGTCCATGGGTAAGAGAAGATGGATCTCCCAGCTCACATTTCCTCCATGTTCTCAAACTTCTTGTTCAACAAATTGGATGAGACCACCCACACTGGGGAAGGCAATCTGCTTTCTCAATCCACCAATTGTAATGTCAATCTCTGTAAAAACACCCTGACAGACTCTCACATAAATAATGCTTCATCAGCTGTCTGGGTATCCCATACCCCAGTCAAGTTGATACAGAGAGCTACCCATCGCAGACATTTAAGCAGACATCTCAAAAGTGAAAAAGAATTGACCAGTCAAAGAACCAAGATACCTAATTGTCAAGAAGATAGACAATAGCAAGTATTAAACAGGGAGAGGAGAAATTTGAATCCTTGGGCATTGCTAGTGGGATTATAACATGATGTAGGCCCTTTGGAAAAGGGTTTGGTGGTCCTCAACAATGAAACATCATCACCATATGACCCTACAGTTCAACTTCTAGGCATATATCCAAGAGAACTGAAGACATTCGTCAGCCTAAAACTTGAACTTGAATGTTCACAACTGAATTATTCACAGCAGCTTGAAAAAGAAAAACGACCCAAAGCCCATGGGTTGATGAGTGGAGAAGCAAAGTGTGCTGTGTGCTTGCAATGGAACATGACTCCACCAGGACACAGAGGAGGTGCCGATGCGTGATGCAGCAGGGGGACCTGGGGACATCACCAGATGTAAGAAGCCAGACACACACAGTCACCTGTGAGTCTGCTAGTGTGAAATTCCCAGAATAGGCAAAGCCATAGGTGCAAAACTAGGTTAGTAGTTGCCGGGGACAGGAGGAAGAGAAGAATGGGGAGCAACTGCTAATGGGGACAGGTTTCTTTTTGGGGTGATAGAATTTTCTGGAGTTAAATACTGCTGATGGTTGCTTGATCTTGCAAAATTTAAAAAGGCATATTTTCTTGTGTATAAGTTTTATCTAGGGGCTGGGTTGTGGCTCAGTGGTAGAGTGCTTACCTAGCATGCATGAGGCACTGAGTTCAATCCTCAGCACCACATAAGTGTAAAATAAAGACATTGTAAAAAAATGTTTTATCTAAATGCAATAAAAATTTTTAAGAAAGAGCCTATATCAGAGATAAATAATACACATACAATAAATGCACATATTTATTGTCAAACTTTGTAGTGCCATGTCCAGTATAATAAAGCTGACAAACGATAAAATAAATACATATTTTAAAACTGTTAAATATTTTAAATCATAATTTAAAACATGATACAAAACACAAAGACAGACCACATTTATGTGTCATAGTTATTTCTAATGCAGAATATATAAATATTTACAACATTTGAGCAATTTCAGAGAAAATAATAACTCTTTCCATATGTAATCTGATCACGATAGTCCCCCTTCCCTGAGTCCTTCTGCCCCTTAAGAACCACTGCTTTCTCATCTTTATCACACCTCCCTGTTTACTGCTGGCTCTGCCCTGACAACATTCAGGCAGCACTTACTTGAAATGTTCCTCTTCAACATGCTAAGTTAAAAGAAATGTGGGAAAGCTTTGATGTGGACAGCTTTGGCACTTACTGACCAGGAATGTCTCATTGTCAGTGATACCTGGAAGTTCCTTAGGAATTTTAAACTCTCCTTAGAAACATAATGCTCACACATACAAGCTTCCCCCTCTTCCAGGACATCTAACATACAGAATAAAACAACTAAGAAATAATCATTAGACATTCGCTCTTTGAAAATCCACTGATTGGTCCTTCACATGATGAGTTCTTATGTATTGAAACCTTATGTAATACAAAATAATTATGTGATAATATCTGACAAACACCTTTGTAGGAAGGCAAAGCACATCAATTTGTCTACATTTTTTTTAAACAAAGAAAGTCTCAAAATTGTACCTTCATTTGTTTGCACTGATGCTTTTATCATATCAGATATTAGGCCTCATAGAAGTTTTTTATCATAAAAAAGCAAAAATTGGTGAAAAGAATATGGTAACAATATAAAAACTCTCTATTCAGCTTTACTCTGGTGATAGTACCATGTTTTAAAAAACCTGTAGTAAAATTCTCAGAATGTCACCCTGATTCACGCATGTTATTATTTGAAATAAATCTACTGCAGTTATAACATTGAAATTTGTTAATAAATAAGAAGGTGGATCAATAACTTTACCATATCATAGTCAATAACATTTACAAAATTTTCAAGTACCTTTAACTTTTGTACTGAGTTAATTATGGAAGATCATGCTGTATTCAAGGCAAGTAGAAAGAGCACAACCTTTAAGAACACTTTAAAAGCACTTTAAAAGCACATGAGTGAACATGATTAAGACTATTTGGTGATCCTTGAACTGAGCATTAAATAGGATTTGCACCTTGCACCACGAATAACCTCCTGAGTAGTCATCTCTGGGCATTAAAAACTATACATATTTTCTTAAGTTAGAAGAAAAATATCTGGCCAATTGGTTCCCTGTAAGCTACTGATAATTATTATGTTCCCCTCTGAGCGTCTGTAACTAGCAGTTGCAACACTGTGAGGGGCTAGAGAGAAACAGAGCCAGGAAACAGTGTTCCTCCGCTGAGATTCAGAGCCACAGAGGGAGAGTGAAGAAAAGAATTCTGAGAGTCCAGAGCCTTAGTCTCTTTAGCTTGCTTTGAAGAAGATCCTCTCCCCTTAGCAGCTGGCACTTTCTTTATCTTGAGAATAGGAAACAGAAGACTTTCTTCTCTTTTGTGTCTTTTGGTGGAAGACTGCACTTGGCTCTGAACTTAATCCACTGAAGTCATGGTCCCAGCTGTCAAGGCATAGGACAATGGGCCAGGAAGGCCAGGGGGCAGGACACCTCTGCTGTCTTCAGTGGTTCAGTCTAGTTCCCGGGATGCACCAGTGTTCCTGCAAGCGCAAGCAAACGTGCATGTCACCAGAAAACTTTAGCATAATGCATACTGTAAGTGACAACAAAATGCACATTCTAGCCCAGACTACTGTGCATTCTGCCTGGGGCCACCCAAATAGCAACATCAAGTGCTGTTCAGTTAGAACAGGGAAACTATTCTTTACGGCACAGTAATGGTGGCTACAGGTGATTACATATCTGTTAAACCCTGCAGAAAGCACAACAAGTGAACACTAAAGTAACCTGGGGACTTTAACTAATAATAATGCATCTATACTGATCCATCAATTGCATCAAATGAATCATGCTAGTTCAAGATGCTGGTAACTCTAAGATTTTTCAATTTTTCCATAAACCTAAAGTTGCACAAAAATCATATAATATTTTTTAAGTATTTCAAGGGACTTTACTTGACCCTTCCAAATCCTCACAAAGCAGAGCAGATGTTTAAGAACACAGATTCTAGAACCAGACTGCCTGTGCTTGAATCCTGCTACACCACTTAGGAGCTTTGAGACTTCAGGCAAGTCACTTCGCTTCTCTCTGCCTCCTCTGCTCCATCTAAGTCAGGAGAAATAGAATAATAATCCTATCTCATGGAGTTCCTAGCTTAGAACAGTTCCTAGGGCACAGTAAGTGCCACATAAGGGTCAGTTATCACCATCATTATTATCTTTCATAAAGGAAATGGCTCAAGAAAGCCAGATCTCTGTTTCTTCCCTCTCCTGCAAAGAAACAAAACAACTTTCCAGTAAGTGCCATGGAGATGGAGAGGTCCTGAGGACAATGGCAGGCTGGAAGGGGCCCAAGGATGAGCCGAACGCCTAGGGAGGTGCTCCCTCATGACATGCCACTTGTAAGTCTTACCAGACTCCTTTGAGCTTAGATGAAATCCGAAGGTATCTGGTAGTTTCCATGGGATTCAAGGCTTTGGCAGCTGCTGTGGGACAGGTGAGAACAGTAATAAGCCACTGTTTCCACATGAAGAGAGGAAAATGTTCACAATGTTCACAGAATGCTTTGTACAAGAATGCAACTTACCTGGCAGGAACAAATTTCCTTGCTGAAAGAGAAAGAAAACCATTCCTTTAGACCAAATGGCTTTTAAGGACATTGCCAATACAGACAGGATATGACCCAAACATCAGGGTTTGCAAACTCAGTGCCCCTGCACTCTGTAACAATCAGAGCAGGAACACAACCAGGTTACTAAGGTAAATGTACAGTGCACAGTCATCAAAGGACACAGCAGCTTTCTGACAGCAGCCACTAGTCACAGGTTCAGCATTTCAGGACAAGCCCCAAATCAGGATTATTTTTAGCATGAAAATTTTTATTTCTTAAATATCTAAACTTTGTTTAAATTTTTTAAAATATTCTGTAGGCCAAACAAATCATGAGCTTGGATAGATGTGTTTGTGTATTCCTTAGGAGGTATCTCCAAATTTAAGACTCTATTCCAAATAGTCTTTTAAGAAAAGATTTCATCCATTTCCCTGGGAGCACAAATCAACAAAACTCCAGAGTCAACCCAGTGCAAATAGCAACCCCTGGAGTTCAGCAATGCTAGCATACTAGCACTAATTTTCCTAAAACACTTCCAACTTTGGATTGCCTTATGAACTCTTTCCTATGATTTTGCTTAATAATAAAGGAGTTATTACTGTTTGTTATTACTACTGTATAAGTCTGTAAGAGAAACCATGAGTCATCAATGACAAAAAACTAATATGTCAAAAATATTTTTGGAGTATATTCATAAACTCCCTCACCTTTCTTCCGAAAGTATTTCAGAAGCCAGAGGAGGAATGACGTCAATGACAGGAGGGAGAATCCTGCAGCAGAAAGTCCAGCTGCCAAGGGAGTGCTGGACTCAGGGGGAGCTGCGGCAACAGAGGGGAGGATGGGCATGAGGAGCTGGCTTGAAAGTCTTTCTGTCCATCCACTTCTCCTTTTCTATTACCTCGTTCCCAGGAGCAGAAGCCCCATCTGGTTCAAGTCATGAGGCAGAGGTGGCTAACCTGCCCTTTAGACCTGTCCAGCTCCCCTTGGCTGCCCCAGCTATGCCAGGCAGAACTCTACCCTGCCAGCTCTTTCACACCCCTCACCCTGCCCTGCTGGACACTGTGCTGTACTTGCTCAGCCACCCCCTGCCCCCCAACACACACTTTCTGTTTCACCCTCTTCCTTTCCCCTCCAGGTCTTCTTTGCCACTGTTAGAATTCTGCCCATTCCGTCCACATGCCACATCTACCGTTTTCTTCCTATCTCCATAAGCTTAAATATGTGCAGATGCTTAACCACTCTGATATGGGCCCAGTGCATCTTTAATTGCTTTAGTAAGACAGCTCCCTCGCTTCTCTCTGGTCACCCAGACAACCAGCATCAACCAATGCATTACCTTCACAGGTAGGCAGCGTCCCAGACCAGTGTCCTGTGGCACCACATGTCAGAGCTGCAGAGCCATTGAGCATCCAGCCCTCAGGACATGCAAACTCACACACAGTGCCAGACACAGGCTCCCCACTGCAGCTCATGTTGACCTTTCCTGGAGCTGCCAGGCTTGAACACTGTACCACTGCAAATGACAGGCACATGGGGGGGGGGGGGTTAGGAAACATCTGCTGCAAACTTGTAAAGTGGCCCAAGTCACCAACAAGCCTAACTTATAAACACTACATAGAACTCAGCATGTGGGAAATTAGAATCAAGCCCCCTGAGACCACTGAGGCTCACAATCTTATGAGGCACGTGACCTGCACCCTCAAGTCTGAACTCACCCTACCTTGGCAGGAGGGGACCTCGTGTGTCCACTGCCCCTGAGATGTGCACTCCAGTTGAGCTGATCCATGTAAGTCAAAGCCATCGTCACAGTGGAAGGTGCAAGAGGACCTGTAGGTGAACTCTCCAGTAGGGGAAGGAGAGCACTTCACGGAGCCATTCAGGGGCACAGGGAGAGCATTGCACTGCACAGCTGGAAGGCAAGAGTGAGCCCTGTGGAGCCCCGTGTGCTGCGTGGCTGCAGGGGTCTCCAGGCAGCACCCCCCCCGGGCTCCCCAATAGCTTCTGTCTTAAAGCCAAGTAGAAACAAAGATGTTTCTTCATATCTGGGCTCTCTAAAATGGAGCAGTTACCAAACCGACCACATATATTGACTGAGAGAACAAGATTTACTAAAGATGACCACAGATAGAACTTTCCCTGGGGGTTTGGATGAGGTTATGGGAAACTGAGGCAGGGAGGGTGAGCTGGGGACGCCCTGTGCATTCTGGGGGAGATTTACCTCTGCAGGTGGGAAGAGGAGCACTCCATTCCCCAGAGGACGTACACTGGGTGGTCTCCACGCTGCTTGGCAGGTAGCCACTGTCACAGCTGACGGAGCAGGAGGAATTGTAGCTGAAGGTCCCAAAGGGTGAAGTGCAAACCAGCCTCCCGTGCTCAGGGTCTTTCTGTGCTTTACAGGTCACAGCTGGAAAAGGGACCCAAGTCAGTTCTGCCAGGTTTCACCTCGGACGGACGGGGGTTGGGGGATGGGAAGACGGGCTATGACTGGGTCCAGGGAAAGGAGGACGTGCAGGCCCGACTCCAGCCCACCTGGGGCAGGGGATGGTGCCTTGTCTCAAGTGAAGAGAAGGTGACGACACACTTACCGTGCTCACACTCGAGTCCACTGAAGCCGGGGTGGCACCTGCAGGTGTAGTTGTTGATGGTCTCTATACACTCCCCGTGGCCGCTACAGGAGGCTTGGGTGCAGGCAGCTGCAGGAAACACAGCCGTGAGGACAGGTCTATGGTGCTTGTGGGAAATTCGTCACAATTTAGGATCAGCCGCATGTAATGACGTCACCTAAGTTATGGGGTGCCCGAGATTTTAATGTGCCTCACAAAATGCCAAACCTGAGCTCCAGGTTCGTCTCCCATACTTGATGTTAATGTTGGAGGTGTCAGGAGGGGCTGCAACTACACCATGCACAGAGACTCCCTCAGCACACGCCACGAGACACTTCCCCTGACACAAGCAAACCAGCACCTGAGCTGCCCCAGTGTGTCTATGTGGCATTCTGTAGGGGTGTGGCCTCCCCATGTGTGCTCACACTACACATGTGCACACGTTCTTGCCTACATCTGTGCAAAGTAGTAAAAGTGGGCCTTGGCAGGAACACCTGGTTTTCAAATCACATTTTTCAGAGCAAAGAGGCCACGGTGGAGACCAGTGGCTGCCACTGTGAGTCGTCAGGATGTGGCTGCCTGTGGCTCCCTACCTGTATAGCACAGCGCGAGCTTCCTTTTACTGCATCTTTCGTCATTCCACATGCCGGAACCTTCTGGTCTCTTGATGTAGATCTCCACGCAGTCCTCGTTTTTCTGCTTATTATTGGGTTCTCCTGGAGCCCAGTTCTTGGCTTCTTCAGTCAGGGGCTTCTGGGTCCCCACCCAGATCCACACACCGTTGACTTTTCTGATGCCAATCCAGTAATAACTTGGAGAATAGCTCAAAGTGGCGTTCAGGTACTCGATCTCCTCTTTGTTTTGAATTGCGACCAGGTGTGTGTACCTTTGCTGACAGTAAGCACTGGCCTCATCATAAGTCATCCTTCTCCTGGACACATTGTAAGTCCAGCCCGCGCTGTCTTTAATGAGGAGCACTAGGGGTGGAACAAGAGAGAAAGGCAGCGTTTAGTCCTGCTGGGCTTAACTCTAGCTCTCTGGGTCTTTATTGTCTTATTTATGCCAGTCTCTGGATTTGGGGTGACAAAATTTTTCACTTTTTCAAAAGTAAGAAGAGGAAATAAATATTAAAGAAACCAGAGTTTCCTGTGCATCATTTCTGTGGCCAACCACCCCCAGGGCTTTGTTGTCCCCACCTTCGTAACAAATTTGTTATTCTGCTGGTGACTCTGCAGTATTGAGCCCTTAGTATGAGCCACCAGGTGCGGTGTGAGGCACTTCTCAACTGAAAATAACATATTTTGGAATTTTATATTTGGAATATAAAATCACACAGTGCAGTCAGATTGTTGCCTTCTTCAAGTTTGTCGAGATGTCCCCACATGTACCTAAACTACTATAACACTGAATTGTCACAGTGCCTACATAGGCCATTTTTGATCAACGTTTTACACATATGGAAATATGACACTAAGAAGTGAATTTCCCTAGTGCCAGGCAGGAAGAGGCCAGGGATGCTGCTACACACCCTCTGCACAGGACAGCCCCACACGAGGAAGAATATCCTGGTCTACAATGTCAGTAGGGAGGAGATGAGAAACCCTGGTCCAGTGGTACCAAAAGTGAGAGTGGAGAGAATCTGACTTACCAAAAGTGAGAGTGGAGAGAATCTGTGAAGCAATCATGGCCTCAGGACTTCTTCTCACCGATGGATTGGACTTGAAGTACTTTCCTGGAGAGAAAAATTAATTACAGAAGGAAATGTTAGGCAGCCAATTACTCAAGTCATTCGAGCCTGGTGTTTAGGCACCAGCATCAGATTTGAGATAAAGGATTCCAGTGCCACAGTTTATTTGAGAGATGCTACTGGAATGAATGAATAAATTTTAAGATCGTCCTCATTTAGGTGAAAGAGAAAAGACAGGCTTTAACCACACTACAATTAAAGCTTGCACAGATCTCTTACCAGAGGCTGTTTACACATCAGTTCATTCTGATGAATCTGTTTCATGGCCCAAGGCTGCTCTTGCAAAGGAGTCTGCACTTACAGTTCTGCGCGGTGCTCCTTGGCTCACACTGCTCAGGTGTGTTGGGATGCTTCTGTCTCCTGATCCTCTGGCACTTGTGATGTGAAATCAGCCAAGCCAAGTCCTGTTGAGCTTCGCCTCTGCTGGGCCCTTTATAGCAGGGCTCACATCCTGTAAGCAACAGGAGACTGTCCAAATCCAGCCAGGAGGAAATTCCCAATGACATCCAGAAATTTTCCGGGAATATCCACAATGCTAAAAATTACAATGATCTCAGAAGTGCTGCCCCTCGAAGTTAATTCTCCCTCGTTCTGCCTTTGTGTTTTACATACACTTTTACTAACAGGACACAGACGCCTGGCTTTTAATTCTAATAGCATAACGTCTAGGTCTTTAAAATGTTTTTAATAAGACTTTATTTATCGTTGTGGTACTCATGTAATTGTGGCACCAATCAGTTTCATAAACACAAATTACCTAAGGATTTCGGTCGTCTGTGGTTCTCCATCCTCAATTTTTTCAACCGTAGCTGTCCATAATACATGAACAGTCACTTTCTCTTTCTTGTTCAGTCACCAACTTAACACATTTTATTGTGCACTGTCTCCCAGGGGAGTCATCAAAAGGCAGCATTACTCCTCAGGTTCTGCACACTGGCTACAGCTACGTTACTTAGAGTAATACCTTCCACTCAAATATTTGAAACAGCACCTTGTTTTCACAAACTGAAACATGGGAAATACATTTGTATCTTCATAGTTAGGTCTGTAGAAAAATAAAGATTTCAAACTACATTTAGTTGACACAAATTTTATTTAAAAATATCTTAAAATGTGAACTGAAAAGAATAAAAACTGGGGCAAAATGTTAACAGTGACCCCTTTGAGCTGGAAACTTTGAGGCAAATTTTATATCCTTCATGATTGTTTTCAACATTTTCCACTTTTTGTCATGACTCTTTCTACAGTATTTTTTTTCCTACAGAATTTTCAACATCTGTGTTCAAATGCCACTGAGAGGGATGTACATAGAGTCCTACGTTCCTGCTCTTCCGAGTGGCACTTCTTTTGGGTGGATACAGCCACATCCGTTCCCATCTGGCATCTTATCTAATTTAAGTGACAGTGACAGCAAGTGGGTTATTTCTGCTCCCATGTTCCTGGGGTTTAGATTTCAAGTCAAGTTAACTTCTATGAATCCATCTTCCTCAAACAGAGGTCTCCAAAGGCCTCTCAGCCGACATGGGGGCAGGGTGGGAAAGGCCTCCTTTTCCTCTTGCCTTGTGTGTTCTTCAGCTTTCTGTGTTCACAAAGATACCAGTTCTGGACCAAACTAGAAAAAACAAGAAAAATTTCAGTGAATACACTGATTAAAGCAAGGAAAAAACCTTCACTAGTTTGATCCAACCTCTGTCAGAAAGCCTACGTTAGCCAGGATTGAAAGCCACCTTCCTACTCTGTCTGTTCCAGATACTGAAGTCATTCCAACTTGGCGTCCCACTTGTCATTGCTAGATATGACTTTGTTTCTCACCTGTAGAAGATAATCACTCAACGTTGACTCAGATTTTAGGGGAGGATGCAATGCTGGGGTCGTACACAGTCTGTCTTGGTATATGAGGTCATACACAGTCTATATAGGTTTTTTTTTTTAATAAATTAGGAATACATCCTCTGTTTTTTTTTTTTTTTAAAGCATGGTCAAACATGCATTGTAGCCAAACCTCAAGAGAAAATTTGTCTGACATATTAGTGAAGGGCCTAATAAGTATTTTGTAAGTAGAAATTGGTTATAAAAAGTCCTAGATAGGGGCTAAGGTTGTAGCTTAGTCGTAGAATGCTTGCCTTGCATGTGTGAAGCACTGGGTTTGATCCTCAGCACCACATAAAAAATAAATAAATAAAATAAAGATATTGTGTCCATCTACAACTAAAAAAATATTTTAAAAAATCCTAGATAATCCATTTGCTTTTTGGATTTTTCATAACTAAGTACACAATTAATCTCTTCTCTTTCTTTAATTTAGAGATATAAATAGAGATAACCCAATTGTGATCTGTTCCTATTTCATTTACAAACATGTGTCCTAGACTGGCAACTTTGGTCTCTAACCCTTTGAGTCCTCATTCTGTGTCCAGCCCTGTTCTTTCTGCAGCAACAACAGCAACAGGTAGTAAGTGGACAGAGGGGCGGGCGCAAGCCCAGCAGGCCTGGCTCTGCCTGCAGGGAGCCCTGCACCCTCAGCTGCACCTCTCTTGGGAACCTGACTCAAAAGCAAGTTCCCTCCAAGGCCAAAGGGCAACATGATTATTGGAAATTTGTACTGAGAAAGCTTCCAGGAGAAATTCAGTACCAGAGGAAGGAAGGGAGAAAGGGGTGAAGAGTTGGGCGAGGAAGGTAATTAGTGCACAGATGTTTCAACCAGGGGTAAATCCACTCACCCTAACAATCATCCTGCATTCTGCCAGGGTGTTTCCTATGTCCCTGTCCCTGGGTGGGTGCTGGGAGCTGCAGGGCTTTCCTCAGGCTCCCCAGGGTCACTGAACAGGCCACAGACTGACCTCCCCTGGAGAGGCCCCAGGACTGCAGGGGCCAGGGGAGGGAAACAGGGGGACTCTGAGCTGCTCTGTTGGTGCTGTCAGGATCTCCGCAGGGCTCTGACCTGGGCAGGGGTGGGAGGGCTAATGGGGAGAGACTTGAGTAGCTGGAGCTGGTGACTGTTAACCGCCTTCTACACAATTCAAAATTCCCCCAAGAAACAGGCCAGTGAGAGGGGCCTCCGTTCCACTGTCTCCCAAGCTCTGAGGATGTGGCTGAGTGTCCCTGGGACAACCTCCCTCTTGGGGATCCCTCCCCCACCCCTCCATGGGGGAGAGGAAAGGAAAAAAAGAACAAGTGCAGACACAGGCACAGCCCAGATTGCGCCTCCTGGGCTGCGCTGTCCCCTCCCAGGCGCCAAGGGTTCCCACTTGATCTTCCCTTTTCCTGGAAGTCCCTTGTCCTGCCCCCCACGCCCTTCAATTGGAGATGGAGATGTTAACCACCCCTGCTTCTGTGCCTGGGCCCAGACATTCTCATCTCCATGGCAAAGGGGCACCCCTGAAGGAGGGAGGGAGAGCCAGCCTGAGGATTGGGGTCCCCAAGCAAATGGAAAGTGAATCATTTCTAACCAAAGAAAGGGAAGAGCCCCTGACAAATTGACACCAGTGTGCATATGTATATTTATTAATTTATTCTCTTTTCTCCTCTGTTCTCAGAGGACTCAGTAATTCCATTAATTCTCCTTGAGCTTCCTGGATGATTCTGAGACTTAGAATTTGGATTGTATTTTGTGTTTCCTGTTTGGCAGCACCTTATCTGGAAGCTTCTGCTCTCTGTGTAGGGATTTAAGGACTAACTAATGGGAATATCTTCAAAATGAGCCAACTCTGGTGAATTCCCAGAGAGGAAGAAAAAGTACGGGTGGGCAGGTTAATTAACAAGACTTTTCCTGAATGTGGCCAGACAGCTAACCATTGTTAACAGGAGAGAAAAAAATACCCCTGATTTCAGAAAAGCCCCCTGGCTTGTTGTCCTTGGCCCCTCGTGCTGCTTATTTTGTAAGTCAGAAGTTTCCTTAAGGAGTATTATTAGCTTGTTCTCAGGACTCACATTAGAATTGTCCACCTGGTCACTTTTTAAAGCATCACTTTGAATTTATTCTTTCACAAACAAAATGAAACAATTCCAAATGGATCAGAAAGGATACCAAGTGGTGATGAAAAGAGGCCCTATTTTTCTCCCCCCCCCAAAGTAAAAATAGGAGATTTCAGAGAAGTAGAAGAATATCCTAAATTTTCTAGATCTCTATGACTTGATAGTCGATGTGGCTCATTAGATAAGCAAGCATTTTGTATTTGGGAAGGTCTGTATTAATCTGATAGCAATGAAAGTTAAATGCTGTGATTTAGCACAAGAGATTACTATTTTGCACTAATCACCTCTGTGACTTCTGGGAGCAAGTTGTTTGTTTGGTTGGTTGGTTTTGCCTCATCAAGTCTCAGATTCCCCATCTAGGAGCCAAGCCTGCTTGACTACAGTCCTGATGGCTGTGATGTTAGGACCTAATAATGACTATGAGAAAACACTGTTTTAAGACAAAGTGTTCGTTATGTTTCCTAGCTGTGAAGTTTTAGAATAGTTCATATCATGATCTATATGATAATCAGTGTCATCTGAAGACACTTTACAGACATTTCTTCATGCAAATTTTTAAGTGAAAAGAGGAGTGCAGAGGAGGAAACCTGGGTTATTCACCTAGACAAGCTTTTCAGTGATTAAATGGCAGAGCTGGGATTCACATCCACATCTGTATGATTCTGACACCTGTGCCCTCTTGGTCACTTCATACCTGCTTAACGCAGATCTCAGCACGGAAGTGACCCTTAGTTCTTATATAAGAAAATGTTGTAGAACTCCCTCACCACAGCTCTGGAAGCTGAGTGTCCTCGTTTGGGAGTTTTTGAAGCAGATCTTAAGACACGGAAGTGCTGCCAGTTGTGTGCCAGGAGGTGACCCCAAGAAGCAGTGCAGGGGAGTGAGGGGGTGAGACCAGGAAGGGAAGGAATTCAACAGGTTGATCATCAAGTCACCCTGTGGGCAACCGGGGTTCAGTCTCTCAGGGAACTCTAGGGGACAGTGCAGAAAATCTCAGAATGCCCCAGTAGGGGCAAGAGAGCAGTCCTGGGGCAGGGTTGCCCCTGCAGGGGTGGTAAATTCCAGATGGACTCCTGTGGCCAGAGGAAGTGCTCCACAAGGAAGAGCAAGGCTTGAGTTCAGAGGTGACAGCATCTGCATGTACGCTGTGTAGGTCATGGTGGGCTGCTTGTTTTCCATCATCCCCTGAACACGTTACTACACAGTCAATGGCTGCAAACCACACACAGTTACTATTTCAGAGATTCTGGGGCAGGACGTGGAAGTTGGCTGACCCATGGAAAATTTAAAAAAAAAAAATCGCGTAGCCTATGGGTGGCAGAATTGGGACCCACACCCACTCCTCTGTGCCACCCTGTGTGCTCCTGCCTGTCGCTCTGCCACTGCTTTAAGAGACCCGCGGCTTTGCTGCCCTACCCTGACTCCGCAGCCTCCCAGCTGTCTGCAGCGGGCTCCAGCAGCCCAGCAAGTGCCCATGTAGGCGGGAGGCCCGTCCAGCACCCCGCCTCTCCACGCCTGCTGTCCAGAGTCGCCGTTGCCCTAGTTAGACTGAAGGGTGCGGGTGATTTGGGAATCAAGACGCCGGCTTCTCAGAGGGCATTTGCTTCTTCCCCAGCCCCTGACCCAGCCTGGCTTTTCATAAATGATCAAAGCCATGTGCTGATGGCAGGAGGGAAAGGAGTCACGTGAGATGGGACCCCTGCTCCTGTGTCCTTGTCACAGGCGTCAGGCTCCCGAGCATCCTGGGAGGAAAGTGTGGTGCTCCTTCTCCCTACTTTCTCCCTACCACAGAGGGAAAGCTGTCCCTGCCACCCCGAGGTGGACTCAGGGATGCAGAGTGAGGGGGCGTGCAGCCAGAGCCTCGTCCAGGGGACAGCCTGTGGTGGTCAGCCCACAGACAGCAGCCCCAGGGCACACAGCTGCACTGAAGCGGTGCCCAGGCTCAGAGACAGTCATGTGCCCAGGCAGAAGACCTGCTCAGCGAGGAAGTCCTGCTTAGAGCATGCAGAGCCTCCTTAAGGACCTCACAGGAATACAGGGGCCAACAGAGTAGAGGAAGGGGACCAAGAGGGGCCAGGAGCCTGGGGAAGTACTAGGGAGTGAATCTACCAAGTTATGCTTTGTCCATTAAGAACAGGCTAAATTGAGAGTTTTTACATATAAATTTAAAGCACTAATTAAAATAGTAGTAATAGTAGTAGAAAGGAGATCACTGTAGTAGTGCAATCTAATCACGGGGAGGGGAGGAAGGGAAAAGTTACTGGGAATGAGACTGATCAATTTCTGTGTGTGCGTGTTCACATATGGCATAATGATTCCCACCATTATGTACAATTATAATGCACCGATAGAACAAACGAATGAAAATAACCCTCCTTAAAATATTGTAGAATTTGTCAGGCTTGATTGATGGCACCTGCCTGTAATTCCAGCAACTCTGGAGAGGGAGGTAGGAAGACTGCAAGCTGCAGACAAGCCTTAGCAACTTAATAAGTTGCTTAGGAGCAACTTTGTGAGACCCTGTTTCAAAAACAAAATTAAAAAGAGGGCGTTTGATGTTGTTCAGTAGTAGAGTTTTACTGGAGTCAATTCCCAGTACCAAAAAATAAAAAATTTAAAAAGTATATAAATATACACCTATTAGAATTTTATGAAAAACATTTATAGCTATTTATAGGAGGTTATAACCTTCTACTAACACTCCCCCATGCTAGCACAAAAGCAGGAAACTGACCTCTTTTCTGATGAGGGCAAGAGATAGATGAGTGGGCATCATGCCAGCCATCCTGGCTCTGCCTGCCTGTGTACATGGGTTGGCTCACCCACAAACAGTCTGCTTCTATCTGTGGCAGCAGTCAGGCTGGCCAGGTGCACCCCTCCCGCCTGGTTTGTCAACAGTAGCTTTTCAAAACACAGTTTGAAAAGCTACTGTTACCATGGAGCAGAGCACCAAGGTGATGAAATGATGAATCTGACGATGAGCTACAGGCACGCATGGTCCAGAGGGGACCAGGGAAGATTTGGGCTAACGTTCAAAGCAGAATTTCCCTGTTCTGGGGGTCAGCTTACTTGGCCTGTGATGTTCAAAGTCTCCTTTGCATGTTGAACAATGTTGATTTTGGAAAGCAAACTGAGTTCAAAACTCCACATATCCTTCCCTGGGGAGTGTTACGGGAATACATAGGGCAATGTCCCCAAGCCAGCAAGGCTTCGTCTCTGCTTCTTACAGAGAGGAAGAGAGGAAGAGATGAATAATGCCTTTTCAAGAAGTTCAGCTTTATCACCACGTCTCATAAAAAGATGCCTCCAGTCAGCCTGGCTAGTGTGGCTGTCATGGGAGTCTTGCTCTATGATTCTAATAACTGGAACGCGTCCCTTCCTTAGAGAGCCTTGTCGGGCTCTGGGAAGTGAAGTGCTTTCTCAGGGCTCTGTGTGCCACAGGTCTGCTTTAGCTCTATCCCTCTTGTGTCTGATTTTTCTGTCCAGAATGGATCATTCCTACTGTGCCAGCTCACATTCTGTCCATCCCGTGACTCTCTTCTGCCCCTAGGAAGGTTTTGAATGTTAACCTGCTCTCTAGCAAAAGTCTGAAGAGTGGGGCCTGGTTCCAAGTTGGTGCTGGTTCCACCCTCCAAGTATGAACTCCCCTCCAGAATCGCTGCCATGGTGCTCCCCCTGCCCAGCTCGTCCCTGTGGGAGAGTTGTTCTGAAGGGGAGTTCTCCTCCCGAGAGGAAGATGGGAACTCCGTGTGTGGCTCCCTGTGAGCAGCTTCTAGGGGCTTCTTGGGTCTTTCCTTATTTCTTGTTTTCTCAGATACATTCTTTTTATTTTCATACTTCCTAAGTCAGTTTTCCTTTTTGCAAATTCAGTGACCATTATCAAGTGTCATATTGTTAACATATGATGACCCCAATGTATTTACAAAAGAACATGTATTGTAACTTACTAGTAAATTATGTTATATTGTAGTAAAACCATGTGGAGCTTTGAAGTCCAATAATCAAGTTTAGAATCTCCAGTTCTCAATATTAGCTGGGTGGCTTTGAGAAACTCGGTCTCCACTGAAACATGTTTCTCATTTGTGGAACAAAAATTATAACCTAATATATGGGACAACTGTGATGACAAGAGATGACCAGCAGAGCCTGTCATGATGTCTGGCATAAATATACTATTCAAAAATATAGTAAAAATTGCATTTTAAAAATAATTTTTATTTTTTAATCAAAGGTTTAGGTTCACAGCATAGTTGGACTTAAGGTATAGCGTGTTTCCATGTTGCCAAACACAAAGCACACTCGCTGATCTCAACATTCCCTACCAAAGTAGTACATGTGTTATCACTAGTGAACCCACATTGACACTTTATTGTTACCCAAAGTCTACAGTTCACACAAGGATCATTGTTGGTTTTGTGCATTTTATGGGTTTTAACAAATGTATAACAGCAGGTATCCACCATTACAGTATCATACAGTGTAGTTTCTCTGCCTTAAAAATCCTTTGTGCTCCATCTCTTCCTATTGTTCGAGAGAAAAATTAGCTGTTGTTGAATGAAATATTCTATAGATGTCTGTGAGGTCCATTTGTTTTATAGTATATTTTAGATCTGAAATGTCTACTGATTTGGTACCTGAATGACCTAGTTATGGTGAGAGAGATGTGTTGAAATTACTCTGTATAATTGTTAGGTTGTATCTGAGCTTTTATGTCAAGAAGTGTTTGTTTTATATAATTAGGTGCACTGACATTTGGGGCATAAATATTTATTATCATTATATCTTCTTGTTAGATTTTTCCCTTTGCTAATATGGAGTGGCCTTCATCTCTTCTGATTAATTTTTGCTGGAAATCTGCTTTGTTGGATACAAGAGTAGTTCCTCCTGCTTGCATTTGGAATCCAGTTGCATGGAATATCCTTCTCTATCCTTTCACTTTTATCCTTTGGATGTCTTTGCCTATGAGGCAAGTCTCCTACAAACAACCTATAGTTGGGTCTTGTTTTTTAATTCACTCAGCCAATCTGACTTGTAACTGAAGAGTTGAGACCATTTAAGTTCAGGATTATTATAGAGAGATATTTATTATTTCCTTCCATTATGATTTATTTCTTTAGTTTAATTCAGTTCTAGTTCTCATTGGCTTAATTATTCTTCCAGGGAGTTTTATCCTCTCGGGAACTGTTATTGGATCCTTCTGTGTATAGTATTTCTTAAAGTATTCTCTATAATGCTGACTTGATATTCAATTATTTTAGTTTATGCTTATCTCAGAAGATTTTTAAATTCTTCTTTGATTTTGAAAGATAGATGTCTTGGATGTAGAAATTTTGGTTGTCATTTATTTTTTTCAGGGCCTGGGGTACTTCATGTCTATCATCCTGTATTTTATACTTTCTGATTAGAAAGCCTAAGTTACTCTTAGGTAAACTCTTGGTTTACCTCTAAATGTGACATGACATTTTTCTCTTGAGATTTTTAAAATTCTATTCTATGTTAGACATTTTAATTTTAAAGCATCGCTGAGAGGTTCTTTTTTGGTCCTGTCTTTTTTGGGGTTCTGTGTAGATCCTGTATTTGGATATCCCAAGGTTTGGGAAATGTTCTGCTATTATTTTACCAATGCTCCTAACATTTATCTCAGTCCCCTCTTCTATATCAGTTGAGTCTTAAATTCGGTTTCTTAATGTTGTTCCAGAGGTCTTGTGTATTCTGAGCATTTTTTTTCTTTATTACTTAGTAAATGTTCAAGTTCATATACCTCATCCTGAAGACATGAAGCTCTGTTTTCTACATAGCCTAAAGTATTAGTGAGTGTTATGGTTTAGATATTAGGTGTCTCCCCAAAAGCTCGTGTATGAGACCATGCAAGATGATTTAGAGTTGAAATGATTGGGTTATGAGAGTCTTAACCTAATCAGTGCATTCATCACCTGATGGGGATTGACTGTGTGGTGACGGCAGGTAAATAGGGTGTTCTAGAGGAGGTGGTTCAGTGGGAGTCATGCCCTTGGTATAAGTATCTTCTGTGAGCTGAGCTTAATCTCTCTTTTCTTCCTGGTGCTATGTCTCCAGCTGCTTTTCTCTGTTCCACTCTTCTTCCATGATGTTCTGCCTTACCTTGACCCCTGAGGAATGGAGCCAACCATCTATGGACTCAGACCTCTGAAACCATGGCCCCCCAAAAAACTTTTCCTCCTCTAATTGTTCTTCTCTAAGGTCTTTTGATCTCAGCAATGAACAAGCTGACTAAAACAGTAAGCCTTTACAATAAGTTTTTATTTGATTTATTGTTTCTTTAATTTTCAGAATTCTGTTTGGTTCCATCCACTTATTGAAATGTTCTTTCATATCCTGTATATTCCCTCTTGATTCAGTCCTCATATCTTCTTTTAGTTCATTAATCATTTTTTAATATTTTTTAGATGTAGATGGACACAATGTCTTTATTTATTTTCATGTGGTGCTGAGGATCAAATCCAGTGCCTCATAAGTTTGAAGCACATGCTCTACCACTGAACTACCACCCCAGCCCCTCATTAATCATTTTAATAATCAACTTTTTAATATTCTTTCCTTAGGATTTCATCTGTATAACTATCTTTGAATTCAGTTATCAGAGGTTGTAAATTTTTGGTTGGCCTGTTTCCTCGTGTTTTCAGAGGTCCTAGATTTGTGCATCTGTTGAGATGTATTCCTCTTCCTTTTTTGTGAGACTACTTGGGAGAAAAGTTATCTTTTTACAATAAATCTTGGTAGACTGGGGTATATCTTAGCTCAGCACATCCAATCAGCATGATCAAAGTATTAATTTCAATCCTGATAGCTCTTTGAGAGGAAAGAGTGCCTGCAAGTAATAGTGGTAGCAAACCACATGTCAACATATACTATAAATGTCAACACCAAAGATCTCTACAACTGTATTAAGCCAGGAGAAACACGAGGGACCGATAATATGCAATAGGATAAGAACATTAATGATTAATGTTTGTATACTAAATTGAGTTGGAAGATGTAGTTTTAAATAGAAAAACCAAAAAGGAAAGAAGAAAAGAAAATGATGAGTGAAGGGAGACAGAAATTAAATTGGAGAAAGTAAAATGGATGCAAGAGATGGGTAGGAACAGAGATGGAAGAGAGTAGAAGAGTTGTCAAGAGAGGATCTATTTAATTGACAAAACAGATAGAATTCTAACAAAACACAGAATTCTGACAAAACACTGGCTGCCTCTCCTGGGCATAGGTATAGATGGGCAGAGAACATTGTATGCTTTCCAAGAGACGTCACTCTAAAAATGGCTTTGTTGTTGTGTCCAGGGACGGGGTACAAGTCTGGCCAGCTCCTTCAGCTGCTCCATCTTTAGACCCATCTGGGTTGAATTGCACCCCTCATTCTGAGAGCCCCTGGCCATGTGCTTGGAGAGATGTGTGAATGTATCAGTGTGTCATCCAGCCCTTCTGGGTCTGGGGAGGTGTCCTGGAGAATGTCCACTTTCTATCTGATCCTGATCAGACTGCAACTATCAAATAAAAGTGCTTTTTTGCTCTTCTCTATTCTGCAAACTGATCAACTGGCCATCCGGGTTTCTGTAAAAACAGACCCAGTCTCTCTTATGCCCAGATTAATTCACATCAGGGGCACCTGCTCATCCAATGAAGAGTAGAGTCTAACTGACTGTTTGGTCTTAGATATTTAAAAAGTGAGTATATCAAGAACAGGACTCATATATACCTGAGCAAAAACTGAAAAACAATGGTAAACAACAGGGATTCCTAGTCTGCTTCAGAGAAGACCAAACAGAGTCCCTTAAAGTGCTTCTCTATTGCAACCACCTGTGCTGGGAAATGTGGGGTCTCTCTTGAGACAGAGAGCTCCACAACCTTCTCCCAGGTAGGCTCACCTCAGCTTGTCTGAATGTGTTATCTGCTCTGATTGCAGATGTGTTCATCAGCATTTGTTTTCCTTAAACTTGGTGGAAGAGTATATTTTGGCTCATTGGAGGAGAGCTTCCCATTCTCCACTGAGCCATAGCATTGCCCAACACTGCCACCATCTGTTGTCTTTTAGGATTCTCTGATGATCATTCTTCGGTTTCTCCTGGATTATAGATCACTGAGTTGCCTACTGGCTCCTTCCCACCATCTTCCTACTTCAATTTGCTGCTGCAGAACTTCTGTTCTCAGTCAGGGAGTGGCTCTGACACTATGAGTTCATGGAAACTGCTCTTCTGATTCTTTCTCAATTAATTCATTCTTATTCCTTTTGATACTGTGAATGGCAGAAACTGAACCCATGGAGATACCCAAACACTCATCTCTGGAATTTGTGAATAAGCTGCCTTTCATGGCCAAAGGAACTATGCTGATAGGATTATTTGTTTTTTCTTAAATATCTATTTTTTAGTTGTAGTTGGACTCAATATCTTTATTTATTTACTTTTATGTGGTGCTGAGGATCGAGCCCAGGGCCTCGCATGTGCTAGGCGAGTGCTCTACTGCTGAGCCACAACCCCATCCCAAGGATTATGTGTTTTGAGCTTCTAGATCATCCAGGATTATCCGTGTGGGCCAGTGGGTAATCCCATGAGAATTTAAAAGCAGAACACCTTTCATGACTGGATTAGAGACCATGAGACAGAACAAAGAGGGGAGAGATCTGAAGCATGAGGATGACTCTACCCACTGGAAATGGCTTCAAAGATGAAAGAAGGGGCCACAGGACAAGGGATGAGGGTAGCCTTGGGAAACGGGGCCACGTCCTCCTCTGAAGGCTGCTAAGAAAGCAGTCCAATAAGCATGATGAACTGAATCCTGCCAACAACTCAAATAACCAAGGAAACAGATCCTTCTTTAGGGACTACAGAAGGGAACCCAGTCAACCAACACCCTGATTTCAGCCGGGGGAGACTGCGGCAGACTTCCCACCGACAGAATGAGAGTCGGTAAGCTCCTGTTGGATGCTACATTTGTGGTAATGTGACCCTGCAGCAACGGAAAGCCAGTGCAGGTGCAGGTGAGAGAGAGATGGTGAGAGAGACAGAGAGACAGACAGAGAGATGCTCTTCCTAGATCATTTTACGCATGGGTGGCCAAGGATGGCCAAGCTGCACAGACCGCTGGTTTCTCTAGAAGACTACCAAGTCATCCCATGTCTGCTCTGTGCAAAGTCAAAACCTGACCTTGAGCAGCCGGAAGAAAGATGGAGGGCAAATGAGAGGGACCCAAGCGAGAAGTCAAGGGGTGGAAGTCTGCCCAGCTCACTTGTCTCAGCTGAGCCTTGCGAGTTTGTGCCCTTTGAGACTGCCAGGGACAGTCACAGTAACCTGATGGAACTTGGCTCATAATGAAGGAAATAATTGTCAATGGCTCCAACTTCAGGGACTCTAGTGTCCCATGGCACCAGCTGAACAAAGCCAGCTGGAAATGAGCTTAAATGGGGAATTTCCTGAACATATTCCCTGTTGTCAGGGCTCCAGTTTGGCTTCCTCACCTCCGTCTATGCCAAGTACTCACACCGCACCGTCTCTAGGGACAGGAATTAGTGGTTTGTTTCAACCCAAGAAACTTCTTCTTCTTTGTCTTCATCTCAGTCTCTGTCTGCTTCTCCTTTTTTAATTTTTTTAAAATATTTACTTTTTTGGTTATAGGTGGACACAATATCTTTATTTTATTTTCATGTGGTGCTGAGGATCAAACCCAGTGCCTCAAACATGCTAAGCAAGCACCCTACCTCTGAGCCACAACCCCAGCCCTCCTTCTGATTTTTCCTTGTATTGGAGATTGAACCCAGGGCACTCAACAACCTAGCCACATCTCCAGCCTTTTTAAGGTTTTTATTTAGACAGGGTCTCACCAAGTTGCTTATCCTCACTAAGTTGTTGAGACTGGCTTTGAGCTTGTGATCCTCCCGCCTCAACCTCCAGGTTGCTGGGATTATACGCATGCACCACCCTATCTGGCAACTTCTTAGTGAACATTTATGTGGTTGTGTTGTGGTGGTGGCTGTGTTGTGGTGGTGTGGTTGTGTTGTGATGGTGTGGTGGTAGTGTGGTGGTGGTGTGGTGGTGTGGTTGTGTTGTGGTGGTGTGGTGGTGTGGTGGTAGTGTGGTTGTGTTGTGGTGGTGTGGTTTCGGTATGGTGGTGGCATGGTGGTACTGTGGTTGTGTTGTGGTGGTTGTGTTGTGATGGTATGGTGATGGTGTGGTTGTGGTGTGGTGGTGATGTGGTTGTGTTGTGGTATGGTGGTAGTGTGGTCATGTTGTGGTGGTGGTGTGGTTGTGTTGTGGTTGTGTGGTGGTGGTGTGGTTGTGTTGTGGTGTAGTGTGGTGTTGTGGTGGTGTGGTAGTTGTGGTTTGGTGGTGTGAACTGCACAGAGGATGAAATTGCACAGAACCCACACACGTGTGCACAGTAGCATGAGCCTGGGGACATCTGAGGAAGCTCTATGAATTGCACCAATGTGGCCCCCTAGGTTTTCTAGTGCACTGTCAGGTTTTCTAGTGCACTGTCAGGTTTTCTAGTGCACTGTCAGGTTTTCTAGTGCACTGTCGTTATACAAATGTTACCTTGAAGGAAACCGGGAAAGTGGACGCAGTATATATTTTACATCTTCCTGTGACGACATCATTAGTTATAAATGAAACATTGAAAATCATGCATATATACCCTAAAGTTAAGGCCATAAAATTGATAACAGTTACAAGTTTTATTTTTCTATAACTTAATGCAAAAGACTAGGTGATTTTTAAAGAATAAAGAATGATTATTCAGCTTTTAATTCTGGAGGCCAGCAGTTCCAACGTAAAGGAGACACATGTCGTGGGCCTTCTTGCTAGCGTGGACTCTGCAGAACCACAGGGCAGCACAGGTCATCAAGGGCCAGAGGGGCTATACAAGAGACAGCCCAACTGGCTTTCATGACAAACCTGCTCCAGGATACCGAGCATACACAAATCCATGAATGCATTGATCCATTTATGAGGGCAGAGCTCTACTGATCTCACCTCTATGCCTCACAATGGGGGTTAAATCTCAGCATGAATCTTGGTGGGGACATTCAAACTACAGCAATAGGTCTGTTAAAATCTGCTGCATGGCACTGAAAACAATAGCTAAGCAAGTACAAGCTCGTAGAAGTTACTGTTAGTGCAGTAGCCACCAGCACACAGGCAGCAGGGAAGGGTCCCCACCCCAGCACCCTACCAGTAACTGCAAGGACCACTGTCCACAGCAGTCTTTTGCATGAGCTGAGGGAAAACTCTGGAGTCATTATGAGTTTCCACTGTTCAAGAGAGTGAGGACGGGTGATTTTTTGAAGATCTCACCAAAAACCACTCCTCTCATTCTAGGTCAGTCAAGGCCTGGAGGATTCATGGAGCCGAAGGACAGCCACAGTGGCTAAAAGAACATTCTAGGTCAGTCAAGGCCTAGAGGATTTTGGGAGCCTAGGGACAACCACAGTGGCTAAAAGAACATTCTAGGTCAGTCAAGGCCTGGAGGAGTCATGGAGCCTAGGGACAGCCACAGTGCCTGAGAGAACATTCTAGCTCAATCAAGGCCTGGAAGAGCCTGGAGCCCAAGGACAGCCACAGTGGCTGGAGGGCAGGGGAGCAGGCTGGTGTGGTGAGAGAGCTTGGCCAGGCCATGCTAAGTGTTTTCATGTGCATGTCTGTTGTCAACCAGATCAGAGGAGGCAATTCCTCAGGAAAGTTCAACCAGATGTGGTAGATTCAGCCTCCCCATGGCTTGATGGCCATACCAAAACTTCCCAGACAAGCGGGGTCCTCTGTCTCTTTGCCCAAAGTTCTGACCCTGTCCTCGTGTTCCCTCCCTCTTAGGAGGGACAGAGGTGCCAGCTCTCTTCTTGTGGCTTTAGGAAAATATCTTGCGCAAGCTTCATGAACACCCAACTCTTCCTGTAGAAATTCTATTTAAATTGGTCTGTGGTGTGATGCTTAAGCATTTCTTTTCACTATCTCTGCTCTGCAGTCTTTGCAAGGGAAGGAAAGCCAAGGAAATCAGTCAGCTTGGCAAAGGTCCCAAACAATAAACACGAACTTTCACAAGAATTTCCACCCATGTCACCTTAAATGGAAAAGGATCTCAGCTCCATGTTTACACACATGTATCCCACCTGAGGATGCATGTGTTCATCCTACATACTTTGGTGAGAGTCCCTTCATGCTCTAACTTAAGCTACTCTCTGGAGACACAAAAATGAATGACACAGTCCTTTTCCTGAAGGAGCTCCAAGACCAATGGAGAGACAGGCATGTAAAAGCTGATTATAAGCAAGTGAAGAGGTGGCACCTGCATGGCCTTGTGTGAAACCTGCAAGAGGGTATCTGATGGTCTGATGGTGGGAGGGGAGCTGTCAGACGGCTGTTGGAGGAGATGACCCTTGGCTCAGTGGAACAAGTCAGAATCTTGTGTGCAAGCTCACTGGTAGACATGCACAACATAAAATGCTCCAAACTCAGTAGATGAGTTAGGAAGTGGTTTTCATTATGAACGGTATTTTTAATCTTCCAAAAGCACATTTGTTTTGAGCCCTTTGCGTACCATAGACTTTGATAACCACAGAAGGATTATCACCTACACCAGAGCACTAAAACAGTTAAATGGGGCGACCTGTTCACAAATAACACCATGGGTAGGCTGTTTAAAGCCACTTAGGAAGTGGAGCAGATATGCTGTTTGTTATATTTATGAACTACCATTACTGAGCATTTATTGGAGCAGACCCTATGCTAAGCATTTTAAAAGTTATATTTCATTTAATCCTTACAACAATTTCATCAGGAGGGCCTTATCTGCACCAGCCTTTGACTCAAATATTGTTATGACATGCATTTTATTAAGAAGGAAATTGAGTATTGGAGACTTCAATATTTTGCTCAAGATGACACGGCTGATTAGTGGAAAAGATGGGATTCAAATTCAAGTTCATCTGCAGTGACACTACAGTATACCAAAATGTGCAGGGGTTAGCAGACTCTTTGAAAAGTGCTTTCTGAAAGAAAAGTCCTTCTTACTCCCTTCTCTTTATTTCTGTCTGGTATTCTATGCAAGAAATATCTGGTGTTTGGTGACATATACTTGAAAGGAATATTGGGACTAAAGCAACCTCTTCTATACTCTTTATATCCTGATTTCCACAAAATAAGGATTTTCCTCACCCACATAACCCCTCAGGTACTGCCTTGCCAAAAACCCAGAAGAAATGGTACCAACTAACCATGGACTGAGAACCTCTGCTCTTTATAAGTTGATAACCTCAGGTATTTTGCCAGAGTAACAGAAATTTGACTAACACAGAACAAAATAGACATTTCTCCAAACACATGGAAATGACCATCAGGTATATGAAAAGGTGTCCAACATCACTAATCACATACATGCGAGCACATACACTTCGCGCATATGTGTATCTACTATTCAACTACAATGAGTTTCTTATGAATTTGGTGAATACAGAATTTTTTCCCCTCATCTTTAACATCTGCTCTGGTTGTAGAGTCCTAGGAACTGTGTGTTCTGAAAGACTGAAAGGGACACCGAGACGTGGGTAAAGGTGCGTGCAGGCATCTGCAAGCTCTGCTGGGACAGCTAGCATGTGCTTTCATCTGGGTGCCAAATCCCCCGTGGACCCACAACCACTGCCTCCATCACCATACCTGACATTAGTGTCCCTCAGTGGACGCAGCTACCTTGACCTCAGGATCCAACTATTGTCGTTCTGATATTCTCTGCCCTTCCCACGCTCACTAAAGCCGACTCAAGTTTATCAGATGCACCACCCCATCTCCTCTTCCTTCCAAGGAGCCTTCTGTCCAGGCAGCCACGTGTTCTCTACTGCACAGCCCCAGTGGGACTGACACCCTCTCACAAGCACCGCAGCCTACAGCTCCTGAAAGGTCCTTGTGTTCAGGGGCCATCTCCAGGTCCTGCTGTCCCCAACACACACACCTCCCCAGGGATGTTACCCATTCCACAACTTTTCAATTTGAACAAAAATATAACAAAACTAAAGGACTAAGAGAGTCCATCCAAAGAGACTTGGAGAAGTGTTTTGGAAGTGGCTTCCTGAGTAGCTTCTCTGCTCTGAGGCTGAGTCACCCTGATGTCGCCCCGCTGAGCTCTTACACAGGAACGCAGATCCCAGCACAAAGGACAGGCCCAGGCACTGAGACCTCAGCCCCTCTCTGCCCCAGCGCCCCTGGGTCCTGCCAGTGGCTAGGTAATCCTGAACTGCATCTAAAGTCTCACACATGTGCTTAAACGCTGTTCCTTTGCTGTAACTATCTTAGTTATCAAAATGGGAATCTATGGAAATACATATGAAACAATAGATGACGATGAAATAAAGAAACGGAAAGACAGCCACACATAAAGTCCCTTAGGTGGAAGTAATCAAATCAAGTCCAGTTTTTAAATCCTCAAATAACTTTGTGATCCTGGCTGATGATAAGATGGCATTGTGCCACCAAGAGGAACAGTAGCCTCCTGGGGACGCGCTTTCCTCTGAGCCATCAAGAGGCAGGAAAAGGCACAGTGGAGACGGGGCTCTGAGGGACTCGCTTGTGCTTCTCCTCTTAAGGAACGTTCTCGTTTTATAACTGGGGTTTGTAGTTATTTAATAACAAAGAGTACAACTCTATACTTCCTCTATACTAACTGTCTCCCTTTAATATAAGAATTTCAAATTTTGTAACTCATCTGTTAATTTAAATTAAAAAAAATTCAGAAGAAAATTGTCTTGTTGACATGAAAACATAGATAAATATGTTTCTTTACAAATGATCCATTCTATACAGAAAGGCATTAAGAAAAAATGAAAACCACATATTAAGGAATCATTCTTAATGCATCAGCATACCTTCAAATTTTTAACTTCATATAATGATAAATAAAATTCAAGGCTTTATTTTGTTCTTTAGTTTAAAACTAAGCCGTATATTAAGGACTCCTTTTTTTAGGTTGGTACATTATACTTATATAGAAAAGTGGGCTTCAAGGTGCATAACTATACGTGCACGTAACGCAATCCCACCAATTTCAAACCCCAGTCCTCCCCTTCCTCACCCCACCTCCCTTCCCTCAGTCCCCTTCCTCTATACCAGCTGTCTCCCTTCTATTTTTAGGAGATTCCTCCCCACCTCCCCTTTATTCTTCCCTAGCAGCCACATATGAGGAAAAGACGTACAACCCTTGACTTTCTAGTCTGGCTTACTTCCTTAACATGATGCTCTCCAGTTCCATTCATTTTCTGCAAATGACATAGCCTAGTTCTTCTTGGACTGACTAAAACTCCAAATACCACACTTTCTTTATCCACTAATCTGTGGATGAACACCTAGGCTGTTTCATGGCTTGATTTGTGTATTGTGTTCCTATAGCACGGGTATGAATATATTTCTATAGTATGCTACCCTTAAATTAAATATTGAGGAGAGGGTAGCTGAGTCATATGGTGGTTCCATTTCTCATCTCCTGAGGAGTCTCCATACTGATTTTCACAGTGGCTCTACTAATTTGTAATCTTACCAAGAGTGCATAGGAGTTCCTATTTCTCCACATCTTCACCAGCATTATTATTATTGGTATTCTTGATGATTGCCATTCTAACCAGAGTGATACAATCTCAGTCTGTTTTGATTTACATTTCCCGGATGGCCAAAGATGTTGAATATTTTTGCATATAATTGTTGGTCATTTGTACTTCTTTTGAGAAGTGACCATCTAGTTCATTTGCCCTTTTATTGAATGGGTTGGGGTTTTTTGAGTATATAAAGGGAAACACTCCTATGTATAAACATAGCCAACAACACCTCAGTAGAACTTCTGAAGCTCAGGAAATAAAACCAAGGGTCAGTAAACAGGATGGCGTCAAATTTAAAAAAGATTCTGCCGAGAAAAGGAAGCAACTGTGCAAAGAGTAAACCTACAGAATGGGAGAAAATCTACCAGCCACCGTCTGGCAGAGGATTTGTATCTAGAATATAAGAAGAACTTAAAAAATCTCAACACCAAAAAGGATTTTCATGCTCATGTTTCATGTTCATGAATACGTCAGTATCTTCCTTTATAATGGCTGCATAGTGTTCTGTTGTATAAGGTACCACAATTTATTTAAGAGATCCCATAATCTTCATGATTTCTTAATACTATAAACAATGCTGTAAAGTATCCTAGGCTATTTATCTTTGCCTATATAGGTCTCATAATTTCTCTGGGAAAAATTAGTAGGAGTGGATTTAGTAGGCCTAAGTATATGTGCACTAAAAGCTAGGTGTGGTGGTACATTCCTGTAATCCCAGCTACTTGTGAGGCCAAGGTCGGAGAATCACAAATTCAGGACTAGCCTGGGCAACTTTGTGAGACCCTGTCTCAAAATAAAATAACAAGAGCTACAGGTAAGGTTCGGTGGTAGATCATTCATCTACTATGGGCAGAGCCCTGGGTTCAGCCTTACACCTCAAAAAGAAAAAGAAAGAAAGATAAGTATATGTACACTTAAAATACTGTTAGTCATTCAGTTTTCTTCCAAATAATGGAGTATATTTGAACTCTTGCCAAAATTGTATGGAGGGGCCAAACACCAGGAAAACCAACAAAACCCTGAAGGAGAGGAACAAAGCCAGAGGACTGATACCAGCTGACTTCCAGACTTACATGAATCTCCATTTATCAAGCTTGTGGTGCTGGTGAGAGAATAGACAGGTAAAGGAAGCAGCCCTGAGAGCTGAGATACAGACCCACAAGCCCAGTCAACCTATCTCTGGCAAAAGAGTAAAAGCAGTTCCGTGGAGCTAAGATAATCTTTTTAACAAATGGTGCTGGAACAACTGGACATCCATAATTTTTTTAAATAAAAATTAGACACAGAGTTGACGTGCTTTGCAAAATTTACCTCACATGGAACCCAGACCTAAACGTCAAATGCAAAACTATAAAACTCTGAGAAGATAACAGGATAAACCCCACCTGAGGCTTGGTGTTGACTTTTTAGGTGAAATACCAAAGCCCTAACCCATAAAACAAAAAGTTGATAAGCAAGACTTCATTAAATTTTTTAAAATTGAAACTACTCTGTGAAAGATAATGTTAAGAGAATGAGAAGCTAAGCTACAGACTGGGAGAAAATATTTGTAGACAACACATCTGATAAACAACTATGACCCAAAATATATAAACAATTCTTCAATCTCAACAATAAGAACATAAACAAATCCATTAAAAATTGGTCCATTCAATCCTCAGCACCACATATAAATGAATAAATAGAATAAAAGTATTTAAAAAATTGGTCCAGGACCTTAATATACACCTTATCAAATAAGAAAATAGAAAATAAGCACATGAAGCGCTGCTCCACATCCCAGGTCATCGGGGAAGTGAATTTCTTACTAACTCAGTGTTTATTGAGTACCTAGTCCTGGCCAGACACTGTTCTTGGCAAGGATATGGCAATGACCAAAAAATGACATCCCAAACTGCAGGGCCTTAGAGTGGTAAGAAAAACTGTCTTAAAATAGAAATTATGTGCTGTGTGATTGTCATTTTACAGATGATAAAATTGAAGATTAAATAAGTTGCTTTATCAAAATCACAGAGTAAATATCACAGCCAATTTTTAATACAAGGTTGATAAGTGATATTATAGCCCATTTTCTTTCCATGTCACCAGGCAAAGTTCCCAGACTCCATTTGGGTAAAAGATCAGACAGATTTTGGCCTCTTTGGACCGAAAGCACAGTTCATTTCTTGGTGTGCCTCCACAAAGCCAAGGGTGTCCCGCAACACCACAAAACACACATCACCTGGCACAAAGCTGCCCACGTCAGAGCAGTGGCAGTCCCAAGTGCTGTGTGTGGGTGATACCAACACCGCTGGGCTCTGGAGTCCAGGATGGCAGCTGTGATGTGATCATAGGGACGCTTGTCCTCTAAAAGACTGCTCCCTGTGCTGTCGCAGTTTCTTCAGGATGTCTGGGAAGACTGTGGAATAAGCGGAATGACAACACCCTTTTTGGCTCCAATGCATTACTTTAAATTTTAGTAACTACAGAGATGTGGACACGAAGGCCCTACACCACCCTACAACTAAGTAATTTGCCACCGACTAGCCTGTCTCCTAATTTAACTAACCTCTGTAAGCAGATGTGTCCTGAGAACACATTCATGCAAACTTCAGAAATGAGGCCCAAGACCTTACCCCCACCTTAGCAAACGGAACCCTGGGGACCACCTGGCCAGGTCCCTGCTTGCCACTCCAAATGGCCTCCTCCTATGTCCTTGTCCTAGGAAGCCTCAAAAATGTTGTCCAAGAAGAGTGCTTAAAATTCCTTTTCAGATTTGTGAATAACAGCAAGGATTAATGAGTTAAAATCACGCAGACAAAATTGTAAAGAAAATTAATGCTTCACATCAGAGAAATACAAATACAGCCATGAGCTGAGAAGAGGCTTCCCCCAAGGTTTACATATGAATTGGGACAATATTTTACACAACTACCTGTTTACAATGCACAGTGAAATAATAAAGAATATGTCGCCAGAAGCAGGTATAAGCAATTGCAATTTTAATAAAATATATGATACAGCAAAGAAAGACTATGAATAGTAAAAAGCAGAATTGTTAATGCAGAAAAGTGAATACACAATGCAATATAAGAATCTCTATATTATAATGATTGAGAACTCACAGGCAGACAGATTTGGTTCTTAATTACAATTCTGCCACTTACCCACTGTGTGAGCTTAAGCAAATTATTAGACTTCTACAATTCATCCATGCAAAGAGAATAATAGAAAAATTAAACAAGTTAGTGCCTCTGTGGTGTTTATATAGTTCCTGGCACTTAACAAATGCTATGTAAAATAATGCCTACTATTATTTTTATTACAACCAATAAGCTTGATATTTATTCTTTGGATTGAGACACTTAGAATCCTCCATTACAATGCCAATATCCCTAAAAGAGGTGGATATTGCAATAGCACTGTTGAGCATATGCTTTGCTTAAGGCAAATACCAAAAGACTAAATAAAGGGAAAGACAACCAATATTCTGAAGTGAGGAAAGGTAAGCTTCCCCAAGGTGACCTTGAGGTCAAGGGGCACACAGAAGCCCCTGGTTTCTAACTCTTCCCACTGGCACGAACATTGCAGAAGAATGACGATGGTACCAGCAGACCCCAGTCTTTGGCATGGGATTGTATTTATCAGCTTTTCTTCACCAACATACCTGACAAGAACTACTTAGAGGAGGAAAAGTTTATTTTGAGCTCACAGCCTCAAACTTTCAGTCAGTTGTCAGCCACCTCCGTTGCTCTGGGCCTGAGGTGAGGGGGAACATCATGGGGGGAAGGAAATGGCCTTGGAAAGCTGCTCAGCTCATGGCAGCCAGGAAGGGGACAGAGAGGGAGGCAGGGAGGGAGAGAAGCCAAGGACAAGATAGAGTCCCCAACGACACGCCCCCTGTGACCTCTTCCTCCACCATGTCCACCTGTCCACAGTTACCATGCAGTAGTCCATTCAAATTATTAGTCCATCCAATGAATCACTTTGCTGATGAAGCTACCTTCCTGATCACTGCCTGAAACATCCCCCCTCTGAACTTCACTGCATTGGGGATCACGCCTTCAAAACACGAGCTTTTCAATGGACATTGTGCATCTAAACCATAACAGGATTACACATTTCATTGCCTATAAAAATTCAATTATCACTAGGATTCCCTTTATATTACTAGGTTGGTCAACTTATAGTCCTCTCCTTTGACGATATTTAGTCTCCAAGGATTTCTTAAATAAAGGCACATTGCATACAAGGGGTCTGGGAAAATGGCCTCATTCATACTGACTCTGAGATGCCAACCGGGTGAGACATGACGGGAAACACTCTCAAACCACTGAATCAAGTCACTTGTAGGTGGTGTGTCCCTACTGATGTGGAAGAGGGCCGTCATCGCAGGCTGGGCTCTTAAGAAGCCCTAGGAGACAGACAGCAGGTGATGGAGCTAGAAAGAGAGAGGGAGGCACTAGAGACCATTTAAACTACGCCACAGTGGGCCTGGGCTTGGCTTTGGTCTGGCCACCGAGACAGGAGCAGCCAGGCAGCAGCTCCCTTCCTGATTCAGCGCCTAGGGGACTACACGGGAAGTCAGCTGACTGACCTGGCAGACTTGGATGATGCACTGAAGAGGCCTTTCCCAGGCCTCCCATTCTGGAAAAACCTGAGCCCCAGGGCTAACAGGAACCCAGCATCTTCCTCTCTAGAGCAGAGTCCCCTGCAGAACTTTTAGGAAACTCCATTTGGGACTGTAGGAAATTGGAAAAAAAAGAGCCTTAGCCGGGCACAGTGGCACATGCCTGTAATTCCAGCAGCTCAGGAGGCTGAGGCAGGAAGATCGGGAGTTCAAAGCCAGCCTCAACAAGAGAGGTTCTAAGCATCTCATGAGACCCTGTCTCTAAATAAAATGCACAGTAGGATTGGGGATGTGGCTCAGTGGCTGAGTGCCCCTGAGGTCAATCCCCAGTACCCTCACCTCTGCAAATAGAGAGAGAGAGAGACAGAGAGAGAGACAGAGAGAGAGAGAGAGAGAGAGAGCCAGCCTTAATCTCAGTGCATATCTATTTTAAATTATGAGTGTTGAAAATGAATATTTGATCAAAAATTACAAAAACAATATGTTACTAAACAACGATGATGGTGAATGGTCTACATACAACAAAGATAGATGATCCCATAAACAAAATACTAAGAAAAGATCAGGGAAGCCCCTGGGGTGGGTGGGATCTGTTTCTTAACCTGGGTGCTGGTTACAGCGACGTGTTTGGGTCATAAACATTTAACAGAGCTGTATGCTTTTGATATGAGCCCTTTCTCAGGTGTACTGTAGACCTCTTCATTTATGTTGCAATGTTGTTATTTTTGTGTGTGGTCCCTTTTTCTGGTGGGGGGAATCAGTGATAGGAAACTCAATTCAGCTACCATGCTAATGTCACCCTTATGATCATTTGAAAGGCATGAAAAATGAGACATAGCTATATACTCATGATCTGAGTTAAGACTCAATCCTTCTAAAATCCAAGTTCACTATTCTCATACCCAGTAAATACAATGAGGAAGAAGAGGGTAATTAAATTGCCCAAGTAAAAAAGTTAGTGTTTCTTTTGTACCTAGATAGTGAGCATTCACTCACTATCTTCCTGTGCCCCATCTCTGTCCCACATCCAGGGTTGGATTGTGTCCAGCAGGTACTTTCTGAGCAGGGATAGGCATGGAGTACAAACAGAGCCTCTTCTGGTTGATGAACAATGGGTGAATCAGTGTCTAATCAGATGAACAGGAATGTTTGGTAATAACAAGTTGCTTCTAAGGAAACTGAGTTTCTTGGCGTGTTGCTTGTCAGCATTACGAGGCTGAAGCTAAGCTTATCTTCCATCTGTACAAGTCCACCCTGTGGCACAAGTGTCCTGTCCATTCTCCTCTATGTGGCTGCTGCCTGGTTCATGAATCAGGACCCAGGTCACAGTGTCCCCTGGGTTTCTTCCCTGAGATTTACTTACGGGCAACATCTTCATGTGTTTGTGAACAGCCCTGGTTGGTACATGAGAGGGTCAACCTGGGGAATCGCTGGGGCTTGTGCAGGGAAGCCTGGCCTGGTCACTGCATTTCCACAGAGCAGGAAGGGGAGTGGTGGCCTGTAACCTCAGGGAAGCCTGCCAGAGGGCCCCCTCCCTTCTCTCTCTGCTCTGAGGAAGTGGCACAGCCTGGAATGGCACCACACAGGGCAGAATACAGACCCGAACCAGCAAAGCTACTGCCCCTGTCCCAAGGGCAGTTATTCAGCAGTACCACCAGCTTCTGTTGAAATTTTGGAAAGACTGAAACATGGTCAGAAATGAATGCTGATGGGATAACAGTCACTAGAGCATTGGCTGCCCCTCCACGACAGTCAGCCAATCTCACCAGCCTGCAGCAGTTCTCCCAAAGAAGAGAACATACAGGGGTGCTGCAGCAAGAGAAATTGAAGCTAGATACGGAACAACTTTCTGAATGCCAGGCTAATTACATGTTGAAACCATGTTGGGGGAGGTATTCTGTAGGGTCCTTCCTGAAGAAAGGAGGAAGCAAAAATGATATTGCAGTTAACTGGAACTTGGAGGGGTTTGGGTCCACCTGATCCTTGTTCTTTCTATCTTCCCTATAATGAAGGTTGCTGGATGAGAGAAGATGTTAGCAAGTTTTATTTTCAGGGCATGAAGGGTGCATTAGGTTTTGAACTGGAGTTAATTCTAACATTTATTAAGCACATGATGTGAGCACTTTTCAGGAGTTCATTATCTAGCTGTGACCATTCTTCAGGAATGGTATCTGGTAGTAGAACCATATAAATGAATAAGGACTATGTGACAAGTTGTGGTCATTACTATAATCCCACAGGCTGCTGCAGAATTTTGGTAGAGGGAGTGTTGCCCCAGTTTGGATATTTAGAAGAATTTCCCGAGTACATTAATCCTAAACTGGGTCTCACAGGATGGCCTAAACTTAGATGGAGACTGGGGAATGTGAAGGTAACAATAGCCCAAATAAAGATTCAGGGGAGGGGGGGATGCACCCAGTGAATTCAAGGAAAACCAACTGTGCTGGTGCATCTAGAACTCAGGGTCGGGGATCAGAGATTGATGGGTGATGCGCTGGCAGATGTCTGGAACCCAATGCAGTGTTGGGGGGGAGCAGTTACAGTTAAGGCATGCTGTGGTTTGGTCCCCAGGGCAATGCTGCTTAGAGTTGGGGGTTTGGGGAAATGATTGCACAATAAGATTTCTGATTCATCTGTTGAGAGACTCATAATTGGATGCAGTAGATTAATCCACTGATGAACTCATAATTGGATGGCATTTTGGGGAGGTGGTAGAAACTGTAGGAGGTGGGACTTTGTTGGAGGAAAGTGGCTTCTGGGGGATGCCATGGAAGGGTATACCAGGTCCCTGGCCCCTTCCTTGTGCTCACTCTGTCTCTCTGTCTCTGCCTCTCTCCTTCCCAGTCTCCATGAGGTGGGAAGCTTTGCTATGCCTGATGCTCTGCCTTCTCTCAGGCCCAAGGCAATGGAACTGGATGACCCTGGGCAGCAGCCTCTGAACCATGAGCCAAAATAACTCTTCCCCCTCTAGGTTGTTTCTCAAGTATTTTGTCACAGCTGACCAACACAGTGTGCTAGTCAGGCTTTCCAAGAAACAGAACTAGGATGAGTAGGCACTGGAGAAATGTGCAGGGAGAAATGCCTGTGAAGGGCAGAAGCCATGAAGCAGGAGCCACTCTCAGAATGGTGTGCCAGCATGACACCTGGCATGGGAGGAGAGGGAGGGAAGGAGGGGCTTCGGAAGCCCTGCAGACTGTTGTAGAGTCTGAGACAGTTTTGACCAGGCAGATGGGAAATCCTGGAGTTAAAGCTGTCCATTGGAGGAGTTCCTCACCCACAGGGAGCAGGGGGCTGCTCTAGTATCACAAGTGTCCCTATCACTGGCCAGGAGCAGCCTGGGGGATGTGCAGCTTCCCCTGGAAAATGGTGGTAGACCCAGAGGCTAGCTCCTGGGGCTGTGGGTCACTCTGCTCCAGTGCAGGAGATCCGACTGGTGGGTTTTCCTGGCTGCCATGGTGGGTCAGCCCACCGAGTCACTCCTGAGTGTAGAGATTCGAACAGACCCTGTTAAGGGTGATGTTTGCTTCAGTGTTTGGGAGGAAGCCTTTCTTGGTTAAGGAAAATCCCTCTTCTGGATCGCTGAATGTTCCTTTCCTTTTTAGAAATCATGAATTTTTTTTTCAATATTGAGGTAATTATGTTTTTTCTCTTCTAATCTGTTAATACAGTTATTTATGGTCAGAGACTTTTTCAATGGTAGTTCCACTGTTATATTTGAGAAACAAATCTAAACTGAGCTTGGGTTATTTTACATTTAAGATTTTTATACATATATTAATGAGTAAGATTATGCAATAATTTTTCTTTGTTGCTGAGTATCTAGTCTGAATCAAGAATATTTTTTGGCTCAGAATATTTGTAGAGTATCCTTTCTGTTCTTTCTCTAGAAAATGTTAAATTTACCTGGAAGAATCTGTTTTGGTTTGAATACTGCACAGTCATCTGAACCTATTGTTTTCTTTGTGAGAAGAGTTTGAGCTCCAGATTCTAAATATTTAATGGTTATGAGATTCTTCAGGCTTTCTATTTCTTCAGGAGTAAATCCAATAAGTAAAATCTTTTTGGAAGATTTATTTATTTTAGCTATTTCCACATATATTTTTTATTAAATTGTTAATGTTGTTTAATTAAAAATTACCTACTATGAGCTGGGATTGTACTCTGGTTGAGTGCCTGCCTTGCATGTGTGAGGCCCTGTGTTCTATCCTTAGCATCACATAAAAAAATAAATAAATAAAATAAAGATATTGTGTTCATCTATAGCTAAAAATATACATAAAAAACTACCTACTATATCGTTGGATATATATTTTGTACCATAAATTTTGTATATTTACTCTTTTTTTCTTATTCAGTCTAGCAGAGGTTTAGCTATGTTTTTATCTTTGTTGATCCTCTCTTGTATCTTGTTTGTATTTGTTAACTTTGCTCTTTATTCTTTTGACTTCTTTATGTTTATTCTATCATTTGTCTCTCTTAGAGTACTTAATTTTAGCCTTTTTTTGTTTTTCTAATAAAAGTTAAGACTTATAAAATTCTCTTTGTTCTTTTGCTGCACACCAAATTTTTGATACCAACTATTTTTATGATTAATCAATTATAATACTTTCAATTCTTCTTTGTGATTTTAAAAGTGATTTATTTTATTTTAGAAAAATTATACGTGTTTCTCATTTATAACATGTTGTTTGGAAACACATGCACATTGTGAAATGGTTAAATCACACTAAACAATGTATATTACTTTACATATCATTTTTGTAGTGATATCTTTGTGCTTTTAAAAATTGAGTCATTTAAATATTTTTAAATTATTAAGTATGGTGAGAATTTAAATAACTCTTCTTATTATTAACTTATAACAAATACAGAAAGCTTTGATCTGTATGAATAGTAATGACGCTTGCTTTGCAGTCTATTATATAATCAATTTGTTCGAGTTCCATGTGTAGTAGAATTGGTTAATAGTTGAGTCAAGCAGTCACTACTGTCTAAGTAATCCAGAGAAGAGGATAGGAATTTCTTGAACATATTGTCCTAATACCGTTTTACATATTGTTATATTTAATCCTCACCAAGATTGCGTGAAGCAGCTATGATCCTTCACACCTTACAGATGAGGTACCTGAAAGTAAAAAATAAGCTTAAGTCTGGTATTTGCAAAGAATGGAGCAGTAATGTCTTCAACATTGACAGCTAGACCTTCATAATGACCTGGAGGAAGGGCTCCAATTTAGGAATCCCCAGTCCAAACAGTAGCACAGGGTGAGCTGATTGCCAGGCTGCAGCCCACCCAGTTTCACTTCACCCAAGGGCCCTCTACATATGTAAACACCCCAGTGTACCAGTGTAGAGGGCCAAGCTCTCTCCAGATCCTGAAATGGGCACTGAGGCCCGGAGGTGCATGCACTGGGGCACAGCCTGTCCACAGAAGACCAAAGAAGAGGCCAAGACAGACTCTGAGACAAACCTGGGACAGGTTGAACATCACGATCTACAAGGGAGAGCCCAGGCCACAGAAGACAGCTTTCCATGAACCTCCCACACTGTAGGAAAGGGCCCAGCCGGAGGACCAGAGCAGGGACTTGCAAAGCATGGGCTCCTGAGCAGGGACCACTCTTGCTCAAGTCAAAGGCAGTATTAGAGCAGTTGACTGATGCTCCTAAGACCACACTGCAGCTAGGAGCCAGAACCCAGATGGAGTCAATTATCATAGTGATAATTATTATGGTTACAGTGGTACCTATCATACACTAAGTGCTTACTATTTCCATTTACTCTTGTATATACTTTCTGTGTACTAATTCAATTAATCCACGTAACTTCCACGTGAGGGATGTTGTAGCATTGCCACTGTTTTAGAGGAGGAAACTGGCATGAAGAGCTTAGGTAATTTGCCCAAGGCACACAGTACAGTGAAGCCACCATGTCACTTAATTTGCTCTTAAATCTCAAAGAGATGAGGACACTTGAAGTCATAGTCATCAAGAATTACAGCTGGAAGGAAACAAATATAATCTAGTTCTCCTCTTCCCATGACAGTTCAGGAGACAGAGGTCCTGATTTGCTTGTGGGTGTTATTGCACATGAATCTCCAGTGCATATATCATCTGCTGAAGAGGAGAAGCCTGATGTCTTCAAAACTGAGCTCTTAAGAGTACTGCAGAGTGTAGGAATGAGCAGTGGTCTCTAAACTCTGGACCTTAAATTTTCTCACAATAAGGAATCTTTTTCTTTAAGCATAAACATTTATTATTGCTCTAAGCAAGACTAAATCTCTGGAAACAATTAGCCTATGGAAGGCAGTATGGTCAGAAGCAGCACTCAGACATGCACACTTTGCTCTGCTCTGCTGTGGAGTCTTCCTGGCTCCCGAAGGCCACCTGCCACAAGACCTGTGCTATACAAAGGGTAGAAGAGTGAACACGGAGGTCAAAGAGCACAGCCACACACCTAGTTCCTCTACTTTTTTCAGTAACTGGGTAATGACATTTTTCAACTTTAGTAAGTATTCCTCAGGGTAGATAAGCTAGGAGACCATCGCTGTGGGTATGAGCTGCAGAAGGAAACACTGATTTCTCTACAATGTTGCCATAATGCTTTGGAAGTAATAAGCAAAACTGTGCAGGTCATGTACATCATCTGCCATGCACTCTGCCTGTTTCCTCTAAATCCACGTAAAACAAATTGTATTCAAAGGTTATGGATTTGCTCCTTGTGAGTACAAAGCCAAAGAGCATGAGCAGAAGACAAAAGCATGGAGAAGGACTTATGACCACCATGAGTAGGAAGCACCAGAGTTCTCAGCAAAGCAGTGCCCTCCCTGGAGAACAGAAGCAGGGGGTTCTATTCCGGGAGCCTGTAGAGACTCACTTTAGGGGCAGGCGTGTTCCTGAGCATGCTTGGTTTAAGGTATGCATTTCTGGACAGGCTCATCTTGTTACTGGGAGTGAAGTTACCACTACTTGGCTCTACAAAAATTTGGGAAACAAAGGCTGTGAAGGAAAACAGCTTTATTCAAAACCAGCCTTGAGGAAGATAGAGGAGGCCATTCTTTCTCCAAGATCCATCTTGCAGCAGCTGAGGTGTACAGACAGCTTTCATCAGAGGACAGGTGGATGGTGGGACAAAGGGCCGGAAATGTACATGTGCAGATTCAGTTGGGCTGTGCTAATCAGAAACATGTCACAGTTCATTTCATTAGTACCTGGGGCTAGGCGGAGGCTTCCCGTGTCCACTCTCAGCGGGAGGAAACTCCACATGCCAAAAAGCAGTTATCAGGAAGTTCTGTTTAAAGTTGCTTTTAGTTTTAAAGGGGCTGTGTTTCAGTTTGCCCCTGTTTGGGTTATCCCTCCATCCTGCGGCCTTGTGGTGTCATGTCACCTGGCAACAGTTTATTGTTGTATTGGTGTGTAGATCCCATCATGGAACTCCACCGTGTAAGGATCCAGATACTTGTTCCTAAAGGAAACAAAGCCTGAAATATTTAAAAGCTCTGAAAGACAGAGAATAATAAGAACAAAGCAAATCCAGTCAGCATAGTAGATTTGAATTGATAATCTCTTTAATTCTAATATATTTATCTAATCAAAGAAAACCAACTTGTCTCTAGAAGTAGTCTGTCAGAGATTTGTATCAAAGACTGTCTGTTAGCTAGCGACCTGATACACACTAAGGTTAATTTCATTGTGTAGAAAACTAATCCTCACATTTTCATCTTTAGAATTTAGGTACATTACATGGAATTGTAAAAGAAAAAAAAATTTAATACAGGCTATAAGAATCAATGTTTATTTACCAATTAAGAATACATACATATATGTATGCATGGGTATGTGTGTATATATTTAAATGTTCTTTGTAAGCCAAGTTGCAATGCATACAGTATAACTGAGAACCCCCTTTTAAAATAGCCAGTCTTGAACATGTTTTATACCCAAACTTTTAACCTTAAATTCTTCTTGAGATAGCAGATGAATAAAGTTTGCCCCTTAACTAGAGACATGGCTCATGTTATCTAAAATGACAAGAATAATACAGAAGATTATTATTACATAGAGAGCTTAACAACCTACCAAAAAGATTTAGTTGCCTTGACAGTATGTCAAGATAGTAATCATGATTTACACCATTGTATCCAGACTATGGGGTTTTTAAAGTGTTAGATATTTGTATCAATAAAACAGATCCCAGGGATCCAAGATTGCAGGCTAGAGGGAGGAGCATTGGTCACTCCATGACCTGGGAATACTGCTTCTCTGGGAGTGATAGAGGGACCCCCCCAGCTGCTCCCGAGCAGGGTTCCAGTTCTAAGCATCAGAGCAGAACCCCCAACTACTCGCCCACACAGGGCTCCCGGGTGCCTGAGCGGGACCACTGGAATCAGCACCCACACAGGACTCCTGGCCATCCTCCTGAGCAAGAATCCCAGACGCTGATCCCATGCAGAACACTCGGCTGCTACCCACACACAGGAACTCTGGCTGCCACTCCTGTGTGGACCCCCATTTACCAATGTGGGACTCCCCAGATCACCTCCATCTTGGGATTCTGCGGCCACTGCCATAGTCTCCAAGTAGGGCAGCCTGCCTGCACTGGAGACATTGCACAGGAACTGAAGACAGCCGACAGCCACAACCCTGCACGCCACAGAGCTCATCTCTGAACACGTCACCCAATGCCATTGCCTAGCCCCCACAACCCAACCCAACTCCCATTGCTGAAAGCAGCCGTCTCCATCTTGGGTCACCTTTGTTGTCATCTTTAGTTGGGGCAACTCCCAGTTTGGAACACCGGCTGGGCAGGTACCTATAATCCCCAATTCCCCGCTCTTCCCAGCAGCTGTTAACCCAGCATAGTGACTTCCCAGTACAAAATAGCTCTACAAGACAGGTGCGCAGCCCCCAGAGCACAACCCACAAGACCTCTGGAAACAAAGGTCCCTGTTAGGAAGTAGAAAGGGAGAGGGTGAGTGAGATACAGTTTAGAGACCAGGAACTGTGAGGTCTACAGGCGATATAAGGAGATAAGACACAAGACCTTTATTTTATTTTTTATGTGGTGCTGAGGATTGAACCCAGCACCAAGTGCTCTGCCACTAAGCTACAACCTCAGCCCCGAATCCAGGGACTCTTTACCACTGAACTGCAATCCCAGACCTTTTTATTTTTTGAGACAGGGTCTCACTAACATGCTAATGCTGGCCTTGAATTTGCAATCCTCCTGCCTCAAACCTCCTGAATCACTGAGATTATAGGTGTACACCACCACACCTGGCTAATACTCATTATTTTTCAAGACTCCTGTCTATAAGAGAGACATACATCAATCCTTAAAAATCTTTTAATGTAAGATTTTAACAATAAACTCCCAAACTTAAGAGATTCAAGATGTTAGATTAGAGGAAGTTTGACTTTCCAGTCTCTCTGTGGCTCAGAATCCAAGCAGCAGGTGTACTAGTTCTCAGTGAGGTGGGTGAAAAAGGGAATGCATTGAAATTCAATATTGGACAGAGACTCTTAGAGACCCAGAAATTCAGACGCATTGAATAAAGGACATGAAAGAGTACACTGGAGCCAAGCCAGCAGCGGCAGCCCTGCCAGTCACATCAGGGGGAGGGATACCATAAACAGAAAACAAAAGAAAATGGGCACAGAAAAACCTGTAGAACAGAAAAGCAGCCTGAACTTAGCTGGTCTGGAGGCTGCACTCCTATTTGAAAAGTGTTCTGTTTCTCAATTGGCAAGTGGAGAGGTGAGGTAGGAGCCATCTTGAGGCCACACTGCAGCTTGCTGCCGGGGAACCAGGAAACCCTAGCAAACACTGCCATGCTGTGCTGGCAGGTGCCAGCCGTGTGGCCAGGAGTACCTAGCAGAAAGTGAGTGAAGCAGGCCCAGAGCCTGGACCCAGGGGATTGAAGTCTGAGACTCGGAGGAGAGTATAACTCACTTTCCCTTTGAGTCCAGCTGCTGAAGAGGGTCTGAACTCATGGGTGTATGTAAACATGGGGACTGAGCCTGGGAAGGCCACACTTGTGGGTGTTGAAACGTGGGAGGCCTGTTGAGGGTTGACTCCCCTGCCCTACAAGTGCAGATCTCGGGAGGCCATTGAGATCTAGATGCCCAGTAGAGATTGGCATCTGCCTGCCTAGGGCTGTGCTGATCTAATCTCAGAGCAGAAAAGATAACACCAAATCCAAAGGCCTGAATAAAGCTAAATTCCAGCCACAGGACCTTTCAATTAGAACTGTGCAGCAACCCTGCCCTGGGAGTGCACCAATCTGTTCTGTCCAGACCACACTCCAAGTGACAGTACTTCCCATTATGTCCTACCTTATACCAGCCTCAGCTCCAGGCCTGTCCAGCCAGCAGCTTAGTGAGTAACTCAAAAAGAGGAAGGGGTTAACAACCCCCATCCCTGGTTCTTAGGGGTACATAGCTCAAGAAAAAAACAGAAAAGACAATTCTGGCATCCATCCTTGCCACAGTTCTGACCACCTCAGTGGAGAAACCATTTCATGTTTGATCAAGATTGTGAGTGTGTGTTGTTGTTGTTGTTGCTGTGTTGACTTGCTTATGGAGTTATATAGCTAGATAAGTTTCCCTTTTAATCATTTTTATTTGTTTTGCTGTTGTTGTTGTTTGTTTCATTGTTTTGTCTTTTAGGGTTAGAGGTATTATTTATTTTTTCAGTTAATTGCTTTTCTTTCTCTTCTTTCTTATCCCTCTACTGGCCAAATGCTCTTGTTCTCTCTTTCTATTTACTTTGTTCCTCCTATTTATTTTTTCTCCTCTGTCTTTATAGCCATCACTTGCTACATCTCTTCTGCTTTCTCTCAGTTCACAATTTTGAACATTCTGACCTTTTGTCCTGCCCTGCCATTCATGTTGTTGAGGATGGCACAGTAGACCCCTACTGTTCACTCTAGTGCCAGATCTAGTTCAAAACTATTATTGTTTCTGCTGTCAATTTCTGGTCCCACCATTCCTGGTTTTGTTATAATTAGTGTTTAGCTATTATAGGAGGCACTAGGAATTTATATTAATATTGTAAGTTATTTGCTGCTATTATTTGTCCCTTCCCCTTCTATGAGGTGCTGGGAATCTCCTGGGACACTACAAGTTTCAAGGGTAGAGACTTTGCTGCTGAACTTCACCCAAAACCCAGCCAAGAGATAGCACCTTATTCCCCACACAAATTAACCATACTCAAATTTCAAAGACACTTGAATACAAAGAATAGGTTAGACAAAACCCCCAAACCAATGACCAGGCCCCAAGTAAGAATGGCTCGGTGGGGCACTCAGGTCCCACTCATGGACATTATTCGTACAGTAAAAACAGAATTAGTATAGCCTATGGAAACCACACCTATGAACAGTCTCAATTAAGGCTGTTACCATTCCTTTGTAGAATGTACAGAGTTGTTAACTGAAGAACAGCAATCATGACACGTGTGCCTTGCATAGCCTGCTGTATACAACACAATTGCCAGATCAAAAAGAAAGATCCCACTCCTGTGAGACCAACCAGGACAGTGGTATCCTCAAGCTCTGACACAATACAGACTGTATCAAAATACACTAATCATTACCAAAAAAAAAAAAAAAAAAAAGCAAGGAAACTATACTATAAAATCCACTTGGAAATACATTGAAAATTTCACAACACACACACACACATACACAATATACCTTAACACTTTGCCAAAAGAAGGCTGCATCCCAAAAAGGTCTATACCTAAGCATAGAAGAGAAACATATTCCGACAGATGCACAAAACCCATCACAGGAATATAAGAAATATGAAAATACAAAGTAACATGACACCAGCAGCTGACTCCAAGGTATTTAAGTGGAGGAAATACCTGATAAAGAATTCAAAAGAATTATTATAAAAAAAATTATCAATGAATTCCAACAGAACACTTAAAAATAACTGATTCAATTAAGGATGGTAGTACAGGTTAAGAATGAGAAATGCAATGAGATAGAAACGTTGAAAAAGCAAACAAATCTTTGAAATGAAAGGTACAATAAGTCAAATAAAATGTTCAGTTGAAAGTCTCTCTAATACAGCAGACCACACAGAAGACAAAGTGACTGACTTGGAACACAGACAGTATTAAAGAAAAGAAAATAAACAAACATGGCCATAATATATAAGAACACTGGGACAATATTAAGAGACTGAATTTAAGAATCACTGTAACCAAGAGGGTTGAAAATGTAGGCAAATGGAATGGGTTAATTCAGGGAAACAGTAACAGAAAGTTTCCCAAACCTTGGGAATGAAATCAACATCCAAACACAGGAGGCATGCAAAACCCTAAATAGACAAGATCAAAAAGCACTCCAGCTGGGCATGATGGTGCATGCCTGTTATCCCATGGCTCTGGAGGCAGAGGCAGGAGGATCACAAGTTCAAAGCCAACCTCAGCAACTTAGCAAGGCCTTAAGTAATTCAGTGAGACCCTATCTCAAAATAAAATATAAAAAAAAGGGATAGGGATGTGGCTCAGTGGTTAAACTCTCCTGGAATCACTCCCCAATAACGAAAAAATAAGGACTCATGACACAATATAATTTAAATTCCCAGCATACACAACAAAAACAGAACTTTAAGTCTCAGAAGAAAAATGTCAGGTCACATTTAGAATCTATCCAATCAAAATTACTGCTAATTTCTCAGTACAAGCTCTAAAGTCCAGGATGACTCAGAATGATGTACTCCAACCTCTGAAACAAAATAACTGTGTCAAGTTTGTTATATCCAGCAAACCTATCCTTTAGAATTAAAAAGGAAATTAAAAAAAACCTTCCAATATAAGCAAAAGTTTAAAGAATCCAGGAATACTACTAAGTCACTACTACAGAAAATACTTAAATAAATATTACACAATGAGAAAATCAAAAACAAACTCCAGATCTTGCAAAGGGACAAATATTATTTGAAGAGTAGTAAGCAAATGAAAACTAAAACCAAATTAAAGATTAGAAATAAATCAAAATAGCAGGAATTAATAAACATCTCTATATAATAACCTGACTCTAAATGATCTAAATGCTCAAATTAAAAGACACAGGCTGGTAGAATGAACCAGAAAACAAGAACCAACCAACTTAAGTTGTTTGTAAGAGACTCACCTTAGGCAAAGGTTGAAAATGAAGGGATGGAAATTGATATATTGTGCAAACACAATTTTAAAAAAAACAAGCAGTAGTGGCAACTCATAGATAGCTTGAACTCAAAGATGACTTCAAGCCAAAATTAATCAGAAGAGACATAGAAGGTCACTTTATAATGGTAAAGGGAATAATCCAACAAGAAGATATAACAATAGTACATATTCATTCTTCAAATGTTGGTGTGCCTAATTACATAAAACAGACACTACTTAACCTAAAGACTCAGATAGACCCAAGTACAATAATATTAGGTAATTTCAACATACCTTTCACCAATAGATAGTCATCCAGACATAAACTCAGTTAAGATTCTTTTCACCTAAAAAGTATTACAAATCAGACATCTACAGAATATTTCATCAAATAACAGCTGAATTAACTTTCTTCTCAGCTACTCCTGGAATAATCTCCAAAACAGATCATATTTTTAGCCATAAAGCAACTCTTACTAAATAAAAAAAAATCAAAATAATCCCTTGCATTTTATCAAATCATAATGGAATAAAATTAAAAATCAACAACAACAAAGCTACAGGAAGTATATGAACATGTGAATTTGAACAATTCATTTTTTAAATTATGGATAGAGGAGATCAGGGGAGAAATTTTAAAACTCTTAGAATCAAACAAGAATAGTGACACAACGTAATAGATGTGCTAGGATACTATGAAGGTGGTTCTAAGAATAAATTTACAACTATGAGTATTTACATTAAAAAATCAGGAAGATCCCAAATTAAAAAAAAAAAAAAACTACTGATGCATCACAAGGCCTTAGAAAAACAAGAAAAAAAAAATCCAAAACCAGTAAAAAGGAAGGAAATACTTACAATTAGAGCTAAAATCAATAAGAGAAAGAATTTAAAAATAATACAAAGAATCTATGAAATAAAAAAAGTTTTTTTTTTGAAAAGAAAAAAAAACAAGATTGATAAAGCTTTAGCCAAACTAACCAAAAGAAAAAGAGAAAGACCCAAATTAATAAAATTAAAGATAAAAAAGGAAATATTACCACAGACATCACAGAAATTTTAGAGCATCATTAGGGACCATTTTGAGAAATTATACCCCAACAAATAGAAGAAATGGATAAAATTCTAGACTCATATGATCTACCAAAATTGAATCAAGAGGAGATAGAAAAATTAAAAATTAAACACGTTGATAACTAGCAATGAGATAAACCAGTAATAAAAAAAAATTCCAAAAATAAGAACCCAGGACCAGATGGATTCTCAGCTGAATTCTACCAGACCTATAAAGAAGCACTAAGGCCAATGCTCCTCAAATCATTCCACAAAATGGAAAGGAATGGAACACTTCCAATTCATTCCATGAAGCTAGTATCATACTCATACCCAAACTAGATAATAACATATCAAGGAAATAAAACTACAAACCAATATCCCTGATTAATTTAGATGCAAAAATCCTTAATATAATATTAGTAAATAGTATTCAACAACATATTAAGATTTTACTTCATGTAAAAGTTGGTTTTACCCCAGAGATGTAAGGATGTTTTAATCTATGGAAATCAATAAATGTAATTTATCACATAAATAGAATTAAGGACCAAAAAATCTTAGTCATCTCAATATATGCAAAGAAAGCCTTTGACAAATTTCAGCATCCATTCACAGTAAAAATACTGAAGAAAAACTAGGAATAGATGAACCTAGCTCTGCATCATAAAAGCTATATATGAAAAACCCAAAACCAACATCATAGTAACTAGGAAAAAAATGAAAGCATTCCCTTTAAAATCTGGACCAAGACAAGGATGCCCACTATCACCACTCCAATTTATATATTACTAGAAATTCTAGCCAGAGCAGTTAGGCAAGAGAAGGAAATAAAAAGGATAATAATAGGAAAGGAAAATGTCAAACATCACTGTTTGCAGATGATATGATCCTATACTTAGAAGGGTCCAAAAAGTTCCACCAAAAGACTGCAAAATAAATAAATTCATCAAAGTAGGTTACAAAATCAACATACAAAAATAAATAGCTTTCCTATATACCTATATGATATCTTCTGAGAAAGAAACCAGGAAAACAATCCCATTCACAATAGCCTCAAAACAATAAAGTAAAATATCTACGAATAAGTCTAACCAAGGGGCTGAAAGACTTCTACAATGAAAACCATGGAACATTGAGGAAAGAAACTGAAGAAGACACAAGAAGATGGAAAGACTTCCCATGTTTATGGATACGCAGGATTAACATTGCTAAATGGACATATTACCAAAAGCAATATACAGATTCAATGCAATCCCCATCAACCTAGCAATAACAGTCTTCACAGAACTAGCAAACACCACCCTCAAATTCATTTGGAAGAATAAAAGACCCAGAATAGCTAAAGCAGTTCTAAGCAAACACACACACACACACACACACACACACACACACACACACGAGCTTTATTCAGTCATTAAGAAAAATGAAATTATGTCATTTGCAGGAGAATGGGTAGAACTTAAGAACATTATGTTAAGCAAAATAATTCAACTCAGAAAGTCAGGGTTTGTAGGGTTTCTCTCACATGTGGAACTAGAGAGGAAAAAGGGAAAGAAGCCGAGGTGGGCTATCATGAAAACTGAAAGGAGTCCAGTAAAGTGGAAGAGAGGCCCCAGGGGAGAGAGGAGGAAAAGCAACAGGGCAGACCTGGGGATTCCGCTGAAGGATTCATATCGGTCTATTGTGCACATTTACCAATATGTAACAAAGAGTCCCACCGTTATGTATAATTATAATGCACAAAAAATAAAAGCATTAAAAGACATTACTATCCTATGTCTTTAGGTAGAAAATAAAAGACATTTAAAAGTAATACAAATCCAGAAGAAGTAAACAGATATGAAATCAAATTAGAAACATAGATCTACATTCACTGCCAAAAGAAATAGTCCTTTTTCTAGTGAAAAAGATTCTACAACATTTAACTGCAGCAAACTAGGCTCTGGATATCATCAGAGCACAAGAGACATTTAATCACTTTGAGGGGCATTTTATAAAAGAAAGAAGTGAAACACTTCGCTGATTAGAAAAGTAAAACACAGGTAGTTTGTACAGAAACCATAAATGGAAAGTTTCTGAGTTGTTCTACAAGCGACACCACATAAACTCATTTTCTACTCTACATTAAAAAAGGGACTGATGTTTGTTTCCAGAGAATTTTTTAGAAGGAACGTTAAAATCAAATGAAAACAGGCTTGCAATTAGTTTTCACTGGAAGCTAATTAACATTCATTTCATTTTTTAAGCAATGACAAACAGAGTCTTTAAATTAACATGAATCTTTTTTAATAAGGGTGTTTTGAAAATAAAACAAAATAAGCAATTTAAGTACATAGAATCAAAAAGTGTAGTAAACAAAGTAAACAAAATAGGAGTTCATACTAAAGTTATCCTGGGTATCCCAGGGAGAGAGATTTCGAGGACCCTGGGCTGTTTGCTCTGGTATGTTTTAATTAAGTTTTGCTTTTTTTTTTTTTTTTTTGAGGCTTTTCTGATGACTGAAGAAAGAGTCATGCTAATGAAATGTCAAAAGTGTTGGTCAGTTAAATATGCTGCTTTTAGGAAGTCCTCCCTAATGTTTCACTATGAGCTGAAGATTCCTTCTTTGCATCTAAGAAAGCCCTATACACCAAGGGATATGTGTGCCAGCTCAAGGTACCGGGGAGACCAGGCCATAACTACTTACTCCTCCTGGACAAGTGGCCGGAATGGGGAGTGGGGTATGTTCCTCTGAAGATTTATGCAGATAAGTCTGTCCTGCAGCCATCACATTTTGTCCTTTTTCAAGTCAGTTGTCAAGTAACAAACAAAACAGCTGCCTGAATCAGAGTGTGCTTTTAGATGTACAGACATGCAGTGTTACAGTGGATACTAACTCCTTTTTAATCATGGAGAAAAACAAGAAATGAAACCAAAATCAAACCACATGGTTCCCCTCAAAAAGACAAAACATCTGGGAATTTGGCTGTCAGCATTTTATACACATTCCCAGGTGAAGCCCCCAAATGGCTACCCAATGGAGGGTGAAGGGCTTATTTCAGGTGCTAATAGTGCAGATCAAATTCTCAGGGGCACCCTACAGTGGCTCTCCAGGCTGGAACCCATCTGTTTTCTGAAACCTTCCTCTTTCACCAACAAAACTGTACAGGCATTTGATGCTGCAGCAGTAAAGAAGGGAGTAACTGGGATGGAAGATGTCCAGGCAGCTCCTGGGATTCCCCGGAAATTCCCACTGCACTTTCCTCTAGCCGTGAGCAGTCCACCCCCTTCTTCCTCAGTGTCATTAGTCTCCTCTGTGGAGACTGCTGGGCCCAGGGGTGGGGGACTCTTTCTCCCTGATGCTTAACAAAAACTATTACTGGGAACAAAGTTTCCACCACTGGACTCCACTAAAATTCATCAGACAAATTTTGGTGAAGAAAAATAGGCATATTCAAAGTCGGCCTTGAGACAGGGAGGGTCTGTCTCCAACCTCAGTCTCTGGGGGGCTCAGCTGTGTGAACATCTTGTATAAGAGAAGGGGAGTACAGGGGGACAGGAGGCAGGAAAGGGCCATACATAGATGCAGTGGGTCTGCCAATGAGAAACTTGACACAATGCGTTTCCTGGGCACCTGCGGGGGTTCCCTGGTGGCTTCTCAGTTTCCATTCTCAGCAGGAGGAAACTCCAGATGCAGAAAAGCAATTATCAGGAAGCTCCCTTTAATTTTAAAGTTACTTTGAATCATAAAGGGCTCTATTTCAAGCTCAAGGTCATAAAGCACATAGTAAAAGGTTAAAATGACAGACACATTAAGGTAGTGGATGCCAGTGTTTCTGGGCATGCTCTATTTGACATGATCCAAGTTTACCCAGGAGCCCAAATGGGAAGAGTTAGAGTGATCTCATGGTCCTGAGGATCATGGCTAGATCTTCAAAATTTTCCACAAAAGTTTAGGTGAAACAAAGGAAAAGACACTATGAAGGTGCATTAATGTATGAGCTTGCCCTGAAGGTGCCCTGGCTTAGTAGCCAGCACAGTCACACAAGTGAGCCCAGCGGACAGCACTGGGCTCCTCAGCACTGACCCGGGACTGCCAATCTGCATGAGGGTGTTTTTTTAATATTTAAAAAAAAATTAGTTGTTGATGGATCTTTATTTTATTCATTTATTTATATACAGTGCTGAGAATGGAACCGAGTGCCTTACATGTGTGAGGCAAGCACTCCACCACTGAGCCACGAGCCCAGCCCAGCATTAGGGTTTGATCAAAGTAGCACTGACGAAACTAAACTGAGTTTGCTTTCTTTTGAGAGGTCAGAATTGATTCAAACCCACATTTGTGAAAGCATTTAGACCAGGAGCTTTTCCCATTCCAGTCTCTAACTTATCTTTGTGAGTTCATGGGCATTTTGATCATATCCTTGACTCATACTTTTGTTAAGAATAAAAGAGGGGCAGGAGTTGTAGCTCAGTGGAACAGCGCTTGCCTAGCACGTGGGAGGCATATAAATAAATAAAAATAAAGGTTCATGCACAACTAAAAAAAATAACAATAGAAGAGATAAGTTCACACTGAAGAAAAACAGCAAAGGAGGGGCTTTCCTGAAACATTTTCATAACCCATATTTAACCAGAGTCTGTTTTGTTTTTCATTTCTGAATGTCTGAGTCAACCCTTCAGTGCTTTTTACCTATGTCTACATTTGTTTCTTTCTCTCTTCTTTCCTTCTCATGACCTCACAGAAGCTAAGTTTCCTTACACAGACACCTCACTTCCACACTAGCACTCCTTCAGTTCCCCCCACACTGTGGACTCTCACCTCTCCCTTGAAGGCTTCTCAGGAAAAGGCAGCTTTCTCCTGAAGCCTTTGGAGGCTGACTAAGATCAGTTTCAGATAATCATAGTTTTAAATGACCACACTCTTATCATCACCATGGAGACGACTACTGCTAATCCATCAGCACTGGACACACCACTAGCAGAACTGCACTAGGACAAGCTCTGTGCCCAGATGCAGGGAAAGCCCAGTCCAGCCACACTCTGTTCAGGGCCCCCAAGGAGGCTGCGTGCCTCAGGAGATGTTGGGAGCCCACGAGATCAGCAGGACCACGGGACAAAGGAGGTGGAGTTTCGCGATCACTCCTGTTTCCCTGTCCCTCTCATGGGTTGTGGCTGCTTGGTGATGGCAGATTTTCTTCCTGTCTGTTCCATGGCACTTGTGGACAATGGCCAAGTCAAGAGGGAGAAGAGAGGCAGCCAAGAGGCACGTCAGCTGTCAGAGAGCAGGAACTGGGGGAAACATGGACGCCTGCGGATAACTTTCTAGACCACACACATCTTACTCCCCAAAGCAGTCTCCACTGGGGTCCTTGGCCCTGATGTCCCAGTGAGGGCTGCCAGCACAGGCAGTGAGTCTGTGCAGGTCGTGCACTGCACAACTTCAGGGTGCCCCGGGAGCCACATGAATGTGGATGACACATCCTTGCAGCTGTGCAAGATGGAGAGCCTCTGGCACTAGCCCTTGCTGTAATGCAGAACCTGAAATGACTCTGGAAGGGAAAGTGCAATCCTTACCCAAAGCTGCTTCTCTTAAGAGGCACAAAGTCATAGCAAGGCTGGTCTGGCCATGGGGCAAGGAGGTATTTCTGACTAGGTTCTGATGGGGCCTGTTCTCTCCTGAGAATCCAGCCCTGATCAGGTGAAGTCTCATCACATGCCATGGAGAGAGGTTTGCTGCAACTTGCCCTAAGGGCGCACTTTCTGATGCTCTCTCTGATTCATTTGGACACACATCTACCGAGGGTCAAGCAACCAACTGGACTTTCTGGAGATCTGGCACAATCTCTGCCTTTAAGGAGCATCCAATTTTATTGGAAAGAAATCAGAACATATTACAATTTAAAAAACAGACTGAGTTAGAAGTTTAGATCATACTTAAGTCCAAAATTGCCCGGTACAGACTGACCTTGTAGAGGGACGCCAGGGAGGGGAGACTGCCTCTGGCTGGCCAAGGTGAGAGCTAGTGAAGAAGGAGGGCGAGGGGGGTGCTGCCAGGAGTCTAAGGGCTGGAGCAGGAGGTGGTAGGAGACCTGGGGCAGGGGAAGGGGCATTCAGCAGGAGTCAGGGAGTCCCTCTCCTGCACAGCTGAGGAGATGCCACCTGCAGCCAGCATTTCAGTGAGGCTTCTTGTGTGTTAACAATGGTGCTCAGAAAGAAGCAGGGACTCAGACGTGTGGATGGGTCTCACAGGAAGAGACAGAGGCACCCACGACTTCCAAACAGCTCTGGCCATCACCGTGTCCCTTCCTTTGTTTGGTGCTGAGATGCTGTGTGTGGAAGTTGGCCAGCTGAGAAGGGAGATGGCCGAGGAGGCGGGCAGGCTGCAGGTGGCTGGATAGGAGGGCCTCCCTTACACAGGTGAGCTGCAGCGCAGTGGGACCCTTCAGCGTGAGCAGAGCCCTTTGATTTACTGCAGTCGGAAAGCAATGATACCATCAATTTTACGAATTTTCTATGTGAGTGTCGCCCCTCAGATATATGGAGGACAGAGGGCATGAGGTTTGATCTTCATTAAAACTGAGACTGTAGTCACACATGTGTCAACTTTTACTGTATTTAAGTGTGTGTGGACATGCAAGACACTGAATTGAAACTGGAAACAAAGAATCAGGATTGAGCAAGTCAGGTGTCATTCCAGAGCCGTCCTTTACTCTATGGACTTGAGAGTCCCCACAGAGAAGGTAGCAAAAGACTGAGCTGCAGGGCACAGTGACACATGGCTGTGATCCCAGTGACTGAGGAGGCTGAGGCAGAAGGACAGCAAATTCAAGGTCAGCCTCAGCACCTTAGTGAGATGCTGGGATGTAGCCGGGGTAAAGCACCAGCACCAAAATCAACCAGCACCAATCCAAAAGAAAAAAGCACACACACACACACACACACACACACACACACACACACAAGAACAGTGGGCTGGGGATGGGGTGATGAGTATGGGGCAAAAGGGAGCAGAAAAAGTTTTTAATCACAAAGAAATACTTCCAGGTGCACCGGAGGGAAAACTGCATCTTTCATGTAGGAGACACCACAATACCAAAATAGAAGGGAGCCCCTGATCTATGTCCCCATTCACTTACCCCACAACCCTCCTTCAGAGCCAGACTTTAAATACATACACACATGTTCCACCTCCCCTCCTCATCCCAATGACTCCTCAGCCCTTTGCCCTCTGACTTCATCTTGTGTCTGCACTGGGAACGCTCTCCCAGGGATGCCATGTTATAGCCCCTGGAAACTTGCTGTTCTTCCAGCCACATCGAGACTATTTCCATTTTCTTCTTCCCTAGATTTGTGGCCCCTGAGTCTCCCTCCCCTTGCTTGGGCCCGTCTCCTTCTCCTCCTTCCTTAGCTGACTTAGATACTGATGCTCCTCTGGCTGCCACCCTCTCCCAGGTCCTCTTCCTTTCCCACGCTCCCATTGTCCCTGGGTTACTGTGCACCCTCCTGTGATGGCCGTCACCTCCTGAAATGAGAGAACCCCCAAATCCATATCTCCTGCCCTTTGTGCTGGGAGAGACCCAACACACTGTGGGTGACCCTCAGACACCTGAAGCTCAGCATGTACAAACCTGAGCTTGAGATCTTCACGTCCCAAATTGCTCCTTCTCTTATGTTCATGTCTCAGCGGTAAACACCACCCCCCCCCCAGTAGTTCCCAGGTCGGACTCAGGCAGCCTCTTTGACTCTTCTGGCTCTCTCTCTCTCTCTCTGTGTCTCTCTGCCAATTACGCACCACATTCAGTTGATCCTACCTCTTGTCGCCTCATGAGTCCAGCCTCACTGTGGTTTCTCTAAACAGGCACCCTGAGCTTTAACCTCGTAACTCCAAATGTCTCCAGACTGGTGTTTTTGCCTCAGACTCACCCACCTCTGGGTCTGCACTCCGGGAAGGGTGATCCCCACAAGATGTGAGATGCACACACTGCATCAGTGTCCCTGGTGACATCCCACAGAGCTCAGCATGAGACCCCGCTCCTAGTGTGCCTTATATACAGCTTCCGGATCTGGCCTTGGTGCCCCGTCTCCCCGGCTTCTCTGCTGCACTGTGAGCTACAGCCCCCTGAATGCTAAGATTTTCTCAGTGATGATTGGTGGCTGGTTGGGTGGTTGAGCAAGCCCCAGCTTCTTCAGGAATCATCTGGCTTCATTTGCAGCATTTTTGTTTGTTTGTTTGTGGTGCTGGGGATTGAACCCAGGGCCTTGTGCATAGGAGGCAAGCACTCTACCAACTGAGCTACATCCCCAGCCCTCACACACAGCATTTTAAAAGCAGCTGTGTTGTCCAGCTGGGCACTGAGTACCTCACCAAGTCTCATCTCCACAGTTGTTTTCTCCTACACTCGCCTCTTTAAAATTCCAAAGCAAGCCACTAAACTCGTAAACCTGAAATCTCCGGCCGTCATCAGTGCTGCCAGGTGGTCCATGAATTTCTATGTGTCCTCAACTCTTCTCAACATTCTGCAATATTTCTCCAATTAAAGCACTAGAGTTTCAATACCAGAGTTAGAAAAAAAAGATTTAATATATTAAATTCGGGGTCTGGGGTTGTACTTTCTTCCTAAGGCGTGATGTATACTAGTTGCTTAATAAATGCTTGTGGGATGGAGTGTTTCTCAGTGACCATGTGAAGTCTCCATGTGTGTTCACACAGAACAGAAAAAAACAACACAATGCTTCTAACACTTAAAGAAACTTCAGGGACAATCAGGAAAAGCTCCCTTTACACAACAATTCTTCCTAATAGAGAGTTATTTACACATTCATATATTTTGCTTTATAAGCACCAAAAAAAAAAAGACACCCAAATTTTAAGAAGCTAGCAATTTATTACTTTACCTAAAAACTTCATTTAGATGAGACTCCCATGGTGTTAACCATGGAATTAATGTGACTAGCCATAACAATAAAAAATATTTTAAGAAGCATTTTCTACTTAGAAAAAGGATCAACAAATATGGAAATTACTCACTGATAAAACTTACCGTATCTGAGATTTCGTGCCTAAAAATAGAAAAGAGAAATGGCATCAACAAAGAGTAGACAATTTCAATTTTAAAAGTAACGGGAAAGGAAGATTCCCATCCCCAAAACTATGTTTTGAAATATATTATGCAATTGTTAGGTGGACCCCTATGTGTCTAGAGGCCCCCAAGGCCCCTTTAGCTTGGTGTGCAGTTTCAATCGACCTTGGTAGGTTCCCAGGCACAGCAGGCTATGGATGCAGAGCCTCATGGCTCAATCCCTCACTGTGCTGCTCACAAACACAGACATCTGGGCTGAACTGCCTGCTGGGGACACCAACTATGCCCAGCCACCTGTCAGTCCACATCTCAGGGCAGCTGCTCATCATCTGCTGCCTTTCCCCGGATTTTTTGAACCTAACAATCTAAAAGATTCTCAGAAGCATCCTGTATATGAATACAAATTATTATTTTTCACTCCTAATTCTAAACACATCAGCTGAGGCTCTGTGATTTTAGACTGAAGAAGACCAAGCCATCATGTCTAGCATTGCCTCTGTAGCAATATATTCTCCACACGTTAAAGAAATAACTTACAATTAAAACTTTGGAAGAGAAAGCCACTTACATGAAAGTCAGAGATCCTGGTAGAAGATTCACAAATGGAGACATCTACACGTTGCATTAACTCTGACTTCCCACAGAGTCAGGGATCTCTGGGGCTCTGGCTCTTGGTGGCATAACTATAACTAGCCTAAGTGCCGGTTATCTGTTTCCTGTTTGCTCCATACTGATTCCCACAGCAGGGCATGCAGTTTTCAAGTTATCAGACTGAGATCTTGTACAGAAATGACTCCCAGGTAAAAAACTTAAAAAACAATCCTACTGCCTTTCTCACCTACTCACACAAGAGTCTTAGCCAGCTCACCCCTCGTGAAAAACACATGACCTTGATTCTATTCTTTGAATTTCGGGCTAAAAGCTAAGAATTTGGAGACAAGCATCCTCCTTACAAAGGTGACTTTCATCCCCAAAGTCCTTAAAGTTCCACATCCAGGGCAGGGCACATCCCAGGGCAGGGCACAGGTGTAACTAACACTCTATTCTCCAGCCCCTGGCTCTGCCCTCATCACCCAAGGCAGGAAGAAAGAAAGGACAGTACAGGTCAGGCTTGGACGTCTCCATGGAAGTAATGGTCACTGGTGACAGGCAGCTGTCACTCTTCTTTCCCCAAGTACTGAGGGAATGTGATGGTGGAATCCAGTCCCCTGGAATTCACAGCAGCAGGGAGGACACTGTGTCTGCTCAGTGCTCTCAGGTGTTAGTTACTGAGGTTCTTCCTCCCAGGCTGTGCCCCCTCCACTGTCTTTCAAGTTGGTGAGAAAATGAATCTGGCATCTCCCTAACTGTGGATGAAAGATTGGATCAGAGTGCAAGACCAGGGGCTGGAGGAGAAGAATCCTGGAATTGCCACTGTGCATGGCATCCCACATCCAGTGACAGAACACATGCTGCCTTACTGGCAGGAAGGGAAACTTAACTGTCAACCCATTGATGCCACAGAGAGTTAGCACAGAGGAGTTGGTCCGCACTTGCTTTGAGGCGGTCCATGGCCCCTGAACTTGAGACAGGTGTATCTTAAAAGCTGCCCAGTGCCTGTGAGTTGTAGCTGTGAATGGTTCTGCCAAGGGAGTTGGCCACATGTGGCAGTGCACACCCAAGGCCTGCTGCAGACTGTTGCCCACCTTCAGGGGTGGGCCCTGCAGGGGCAACGGGGAGTGACACTGTGTGCCTCTCTGCTGGTGTTCCACTCTGAGTCCAGGAAGCAGACAGTAGCTGCTCAGGGCAGCCCTGCTCTGCCTTCTCCTCTCCAGCCCAGGCTGGAGGGCGGTGCGCATGGAGTACTTGCTCACATCTGTGGCCTTCCTTGGTGGTAGACAGCAGGGAGAGGATGGGCGGTTTCCCCGGGGACAGTCCAGAAACAGACAAGACAGGGACTCTTCAAGAAGTCAGGCTTTTGAGAGCAGCACCTGAAAACCTTGGTGGATGTTAGGTTCACTTCCCAGTGAAACTGTAAAACTGAAATCAGAGGCATGTAGGTGCTTAGAGGACAGAGATTATGCCTCCCTTTCTCACAATTAAATAAGAGTAAACATCTCAGTTAGTTGTTATCCCCCTAGCAAGATGTCTTCAAGATAATAGGCATTTTCAAAATTTGCCTAATGAAAAATAAGTCAGCCAGCCTGCTTTAATGGAGGTGTGTCCTGGGTTGATTTACATGTCTCCAGGGACTGACTTCTCTAGAACTTTAAGCTTGGCATCCTGCTTCAAATGAATCTATTACACTCAATTTCCTGTGAGGCTCTTTCTTTCTTTCTTTTTAACTTTATACTTCTTTTATTTTCATATGAAGTTAAATTCACTTACCTTTTCTTAATCGCCTAGTGACACAAATGATAAATGTCAACCCAGAGAATGCAGTGACTATGGCTGCCACTGAAATGAGGAGTGAGTTATGGAGAACAAGAATTTTCTTGATCTTTGAGAAACTGTCTGATTCTGAAACAGAAGGCAGGAAGGCACATATGAGACCACAGCATCATTTCCTTGGTGCAGCTCCTGATTCTTGACATTTTCCCTCCTGGCTTCCCATTACAGCCCCTTGATGGCCTTGACAGATGGGATGCATGGGAAGGCCCCCCCAGGAGTCTACCGCAGAATCAGACTGGCCCAGCCTTTAACCTAGTGCCTAGAGATTCTCTGTCGCCTGATGGGTGATTGGTAGAATTCCTGGGAATGTCTACAAATTCTTGGCAAGAAAAAGTTATCATTGTATTGAGCTTTGTTCAATGGTTGGACCTCAGACACAGAGAAGATCTACAAAGTCAGATACAGCTTCAGGAAAAAGAGAAGCCAATGATTGACCTGGGAAACTTGTCAAAGGAAACTACTAGTATTTTTACTTTAAAGCACAGTGCAATCCTAAGCACTAGAGTTTATGTGCCAAGACCTGCACTGATCTATCAAGTGATGTAGACCTACCACCTCCCTCCACTTCCTTCCCCAACAAGGAAAAGGACTCAGTTACACATCCTTTGTGAATATAAACTTGGTTCATTTGTAGTTTCGTTTTTATTAAGAAAAAGTTCCAATGTGAGAAACCTGCCTTGGATACCTCCTGATGAAGGAAGCTACTTCCCATGTTGGCACAGGGTCCAACTGGGGCCCTTGAACCTCTAGCTGCTTTGCTGAGCACTCACACAATGCCTCCACCCGACTCTCAAATACAGGATGCTGAGAGGCTGAAGTTCCCAAAGGTACCAAACAGGCACCTGTTGGCTTGAGGAAGATGAGGGAATGGATGCTAGCCAGGCTGCAAAGCAAATGTACCCGACAACCTGACGCTCAGAGGCCTTCTTGCCCCTCCTGCTGCCTGCCCCACTGCACTCTAGACACACAGAGGTTAGCTTCTCTAGTGACTTCTACAGACCCCAACCCAGGAGGCCCTCTGTAGCCTGTGCAGATGGCATGTGGGGCAGACCTTGTGGCCATCCTCTCATGTGCTAATTTAATGTGCCTTTGGTCCAGCAAGTGTTGCTGGCACCTGTCAGGTGGAGGAGAGAGGAAGGTGAAGAAGACAGTCCTTCTCTTGCTCAGACTTGGGAGACATCAGCTGAGGGGCAGGTGAGAAGAATCCATGATTTTGGGAATTAGGTGGCCATGGATGACCTCTGAGGAGGCATTTCAAGGGACTAACAGAGAAGAGAAGTCAGACAGCAGAGGAAAAGAACAATGGAGAAGAGCTAAGTCACCAGAGACAGCGGGTTAGATTTTAAAAGTTCAGACAGGAAGTGTTGAGAATGAAAAACAGAAATGGCTGTCACTAGAGGAGGAGACAAGGACAGCCAAGCATTGTATAGTAAGTTAATGCATACAAACTTGTATTGTACAAAATGAAGCGTCAAGTTTAGTAGATATGTCCCACCATCTGTGTGTCCATCAGCCCCATCTTCAAGTCTTCTGTGTATTGGGCGAACTTACGTTGACATATTGGATGAGGGCTGGACCAGATTCCAGAGGATCCACAAACAGTTCTCTTCTCCCCAATTAGCTCAGTTCCCTCTGAGCAGCTGAAGGTGCACGTGGAGGTAAAACTGAAGTTGGCCAGGGGGTGAGTGCAGTCCATGGACCCCAAGTCAGGTGCTGTCAGAGGCTCACACTGAATCACTTCAATGGAAAAGACAGAACAAGAGAACTCAAGGTAGTACTTCAGAGCAAAGAACTCTCCCTTGACCAAAGATTTTTAGCCAAAGCCGTCTGACCTAAGATGGGACCATCCACATGCATATAGGAGTCCTCATTTCTAGACGTTACTTCTGGTGATGCTTCCAGACTTTATCTTCTTGGAATGATGATGAGTGGTAGGTTGGGGGTGAAGCCCCAGCAGCCCTGATGAAGCAGCAGGGCACACACCTTGCCTAACAGCATCCTAGAGTATTCTCACAAATGTGCAGAATCTCTACCTTCTCTCCTGTTGTAGAGCTCACCTAGGAAGTTTTGAAAAACATCCCAACTCTACAATCCCAATTTTGTTAAATTTGGTAGATGGACTTTGATAAAGGATGTTGATATTTCTTTTAATAACTGAACTACTTAAACCAGTGTTTCAGGAGGATAAATGTAGAAAATGTCATCAGAACTTCCCATGTGCAGACAACCACCACTATTCTTCCATGTGGGGATAATCTTGGCAGTTAAAAAGGAAAAAAATATCTACGGTATTTCAAATGTGAAGAGATGAAGAGATTGCTTTGTGGGTTTATTTGTACTGGGGATTAAACTCAGGTCACTTAGCCTCTGAGCCACATTCCAAGGCCTATTTTGTATTTTTCTTAGAGACAGAGTCTAAGTGGGTTGCTTAGTGCCTCACTTTTGCTGAGGCTGGCTTTGAACTTGCCATCCTCCTGCCTCAGCCTCCCGAGCCACTGGGATCACAGGCCTGTGCCACTGTGCCCAGCTTGCTTTGTGTGTTTTGACAGCAGTGTTACTTCCCTGGTAGTTCATGTGAGAGGAAAAGAAAAAAAAATATGTTAAGACACACCAAATAAAACAAGCTAGAAAGACTTCCGACCCTGTGAAGAAAATTGGTTGGTATTGAGTAGGACACCATATAAAAAAACAAGTGTTAATAAGAGGCGAGGAACAAAACTGAACTCTTCAGCAAGACTGATTGCTTACACCATGGCAATTAGAAAAATAAAATGAAAACATAACCACATCATATTGCTGTAACCCAATTGCGCACTGATGGTTGGATTCAGAGACAAACAACCCTTATTGGGGGGTTTTCTTTTTTGATTTTAGTTAGAATGATGCCTTAGAAAAGCATTACATTACAATCTATGCCATATTAAAATATGATCCAAAAGTAAATAAAGACTTCTTACATGACTCTGCTCCATTTTCTAAAACCATAAGCACATGATGACCAATGCAAGGCCTCTAGTCTAAAGTTACTCACCTACACAGGTGGGTTCTGGAGATGACCAGTTTCCAAGTGGGCCACATCTTGTTTTGCCATCTCCAAGTAGCTTTGTTCCCTCAGAGCAGGTGAAGGTACACTGCGATCCGAAGCTGAAGGCTCCCAAAGGGTGAGTGCAGTCCATGCTGCCCAGCTCTGGGGCCTCCAAAGCCTCACACTGGACCACTTCAGTAAGGAAGAGACAGTGTTGGGAAGGGTTAAGAGGACCTGCTGCCTGGGTTTGAATCCCAGCTCAGCCAGTTGACAACCCTGTGCCTTCAAGCAAGGTCACTTAAAGTCTGAAACTTCAATTTCTTCATCTATAAAAGGTCAACAATGATAACTATATTAATCCCATGAAGTTGGTGTGGGAAGTACATGCCATTCAATTACTATAAGTCAAGGACTCAGAATACAGCATGGCTTCATAGAAGATCTAACTAAATATCAGGTAGTTTGACATCATTGGCAGTAATTGGATTTTTAAAACCAAAATTGCATTAAAGGTGACTTACCAGCTTAGTTGGGAAATAATTCTAACCTCAGCCAGAGTATTTTTGACTGTTGGGAGCAGGAGGGTCAGAGAAAGAGCTGGTCTCCAAACTGAGTCTTCGAGGCAGGAAAAAGATGAAAGTTCAGGAATCATCTTGGCCTCCATTCTGTCTTTATTCTACTTATCTCAGTTACAGAAGCTTAGCTCTTTGGATTTTGACCAACTTCTCAAAAAAGAGTATCAATTTTCCTGCTCTGATTGATAGTACAGAAGATGAAGTGAAAAGTTGGAAATCAGTGGGCTTATTTCAGGCCTTACCGTGACATTTGGACAACTATTACATTCCAACTCTTATTTCTCACTCCTTTTCAATCAAAAATGAACCATAATTCTGACCTTACTCTTGAGAATTTAATGAAGATTGGTCTTAAGAAATTAGGGAATTTTTCTATTTTCCACACTTAGTACAAGACCAAATGAAGGGAAATTGAACTTTCCAATTCAACTCAGAAAAGAAAGTGCCTGATATATTCCAGTTATATCTGAGTCCCCCATACACAACCATGAAGAAAACACTATTGATCTTGGAAAGTCAAGATGGTAGATTAGAGGAAGGCTGCCTTCCCATTACTCCATGGCTCAGGATGCAAGTACAGGAGTACTGCCCCTCAGCAAAGTAGGGGTTTAACTCCAGTTCAAAAACTGGACAGTCATAGTGTCTTAGAGACTCAGAAATTTGGATTAATTAAACAAAGAACATGAAGGAGCACATTAGAGCCAAGTCAGCTGCAGCAGTGGGCTGGTTCATGCAGAGGAGAGGGATAACAGAGAGGAACACAGGCACAGATTTGGATTGAAAAAGCCTGTAGATGAGAAAAGCAGCCTGAACTTGGCTGCTCCAGAGGCTATGCTGCAAACTGATGCTAGGAAAGTGCTCTGTGTTCCTCAACCAGCAGGCAAAGAGCTGAAGCGAGAGCCGCCTTGAGGTGGCCATGCTGCAGTTGCTGCTGCAGGACTGGGAGGTCATAGCACGCATGGCCATACTGTCCCCCAAGTGCCTACCTCATGACCTAGGTTGTGCCTAGCAGAACATGAGTGAAACAGGCCCAGAGAAGATTGTGCCCAGGGGACTTCAGGCCAGAAAAACAAAGCAGAGCCCAATTCACTTTTCCTTTGGGTCTGGCAACTCGTGTGTTTTTTGAAGCAGGTCAGAAATCCGAAAAGGAGGGTGTGAATACACTCAGGGGATAAGCCTGGGAAGGCTGTGTTTGTGGGCATATGAGAACAAAATTCTCTCTTTCTATCTCCCTTTACTTTGGTTTTCTTATTTTTTTCCTCCTCATTCTGATATGCATCACCTGCTGTATCTCTTCTGCATTCTCTCTGTTACTTTTTGGATATGTAAACTCTCTTCTACCATCCTATCACACTTCCTTTTCTCTAAATGAACTGCACTTTCCCCATCTTTTATAACTACTGCTTATATAACTCCTGCCCCCACCATTCATGTTGTTGCAATTATCATTGCTGTGGATAACACACCTGACATGTTCTGCTTTCTTTAATGCTAGATTTAGTTTGGGTTCTTAATTATTTTTGCTGTTGGTAATTGCTGACACTATCATTCCTGTTTTTTGTGGTCATTAATGTATATGTCATAGTAGAAACTGAGCATTTATTTTAATGCTATATATTGATTGCATCAGTTGTTGCTACTGTTTATTTCCCCTATTCTATGAGGTGCTGGGAGACTACAAGTTCACAGAGTGGAGACTCTGTTGCTGAACTAAAACTCAGCCAAAAGACAGCACACCTCTGCGCACAATTTAACGACATCCAAACTTTAGCTATACTTTAGTACAAAGAATAGAAAATACAAAAACACAAACTAACAACCAGACCCCAAGTAGGAATTGCTAGGAGTGGACCCTCAGGTCATACTCACAGACCCCTATCCCTACAGTAAAAACAGAAAGAATTAATGCGAAGTCTGTGGATACCACACCTATAATCCTATCCCAATCTAGATCACTCTACAACACTTTGGCAAGTGAAGGACATGCCTAAAAAATCCCAAAATTATGGGGCTTGGGATATAGCTCAGTTGATAGAATTCTTGCCTCACATGCACAAGGCCCTAGGTTCGATCCCCAACACCACACACACACACACACACACACACACACATACACCCCAAAGTAAGGGTAGAAGAGGAATTCATCCCAACAGATGCATAAAACCGAACACAGACATACAAGAAATATGTAAAAACAAGGTAACATAACACCTTATAAAGGTCATAGTCGCCAGCAACTGACCCCAAATATAATGAAATGAATGAAATATCAATTAAAGAATGATTACAAAAATGATCAATGAATTCCAAGAGAACACAGGAAAAAACTGAATGAATTAAGGAAATTAGTACAGCATAAGAATGAGAAATCCAAAAAAGAGACAGAGATATAGAAAAGGAACCAAACAGAAACCATGGAAATGAAAGACATAATAAATCAAATAAGATGTTCAACTGAAAGTCTCTCTGATAGAGTTGACCATTGTGAAGACAGAATCTCAGACTGGGAGACAAAGTGGCCAGAAATGAACATTCAGACATACTAAAGAAAGCAAAATAAGTAACTACGATCAGAATGAAAAGAACTCTGGGACAATATCGAGACCAAACTTAAGAATCACTGGAATTGAGGAGGGTTTTGAGATGCAGGCTAATAGAATGGATAACCTCTTCAGGGAAATAACAACAGAAAATTTTCCAAACCTTGAAAGTGAGATAGATATTCAGATACAGGACACATTCAGAACCCCAAATAGACAAGATCAAAAAATAACTTCTCCACAACACATTATAATTAAAATGCCTAATGTACAGAACAAGGATAGAATTTTTAAAGCCTCAAGAGAGAACCTAAGGTACATTTAGAAGCAAGCCAACCAAAATTACTTCTGATTTCTCAGCACAAACTTTAAAAGTCAGGAAGTATTGAAATGTGTTCCAAGTCCTGAAAGAAAATAAAGATCAAACAAGATTGCTATATCCATACTTCAAAATCAAGATGAAATAAGAACACTACAAGATAAATAGAAACTAAAATGATTTATGACGACTAAGCTGGCACTACAGAACCTACTTAAAGAAATACTACAAACAGAAGAAATAAAAAACAAACCCCAGAGCTCACAGATCAACAGATATCATTTGAAGAGTAGCTAAACAAATGAGAAACAGGACCAAATTAAACATTGGAAATAAACCAAAATGGCAGAAATTAATAAACATCTCTCTGCAATAACATTGAATGTAAAAGGTCTCAACTCTTCAATTGAAAGACATAGGCAGACAGAACAGATAAAAACAAGATCCTCTAAGCTATTTTCAAGAGACTCACCTTACATGCAAAGACAGCCATAGGCTGAAAGTGAAAAAATGGAAATTTATATACCATGTAAATGGAGCCTGAAAACTAACAGGAATAGCTACTCTCCTATGGTAATAAAGCAGAATTCAAGCCAAAATTAATCATAAGAGACAAATAAAGTCACTTCATACTGGTAAAGGGAACAATCCAACAAGAAAATATAACCATAATAAATATTTATGCCCCAAACATGGGTGCAACTAATTACATAAGGGAGACACTACACAAATTGAAGCCTCAGATGGACACAATACTATAATACTGGTGATTTCAACACACCTCTCTCAACATTAGATAGGTCAAAACTCAGTTAAGATTCTTTGTACTGGAATAATACAATAAATCAAATGAACTTAATAGACATTTATAGAATATTTCATCCAACCAGAGCAAATACAATTTCTTCTCAGTGGTTCATGGAACCATCTCCAAAGTAGACCATATTTTAGGCCACAAAGCAACTTTTAGTAAATACAAATAAAAATTGATATAATTTTTTACAGCTGGTCAGATCATAATGGAATGAAATTTGAAATCGACACCAAAAATCCCTACAGAAATTATATAAACACATGGAGATTGAACAATACACTCTTGAATGATGAATGAGTGATAGAAGAAATCAGGGGAGACATTTAAAAATTCTAAGATTCAAATGAGAATAGTGATACAACATACCAGAACTTTTGGTATACTATGAAGCCAGTTCTAAGAATATAGCTATGATTGCCTATTAAGAAAACTAGAAAGATCTAAAATAAATAACCTGATGATGTAATTCAAGGCCCTTTACAAATGAAGAACAAACCAATCATGAAATGAGTAGAAAAAAGAAAATAATTAAGAGTTCAAATCAATGAAATTGAAAATTTAAAAAAAAAACACACACAAAGGATCAACAAAACAAAAAGTTGGCTCTTTGAGAAGATAAAAAAGTTTGATAAACCCTTAGACAAACTAACCAAAAGAAAAAAAAATACCTAAATTAATAAAATCAGAGATGAAAAAAAAAGACATCATAGAAATCTAGTGGATTATTAGAGACTACTTTGGAAACTTATACTCCAACAAATTGTAAAACCTAGAAGAAAGGATACATTTCTAGACACATGCAATCTGTCAAAATTGAATCAAAAAGACATGGAAAATTTAAACAGACCAGTAACTGGAAGTGCAATAGCAGTAATAATATTTTTTAAAATTCCATAAAAGAAAAATCCATAATCAGATGGATTCTTCTACCAGAACTTTAAAGAAGAATTAAGGCCAATGCTCCTCAAATTATTCCATGAAATGGAAAGGAATGGGACACTTCCAAATTCATTCTATGAAACCAGTATAACATTCATACCCAAACTAGATAAGAACACTAGCTAAGGAAAGAGAATTACAAACCAATATCCTTGATTAACTTAGATGCAAAAGTCCTTATAAAATATTAGCAAATAACATTCAACAAGTTATTCAGAAGATTTTACATCATGACCAAGTTGGTTTTACCCCAGAGATGTAAGGATGGTTTAACATATGCAAATCAATAAATGTAATTCATCACATAAATAGAATTCAAGGCCAAAAAATCTTAACCATCTCAACATATACAGAGAAAGCCTTTGACAAATTTCAGCAGATTCATGATTTAAAAAAAAAAAAAAAAACACCGTTAGAAATAGAAGGAACCTCGCTCAACATCATAAAAGATATATATGAAAAACCCAAAATCAACATTATAGTAACTGGGAAAAAATGAAAGCATTCCCTTTAATATCTGGACCAAGAGACAAGGATGCCCACTATCACCACTCCGATTTATATATACTAGAAATTCTAGCCAGAGCAGTTAGGCAAGAGAAGGAAATAAGAGGGATAAAAATAGGAAAGGAAAATGTCAAACATAGCTCTTTGCAGATGATATGATCCTATACTTAGAAGATCCAAAAAGGTCCACCAAAAGACTCCTTAATAAACAAATTCTGCAAAATCAATCTACAAAAATCAATAGCTTTCCTATATACCAACAATGAATCTGCTGAGAAAGAAATCAGGAAAACAATTCCATTCACAATAAATAGACTCAAAACAATAAAATACCTAGGAATAAATCTAACCAAGGAGGCAAAAGACCTCTACAATGAAAACTATAGAAACTTGAAGGAAAAAATTGAAGACACAGAAGATGGAAAGTCCTCCTATGTTTATGGATAGGCAGGATTAACATTGCTAAATGGCCATATTACTAAAAGCGATATACAGATTCAATGCAATCCCCATAAAAATACTGATGACAGTCTTCACAGGACTTGAAAAAATTCACTTGGAAGAATAAAAGACCCAAAATAGCCAAAGCAATTCTAAACCAAAAAAAAACAAAACTGTATGGTACTGTCATAAAAATAGACACATAGTAAAGGACTATTTGCCTCATGATCTATTCCCCAATACAAATTTGCCTTTCAACAAAAAATTATAAAGCATGTCAAAGGCAAGAGAAAACGAGTCTGAAACTTAAAAGTGATTATCAGAACCAAATTCAGTTATGGTTCACATGTTTGAAGTAAAGGACTTGGAATTGAAAATAACTATAATTATTAATAAGCTATTTGACTCCAAAGGACAAGGTAGACAACATGCAACACAGGATGAATAATGCTGACAGTGATATGCCAACTATAAGAGAAAATTCACAGGAAATATTGGAAATTAAAAACACATTTAGTGAGCATAGTACACCTGACAGAAGAAACAGAAAACTTGATGATATGACAATAGAAATCACCAAACTGAAACAAATGGTGCTGGGAAACTGGTTATCCATATAAATAAGAATTAAACTACATCTTTTTCTCTCACCTTGCAAAAATATCAACTCAAAATGAATCAAAGACCTATAGGAATTAGACTAGAAACTTTACTACTCCTAGAAGAAAATGTAGAGGCAACACTCAGGCATATAGGAACAGGCAATGGCTTTCTCAGTAAAACACCCTAAAGCTCAGAAAATAATGCCAAGTCTTAATAAATGGGATTGCATCAAATTTTAAAACTTCTGCACAGCAAATGAAACAATTAAGAATGTGAAGAGAGACCCTACAGAAGGGGGAAAATCTTTGCTAGGTACTCTTTTGATTGAGTATTAATATCCAGAATAAAGAACTCATAAAACTTAACACCAGAAAAACAAATAACCCAATTATTAAATGGGTAATTGAACTAAACAGACAATTCTCAAAAGAGGAAATACAAATGATCGAGAAATTTATGACAAAATGTTCAACATCATTAGCAGTTAGGGAAACACAAATCAAAACTACACTGATATTTCAACTTATGACATCATCATCAAGAATCTTAAAACAAAACAAAAAAAGGAATCTTAAATCACAGTCATCAAGAATACAAACACAGCTGGGATGGTGGCACACACCTGTAATCCTAGTGGCTCAGGAGGCTGAGGCATGAGAATTACAAGTTTGAAGCCAACCTCAGCAACTTAGGCCCTAAGCCATTTACTGAGACCCTGTCTCAAAACAAAAAATTAAGGGATATGGCTTATTGGTTAAGTTCCCTTGGGTTCAATCCCCAGTAAATAATAATAATAATAATAATGTGGGGGAAAAGGAACACTTTTACACTGTTACTGGGATTCTAAAATAGTACAACCATTATGGAAATCAATAGGAAGCCTCTTCAAAAGACTAGACATGGAAACCACATGACCCAGCTATTCCACTGCTCAGTACTTGTCCTAATAATGTCTGCATACGATAGTGTGATACAAGCAAACCCATGTTTGCAGCAGCATAATTCGCAAAAACAAACTGTAGACCCAACTTAGGTTTCCACTTATGGATGAGTGGATAAAGAAAATATGGTGTGTGTGTGTGTGTGTATACACAATGATATTTCATAAAACATAAAGAAAAATGAAATAATGCCATTTGCTGGAAAATGGATAGAACTTCAGAACATTATGATAAATGAAATAAGCCAAACTCAGAAGGTCAAGTGCCCCATGGTCTCTCTCATATGTGGAAGCTAAGAGGAAAAGGGAAAAGAAAATGATGGGGGATCTCTTGAAAATCAAAGGGAGATCAGTAAAAGAAGGCGACAAGGTTCAGGAAGAAAGACTGGAGGGAGGGGAAAGTAAAACAACAACAACACCCACTGCTGATCTCAAGAAGTCCTCAGAACCAGGGTGGATGGATCACCAAACTCAAAACCTAGGCAACAAATGAGAAGGAGACACGTGCAGCAACTGGAACATGGAATCACAAGATTGTTCTGCATTTTCCCAGACTGTACCCCAGAACTACCATGGCCAAGCCACTAATCAGAAGTCACTGACCTTGACAGGTGGGTTCTGGAGATGACCAGTTTCCAAGTGGGCCACATCTTGTTTTACCATCTCCAAGTAGCTTTGTTCCCGCGGAGCATTTGAAGGTACACTGTGAGCCAAAGCTGAAGGTTCCCAGAGGGTGAGTGCAGTCCATGCTGCCCAGATCTGGGGCCTCCAAAGCCTCACACTGGACCACTTCAGTAAGGAAAGAGACAGTGTTGGAAAGGGTTAAGAGGACCTGCTGCAGGATCTGAATTCCAGCTCAACCACGTACTTTCAAGCAAGGTCACTTAAGCCCTGCAACGTCAGTTTAATCATTTATAAAAGGTCAAAGATGATGAGTGCATTAACCTCATAGAGCTAGTCCGGGAGCTACATATCATTCAATTTCTGTAAGTCAAGTGCTTAGAACAGAGTAATGCTCTTAAGAAGTCCTAAGTGTTGGGTTTCTTCTTCATATTGTTTTCTGTGGCATCATCTGGACAGATGATTCAAAGTCAGATTGGTAAGTGGGAACGAAGAACTTGGAAGGGAATAACTATGATGTGAGCTCAGTATTCCAGAGAGTTGGCAGTGAGAGAGGTTCAGACCAAGAGTGGCCAGGGTAATAGATGTTTTAGGAGAGAAGGAAAAGGCATTAGAATAATCCTGGTGTCCATTCCGTTCTTATTCTCCTTAATTCAGATGCAGAGGAGAGCTCTTTGGATTTTGACAACACTTTTCAGAAACTGTATCAATTCTCAGGCTTTCAGTGTTAGTCCCAGATCAAATTCAGACTTGGAAACCAATGGCTACATGTTTCATGCCCTTTCATGCCATTTGGGCAAGGATTGCACTTCTGATGTCCTTCCTTTTTGATCAAAGGTGGGCCATCCATCTGACCTTCCCCTTAAGATTCGATGAAGATTAGACTCAAATTACTAGAGTTCCTTATTTTCCAATAAAGTCCAAGACCAAATGAAGGAAAACGATCATCCAATTTAATTCAGGTGTGTAGAGAGTGACTGATATACTCCAGGAATAGTGAGAGCCCCACAGGCATGAATAAGACACAACTGATCTTAAGAAGGCTTCAATGCCAGGGCAGGTGGATAACTGAACTCAACAAGTACAGGTTAATAAAACATGTACTGCAACAGGAACACGGGACAGCAAGGCTCTTCAGGGCTTTTTCAGGCTGTAACCCAGGACTACCATGGCAAACCCTCCAGTCAGAAGTCACTCACCTTGACAGGTGGGTTCTGGAGATGACCAGTTTCCAAGTGGGCCACATCTTGTTTTACCATCTCCAAGTAGCTTTGTTCCCGCGGAGCATTTGAAGGTACACTGTGAGCCAAAGCTGAAGGTTCCCAGAGGGTGAGTGCAGTCCATGCTGCCCAGCTCTGGGGCCTCCAAAGCCTCACACTGGACCACTTCAGTAAGGAAAGAGACAGTGTTGGGAAGGGTTAAGAGGGCTTGCTGCCTGGGTTTGAAACCCAGCTCAGCCAGTTGACAACCCTGTGCCTTCAAGCAAGGTCACTGAAAGCCTGCAACCTCAGTTTCTTCATGTTTAAATGGTTAATGATGACAAATGTATTAACTTCATGGAGTTGGTAGGAGCTACATGTTATATGATAACTATAAGTCAAAACCCTAGAACAGATCCTGGCTCTTCAGAAGTCCTATCTAAATATTCACTAATCTTCACATTATATCATTGGCATTATCTGGGGAGAGAATTTAAACCCAGACCAGTTCAAATGGGAGTGAAGGCCTTGGCTGGGGAACAACTGTCACACCAGAGCCTGAATACACTGGAGTACTGGGGATCAGAAATCCAGAGCAAACAGGGATCTGCATAAGCAGACTTCTTGGAAGGGGCGTGATAAAACTCTGGGAACCCTCCTGCCCTCTGTTCTGCTGTTATTCCCTTTAGGTCCATGGCACAAGTTTAGCTCACTGACTTTTCACTACCTTCTTCACTATCGATTTTCCTGCTCTGACTGGTTGTTCAGAAGCTCAGACTCAGACTTGGAAACCACAGCCTGTACACTTCATGCCCTTTCATTCCTTCTGACCTCGTCCTGAGACTTCAGTGAAGATTGGTCTCAAGCTACGAGGAGAATTTTTCTATATTCCACATTCAGTACAAGTCCAAACTAAGGAAAAGTAAATCATTCAATCTGATCAGGTGCACAAGAAAGTGCCAGGGGAAATGGATAACTGGAGATGACCTCAAGAAATGTGGGGGCGATGAGAATGAAATACATGGAGCAACACAGAGTAGCATGGACACAGGTAGCAGGATTCCTGCGTTTCTCATGAACCAGGACTACCATGGCAAAGCCTCAGTCAGAAGTCACTGACCTTGACAGGTGGGTTCTGGAGATGACCAGTTTCCAAGTGGGCCACATCTTGTTTTACCATCCCCAAGTAGCTTTGTTCCCTCGGAGCATTTGAAGGTACACTGTGAGCCGAAGCCAAAGACTCTCAAAGGGTGAGTGCAGACCATGCTGCCCAGCTCTGGGGCCTCCAAAGCCACACACTGGACCACTTCAGTAAGGAAAGAGACAGTGTTGGGAAGAGTTAAGAGGGCCTGGTGCTGAGATTTGAATCCCAGCACGGCCAGGTAATAACCATGTCCTCAGGCAAGGTTGCTTAAGCCCTGCAACTTCAGTGTCTTCAAATACAAAAGGACAAAGATGATGACTGTATTAATCCCTGGTGGGAGAGCTGCATGCCACTGAATTACTGCATGAAACTCCTAGAACACACATGGCTTGCCCTAACTAGATGTTAGCTGTTCTTCACATTGGCACTATTGGCATTATCTGGAGAGAGAACCTAAACCTGATGGGTATAAGTGGGAAGACCAGCGTAGCTGGGAGTAACTATTAGATTTCTGCCCCTGAGTACTTTAGTGTGTTGGGATTTGGAATTTCTGAGAAAGAGCATACCTCCATATTCTGTTCTCTTGGAAGGGGAGAACATAAAGTTTAGAAATCATTCTGGCCTCGAGCCTGCATTATTCTCCTAAGCTAAGAGGAAATTCAGTTCTTTGAGTTTTTTTACAATCCTCCTCAGAAAATGTGTCTATATCTATGCTCTGATTGTTAGCACAGAAGACCAAAAGAAGACTTGGAAATCAAAAGCTACATATTTGGAATGTTCTATGCCATTCCGGCAAGAATTACAACATATTGTCTTATTCCTTATGAATCAAATACAAGCTTTCATTTGGATATTGCTCTTCAAATTTCAATGAAGAATAGTTAAAGGAATTAGGAGAATTTTTCTATATTCTACAAGAGTACAAGTCCAAATGAAGGAAAATTGTTACCTGATTCAGTTCAGGTGCACAAGAAAAGTGCCTGATTGCAGGCAGAGCCTGAGTGCAGCAGCTGCAGTCACAGATATGGCACCAGTAGACCCCATGAGGCTCCCAGTGCTGGGCCAGATGGGTAACTACGGAAAGGGACTCAAGTGTGTGGGAGAAGGGAAAAGGAACACGAGGAGCAATGGAAACAGAACAGCAAGGCTCTTTGGGCTTTTTCAGACTGTAAACCCAGAACTACCATGGCAAAGCCACTAATCAGAAGTCACTGACCTTGACAGGTGGGTTCTGGAGATGACCAGTTTCCAAGTGGGCCACATCTTGTTTTACCATCTCCAAGTAGCTTTGTTCCCTCGGAGCATTTGAAGGTACACTGTGAGCCGAAGCTAAAGGTTCCCAGAGGGTGAGTGCAGTCCATGCTGCCCAGATCTGGGGCCTCCAAAGCCTCACACTGGACCACTTCAGTAAGGAAAGAGACAGGGTTGAGAAGGGTTAAGAGGGCCTGCTGCCTGGGTTTGAATCCCAGCTCAGCCAGTTGACAACCCTGTGTCTTCAAGCAAGATCACTGAAAACCTGCAACCTCAGTTTCTTCATGTTTAAATGGTTAATGATGATAAGTGTATTAACTTCATGGAGTTGGTAGGAGCTACATGTTATTTGATAACTATAAGTCAAAACCCTGGAACAGATCCTGGCTCTTCAGAAGTCCTACCTAAATATTCACTAATCTTCACATTGTATCATTGGCATTATCTGGGGAGAGAATTTAAACCCAGACCAGTTCGAGTGGGAGTGAAGGCCTTGGCTGGGGAACAACTGTCACACCAGAGCCTGAATACACTGGAGTATTGGGGGTCAGAAATCCAGAGCAAACAGGGATCTGCATAAGCAGACTTCTTGGAAGGGGCGTGGTAAAACTCCGGGAACCCTCCTGCCCTCTGTTCTGTTGTTGTAGGTCCACTGCAGAAGTTTAGCTCACTGACTTCTGACTACCTTTTCCAGAAACAGAAGCTCAGACTCAGACTTGGAAACCACAACCTGTACATTTCATGCCCTTTCAGGGCCCGTGAAAAATGTGGTGTGTCTCATGTCTTATTCCTTATGATCAACGTAGAGCCCTCCTTCTGACCTCCTCCTGAGATTTCAGTGAAAATTGGTTTCCAGCAATGAGGAGGATTTTTCTGTTTTCCACATTCAGTACAAGTCTGAATCAAAGGAAATTAAATGGTCCAATTCAATTCAGGTGCACACAAAAATGCCTAATGTATTCCAGGCACAACCTGACTCCCAGAGATGCAACCAGGAATAAGGCAGTTGTTGATCTTAAAGAAGCTTTCAGTGTGACTCTCAACGAGCATGGGAACAATGAGAATAAATACATGGAGAAGATGGAGCACAGATGAGCAAGACTCTTCTGCACTTTCTCAGACTGTAAACCCAGGGCTATCATGATATAGTATTTAGTTGGAAGTTACTCACCTTGACAGGTTGGTTCCGTAGAGGACCAGTTTCCAGATGGCCCACAACTTATTTTATCAAGACCAAATAAGCTTGTTCCCTCAAAACATGCAAAGTCACACTGTGAGCTGAAGCTGAAGTCTCCCAAAGGGTGATTACAGATCATGGTACCCATCACTGGAGCCTCCAATGCTTCACACTGGACCACTTCAATAAGGAAAGATACAGTGTTGGGAAGGGTTAAGAGCCTAGTGTCTGGACGTGAATCCAAGGTCTCCACTTGATAACCATGTGCCTAGTTTGCTATCCAAGAAAATATTTCTGGAAGGAATGATTCCTGGACCATGTTTTGAAGATGAACAATAGTGTCAGCCACATGTTAAACATGATAACGAACCCTTGAGAAAACTCAATGATAAAAAACACACTTGGCAAATGGAAAAACACAAGTATTTTGATGTTACTTGAAGGAAAGAGGTGACAGGGAATGATGTCTGATGTGATTAGGAAGAAATATAGGAACTCAGATTAAATACTCTTCACTTTTTTTGTTAATATAATGAGGACCAAGATCAAGTTTATGTTAGGTCTTGAGGGGCTTTGATTTCATCTGTAGGACAAGTGTTAAGCACAAATATTAGGGTGGATGGTCACACATGTAGGCTATATTTAATTATTTTTTAATTGTCAGCAGGCATGAGCAATATATTTGAGGGAAGCAAATTTAAAGGTATGGATCACATCTAGAAGAATATGTCAATCATTTAGAAGAAAGACAATGTGGGCAGTGACAGAGTTGACAACAGGACACAAACTGGAGAAAATCATAATTTCTGAATATTGATAATGGATTACCTTGCATACATGTTGGGGGGAGGTGAGACTGTCACAGCAGTGCCTATGAGCATGGTAGCTCTACAGGCAGATAAAGAGTGCATAAAGGAAAGATGGCTGGGACAATTGACTTGATATTCTTTTGGATATCCCCAAGGAAATCCTTCACATATTTGGAGTTGAGGGATCAAGACAGATTTTTCAGTCCAAAGAGAAATCTGTGGATCCACAAAAGTAAGAAAGTTTGACAGGACATAAAAAGTCATAGGAAAAGATGGAAGTTGATGTTAATAGTGTTAAAGAGCTGGGATTCCTGCCTATGTAGGAACCCAGACGAGTGATGTTATGTTGAAACAGAAACAGAAAAGAAAGGCATGATGGAAAGCAAGACAAAAAACAAACCTAAATGTTTGAAAGGAGAGGAATGGGAATACACTTATATAAGGTTTAAAAAATAAAGTTCCAGAATAGGAGTAAAATTTTAGGTAGCAGTCTTGGCTCAGAGATTAAGAAAAATGAGTTGGATCTATTCCAGTCAGTTGACATTGGAATCCACTTTGGCTTTAAGTCATATTCTTTACAAATATTGCTTTTGTCAATAATTTTCTATTCTATACATCAGACACTTAAAACTTATTCTGAAACTACCAACATCAGTCAAAGTATCGCGTGTCTCCTTCAGTAGTGGGTGACAGGGTCAAGGCCTGGCTTTAACCTGTGTGTTCCCTCCTGTCCATTTCCACCTCCTTGCTTCTGAGTGACTCACAAAGCCCAGGAAGAGCCTCTCCATCGCCCACCATGTGCTTCCGGGTTAACTGCCCACTTACCGAGGAAGACGCTAAGGAGCCTCTCACTGCAGATAAGGCTGGGCTCCTTCACCAGCAGTGCCAGGCCCTGGGCTCACTGCAGCTTGTCTCCCTCACACTCAATTGTGAACAGATAAGATTTCCCTTAACTAACCAAAAATCCTTTACGGGAAGGTTTTATGACAGATCTTCCATTGTGTTCTCCTGAAATACTTAGCCCAAGTGAACATGGAGAATTTGCTGTTACACGTCTCTGACATAAGCTATGTATCATCATGGACTTTTCTCCTGGCTTTCCCTGTCATCACTTTATAAAAAAGTGAGATTACCTTCTGGGTAACTCTCTCTCCTAAGGGTGAACTGTACAGTTTCTTTCAGACTAAAGAACTCTAATTAATTCATTAAGCTCATCAGTTTGTGAGCTCCCTGACAGCAGGAATCCATCTCCCCTGACTCCTTACATTAGCGCTCAATACACACCTGTTTCTTGTAGAAATCAGAAACACCTGTGAAGTGAATTGAACCTTACACTGACATGTGGAATCTTTGCATAAAGATGACACCTTGCAAAACTATAACTTCTGATCACAACTTCCCATTTCTCAGGATGGCTAGTATCATTTGGTCCCAATCAGCTTCCATCATAAGCTACAGTGAGTCTTGTTACTTGCAAAGGAGTGAAGGGGCTTACCAAACTGACACTGGGGCCCATAGTGTCCAGCATCACAGTCACAGGTGTAATTGTTGATGGTTTCCACACATTCTCCGTGGCCACTGCATGACCCGGGGGTGCAAGAAGCTTTAAGAGGGTCAGAGAAACAGTGTCTCAATTGATTGCCTTTTAGGATTAATAGATATTTCTTTTGTCATAGGTAACTGTTTATCTGCACTATTTTCATAAGCAGGAAAGGTTTATTTATATGTTCAAAGCACTTTTGCATAAAAATCACATGCTAAAATTTCAGTTTATAAAATATGCTAGGCATACATCCCAGGACACGTGTGTGCTTTTAAAGTCAACTTGCCGAGAGTAACATGCTGACAGCTGGGGAGATGTTGCTTACGCTGCTCACACTGAAACTCTTGAAATGGCTTGCTTTCAGTGCAGTGATGGGTAAATGAAGGCTGGGCCTCACTCACCTCTGCACTGTGCTTGGAGTCCTTCCTTATGGGAAGCACTAAGATAAAAAGTCCAAATTTCTAAAGGAGCAGAGAGTCCAGTTTACGAGGAACCAAATGAACTGTTTCACTGTTAAAATCCGGCTTGGAAAAATCCTGGCTGGGCTGGAACTGTTGTGACAGCCACCCAACAAGCCTGTGCAGTGTTGTGCCAGGAGGTCACGGAGGCAGCTTTCAGCCCAGGCTCCTGCTCTACAAGGAGGACACGGGCCAGGTGGGCCCCAGCTCTCAGCCAGCCCTGCTCTTGGTGTCCACTTCCTGCCCTCCATCAGGGGCCCTGGCTGTCTAACTCCTCCTCCCTGCCTCCCATGTAATGTACCTAGCACCTGGATGGGACAGGAATTAGGGGTATGGGTGTGGGGTGTAGGAACCGGCTTCACACACCAGAAATGCTCAGCAGTGACCTGATCCATGCCCAGTTGGGGGACAGGAAGCAGATGAGAGTGAGCTAGCTCCTGCCCCCCTCCCTAGCACTCCCATGGGGTAGGTCTGATTATTCTAGCTCAGGTCTTCCTCGTGGCCTGGTCTCCCACCTGTGTAGCAGAGGGCTGCCTTTGGTCTGTGGCAGGCTTCATCGTTCCACTTGCCTCCATATCTCATCCTCTTGATGTAGATCTCCACGCAGTCTTCCTTGGGCCTATTGTTGGGCTCCCCAGGTCCCCAGTTCTCTGCTTCTTTTGTGAGAGGCTTGTTGGTTCCCACCCATGTCCATATGTTTCCTATCTTCCGGATTCCTATCCAGTAGTAAAAACGGTTGAAGGGCACTGTCTTCTCCAGGTACTCAATTTCTCTCTTATTTTGTATGGCAACTAAATCCGTGTACCTTTCTTTGCAGAACTTTCTAGCACTTTCCCAGTTCATGGGTTGTTCAGAATAGTGGTAGGTCCAACAGTCAGTTCCGTGTTGTGCCAGGAATTCTGAAAGACAGAGCAGGAAGCATATCTACTCAAGTGTTTCAGCTGAGAAGAGCCCAGCTCTCGTCTCCAGGCTGAGCTGCCACTCAGAGAGGAGGAGCTGAGGGCCCAGGAGGGTAAGTGACCGCTCAGTATCAAGCCCTAGTTGTTAGCAGATGGGAAGCAGAACCCAGACCTCTGCTTGAACATGGAATATCTTCCTCATGGCATTGTTTTTTATGGACACAATGGCTTTCTAGGTCTATTTTTAAAAAAAAAAAATTTTTTCTCAAAATTCCTTTATGAGAAATTTAACTAACATATTTTAAAAATTCAAATTTCATTTTCTTATTGATTGTCAATCATTTAAAACAAATTGAAGTATGATATCATAAAACTCCAATACATATAGTCTACTATTTTATCCTGGGATAATTTCCTAAAGGCCGACATGGGGAAAGGTCCCAGCTGTGGCTGGAGCATCTTGAGACTCACAGAAAACTTCCAACATCACTGAGAGGAGGACCAAAAAGGTGACCAAGTCCCTGCCCTGAAGGAGTTCACACTGGAACTGCAGAAATTGCTTTATTTGCTAACATTATTCATTCTCAATTGAAGGCTTTTGTGGGATTGTCGGGATTTGGAGTCTGCAGCACAGGCTGTGGCAGGCAAGATTGGGGTTGGGGGTTCTTGGGGAGGTACCAAGGGCTTGAGGAAGAAGAGAGAGGTCACAGAGGGATGGAATTGGTAGAGGTCCACCTAATAATTTTCCCTGCATCTATGCACACTCAGTGGATGTTTGAGAAAATGAACATAAATTAAAAGGCTTAGCAATGTGTGGCTGTCACAACATACCCCAGCAGAGCACTGTCCAGATCCACAACTGGGTGATCCACAAGCCCCTCTGTGCACTCTGACATTTCCTTGGAAATATCTGCAATAAAATACAGGACAATTTAGATTGGAGACAGGTTTAAAGCACCTGGGAGGGGTGGGGTACCTGCAACTTTCTGAAAGTTCCAGATAAAACACACAAATGCACAAACCCTGTCCCCCATCAGAGGTTTCCCAGACAAGGGAGAAAAGGTCACATCACATCAACCCAAACCTCCTGCAGTTTTGTTCCATTTTGATTTCATGTTTCAGTCTCAAATTGCTGATCATCATTGCTCTGATGCTTTTCTATATCCCAGTAAATTCGTGCCTGCTTGTCTATGGAGCTTTCAGGTCAAATTACTGAATATTTGTATATTTGTTAAGTCTTCCTTGGAGCTTAATGACCTTTGGTGTTTAGATCGACTGCTGTCTTCTCACACTTGATCATGATCAGTCAATGCTTCAAATACCTAAGAGAATTACATAACCAGACTCCAGAGAAGCAAAGCAGTTCATTTTCTTTTCTAAAGAAGAAATAAATTTTTGAGAACTGAATGACAGCATCCCAGGTTCTCTGCAGCCCTGAGGGCCATGTTTTCTGCAGAGGACACCTCTCTGGCAGCACCATGTTTCACTGCCCAAGCACCACTTCCCTCTCACCAGAGATTCGAAGGGGAGGACGTCGGCCACCTGACACCCTAGGATCACATTCTGAGACTGAGAGCATTTTTGGTTTCTGCATGTTAAAAACCAAAAATGAAATGGCTTCTTTCTTGTCCCATGCCACCTGCCCCTCCAGCCCCAGGAGAGTTTCTCTGCGTGTCTGGAATCTCTGGGCCAAAGGCTCACCATGGCTTTGCTGGCTCCTTCTCTGGCTCCACAGCCTTCAGCCTCTGCACGCAGTGCCTGGGCTCTCTGGGTCCTTGTGGAGGGGGCCTGCTTGCTCCAGGGGAGGGCTCTGAGTGTCACCAGCAGGGCTCTCTCCACCCAGTCTCACATCCTCCTCCCTCCTCCCTCCCCTTCCTCCTCTTCTTCTCTCACCTCTTCCCCCACCCCTTTCCTTAGCTGGCCTCTGCCCCTCTCCCTGGGAACAGTGAGGTGTTGTGGTTGGATTCTCCTTCCTCTCCCACTTCCATCTTCCTCCCTCTGTCCCTTGTCCTGTGCTTCCTTCCTTCCCTTCTGCTGCCCCCCTTTATTGTTCTCATGCTGTTGTCTTCTTCCTCCTCCTTCTCCTCCTCTTCCTCCTCCTCCTCCTCTTCCTCCTCCTCCTCTCCCTCCTCCTCTTCCTCCTCCTCCTCTCCCTCCTCCTCCTCCTCTTCCTCCTCCTCCTCCTCTTCCTCCTCCTTCTTCCTCCTCCTCCTCCTCCTCCTCTTCCTCCTCCTCCTCCTCCTCCCTCCTCTCTCTCCTTATTAATGCTGACTACCTGTTGTAGGTGGCCCTGGTAATACCACAGTTCAAAACTTCTATTTCAGACCATTTTTTAAATTTACATATGACAGCAGAGTGCATTACAATTCATATTACACATATAGAGCACAGTTGTTCACATTTCTGGTTGTACATAAAGTATATTCACACCAATTCATGTCTTCATACATGTGCTTTGGATAATGATATCCATCTCATTCCACCATCATTTCTAACCCCATGCCTTCTTCGTTCCTCTCCCACCCCTCTGCCCTATCTAGAGTTTGTCTATTCCTCTCTTGTTCAGACTCCCTACCCCACTATGAATCAGCCCCTTTATAGCAGAGAGAACATTTGGCATTGGTTTTGAGGGATTGGCTAACTTCACTTTATTTCAAACTTATTATTTAAATTTGATAATTTATATAATAAATGAATAAATGTATTAATTTATTTGTTCATTTGTTTGTTTGTTTCAAACAAATATAAGGTGTCTGTCACACTTCAATAAGAGCTACCTGGCTCACTTGACAAAATCCAGTTCCTTCTCCTCCTTTCCTTGCTCGCCTCCTAGTGGAGAAGCTTGTGAATGGCACCCCCTGAAGTGAATCCCTGAAGTCCAGGGGTTTAGGCTTTCTGCCCTGGGAAGGTTTGGGGGTCCACACATTTCTGAACTATAAAATGCATTTTATTTGTTGGATTTTATGAAGTATAAAACTTATTTCACTTCTGAACTAGAAAGTGTATTTTGTTTGATTTTATTATTTGTTTGTTATTCTATTTGGTAGACATTTCTATTTTTTTAAAGCCATACACAAATGCAAACTTCTCGAAAGCCAATTTGTGTCTTCTGGCACCCAGACAAGTTGGTTCAAGCCTCAGAGTTGCATAAATTCCCAGAGATTTCCTTCAATTCAGGTCTTGTCAGGCAGAACGACCTAGATCCCAACCAAATTTTGCAGGGGAAAGACGTCTTGGAGAGGGAGGTGATTATTTAGTGAACATTGTCAAACACATGCAGTTGATTTACTTTTCTGTACATTTTAAATTCTCTCTGTATATCGAGTTAGACTTCTAGCTACTTGGACCACATCAACCTAGCCCCTCACTGAGTCCATCCAGAGCTGTGGCTTTTGAATCTCAGCAAAGTTATTTTTCATGTGTTCATTTGAATCATGTGGATTGATCTTGTGTTTGTCAAACACATTTTTCCTGAGAACACAGTGAGAGACGTGGGGTAGAGTTAGAGCGTGTACGTGACGCCATGGGATGTTATTCTGCCTCTCCAGGAATGCAGTCCTGGCACTGGTGTATCAGGAACCAGAGCTGAAACCATGCTAAGTGAGAGAAGCCCGGCAGGGAGGCCGCACGCTGGAGGAGTCCATTCTGGGGGACACCCAGACCAGGAGGAGCCGCAGAGCAGGAGGTGGCCTGCAGGCCCACGGTGCTGAGGGAGCAGGTGACAGGGCTTTTCATGGAAGTGCTTTGGAACTAGGACAGGGGCTGGTGGCACAGTGCTGTGGAGGTGCTGGGCTGTCCCCCTCATCAGGGCTGCGTTTCACCACACGAACTTCAGCTCAAGGTGGAAAAGGAGCCAAGTGTGCACTGAGCTTAAAGAGAGGAGCTGGGGCAGCAGAGTCACAGGCACCTGTCAGCAGCCACTTGAAGGGCGGCAGGAGAAGGGGCTTACTGGGCTGTGCCACCAGGTGGGGCTGGTGGCATGACAACCCACCACTCCCTGAGGGAGGAGCCACTGCTGGAAGGCCAGTGCCCACCTGAGGGTGGAGGGGAGAGCCTCTGGGGGCCACTGAGAGCAGCATCCTGGGACCACAGAAGAACCATCGCCCCGGCTTTCCCAGCCTGCCCCTCAGAGGGCCTCGGCTCGCTCGCTCCTCGCCCAGCAAGGAGCTCCCACTGCAGTCCCTCAGGTTGCCCTCCAGGCCACCGTGGGACCCCTCCACAGATGCCTCCCCTCCACAGCCCTATCCAAACACCTCCTCATGGCTCAGAGCTGCTCTCCCTGCCCCTGGGGCCAAGCCACCTCCTGGACGGTTCACCACACCCCTGTCTCCACACAGCCTCGAGGTCCTTCCCAGATGCTCCCCTGCTGCCCCTGGGACTCCTGCTTCACAGTGGGCAAGCTCACCCGTATGCTGCAGTTCTCCCAAACCTCCTCTGCCCTCCTCCATAGCAACCGCTGCCTCCTGGGGTCATGTCTCCCCTGCAGATCTCTCAGGACAGTGACATTTTCTCCACGCTCTGCAGGATGGGCCTCCTGCTTTCTGATGGGCCCTTTTACACATCTCTGTTCCCCACCACACTGGAAAGAAAAGGAAGCAGCAATCAAATAACCCAGGATCTCTGAAGCTCACCGCACCAGGATGCGCCATCTTGTCACTGTCCTCATGGTGGTGACCCCAACTCCTCATGCACTGGTGGCTTTGGCACCTGGCTCCTGGTCCTCCTGTCCCTGGAAGCACCTCCCACAGCCATTTGTGACTGCACCATGCACTGGACACCTGTCCCACAGCAGGATCCTCACTCTCTAAGTCAAGGTCAGCCACTCCTCCCTGAGCACAGCCTCCACCTTGACACCTCAGGAGACTTCAGCATCTCTAAAGTCACATGATCAAGATGTCCTCCCACCACTTCTGTCCCCTGTTCCTGCTGGCTTGTTGCTCAATATCTCACTGTGATGCCTTTATTCCTACCCCATTGACCCCCAGCTGTTAACTCACCCCCCACTCCTTTTTACTTCACAGTGGGACTCATTTTTAGTTTTTATATTTTAATCACACATATTAATGGTACACATTAATGTGGTTCAGTGTTATATTTCCGTACATGCCATACAGTGTTCATTGATCAAATTTAACCTCCCTTTGTTCACATCCTTCACACCCTTCTCAATCTCTGATAATCATTTTCTTCTTTCAGGTCAAATTTTTTAGCCTCCAAAGGAGAGGGAAACACATATCTGGCTTATTTCACTTTCCACAATATCCTCCAGTTCCATGCATTTTGCTGCAAATGACAAGAACCTATTCTTCTTTATGGCCAAACAACACTTCATTGTGATTAGACACCACATTTTCCCCTACTCATGGGCTGAGGGGTCTCTTTGCTGTGCTCATTTCATTTCTTCTGACCAAGGTAAATGACCTTTTGCTGTATCATGGAATTTAATTTGATTATTTTCTTGAGAAATCTACATCTATGTTCATCGGGAAGATTGGTCTATAGTTTTCTATTTTGGCTATGTCTTCATCTGGTTTGGGTGACAGGGTAAAGCTAGACTTATAGGATGTGTTTGAAGGGGTTTCTTCCCTTTCAATTTTATGGAACTTTCTGAGAAGAATTGACCTAAGCTCTTTTGTAAAGTTTGGTAAAATTCAGCAGTGAAGTCATCTGGTTTGGGTTCTTCTTTGTTGAGAGATTCAATCTAATTACTTGTTACTGGTTTGTTAATTTTTTTAATAACCTCATGGTCCAATTTTGGCAGGTCATAAGTGTCCATAAATGTGTCCATTTCTTCTAGGTTTCCCAATGTATTAGTATATAATTTTTCAAAATAATTCCTAAAGATCCTTTCTTGGTATAAGTTGTCATATCTCCCTTTCATTTAATTAGTTATTCTAATTCGTTATGCATAACGACACAATGCAATTTATTTCATATTACACATATAGAGCACAATTTTTCAAGTCATAGATTGTATGCAAAGTATTTTCACACCATTCATGTCTTATACATGTACTTAGGGTGGTGATGTCTCACTCGTTCCACCATCATTCCTACCCCCTTGCCCTCTCCTTTCCCCTCCCTCCCCTTTGCCCTATCTAAAGTTCCTCCACTACTCCCAAGTTCCCCGCCCCATCCCCATCACCATTTTGAGTCAGCATCTTCATATCAAAGAAAACATTGGGCGTTTGGTTTTTTGGGGGGAATTGGCTAATTTCACTTAGAAGTATATTCTCCAACTTCATCCATTTACCTGCAAGTGCCATGATTTTATTCTCTTTTAATGCTGAGTAATGTTCCACTATGTATATATACCGTTTCCCTATGCATTCATCTACTGAAGGGCCTTTGTGTTGGCTCCACAATTTAGCTATTGTGAATTGTGCTGCTATAAACATGGATGTGGCTGTGTCCCTGTAGCATGCTGATTTTTAAGTCCTTTGGGTATAAACTGAAGAGTGGGACAGCTGGGTGAAATGGTGATTCCATTCCCAGTTTTCCAAGGAATCTCCACACTGTTTTCCAGATTGTCTGCACCAATTTGCAGTCCCACCAGCAGTGTACGAGTGTGCCTTTTCCCCCCACATCCTCGCCAACACTTACTGTTGTTTGTATTCTTGATAGCTGTCATTCTGACTGGAGTGAGATGAAATCTTAGAGTAATTTTGATTTGTATTTCTCTAATTGCTAGAGATGTTGAACATTTTTTCATATATTTGTTGATGGATTGTATATCCTCTTCTGAGAAGTGTCTGTTCAGTTCCTTGGCTCATTTATTGATTGGTTTATTTGTTTGTTTTTGTTGTTGTTATTATTTGTTTGTTTTTTGGCGTTAAGGTTTTTGAGTGCTTTATATATCCTAGAGATTAGTGCTATATCTGATGTGTTTGTGGTAAAGATTTGCTCCCATTCTGTAGGCTCTCTATTCACCTCACTGATTGTTTCTTTTGATGAGAAGAAGTTTTTTAGTTTGAATCCAACTCATTTATTGATTCTTGGTTTTAATGCTTGTACTACAGGAGTTTTATTAAGAAAGTTGGGGTCTAATCCGACATGATGGAGATTTGGGCCTACTTTTTCTTCCATTAGGAGCAAGGTTTCTGGTTTAATTCCTAGGTCCTTGATCCACTTTGAGTTGAATATTGTTCATGGTGAGAGAAAGAAGTTTAATTTCATGTTGTTGTCATGTCTCCCTTTTAAAAATCTAATTTCATTTATTTGTGTCTTTTTTCTTTTTCTTGGATAGTCTAGCTAAAGGTTTGTTGAGTATTTTTTATTTTAAAAAAACCTACCATTTAATGCCAAATGTTTTCTCTGATATAAGGTGACTCGTAATGGGGTAGGGAGGGGGAGCAAGGGAGGAGTAGAAGAACTCTCCTTAGGGCAGAGGGGTGGGAGGGGAAGGGAGGGGGCAGGGGGTAGCAATGATGGTGGAATGTGATGATCATCATTATCCAAAGTACATGTATGAAGGCACAAATTGGTGTGAACATACTTTTATACAACCAGAGGTATGAAAAATTGTGCTCTATATGTGTAATATGAATTGTAATGCATTCTGCTGTCATTTATTTAAAAAAGAAAAGAAAAAGAAAAAAGAAAAACCCTACCATTTGGTTCACTGATGTTTTGTATTCTTTTTAGTCTCTATTTTGTTTATTTCTGTGCTGATATATGAATTTCGAGTTTGGTCTGTCCTTGCTTTTCTAAGCCTGTGAGATGCTTCCTGGGGTACATGGCCTCCTTCCTGCCTTGCGCATGCGCTCTTTCCTGTGCACGCCTTTCCTTAGCTCTTGTGCATGCCCTGACTCCTTGCTGTGAAAGCCGCTCCCACTTTTGCTGCATTGAACGCATTTTGGTGTTTTGTGTTTCCATATCATTTATTTTGATAAATGTTTTAACTTCCTTCCAACTTCCTTGAAAACTCACTGTTCAAAAGTACTGTCCAGTCTCTATGCATTCGTATAATTTCTAAAATTTAGTTTCTTATTGACTTGTAGATTTGTTCCATTGTGATCAGAAAAAAATATAGGATGTGATGTCAATTTGGGGGTGTTCAAGACTTATGTGTCTATGCTACGTGGTCTATGCTAGAGAAAGTTGAAAGTACTTATGAAAAGAATGATAAAGAATGTTTGTTTTAAAAGCTCAGTGAGATCCAACAGGATTAAGCATCTTCTGGAGATGATGTTCAATGAAAGCCATTAGGTCCATTTGGTCTAGAGTGCAGCTTAACTCTGAGTTTCTTTGCTGATTCTTTGTCTGGATGATCTATCCACTGGTGCAATGAAGAACCTCAGCATTGCTCTATTGGAGGACATCTCTCCCCACGTCTGTTACTGTTGTTATAAAACTGGGAGTTCTGATATGAGGTGCATGTAGATGGACAACCATGACATCTTGTTGAACTGATCCCATGGTCATTGCACAGTGACTTACTTACCTCTTACAGTTTTTGCCTTCAAGTAACTAGTTTTCTACGTGCTTGGAATATCACTTCCATCATTTCACTTATAGTCTGTGTGTCTTTATGGGTAAAGTGGGTTCTTGTAGGCCACGTGTTGTTTGGTTTTAATTTTCAATCAATTCAGCCAGTCCCTATCTTCTAACTGGAGAACTTGGTCCGCTTACATTCAAGGCTGTCACTGATGCGTAAGGATTTGTGTCCTTTAAACATCTTTTTTTCCTCTTCCCTCTTGTGATTTGATGGTACACTCTATTAATAATGCTATTTTCTATTTCTCCTTTTTGTCTCCTCTTCTTGTGGGACTTACACTGTCACATGCTTTCACAATAGTATCTATCTTTCTTTCACTTCTTCCATACAGCTGGTCTGGGTTCCTGCATTCCCTCCCTTTTTTCTTGTCGCAAGACTTATTTCCCTCACTTTCTGAAGCATAGCCTTCTGGACATTCTAACCTTGATTGGCGGTTATTTTCTTTCAAGATTTCTCACATGCCATTCCATTTCTCACTCACTTGTAGGGTTTATACTGAGAAATCTGCTTTAATCTCATTGGTGATACTCTTTTTGGCACTTTTCTCTTGCTGATTTTATAAAACTTTTGTTGTCTTCTATTTTTAAGAGCTTTGGGATGTTGTGGTCAAGATGTATTCTGGCCACATCTGTTTGGGGTCCTGTAAGCCTCCAGTACTTGGACATCCATGTCTTCACCAAGATCAAAAGATTTTCTGCTAGTATTTCATTGAACAGGTTTTACACAAGCCTCACTTTTTTCTCCTTGCTTTAGGTATTCCAGAAATGCAGATGCCTGTCATTGAATGGTGTCCCAAAGAGTTTGAATGATCTCACCATTATTTTTTTAAATCTGGGATATTAGGACAAATTGTTCTTCAAGTTCAGATATTATTTCTTCTGCTAAAACTAGTCTGTTTTCAGGCTTTTAACTGTATTTTATATTTGATTTATTAAGCTCTTCATTTCTAGGATTTCTGCTTAGTTCTTTTCAAAATCTCTGCTGAATTTCTTATCTGTGTCCTGCATTGTCTTCCTAATTTCATTTAAACTGTTTATCTGTATTCTCTTGGCTCTCAATGAACTTTTTTATACTTGTTCTTTTACATTCTTTTTGTTGTTGTTGTTTTAACTAGTTATACATGACAGGAGAATGCATTTTGATGCATCATAAGTGGAGTATAACTTCTCATTCTCCTGGTTGTACATGATGTAGAATTATACCAGTTGTGTAGATATATATGCACCTAGGGTGATGATGTCCAATTCATTCTACCATCCTTCCTACCCTCATGCCCCCTTTCCTCCCTTCACTCCCCTCTGTCTAATTCAAAGTACCTCTATTCTTCACTAGCCCCCTCCCTTTATTGTGAATTAGCATCCACATAGGGGAGAAAACATTCGGCCTTTGATTGTTTGGGGTTGGTTTATTTTGCTTAGCATAATATTCTCCAGCTCCATCCATTTACTGGCAAATACCATAATTTCATTCTTCTTTAAGTCTGAGTAATATTCCATTATATATATATATATATATATATATATATATATATATATATATATATATATATATATATATATGTCACATTTTCTTTATCCATTCATCTGTTGAAGGGCACCTAGGTTGGTTCCATAGTTTAGCTATTGTGAATTAAGCTGCTATAAACATTGATGTGACTGCGTCACATTTAGGTAGAAACTGAGGAGTGGGAGAACTAGGTCAAATGGTAGTTTCATTCCAAGTTTCTAAGGAATCTCCATACTGCTTTCCAAATTGGTTGCACCCATTTGCAGTTCCACCTGCAATGTATAAGTGTACCTTTTTCCCCACATCCTCACCAACATTTATTTTCACTTGTATTCTTAATAATTGCCATTCTGACTAGAGTGAGAAAAAATTTCCGTGTAGTTTTAATTTGCATTTCCTAATTGTTACAGGTGTTGAACATTTGTTTATATATTTGTTGACCAATTGTATTTCTTCTTCTGTAAAATATCTGTCCTTACCTCACTTATTGATTGGATTATTTGGGTTTTGGGTGTTAAGTTTTTTGAGTTCTTTAGATATCCTGGAGATTAATGCCCTATCTGAGGTGCAGGTGGTAAAGATTTTCTCCCACTCTATAGGCTCTCTCTTCATGTTCATGATTGTTTCTTTTGTTGTGAAGAAGATTTTTAGTTTGATTCCATATTATTTATTGCTTCTTGATTTTACTTCTTGCATTTTAGGAATCTTGTTAAGGAAGTCAGTTCCTAAGCCAACATGGTGGAGATTTGGGCCTATTTTTTTCTTCTATTAGGTGCAGGGTCTCTGTTCTAGTACCTAAGTCCTTGATCCACTTTGAGTTTCTTGCAGGGTGAGAGAGGGATAGGGGTTTAATTTCATTATGCAGCATATGGATTTCCAGTTTTCTCAGCACCCTAATTAGTAGAACATATTTTTATTTTTCTCTTAAATAATACTTCTAAGCTAACATGAAATATAAAATTCAAGGGAAAACAGTTCTTTCCTATGATACTCTTATAGTCAGCCATAAGTGTTTTAGCCAGAGGGACCAGGTCAGGAATCAAACCCTTATATTCTTGGATATTTCAGATATTCTGGTTCTTTGATAACAGTGGATCCTTCAGGTGTTTTTCAACTCAGTATACAGCAGGCCTGTGGAGTAACACTGCTCCAGATGAGAGAACATATATATTTGGGGTGGAATAAAGAAAATACTCTTGGTCTAATCTTAAAAGATAATGAAGTCTGGAGTCTAAATGAGCATTAACTGATTAGCATAAGCAATGTAGAATTGAGACTGGCAGCAAGCAAAGACTTCAGAAAAGGGGCTTTATTTCTCTGGCCATAATGAATTTTTTAGGATATGATTTTTTTTTCATATACCATAAAGTTCTGAAGCAAGGGCCTCTGTGTAAACCACCTCACACACTAGGATGGTGACAATCAAAGAGATAGACAATAGCAAGTGCTATTCAGAGTGTGGAGAAATTGTAACTCCTGTACATCACTGGAGGGACTGTGAAATGATGCAGGCCCTTTGGGAAAGGGTTTGGTGTTTCCTCAAAAATGAAACATAGTTACCATGTGACCCAATTCCATTTCTAGGAATATGCCCCAAAAATGGATAAAATGAAGCCTACCTAAACACATGCTCCTGCACATTCACAACTATATTAGTCACAGAGCCAGAAAGAGAAGACCACCCAAGGCACATGGGTTGACAAGTGGAGAAGCAAAGTGTGCCATGTGCTTGCAATGGAACGTGACTCCACGAGGACACAGAGGAGGTGCCCGATGCGTGCCACAGCAGGGGGGGCTGGGGACATCACCAGGTAGAAGAAGCCAGACACACACAGTCACCTGTGAGTCTGCTAGTGTGAAATTCCCAGAATAGGCAAAGCCATAGGTGCAAAACTAGGTTAGTAGTTGCCAGGGACAGGAGGAAGAGAAGAATGGGGAGAAACTGCTAATGGGGACAGGTTTCTTTGGGGGGTGATAGAATATTCTGGAGTTACATGGTGCTGCTGGTTGCTTGATCTTGCAAAATTTAAAAAGGCATATTTCATTTGTACATTTTATTTCAATGCATTTTTTTTTCTTTTTTGATACCAGGGATTGATCCCGGAGGCACTCAGCCACTGAGCCACACACCCAGCCCTTTTATGTATTTATTTGTATTTTGAGATAGGATCTTGCTACATTGTTGAGGCTGGCTTTGAACTTGTGATCCTCTTCCTCCTCCTCCTGCCTTGGCTTCTTGAGCCTCTAGGATTATAGGCATGCACCTCTGCACCCAGCTGCAATTAAAGTTTTAAGAAAGAGCCTATACAGAGATAAATATGCACACATTTATTGTCAGACTTTAACTGCTATGTCAAATATAATAAACCTGGCAAAACCTTAAATAAATACACACATTAAAACTGTAAAATACTCTAAGTCATAATTTAAAATACTATTTGAAGCCCAAACACACCACATTTGTATTTCATGCAGTTATTTCTAACGCAGAATATGTAAATATTTACAACATTTGAGCAATTTCAGAGAAAATAATAACTCTTTCCATATGTAATCTGATCACAATAGTCCCTCCTTCCCTGAGTCCTTCTGCCCCTTAAGAACCACTGCTTTCTCATCTTTATCACACCTCCCTGTTTACTGCTGGCTCTGCCCTGCCAACATTCAGGCAGCACTTACTTGAAATGTTCCTCTTCAACATGCTAAGTTAAAAGAAATGTGGGAAAGCTTTGATGTGGGCAGCTTTGGCACTTACTGACCAGGAATGTCTCATTGTCGGTGATACCTGGAAGTTCCTTAGGAATTTTAAACTCTCCTTAGAAACCTAACACTCTCTTCCAGGAATACTAATATACAGAATAAAACGACTAAAAATAATCATTAGACTTTTCACTCTGAAAATCCACTTGGTACTTTACATGGTGAATTCCTATGAATTTAACATCTTACATAATACAAAAGAATTGTATTTACATCAGACATTTGGCAAACCCCTTTGTAGGAGGGCAAAGCACATCAATATGTCTACATTTATTTTTACAAAGAAAGTCACAAAATTGTACCTTCATTTGTTTGTGTTGATGCTTTTTTTATTAGCTACACATGACTTTACAATGATCTTGACAATTCATACATTTATGATGCTTTTATCAAATCAGAAAATTTGGCCTCATGGAAGTTTCATCATGGAAAGCAATAATTTGTGTAAAACTCTGGTAACAAGAATCCAACCCTGTGTTCAGTTTTCACTCTCCTGAGAGCATCATGTCCCACACAATTGCAGTAAAACCTCAGAACATCATACTGGTTTGCATGTTTGTTTACATAAATCTACAGCAAATGCAAATTTAAATTTGTTAATAAACAAGGAGGTGGCAACCTAGATCAGGAATATTTACCCTATCATAGTCGACAACACCTACCAATGTCAAAAGTCCCTTGTAAACCTTGTTCTAAATTAAGAATTGAGGAGGAGCATACTATATTCAAGGCAAATAGGAAGAATACTACCTCTAAGAACACTTTAAAAGCCCTGAGTCCCACAGGGACATGATCAGGACCATGCTTGGTGATCCTGGCACTGAGTACTAAGTAGGATTTGCACCTCGCACCACCAACAGCCTCCTGTGCAGTTGTCTCTGGGCATTAAAAATCTTGTCGTGTATCCCCCACCCCCAAGTTGGAAGCCAAATATCACTGGACAATTGGTTTCCTGTAAACTGTTGATAATTATTATGTACTCCTCTAAATGCAATACTGTAACTAGCAGTTGCAACACAGTGAGGGACAAGAGAAACAGAGCCAGAAAACATTGTTTCTCCACTGAGATTCAGAGCATCCAACCGAGAGTTAGGAAAGGAATTCTGAGAGTCCAGACTCTTGATTTCTTCAGCTTGTTTTGAAGAAGACCCTCTCCTCTAATAGCCTAGCCAGCAATTTCTTCGTCCTGAGAATAGGAACGAGAAGATTGAGTCTTTTTGGTGGAAGACTGCACTTGGCTCTGAACTTAATCCACTGAAGTCATGGTCCCAGCTGTCAAGGCATAGGACAATGGGCCAGGAAGGCCAGGGGGCAGGACACCTCTGCTGTCTTCAGTGGTTCAGTCTAGTTCCCGGGATGCACCAGTGTTCCTGCAAGCGCAAGCAAACGTGCATGTCACCAGAAAACTTCAGCATAATGCATACTGTAAGTGACAACAAAATGCACATCCCAGCACAGGCTACTGTGCATTCTGCCTGGGGCCACCCAAATAGCAACATCAAGTGCTGTTCAGTTAGAACAGGGAAACTATTCTTTACGGCACAGTAATGGTGGCTACAGGTGATTACATATCTGTTAAACCCTGCAGAAAGCACAACACAGTGAACACTAAAGTAACCTGGGGACTTTAACTAATAGTAATGCATCTATACTGATCCATCAGTTGCATCAAATGAATCATGCTAGTTCAAGATGCTGGTAACTCTAAGATTTTTCAATTTTTCCATAAACCTAAAGTTGCACAAAAATCATATAATATTTTTTTAAGTATTTCAAGGGACTTTACTTGACCCTTCCAAATCCTCACAAAGCAGAGCAGATATAAGAACACAGATTCTAGAACCAGACTGCCTGTGCTTGAATCCTGCTACACCACTTAGGAGCTTTGAGACTTCAGGCAAGTCACTTCGCTTCTCTCTGCCTCCTCTGCTCCATCTAAGTCAGGAGAAATAGAATAATCATCCTATCTCATGGAGTTCCTAGCTTAGAACAGTTCCTAGGGCACAGTAAGTGCCACATAAGGGTCAGTTGTCACCATCATTATTATCTTTCATAAAGGAAATGGCTCAAGAAAGCCAGATTTCTGTTTCTTCCCTCTCCTGCAAAGAAACAAAACACCTTTCCAGTAAGTGCCATGGAGATGGAGAGGTCCTGAGGACAATGCAGGCTGGAAGGGGCCCAAGGATGAGCCAAACGCCTAGGGAGATGCTCCCTCATGACACGCCACTTGCAAGTCTTACCAGACTCCTTCGAGCTTAGATGGAGTCCAGAGGCACCTGGCGGTTTCCATGGGATTCAAGGCTTTGGCAGCTGCTGTGGGACAGGTGAGAACAGTAATAAGCCACTGTTTCCACATGAAGAGAGGAAACTGTTCAGAAGGTTCACAGAATGCTTTGTACAAGAATGCAGCTTACCTGGCAGGGACAAATTTCCTTGCTGCAAAAGAAAGAAAACCATTCCTTTAGACCAAATGGCCTTTAAGGACATTGCCAATCCAGACACAATATAACCTGGTGACTAAGGCAAATGCAAAGTGCACAACAATAAAAGGGCAAGCCCAAGTCAGGAATTGTTTTTTACATAGACTTTCTTATTTCTTAAGTGTCTGAAGTAGTTTTAACATTTTCCTGCGAGTGAGATGGTACATGGCTGCGGTCGCAGCAACTCAGGAGGCTGAGGCAGGAGGATTGCAAGTTCAAAGCCAGCCTCAGCAATTTAGCAAGGCCCTGTCTTAGAATAAAACATACAAAGGGCTGGGGATGTGATTAAGATCATATGGTTAAGATCCCCTGGGTTCAATAACCGGGATTTAAAAAATAAATAAATAACGTGTTTTTCGATACTCTTTAAGCCAAACAAACCATGAGTATGAATAGATGTGTTCACATATTCCTTAGGCAATATTCCAAAATAAGACTGTATTCCAAATAGTTTTTTAAGGAAACATTTATCCAACTTCCCAGGAGCACAAATCATGTCAGTCCCATTGCACAACTCCAGAGACAACACAGAATTCAAAGCAAGTAGCACCTCCTGGAGTTGAGCAAGGTTAACACAGCTAACATTTATATTTCCTAAAATACTTCAAATTTCATGTTGCTTTATGAACTCTTCCTAAGACTTTTGCTTAATTATAAAGCAGTATATTAGTGTTTGTGCAATTACTGGATTCTAGTAACTGTCTAAATTTATAAGAGAAACCATAACTCATCAATGAGAAAACATATTTGGAGCACATTCATAAGCTCCCTCACCTTTCTTCCGAAAGTATTTCAGAAGCCAGAGGAGGACTGACGTCAGTGCCACGAGGGAGGTTCCTGCAGCAGAAAGTCCAGCTGCCAAGGGAGTGCTGGACTCCGGGGGAGCTGCGGCAACAGAGGGGAGGATGGGCATGAGGAGCTGGCTTGAAAGTCTTTCTGTCCGTCCACTTCTCCTTTTCTATCACCTCGTTCCCAGGAGCAGAAGCCCCATCTGGTTCAAGTCATGAGGCAGAGGTGGCTAACCGGCCCTTTAGACCTGTCCAGCTCCCCTTGGCTGCCCCAGCTCTGCCAGGCAGAACTCTACCCTGCCAGCTCTTTCACACCCCTCACCCTGCCCTGCTGGACACTGTGCTGTACTTGCTCAGCCACCCCCCGCCCCCCCGCCCCCCACACACACTTTCTGTTTCACCCTCTTCCTTTCCCCTCCAGGTCTTCTTTGCCACTGTTAGAATTCTGCCCATTCCGTCCACATGCCACATCTACCGTTTTCTTCCTATCTCCATAAGCTTAAATATGTGCAGATGCTTAACCACTCTGATATGGGCCCAGTGCTTCTTGAATTGCTCTAGTAAGACAGCTCCCTTGCTTCTCTCTGGTCACCCAGACAACCAGCATCAACCAATGCATTACCTTCACAGGTAGGCAGCGTCCCAGACCAGTGTCCTGTGGCACCACATGTCAGAGCTGCAGAGCCATTGAGCATCCAGCCCTCAGGACACGCAAACTCACACACAGTGCCAGACACAGGCTCCCCACTGCAGCTCATGTTGACCTTTCCTGGAGCTGCCAGGCTTGAACACTGTACCACTGCAAATGACAGGCACATGGGGGGGGGGGGTTAGGAAACATCTGCTGCAAACTTGTAAAGTGGCCCAAGTCACCGACAAGCCTAACTTATAAACACTACATAGAACTCAGCATGTGGGAAATTAGAATCAAGCCCCCTGAGACCACTGAGGCTCACAATCTTATGAGGCACGTGACCTGCACCCTCAAGTCTGAACTCACCCTACCTTGGCAGGAGGGGACCTCGTGTGTCCACTGCCCCTGAGATGTGCACTCCAGTTGAGCTGATCCATGTAAGTCAAAGCCATCGTCACAGTGGAAGGTGCAAGAGGACCTGTAGGTGAACTCTCCAGTAGGGGAAGGAGAGCACTTCACGGAGCCATTCAGGGGCACAGGGAGAGCATCGCACTGCACAGCTGGAAGGCAAGAGTGAGCCCTGTGGAGCCCTGTGTGCTGCGTGGCTGCAGGGGTCTCCAGGCAGCCCTGCCCCCCCCCGGGCTCCCCAATAGCTTCTGTCTTAAAGCCAAGTAGAAACAAAGATGTTTCTTCATATCTGGGCTCTCACTGTCCCAGTCCCCTGCGAGGCCACACTGGAGCCCTTGGATTCCTCTGCAAAGAAAATCCTGGCTCCCAGGAGAACCCACAGCTGGATCTATGTTGGAGTCTCCAGAAGCACCAGGAAGACGAACCACCTGGCCTCACTCTGGGCTGGATAAAGCTCCACCCTGCAGAGCTGACGCTCAAAACGGTGGTCAGAAAATACCACTGAGAGACTGCAGGCCATTTGGTATTTGAATCCCAGTTCATTTAGGACTAAGCAACACCCCAAAAGTAGAGACTCCTCGTTATTCCCTGACCAACTGGGAAGACGGCTGTTTCCTTTGAGTTCCAGGCCCTCACCTATAATGGCATCTACTAAACAGCAGCCGTTAACCGGGAATTGAGCACTGTTCTTCTGACATGCAAAAAAAGATAAGTCAAAGGAAAGATTTTATGCGTCCAGAGGGCAGTTACAGATCCTGGATGCGTGCAGATGGCCAAAAAGAAAGGAAGAGAAGAAGGCACCAGGAATATGTGCCAGCTTGTAGCTGGCTTTGGGGTTGCAGCTCTTTGCCCCTGGAAACCATTCCATGCTGTATTTGCTATGAGGAAGCTGGTGCCTGATAAGAAACCTGCAGGTCTCCAATATCCTGGAGTTAAGTTTCAGTGCTCATGTGTGCGCAAAGCCATCTCCCACCTGACCCACACAGGGGGCTTCCCCATCACTGCTAGATACTAGCAGTTGCAGAAGAAAGGAGGAATGAGAAGAGTTTCAGCTTCAGGTCATGTTCTTATTCTGCTGTCTAAATTTTCTAATGTGATTTTCTTTAGACTAAGAATTCTGCCTATTCCATGCCTCTGTCTACAAAGTATATTAACATAGCATTTTTAAAAACCAGCAAAGCATTTGCTCATGCTACTGTATACAGACTTTCCCTGGTTCTTTCACATGCGTCTCAGGTATGAATGTCACTCATCAAATCTGACATCTGTGGTTAAAATGGACATGTGCTTTCATTTCCCCTGCGCAAGCTTGAAGATCTTTTAGAAAGGAAAGTGAAAGGAGAGAATCCCTGGCTCACCTGTACACACTGGTGTTTGCTGTGTCCACTGCCCTTGTGCTGTGCATTCAACCTGGGCTGGTCCCAGCAGCCTGAAGCCCCCTTTGCAGCTGAATTTGCAGGAGGACTTGAAGGTGAGCTCTCCAGCAGTGGAGTAGCTACAGTGCACAGAGCCATGCTGAGGCCGGTGGATGGCTTCGCATGTCACAGCTGAAACACATGTTTCCATTTATATCAGCAAGGCTGGCTTGCCCACTTCAAGTGTAGGTTGAGAAAGAGAATGCTTACTTCGTCCAACGTGGACACTCTACCTTTACACAGCGGCTTCTCGTCATCCCAGTTCCCAGAGGAGGTACACTTGAGGTTCTGAGCTCCCACTCGTTCGAATCCTTCCTTACAGCCAAATGTACATGTGGTGTTCCAGGGGGAGCGTCCAGGGCCCAGGCCACAATCCATGGTTCCATTGGCTGGATTTGTCAAAGCAGCACACTCCACCACTGGGGAGATGAAAGAGCTCCATGAATTTCACAGAAGCCTATTTTTACTTCCTATTAACTTGGAATTCATAACAGTGAGGAAGCCACATTCGAAGGGCAGATCCCAAAGTCAATGCTTGGGAACATAATCACCCACAATGAAGCTGTTGTCTGTTTTTAATCAATGTTTCCATCTTTTCCTATCTATTTTCACTTTGTGCAAAATGGTCTCCATTTATAAAAAGGCAAAAATGAATTAAAAAAAGATTACTGGTCAGGATTTTTGACTAGTTGTGATGATAACAACGCTGACATACAAATTGAGTGGGATCAGAAGGACGGAATTTTTTTGTCTCTTCTCCAGAAAAATAAGATTGAGACAGAAAAAGGAGATGCTGAGCCTGCTGGTGGTCCTTGTCTTAAGCTAGTCCCAGGGCAGGGTGAGACAGACAGGGAAGGGAGAAGAGAAGGGAGGTCATTAGGATTCTGCAGGGCGGTTCTGCATTTCCGTGATAGTCTCCTTTGTAAGTCACCAGAACCTCAGAACTTCCCACTTCCCACTATAAACCTCCCTTAAACCAAGTAAATAAGATTTACTAAAGATAGCAGGGGGTGGGGCAGGGGGACTCCCTGGGGTTTGCAAGGAGTAGGAAGGGAACCTGGGTTAGTGAAGGGTGAGCTGGGGACGCCCTGTGCATTCTGGGGGAGATTTACCTCTGCAGGTGGGAAGAGGAGCACTCCATTCCCCAGAGGACGTACACCGGGTGGTCTCCACGCTGCTTGGCAGGTAGCCACTGTCACAGCTGACGGAGCAGGAGGAATTGTAGCTGAAGGTCCCAAAGGGTGAAGTGCAAACCAGCCTCCCGTGCTCAGGGTCTTTCTGCGCTTTACAGGTCACAGCTGGAAAAGGGACCCAAGTCAGTTCTGCCAGCTATCACCTCGGACGGGGGCTGGGGGGATGGGAAGACGGGCTATGACTGGGCCCAGGGAAAGGAGGACTTGCAGGCCCGACTCCAGCCCACCTGGGGCAGGGGATGGTGCCTTGTCTCAAGTGAAGAGAAGGTGACGACACACTTACCGTGCTCACACTCGAGTCCACTGAAGCCGGGGTGGCACCTGCAGGTGTAGTTGTTGATGGTCTCTATACACTCCCCGTGGCCGCTGCAGGAGGCTTGGGTGCAGGCAGCTGCAGGAAACACAGCCGTGAGGACAGGTCTGTGGTGCTTGTGGGAAATTCCTCACAATTTAGGATCAGCCGCATGTAATGACGTCACCTAAGTTATGAGGTGCCCGAGATTTTAATGTGCCTCACAAAATGCCAAACCTGAGCTCCAGGTTCGTCTCCCATACTTGATGTTAATGTTGGAGGTGTCAGGAGGGGCTGCAACTACACCATGCACAGAGACTCCCTCAGCACACGCCACGCACACGACACTTCCCCTGACACAAGCAAACCAGCACCTGAGCTGCCACAGTGTGTCTATGTGGCATTCTGTAGGGGTGTGGCCTCCCCACGTGTGCTCACACTACACATGTGCACACGTTCTTGCCTACATCTGTGCAAAGGAGTAAAGGGGGGCCTTGGCAGGAACACCTGGTTTTCAAATCACATGTTTCAGAGCAAAGAGGCCACAGTGGAGACCAGTGGCTGCCACTGTGAGTCGTCAGGATGTGGCTGCCTGTGGCTCCCTACCTGTGTAGCACAGCGCGAGCTTCTTTTTACTGCAACTCTCGTCATTCCACATGCCGGAACCTTCTGGTCTCTTGATGTAGATCTCCACGCAGTCCTCATTTTTCTGCTTATTATTGGGTTCTCCTGGAGCCCAGTTCTTGGCTTCTTCAGTCAGGGGCTTCTGGGTCCCCACCCAGATCCACACACCGTTGACTTTTCTGATGCCAATCCAGTAATAACTTGGAGAATAGCTCAAAGTGGCGTTCAGGTACTCGATCTCCTCTTTGTTTTGAATTGCGACCAGGTGTGTGTACCTTTGCTGACAGTAAGCACTGGCCTCATCATAAGTCATGTTTACCCTGGACACATTGTAAGTCCAGCCCGCGCTGTCTTTAATGAGGAGCACTAGGGGTGGAACAAGAGAGAAAGGCAGCGTTTAGTCCTGCTGGGCTTAACTCTAGCTCTCTGGGTGTTTACTGTCTTATTTATGCCAGTCTCTGGATTTGGGGTGACAAAAATTTTTCACCTTTTCAAAAGTAAGAAGAGTTTCCTGTGCATCATTTCCGTGGCCAACCACCCCCAGGGCTTTGTTGTCCCCACCTTCGTAACAAATTTGTTATTCTGCTGGTGACTCTGCAGTATTGAGCCCTTAGTATGAGCCACCAGGTGCTGTGAGAGGCACTTCTCAACTGAAAATAACATATTTTGGAATTTTACATTTGGAATATAAAATCACACAGTGCAGTCAGATTGTTGCCTTCTTCAAGTTTGTCAAGATGTCCCCACATGTACCTAAACTACTGTTCCATTGAATTGTCACAGTGCCTACGTAGGCCATTTTTGATCAACGTTTTACACATATGGAAATATGACACTAAGAAGTGAATTTCCCTAGTGCCAGGCAGGAAGAGGCCAGGGATGCTGCTACACACCCTCTGCACAGGACAGCCCCACACGAGGAAGAATATCCTGGTCTACAATGTCAGTAGGGAGGCGATGAGAAACCCTGGTCCAGTGGTACCAAAAGTGAGAGTGGAGAGAATCTGACTTACCAAAAGTGAGAGTGGAGAGAATCTGTGAAGCAATCATGGCCTCAGGACTTCTTCTCACCGATGGATTGGACTTGAAGTACTTTCCTGGGGAGAAAAATTAATTACAGAAGGAAATGTTAGGCAGCCAATTACTCTAGTCATTCGAGCCTGGTGTTTAGGCACCAGCATAAGATTTGAGATAAAGGATTCCAGTGTCACAGCTTATTTGAGAGATGCTACTGGAATGAATGAATAAATTTTAAGATCGTCCTCATTTAGGTGAAAGAGAAAAGACAGGCTTTAACCACACTACAATTAAAGCTTGCACAGATCTCTTACCAGAGGCTGTTTACACATCAGTTCATTCTGATGAATCTGTTTCATGGCCCAAGGCTGCTCTTGCAAAGGAGTCTGCACTTACAGTTCTGCGCGGTGCTCCTCGGCTCACACTGCTCAGGTGTGTTGGGATGCTTCTGTCTCCTGATCCTCTGGCACTTGTGATGTGAAATCAGCCAAGCCAAGCCCTGTTGAGCTTCGCCTCTGCTGGGCCCTTTATAGCAGGGCTCACATCCTGTGAGCAACAGGAGACTGTCCAAATCCAGTCAGGAGGAAATCACCAAGGCATCCAGAAGTTTCCTGGTAATATTTACAATGCTAAAAATTACAGTGATGTCAGAAGTGCTACCCCTCAAAGTTAATTCTCCCTTGTATTGCATTTCTGTTGAAAGATGCACGACTTTTAATTCCAAAGCATAAAGTCTAGGTCTTTAAAATGTTTTAAGACTTTGTTTACTGTAATGTTGTTCGCATAATTGTGGCACCGATCAGTTTCATAAAAAGATAGGGAGAAAGTGTACCAAGGGTGCAGGCCAAGCAGGCCTGGCTCTGCCTGCAGGGAGCCCTGCACCCTCAGCTGCACCTCTCTTGGGAACCTGACTCAAAAGCAAGTTCCCTCCAAGGCCAAAGGGCAACATGATTGTTGGAAATTTGTACTGAGAAAGCTTCCAGGAGAAATTCAGTACCAGAGGAAGGAAGGGAGAAAGGGGTAAAGAGCTGGGCGAGGAAGGTAATTAGTGCACAGATGTTTCAACCAGGGGTAAATCCACTCACCCTAACAATCATCCTGCATTCTGCCAGGGTGTTTCCTATGTCCCTGTCCCTGGGTGGGTGCTGGGAGCTGCAGGGCTTTCCTCAGGCTCCCCAGGGTCACTGAACAGGCCACAGACTGACCTCCCCTGGAGAGGCCCCAGGACTGCAGGGGCCAGGGGAGGGAAACAGAGGGACTCTGAGCTGCTCTGTTGGTGCTGTCAGGATCTCCGCAGGGCTCTGACCTGGGCAGGGGTGGGAGGGCTAATGGGGAGAGACTTGAGTAGCTGGAGCTGGTGACTGTTAACCGCCTTCTACACAATTCAAAATTCCCCCAAGAAACAGGCCAGTGAGAGGGGCCTCCGTTCCACTGTCTCCCAAGCTCTGAGGATGTGGCTGAGTGTCCCTGGGACAACCTCCCTCTTGGGGATCCCTCCCCCACCCCTCCATGGGGGAGAGGAAAGGAAAAAAAGAACAAGTGCAGACACAGGCGCAGCCCAGATTGCGCCTCCTGGGCTGCACTGTCCCCTCCCAGGCGCCAAGGGTTCCCACTTGATCTTCCCTTTTTCTGGAAGTCCCTTGTCCCGCCCCCCACGCCCTTCAATTGGAGATGGAGATGTTAACCACCCCTGCTTCTGTGCCTGGGCCCAGACATTCTCATCTCCATGGCAAAGGGGCACCCCTGAAGGAGGGAGGGAGGGCCAGCCTGAGGATTGGGGTCCCCAAGCAAATGCTAGAATCTTAACCGTGGCTATCTGTGGACAGGGGTCTGTTGGAAAGTAGCTCTGTCCATAACCACAAGTGAAAGGGCCTCCATGGAGATGTCGATTTGTGTTAGGGTCCTCACTGCCAACGTCACTGGGAGACTAGGCAGCCTGTCTCCTGGTCTTCCCGCTCTCCTCCTCTGGGGAAGTTTATGTCACCTCAAAGTACTTATTTTTGACAGCCTTGCTAAACCACCACCACCAAAAAAAAAACTACTTTGATAATATGTAAGTTACCTTTGCAGAGACTTAGGTAAAGGGGGAATCCTAATCAAGTCCCAATCTTATTTGTAGAATACAAGCAGAACATAAGAAATTCTTGCACACAGAAAACTGTGAAATAAAATTAATCAGTGTACAACTACATTACACAGTGGCAGCTCTTATCTGATAAAAACATAAGTACATTTGATGCAGAATTGGTGTAGGTCCCTGCAAATTCATTTCTCAGGAAAGCTGAGTCACTCACTGGGGGTTTGCAGACAGATGAACATCTGGGTGGAGTAGGAACTCCAGCTCTCTCCCACTCTGCTCTCCACACCCAATGAAGAAGTGGGGTTCTCAGATTAGAGTATGAAGAAGAATCACTTGAGCATCTCATTTATAATATACAACTTCAGATCAATAATTAGAGACACTGACTTAATCATTCCAGATGGGACCCAGGAATTTGTGCTTCAAACGAATATTTGAGGTGGTTCTGACGGAGCAATCTGACTTGACCACACTTTGAGATGTATAGACCCAGAGTATCTAATTTGGAGAAAATATCTGATAAAGTCCATTTGGGGTGCTCAAATATACATAGGTACCAGCATTTTGACCAGAATTTCACTAAAGTTAATCATGGATCCTACTCTTGGGAAATGAATTTTGACAGTGCTGGGTAAATACAAGGGATATTTAGGATGAGTTGTTGTTTTCAGTTTTCATTCATGGAAACAAAGAAAAGGAAGAGCCCCTGACAAATTGACACAAGTGTGTATATGTATATTTATTAATTTATTCTCTTTTCTCCTCTGTTCGCAGAGGGCTCATTAATTCCATTAATTCTCCTTGAGCTTCCTGGATGATTCTGAGACTTACAATTTGGATTGTATTTTGTGTTTCCTGTTTGGCAGCACCTTATCTGGAAGCTTCTGCTCTCTGTGTAGGGATTTAAGGACTAACTAATGGGAATATCTTCAAAATGAGCCAACTCTGGTGAATTCCCAGAGCGGAAGAAAAAGTACGGGTGGGCAGGTTAATTAACAGGACTTTTCCTGAATGTGGCCAGACAGCTAACCATTGTTAACAGGAGAGGAAAAAAAAAACCCTGATTTCAGAAAAGCCCCCTGGCTTGTTGTCCTTGGCCCCTCGTGCTGCTTATTTTGTAAGTCAGAAGTTTCCTTAAGGAGTATTATTAGCTTGTTCTCAGGTCTCACATCAGAATTGTCCACCTGATCACTTTTTAAAGCATCACTTTGAATTTATTCTTTCACAAACAAAATGAAAAAAATCCAAATAGATCTACAAGGACACCAAACGATGATGAAAAGAGGTACTTTTACCCCCAAAGTAAAAATAGGTGATTTCAAAGAAGCAAAGTAGGAGAACATCCTGAATTTTCTAGATCTCCCTAATTGATGATTGAAATAAATAAAAAAAAATTAAAAAGAAATTGAAATAACCTTTGTAAGTGGAAACATACTTTAATTAAAATGTTTGCTAACAAAAAACTGATCATTGATAGCTTAATTAGGTAAGTATTTGGAAATAGCAAGATTAACTTGATAACAATGAATATTAAATGCAGTGATTTAGCACAAGAGATTTCAATTGCACTAATTAGCTCTGTAACGTGGAACAAGATTCTTTTGCCTCATCAGGTCTCAGATTCCCCATCTGGGAACCAAGGGTGCTGGACCTCAGCCCTGTTGGCTGTGAAGCTACCACATAACAATGTTATGCTTTAAGAGACCTGCGGCTTTGCTGCCCACTATTTTAAGACAAAGTTGTTGTTGTTATTATCATTAGTGGTGCTGGGGATTGAACCCAGGGCCTTGTGCATGGGAAGCGACCACTCTACCAACTGAGCTGTATCCCCAGCCCCAAGTTTTCATTATTTTTCTTAGCTGTGAAGTTTTTAGAAAGCAGTTCATGTCATGCTCCGCACATAGTGCCTCTGAAGACAAGCACTTTACGTACATTGCTTCATACAAATTTTACAAAATGAAAGGCAGACATGAGTCCCATTTTGCAGAGAAGGAAACTTGGTTTTCACCTAGACAGGGTGAATACTCACCTGAACTTTTCAGTTATTAAATAGCAGAGCTGGAATTCAAAGCTTCATCTGTGTGACTCTGAAGCTTGTGTCCTCTTGGTCACTTCATACCTGTTTAATGCAAACCTCAGAAGGGAGGTGACCCTTAGTATTCATATGAGAAAATGTAGTAGAACTGTGATGGTTTAGAGATGAGGTGTCCCCCCAAGTGCACAGGTGTGAGACTGCAAGGTTTCCAGATGACATGAGTAGATCATGAGAGGGCTGACCAAATAGTGGGTGGTTACAAGGTAGAGGTAACTGTAGGCAGGTGGGGTGTGGCTGGAGGACGGTAGTCACTGGGATAGTGCCTTTGTGGTTCCTGTTTTGTCCTGGTGAGTGAGGGGGCATGCAGTCCTCTCTCTACTTCCTTGAAGTCATGTCCTGAGCTGCTTTCCTCCACCATGTTCTTCTCCCTTGATGTTTGGCCTCACCTTGGGGCCAAGAACAATGGAGTCGGCTATCTATGGACGGAGACTTCTGAAACCAGGAACCAAAATAATCTTTTCTTCCTTTACATTTTTCTTGTCAGGCTTTATGGTCATAGTGACAAAAAGAAGAACTCCCTCACCGCAGCTCTGGAAGCTGAGTGTCCTCGTTTGGGAGTTTTTGAAGCAGATCCTAAGACACGGAAGTGCTGCCAGTTGTGTATTTGGGAGGTGACCCCAAGAAGCAGTGCAGGGGAGTGAGGGGGTGAGACCAGGAAGGGAAGGAATTCAACAGGTTGATCATCAAGTCACCCTGTGGGCAACCGGGGTTCAGTCTCTCGGGGAACTCTAGGGGACAGTGCAGAAAATCTCAGAATGCCCCAGCAGGGGCAAGAGAGCAGTCCTGGGGCAGGGTTGCCCCTGCAGGGGTGGTAAATTCCAGATGGACTCCTGTGGTCAGAGGAAGTGCTCCACAAGGAAGAGCAAGGCTTGAGTTCAGAGGTGACAGCATCTGCAGGTACGCTGTGTGGGTCATGGTGGGCTGCTTGTTTTCCATCATCCCCTGAACGACTTACTACACAGTCAATGGCTGCAAACCACACACAGTTACTATTTCAGAGATTCTGGGGCAGGACGTGAAAGTTGGCTGACCCATGGAAAATTAAAAAAAAAAATCGCGTAGCCTGTGGGTGGCAGAATTGGGACCCACACCCACTCCTCTGTGCCACCCCGTGTGCTCCTGCCTGTCGCTCTGCCACTGCTTTAAGAGACCCGCGGCTTTGCTGCCCTACCCTGACTCCGCAGCCTCCCAGCTGTCTGCAGCGGGCTCCAGCAGCCCAGCAAGTGCCCACGTAGGCGGGAGGCCCGTCCAGCACCCCGCCTCTCCACGCCTGCTGTCCAGAGTCGCCGTTGCCCTAGTTAGACTGAAGGGTGCGGGTGATTTGGGAATCAAGACGCCGGCTTCTCAGAGGGCATTTGCTTCTTCCCCAGCCCCTGACCCAGCCTGGCTTTTCATAAATGATCAAAGCCATGTGCTGATGGCAGGAGGGAAAGGAGTCACGTGAGATGGGACCCCTGCTCCTGTGTCCTTGTCACAGGCGTCAGGCTCCCGAGCATCCTGGGAGGAAAGTGTGGTGCTCCTTCTCCCTACTTTCTCCCTACCACAGAGGGAAAGCTGTCCCTGCCACCCCGAGGTGGACTCAGGGATGCAGAGTGAGGGGGCGTGCAGCCAGAGTCTCGTCCAGGGGACAGCCTGTGGTGGTCAGCCCACAGACAGCAGCCCCAGGGCACACAGCTGCACTGAAGTAGTGCTCAGGCTCAGAGACAGTCATGTGCCCAGGCAGAAGACCTGCTCAGCGAGGAAGTCCTGCTTAGAGCATGCAGAGCCTCCTTAAGGACCTCACAGGAATACAGGGGCCAACAGAGTAGAGGAAGGGGACCAAGAGGGGCGGGGAGCCTGGGGAAGTACTGGGGAGTGAATCTACCAAGTTATGCTTTGTCCATGTACAACCAGGCCACATTGAGGAGAGCTTTTATATAATTTTCAAACAGGATTTAAAATACTAATAATAAAATAGAAGGAGCATCAATAGTGTAGAGCAAGAGGATCATGGGAGAAAGAGAGAGAGAAGGTCCTAGGGAATGAGACTGATCAAATTATGCGTGTGCACATGGCATAATGATTCCCACCATTATGTATGATTATAATGTACTGAAAAAACAAATGAATGAAAATGATACTCTTTAAAACACCTAAGAATTTTATGAGAAGTGTAAATTGAGGCTGACCACCAACTCTAGGAGGTTATAACTTTCTATCAAAACTGGCCTGTGCTAGCAGAAAAGCAAGAAATGGACTTATTTTCTGATGAGGCTGAGAGATAGATGAGGGGACATTGTGCCTGGCCTGCAAACCTGGCCTGCTCCAGCACCCTGGCTCTGCCTGCCTCACCCACAGGCAGTCGGCTTCTATCTGTGGCAGCAGTCAGGCTGGCCAGGTGCACCCTTTCCATCTGGTTTGTCAACGTCACAGTTTGAAAAGCTACTGTTACCATGGAGCAGAGCACCAAGGTGATGAAATGATGAATCTGACGATGAGCTACAGGCACGCATGGTCCAGAGGGGACCAGGGAAGATTTGGGCTAACGTTCAAAGCAGAATGTCCCTGCTCTGGGGGTCAGCTTACTTGGCCTGTGATGTTCAAAGGCTCCTTTGCATGTTGAACAATGTTGATTTTGGAAAGCAAACTGAGTTCAAAACTCCACATATCCTTTCCTGGGGAGTGTTACAGGAATACAGAGGGCAAAGTCCCCAGGCCAGCAAGGCTTCATCTCTGCTTCTTACAGAGAGGAAGAGAGGAAGAGATGAACAATGCCTTTTCAAAAAGTTCAGCTTTATTGCCACATCTCGTGAAAAGATGCCTCCAGTCAGCCTGGCTAGTGTGGCTGTCATGGGAGTCTTGCTCTGTGATCCTAATAACTGGAATGCGTCCCTTCCTTAGAGAGCCTTGTCGGGCTCTGGGAAGTGAAGAGCACACTCGGCGCCCTGTGTGCCATAAGATCTGCTGCAAAATACGCGGGAGCAATAAGGCAGCTGCAGAGTCGTGAGGAATGGGCCACCTACACCCTGAAATATCCAGAAAGTTGCATCAAAGTCTAATCTCGGGTCTTCTTTGTCCAGTAGACCAAGTTGTCTATCTCTCTGAATTGCTGGGCAACTGTGGAGAACAGAGGCAAAGCCTCGCCATTGCAGTCACGCACCTCTGCAAAACTGTGTGAGCTGCAGTTTCTGCATGTGCAGAAGAGGGTGTTCTCTGGAAAAAGGGCACATGTTTACATAGTGCTGTGATTTAAAGAGAAAAGTACAGACAGATGAGAGGGTCAGAAGCACCTGACTTAGTCACTCAGCATAGCAGGTGAAGAGACTGGAGATTCTCCAGTTAGACTTCACCTTTCAGAGACCAATGACCATGGCTGGCTATGTCAGAGGCATCTGGGAAGTTGATGGACCCCTAAAATGGAAGTAGTAAACCCCTCCATCTTAAAACAGACTCTGGCTTGTAAAGACTCTTTATGGAGCCTCTTCCCTTGGGAACAAGCCCTGGAGGAAGTGAGGGGGAACAAGCAGTGGGTGCTGCCCATGGTAAAGCCACGCCCTGCTGGAAGCTCTGGAGAGAATGAACTGACTTCTGGAGGGTGGCAGGAAGGACAGGTGGCATTCCTGTGACATGGATGCCAAACCCCCTCCAGAGTCCTCAGTTGTATAAACAGCACCACAGTGATGACTTCTGAGATATGTTCGATACACTCCTGCTTTCCAGAGGTGCTTAGTGAAAAGTACCAAGGTCAAAAAAGTTTGGAAACATCGTACAGCAGAGCTCCCTTCTGAAGAGTCACATGTCACATGTTAAAGCCCTGGAAAGCCCTGCAGAGTAGGGAGGGACCTCCCATCAGTCTAGTTCCATATTTGCCAGTGCTGTTCTCTGATAAGTCCCTAACAATATGAAGACACATGTGCATGAAGTTATTCATTATCCTATAATTTAATAACAAAATACTGGGAACAATCTAAATGGAAATGCATAGCTTCCACCTCTTCTCTATAAAATATGTATCTATAATTAAGGGCAACAGCACCCTGGAGAAGTAGCTCAGGCACCAGCAAAGAGACATTGTAACTAACTTGTAAGTTTCCTTTCTGTGGGCTATGCATAGAATTTCAATTCCAGTCTCTGCAAATTGCAAATTACCAAATTTCATGTTCATCCAATAATCAAAGCTGCAAATACCAAGTCTTTATAAGCCAAGAGACCACTAAAATATACTAATGCTTCTGTAAACATTGGTTTTCCTCCAGAGTAAATGATCCTTTGGGTAAAAAAATCAGAACACAGATTTTTACAAGAGTAGGATTCTCTCAGCCTTCCACCTACATGACCAGAAATGTACAATGTCATCCTGTTATTTTCCACCAATCTTACAACCTTTGGTGCTGATTTGGACACGCATTTTCCCTTTTGTACAGAACCATGTAAAAGTTCAAGGTAAGGAAAGCTTGTTTTGAGATTTGTTTTGCTGAGTATGGGTCCCTAAAATAAATTTGGCTCTGTTTTTGCAAAGTCCAACATGATATTTTCTGAATTTTTCATAACTAATCATTTTTACAGCTGTTATTATTAGTTAAGTGTTTATGCATATGAAGCCAAACATTCCTTTCTTGGACAGACAGATCCAAATAAATAGCTTTTCTTAAAATGTTGTCAAGATAAAAGGTCAAGGGCTGGGGATGCGGCTCAAGTGGTAGCGCGCTCGCCTGGCATGCGTGCGGCCCGGGTTCGATCCTCAGCACCACATACAAACAAAGATGTTGTGTCTGCCGAAAACTAAAAAATAAATATTAAAAAAATTCTCTCTCTCTCTCTCTCTCTTAAAAAAATAAAAGATAAAAGGTCAAGACAAATATAGACTCCTAGCCTGCACTATTCCTAGTGACAGAACCAAAGAAAGTCCTTGCAAAGTAAAAACATTTTAAAAGTAAGGACAAGTGGATGGAAGGAGGTTAGAGATGATCGGAGAACAAGCCGCAGAGTGGGTATCTGGAAATCTGGGCAGCGGACCTCGGTGAAACTGGTGGGGAGTGTTGGGCTTCATACCCCACGGCTGTGGGTATGCAGCAGTGCCATCTGTACGGAGAGGACCTGGGGAAAAAAAAGTACAGGACCTGGGAATCTCACTTCTGGAATCTGTCGTGAAGATGCACTCCGGTTAAAAAGTGTACAAGGTGTTCATCTTACACTGTGAGTTGATGTTTAATGGCAAACTATTGGGAACAACCTACATGGGCAAAATAGGAGACTATTGAATAAATTATGGTATATCCATATAGTAAAATGCTGTTCGGCCCCATTATTAATTAATGAATTTATTTTTTAAAAAGCAAATTCAGTACAGTGGTGCTCACCTGTAATTCCAGCAACTCAGGAGTCTGAGACAGGAGGATTGCAAGTTTGAGGCCAGTCTCAGCATCTTAGTGAGACCCTCTCTTAAAACAAAAATAAAATAGAACTGAGGATGTAGCTCAAAGGTTAAGCACCCTCTGTTCCATTCCAGGTACAAAAAAAAAAGAAGCCAAAGAGGATATACAAAGAGGAAAAAAGAAAAATGTTTATGAATCTGCTTATTTTTACAAAAATAAGCATAAGAAGGATAAATTTGTTAAAAAGAAAAGAAGAAAAGACAACCCCTAAAATTGAATACCAAAAGTTATAATTGAACCTAACAGTGGATCAAAGTGATAACATAACTCAGAAAAGAGATAAAATAATCCAAATGAAAATAATCCAAATAATCCAATGGAACACACTCACGGGATTGGTTCTAAGGACAGAAGGAATTGCACAAATATCTTGAATTGGATTTTATTGTTAATGCTATTGATATACCACTTTTGTGGGGGGGAGTATATGATAGGATGGGGTAAATTAATAAATGCATCCATGTCCCTGGGAACTAAGATTCTCACTGTGGAAGAAGAAAGATAGAACTCATTGGTCTTGGCAATGAGTGCCATCACCACATAACTCAATAGCTTAAAGATGCATTTGCCCTGGTTCTGCCCACTGATGAGGCCTAGCTTCCGTGATATCCTAGTATAAGTGAGCACACCTATTGCCGGAACTTTCTCTCCACATACATTCCCCACTACTAGAAGAGAAACAACATTCTGGTCTCCATCAGTTCAAGAACAAAGCAGCCTGGCATTTCTTGCTGTGCCAAAAGTGAGCAAGTACATGAAAACTCACAGAACTCATCAAAGGACACATGAGGCAGCCTGCAGTCAGCCTTGCTGGCCACATGGCTGGGACCTGGAGTGGCAGAAACAATCTTGCAAATAATGGGTTATGAATCAACAAAAAGAATCCATAAGGCCACCAAAGGGGAAGTAGAGAACACCAAACAGTAAATACAGAAGGTGTGACAGACCCCTAGAACAGTCAGTCACCGCTGTGGTCTTTAGCTAGGCTTGTGTTATTAGTGGCCCTGCCACGTGGGGTAAAGGTGGTTGAGGAGCAGCGTGGTCACAGTCTCGAGGCGTCAGCCTGCAGATGCGCTGTTCATCCCAGAGGGCGCAGGGTGCCTTGCAGTGGGGTGAGCTGGCAGATCCCACTCTTACCTGTGACCAAGCGCAGCATCTCCAGTACTGGACCACACAGAGCTGTGCATGCCCAGTATGATGCACCTGAAAGGAAGGAGGCGACAGCACCAGCGCTCCTGTGGGCTCCAGGGACCCAGGGGAAGAAGCTCTGTGGCTTTCCAGGGGTGTCAGTTTGGACTCCTTGGAGGATCTCCCATTCCTCAGGTTCTTGTCAGCTCAGTTCTTTATTCAAGTGGGTGATTTTTGCATTGCGTCCTCTTAGCTTGAGGGTCTTTCAGGGTTTCTAATTCACCAAGTTGCTAGCGGTGCCGAACTGCATGGTTTCTTTGAAAATGTCCAAATCGACACTTCCTTGTGTGTGTCACTGGGAGTCATCTAGTCCTTTGGCCTCATGATGTGGTACCATGTGGCAAGGGCTATAAAAATGTTTACAGTCTTCTTATTCAGTATGATTCTTAAGAAATTATCCTCAGGAAATAATCTAATAGTAGAAAAACACTGTTAGCACACACCATAACTTTGATTTAGGCAGCCGAACTCTGGAAACAACCTAAATGCCCATTAGGAAGTCATTTACTGTGCAACTGCTAAACTCATTAGGAAGACTACAGGAACATGGCAGATGAGTAGGATACTAATAAATATAATATATATAATATATTATAATATAATATATTATTATAATATATATTATATATTATAATAATATATATTATATAATATATATTATATATAATAATATATATAATAATATATATTATATATAATATATATGATAATAATATATAAAATTTTATTTATTTATTTATTTATTTATTTATTTATTTATTTATTTATTGGTACTGGGGATTGGACCCAGGGGTGCTTTATCACTGAGCTATATCCCCAGTTCTCTTTACTTTTTATTTTGAGACAGGGTCTCACCAAATTGCTGAGGCTAGCCTCAAGCTTGCACTCCTCCTGCCTCCACCTCCCAGGTAATTGGGATTATAGGCACATCACATCAGGTCCAGAGATGTTAAATTTTAAAAGCCAAACATAAAATTTATACGTAGCCTAACTGCAACTTCTAGAAAAATATGTGCACATAGGAAAAAAGTTATGTACCAAGAAGTTGTGTTAAATTGGTAGAATCTTGTTTAATATTTTGTTTACCACTTCCAATGCTTTGTTTTTGTTATGGGGAAACGCCTCAGAAAGCCTCTTAAGTCCGAATTTCAAACCAAAAGAGAGCTTTATTTACCTGGCCAAGGACTGTGACCACTGCAGAGACTCAAGCTCTGTGGGAGAACAGCAGCCTCCTGGTCCGTTCAAGGAGAATATAAGTCACCAGTCAGTGACTTGCTTATCAGCATGTAAGCTAGCCAATCACAGAAATTAACACATTGATAAGTGGGACCTGTGGGCTCTAGGCAGGACTGCAATTTTCCAGTCAGCAAGCAAGCGATAAACAGAAGCCAACAAAGCATTAGCTTTGCAGTTCAGTTGACCACAGTCCTGGGTCAAGCAGGTGCTAGACAGTCGCATCCTGAATTTGGGTGGGGGTCAGTGGGGCGAGAATCTACTTCAAAGTCATGTAGACCCACAAGGGCATTCAAACCCAGGATGTAGCTCACCATGACCACCGCTGTGTCCTAAGTGGGGTACAATTTGTGGGGTACAAAGTACAGAAAGACGATTTTTTTCATAAGAAAATAGCTTTCATTTCAGACTCTCAGAAACAGCTCTTGCAACAGTTTTCTGTAGAAGGCAGCAAAATGGAGTCTTAGGCCTGTCTGTGACAGTTCTTGCTTTATAATTCTCTTATCTCACTTATCAAAATCTTATATCCATAATCTATATTTTTTACTAATCTATAACCCATCACTTACACTCTTATTGACTATTTATCAGTTCACACCACAACAGTTTTGATTTTTTTTAATGCAAAAGAGTTTGCCACTTGTCTTTGCCCCTTGAAGGAGAAAGATGTGTGTTGTTGATTCTGTTCTTACTGTAGTTTTGGCAGGTCCCTCTTGTGTGGAATGAAGATATCAATTCAATCTTAAAGAGATAACAGTGAAGAGTCTAGCCCAGTAACTGGTCCTAGGAAGACTGTTAACAATTGGCCCTCGACCTTTTCTCCTCACACCCAAGTATGGAAGGGTCAGTGCTCCCCTGCAGGTCCAGTGTGGATGTGGCCACACCAACTCTGAGGAGACCTTGGGAAGGTCCCTAGCGGACAGCACATGAGGGTTCAAGAGCAGACACCTGAGCGGAAACAGTCCTTACCAACTCCCTCCCCCAGCTTCTGTTCCCCCTGTGCTTGGCTTACTCCCATGCCAATGGAGGCAGAGGACAGGGAGCCTTATGTCTTTCCAACCCATCTAAGATGAAAGGTAAACCACCCTTAAGTCCCTGTTCTGCCACTTGCAATGTGATCCTGAGAAGATATTTGTGCCCCTGATGCTTGGTCTCTTCATTTGCAGAGGGACTGTGCCCCGTGCCTCACTGGTCTCTTGAGTGTCCCATAACTCTGCAGCCTGCACATGTGCAAGTTGCCATTGTTATGTAGAAAAAGTACTCTAAGATGGGGTAACGGACGAGTTGTTTAGACATGTGCCAGGTCGACAGTACATGGCCTTCTCCTTCTTGACTGCCTTTCTGTTCTTATCCTCCTCCTCCACAAACACATCCTCGGGATATGAAAAACACTGCCTGGTTAATGATAAGCCTTGTTTAGTTTCAACATCCACATTTCAAAAATCTCAAATTGGAAAACTGGTTATCTTTGTGTTGCCTGTACCTCATTAAGGAGATAGTATTAGAGAGAGTAGAAAATAATACAACTGCCCAAACAGTTGACAGTCCCCAGGGATTTATCATCAACTAACAGTATTGAGATATGGATGAATGGGGAAGTCTAAACAGATCCTACAAGTTTTATAAAACTGAGCAAATCGTTCAAATGAAGAGATAATATTTTGTGAAATTTTAGTGGAAGCAAAATTTTTACCCTATGTTCTGGTAGCCATTTTGTCCACATCTGAGAGAATTTTGTCCACTGACCCAGCAATTCTATTTCATTGTTTAGAAATACCCATGTAGAAGTGTGTGTGTGTGTGTGTGTGTTATTCATTAGAGATTGCAGTAGAGCACACCTGTAATCCCAGCAACTCAGGAGGTTGAGGTAGGAAGATCCCAAGTTCAAGAACAGCTTTAGCAATTTAGCAAGGCACTAAGCAACATAGCAAAGCCCTCAAAATAAAAATAAAAAGGGCTGGGGATGTAGGTCATTGGTAAAGCACCTCCAGATTCAATCCCCAGTACAAAAATAAATAAATAAATAAAGAATAAATAAATAAACAAACAAACAAACAAAAAGAAAATTTATTTATTGCAGTGCTATTTGTAATAGCAAAAAGATAAAAAAGCAAAACACCCCAAACTGTGATACCCGTAAGTCACAGAACACTGTACCACCATAACTGTTAGTATAGACATGCACTTCTGTGAACCTGGCTGAGGTCTTCACCAAACTGGCTTCTAAACATTGCCGCCCAAGGTTAGGCTGACCCTCCCAGGTGCTGACCTCACTGGGCAGCCTGTGCCTCGTCCTGCTGGCAGACCCATGCCTAGAACAGAAGATGAGCGGTGTGCAGGCAGACCCCAGAGAGGAGGGAGGAAGGAGCCGGGACGGCCCACGGCCAATTCCTGCCCAGTTCTCTAAGGTAAGGGGTGGGGAGTGGCCAGACGGTTCCTCCAATGGACCTCAGAAAACAGTGACCAGCAGCCCTTGGCCTCCGTCTCTTCTATATCACTCGTTTCGTGTTCTGGCGAGAAGAGTGTCTACTTTATTGCTTTATGCAGCAATTAACACAGTGGCTGGCACTAGAAATACGTGTCACAAAAGGTGAAGGAATGAACCACACACCACGGGGGACAGGAACAGCAGACCCCCTGGCACTGGGCCAAATGTCCTCATCCCGAAGGCCGAGGACTTGGTGCAGGCACACTGTGCATTTATGTAGAAATGGGAGTGTGGTCAGTAGGAACGGTTTGACTGCCTTCCCCTGCCCCGGTGTGCGGTTCCACAGGCCCAGCTGCTTTTTAGTTCTGCCCCTCTTGTGTCCCATCTTTTGTTCTCCAGACTGGGTCATTCCTACTGCACCAACTGCAAGCTCACTGACCCTGCCTTCTGTCCATCCAGGGACTCTATTCTGCCCTTAGGGAGGTTTGGAATGCTCTGGGCTTTAGTCTTAGCAGAAGTCTGAAGAGTGGGGTCTGATTCCACACTGAGCTGGTTCCATCCTCCAAGTGTGGACTCCACCCAGCACCCAGCTTGTCCCCATGGGAGAGTTGTTCTGAAGGGACGTTCTCTGGCCCCCGGTGGGGGTGGGGGTGGGGAGCTGAGAGCTCTGCGTGTGGCTGCCTTTGAGCAGTTTCCAGCAGCTTCCTGGTTTTCCTTATTTCTTGTTTTCTCAGCTATATTCTTTTTATTTTTATTTTTTACTTCCTAAGTCAGTTTTTCTCTTTGAAAATTCAATGACCATTATCAAGTGTCCCCTTATTGTTAAATACAGGCACTCTGTTGTATTTACAAAAGAACCTCCACTGGAGCTTACCTGGGGCCATGGCATAGCACAGTGAAGTGAGGCTGGGCTTTGGAGCCAGATAAGCAAGCTCACAATCCCAGATGCTCAGTTATCAGCAGGTGGCCTTGAGAACCTCTCACAATAACAACACGTTTTTCATCTGTAGAACAACAACAGTGACCCTATCACATGGGACGACTGTGACTACAAGAGATGCCCACCAAAGACTATATTTGTGTTTGGAGTAAATCAGGTTCTCAAAAAAATAGTAGAAATTACATTTTTTTTAAAGTACTTTTTACTTCTTGTTAAAGTTTTAGGTTCACAGCACTGTGGAGTATAAGGTACAGAGAGAGTCCATTCTCCTCCCCTCACCCCCTGGTCTCCACATCCGAGTCCAGATGAGGGCTCACTCTTGGTTTTGTACATTTTGTGGGCTTTGGCAAATGCATAATGACACCTCTCCACCACTGCAGTATCGTGCAGAGCAGTTAAAACGTGGATCTAAAATTGGTCATTTTGCTGCCTCCAAGCCTTGCTTTTCCAGAATGTCGGACAGTTGCAACCACACAGCGTGGGGCCTGTCACTTGGTAATAGGTATTGAAGTGTCTCCACGGCTTTCCACGGCTTGAGAGTTCGTTTCTTCACAACGCTGAATAATAGTCCATTTCTGGATGCACCACACTTTACTTCTCCACTCACTGCTGAAGGCCAACTTGACTGCTTCCCAGTGTAGCAATCATGAATCACACTGTTGCAAACCCCTCGGGGCAGGTTTTTTGTGGGGGTAGACATTTTTAACAGCTACGATTGGATTTCACGGAGCTGGGTCATGTGTGGACAGTGTGTTTGATGTGAGGGGCTACATGCTGCCTTCTGCAGCAGCTGCACCACCCTGCATGCCCTCCAGCAAAGAGGAATGCTCCTGCTCTCCACAGCCGCCAGCATTTGGTATTGTCCATGTTTTAACATTAGCATTTTGATCTAACTTCTGTATTTTCTTTTTCAAGGAAGAAAGATAACAGACCACAGAAAAGGATGTATAAGGAAGTGCAGCCTTTTCCCACAGCCCATCAAGGGATGAGCCACCCTGGCACGCTTGGTTGTCTTCCACGTTAATGCTCCCTTCCCCACCCTCCCCACCCCTGGCTGCTGACACATATAGGGGGACCCTGGCTCATGAGGCTGCGCCTTTCTCAGGCTCCCTGTGCTCTGAAGCTTGGCTTTGACTTTGATCATACAAGATAGTGTCCTGAAAAGTCTTGACCCGCATGCAGGGGCACATCCAGAATTAAACCATAAGCTCCTATCCAACAAAACCCACGTGCGTGTCTGCTTTCCTGCCAGCACGGCTCACACCAGAAGCCCTGCAAATTGTCACACAGGTTCTTTCTGTTTGAAAGAAAACTCCCAGAGAAGCACTTCCATATCACTAACCCTCATGTCACACCCAGTCCCTAGTCTGTGAACACTGAAGCTGAGCCATCCTATGTCATCGGTTCTCTTCCAGCCACTTCCCCTTGTGGGCAATGTGGGCTCAAGAGAAGATTCAATAAAATTGCTCAAGGTCAAGTTCTCCATCACCACACACTAGAGAGGCATGACAGAGTATCCAATGCCTCCCAGGTCGTCTAGTATAGGCAGGAAAAGCAAGTTTTTAATAAATGAATAAAGTCTTATTCCTTGGATAGTGTGGTAGGCAGTAACTGGAACTCCTAAGATACCACACACTCATCTCTGGAATTCATGAATAAACTGCCTTTCATAGCAAAAGGAACTACGCTGATAGGATTATGTATTTTGAGCTTCTAGATCATCCAGGATTATCCGTGTGGGCCAGTGTAATCCCATGAGACTTTAAAAGCAGAACACCTTTCATGACTGGATTAGAAGGATGAGACAGAACAAAGAGGGGAGAGATCTGAAGCATGAGGAAGAAAGGGCCACAGGACAAGGGATGAGGGTAGCCTTGGGAAACGGGGCCAAGTCCTCCTCTGAGGGCTGCTAAGAAAGCAGTCCAATAAGCATGATGGACTGAATCCTGCCAACAACTCAAATAACCAAGGAAACAGATCCTTCTTTAGGGACTACAGAAGGGAACCCAGTCAACCAACACCCTGATTTCAGCCGGGGGAGACTGCGGCAGACTTCCCACCGACAGAATGAGAGACAGTAAACTCCTGTTGGATGCTACATTTGTGGTACTGTGACCCTGCAGCAACGGAAAGCCAGTGCAGGTGCAGGTGAGAGAGAGATGGTGAGAGAGACAGACAGAGAGATGCTCTTCCTAGATCATTTTACGCATGGGTGGCCAAGGATGGCCAAGCTGCACAGACCGCTGGTTTCTCTAGAAGACTACCAAGTCATCCCATGTCTGCTCTGTGCAAAGTCAAAACCTGACCCTGAGCAGCCAGAAGAAAGATGGAGGGCAAATGAGAGGGACCCAAGCGAGAAGTCAAGGGGTGGAAGTCTGCCCAGCTCACTTGTCTCAGCTGAGCCTTGCGAGTTTGTGCCCTTTGAGACTGCCAGGGACAGTCACAGTAACCTGATGGAACTTGGCTCATAATGAAGGAAATAATTGTCAATGTCCAACTTCAGGGACTCTAGTGTCCCATGGCAGCAGCTGAACAAAGCCAGCTGGAAATGAGCTTAAATGGGGAATTTCCTGAACATATTCCCTGTTGTCAGGGCTCCAGTTTGGCTTCCTCACCTCGGTCTATGCCAAGTACTCACACCGCACAGTCTCTAGGGACAGGAATTAGTGGTTTGTTTCAACCCAAGAAACTTCTTAATGATCATCTATATGAAGGGCAATAGGGCCAGTGGCTTTGCTCCACAGGAAGTGGAGCTGGCTACCCAGATGGAAGGGAAGAGGGAAGAGGAGATCCGCAGGGAACACTAAATGGGAGGACGCCTGACTCTGGAGGCGAGTCCGCGTGTGGCTTCTCAGCACTGGCCGGGTCTTTATTTCTGCATGTCAACTGGGTGGGAATTAAGTTGTGTCTCTGGAATTTGATTGAAAGATAATTTGCTCCTTAGACAAGGGGGACCTACTTTGGGGGTGGCATTAAGTTATGCGTAGTCAGTCAATAAAGCCTCTCAAATCTCAAGTGCTGACCAGGAACAAGCACACGAGCTCATCACAAAAGGAACTCCAACATCTTCTTCAGAAATCTTCAGTGGAGATATTCAGCTACTAACCTGCTAGGGAACAACCATTAACTAGATGCCTAGTGACTCCTAGAGACCATTCTGCAAATTATCATAACCAACAGTGTCCAACCCTCTGCACTACGCTTCTCGAGGGCGATGAACAGTCTCCCCATTGGTAAGCTGTTTCCTAAATGCATCAAAGTTCGTTTACTCTTTCTACCCAGTTCCAAGGTCAGGGCTCTATCCAGATAGGTCTTTCCTTTCCAATCTCCCTCTCCATGCATAGATGGGCACTCACTTGGCCTGTAGGCCTGGCTCTGTGTGGCCAGCTAGTCTGTTCCACCTCTCTGGGCCTGACCCAAAACTTGACAAAATAGCCCACCTCAGGACATCCTTATGGGAGTGCTGGACAGCGATGACTCCTGGAGAATGATGGTCTGTCTCCTCCTCTGTTTCAGAGACAGGAGACAAAACAGGGCAATCCAAGAGCTGAGAGAGGAAGCCAAGGTGGCTGCCAGTGTCTGGCCTGGGACTGAACAGCTCTGGGGGGCTAGGCAGAAGTAGCAGAGGAACTGTGCGTGGCATGCCGGGAAGAGAAGGAGCTGAGTGCCAGGCGGGAGAGCTTCAGGTGAGTTTTCCTTGGAGGTGACTGGAAGCAAAGTTCTGGAGCTAAGAGAGACGTGTGACCAAAATCTGGTGGACCAGAAATGGTCAGCAGGCCTGGAAACCATTTGGCAGTTTCTTAAGAAGACACATGTGTGTGCACCAGGCAACCCAGCAACTGCGCTTGAGCATTCATCCAAGAGAAATGGAGAGGACACAGACCGTCCCTACACAGACCCTGTACAGAAGGTCTGTTGATGGGAGCCCTGGGCATAAAGTCCCCAGAAGCACCTGCAGTGTTCCTAGTGGACCTCAGCGAGGAAAGAGCTTATCTCACAGGAGACGCCACTCAGCAGTGGAGAGGAGCATGAGGACGGTTCCTGTGGTAACACAGGCGACCTCAGGGAAAGCGGAAAGAGTGGAAGCCAATCCACCCATCTCAGAGTGGCCCTGCTCCCTGATCCCTCAGGCAGCATGTCACAGATGACAGAGCCGTGGAGAAGGAGCACAGAGCAGGGGTCGCAGGGCTGTGGATGGGAGTGGATCAGGCGGGTGGAGTTCTGCAGGGAAGCACCAGAGCCTTGAGGCGAAGGGCTATTTGGTGTGGTTGTGGTGGTGTGGTGTGGTTGTGGTGTGGTTGTGGCATGGTTATGTTGTGGTGGTGTTGTGGTGGTGGTGTGGTGGAGGTGTGGTTGTGTTGTGGTGGTATGGTGGTGGTGTGGTGGTGGTGTGTGGTAGTATGGTTATGTTGTGGTAGTGTTGTGGTGGAGGTGTGGTTGTGTTGTGGTTGTGGTTGGTTGTGTTCTGGTGGTGGCGTGGTTGTGTTGTGGTGGTATGGTGGTGGTGTGGTGGTGGTGTGTGGTAGTATGGTTGTGTTGTGGTTGTGGTTGGTTGTGTTGTGGTGGTGATGTGGTAGTGGGGTGGGGTGGTTGAGTTGTGGTTATGGTTGGTTGTGTTGTGGTGGTGGTGGGGTGGGGTGGTTGTGTTGTGATTGTGGTTGGTTGTGTTGTGGTGGTGATGTGGTGGTGGGGTGGGGTGGTTGTGTTTGATTGTGTTGTGGTGGTGATGTGGTGATGGTGTGGGGTGGTTGTGTTGTGGTTGTGGTTGGTTGTGTTGTGGTGGTGATGTGGTGGTGGGGTGGGATGGTTGTGGTTGATTGTGTTGTGATGGTGATGTGGTGGTGGGATGGGGTGGTTATGTTGTGGTTGTGGTTGGTTGTGTTGTGGTGGTGATGTGGTGGTGGGGTGGGGTGGTTGTGGTTGGTTGTGTTGTGGTGGTGATGTGGTGGTGGGGTGGGGTGGTTGTGTTGTGATTGTGGTTGGTTGTTTTGTGGTGGTGATGTGGTGGTGGGGTGGGGTGGTTGTGTTGTGATTGTGGTTGGTTGTGTTGTGGTGGTGATGTGGTGGTGGGGTGGGGTGGTTGTGGTTGGTTGTGTTGTGATGGTGATGTGGTGGTGGGATGGGGTGGTTATGTTGTGGTTGTGGTTGGTTATGTTGTGGTAGTGATGTGGTGGTGTGGTGTGGTTGTGTTGTGTTGTGGTTGGTTGTGCTGTGGTGGTGATGTGGTGGAGGTGTGTTGTGTTGTGGTGGTGGCATGGTTGTGGTGTGGTAGTGTTGTGGTTGTGTTATGGTGGTATGGCAGTGGTGTGGTGGTATGGTTGTGTTGTGGTTGTGGTTGGTTGTGTTGGGGTGGTGATGTGGTTGTGTTGTGGTTGTGGTTGGTTGTGTTGTGGTGGTGTTGTGGTTGTGTTGTGGTGGGGTGGCTGTAGTGTGGAGGTGGTGTGGTTGTGTTGTGGTGGTAGTATGGTTGTGTCGTGTTGTGGTTGTGTTGTGGTTGTGTTGTGTTGTGGTTGGGGTGGTGGTGGTGGTGTGGGGTGGTGGGGTGGTGTGATGATGGTGTAGTGGTGGTTGGTTGTGGTGTGGTGGTGGTGTGGTGGTCGTGGCATGGTTGTGTTGTGGTTGTGATGTGGTGGTGGCATGGTGGTAGTGTGGTTGTGTTGTGGTTGTGGTTTGGTGGTGTGAACTGCACAGAAGATGAAATTGCACAGAACCCACACAGGTGTGCACAGCAGCATGAGCCTGGGACATCTGAGGAAGCTCTGTGAATTGCACCAATGTGGCCCCTAGGTTTTCTAGTGCACTGTCGTTATACAAATGTTACCTTGAAGGAAACCGGGAAAGTGGACGCAGGACTTTTTGTATATATTTTTGCAGCTTTCTATGAATTCATAATTATTTTACAATAAAATATTAAAAATAATGGATGTATACCCAAAGATTAATGCCGTAAGATTGATAAGTTTACCTGATTTAGTAGATAGCTGCCTTATCTATTTTCTGTTACTATAACTACAGGAGGTTTGCTGGGGATTAAACCTGGGGTGTTCAACCACTGAGCTACATCCCAAGCCTCTTTTTGTTTTTTATTTTGAGTCAGGGTCTCACTAAGTCCCTTAGGGCCTTGGTAAGTTGCAGAGGCTGGCATCAAACTTGCAATCCTCCTGCCTCAGCCTCCCAAGTCACTGGTATTACAGGCATGTGCCACCAAGACTGGCTACTAAAATCAAACATCAAAGATTATGTAATTTATGAAGAATAAAGGTTTGTTCAGCTCTTAGTTCTGAAGTCCAGCAGTTCCAAGATTTTAACCTATTTTGAATTTCAGAACACTCTTTTCATATTATAATTCATATTTACTTAAATGTAAATATGAGTTGTAATATTAAAAATCTTTTGTTGATGTTCCCTTTTAATTTTCTTCAATAGCCTATTAATTCAACAAATTCATCCCACCACAAAAATGGGAGATTAGTAGAGGAAAAAAGGACCAAGGGGTGGGAATGAGAGGGAGGGGGAAGATGCTGGGGAGTGATGTTGGCCAAATTGTATTGTTATTTGTGTGCATGTAACAACAAATCCCATCAAGTATAATGCAAGTATAATTCCCGAATACAAGTATAATGCACCAATAAAAAATCAGATTCAACAAACATTTATTAAATGCTAAAGTATAAAAAGATTCCTGCTTTAAGTGGATTGCAGTCATGTTCGAGATTGTATTCACCAATCTGTAGGTGGCAGATGATTACAAAGTAGTATTTTGTGGTAGAAGTTTTGTGCACAGGGGAACTTAATGCACTCAAGAATTCAAGAAAGATACTTATTACATCCAAGTGGACTCATAGATACGGTGATGTTTACTGGCTTTTCCTCCTCAGTTGTCTACCCTAAAGAAAGGAACGCCCTCCACAAACGATGAGCTTCCATTCTCAAGTTCAGGGATATTTCCCAGCTTAACTGGTATCTGACATCAACTTAGTAACATGCTCATGAAACTTGGCAATGAGCAACCAATTCCCGAACATAATCCCCCTTAGAAAACATCTGCGGTGGAAAGCTGAGGGACCCAAGGGCAGAGGCAAGGGACCCAAAGCCATCAGTTTGCATAGGAAACACCTTGTCTAACCCAGCCTTTTCCATTTTTATTACTACATTAGTCAGTCACTAAAACTGTTTTTTGATTGCTTTGATAATAGGCGACTTTTAAAATGTCTTCATTAAGAATCGTCACCCCCTTGTCTCAGTCCAAACGGCCAACACGTTTCTTGGTACTGCCATTTATGGCAACATCCACTTCCAAGAAGACAAGGAGACCTTTGGACTTTAAAACGAAGACTTGAAGCTTTCTGTTCTGAAGAGGAAGCAGCCTGGTGAGATCACCAGATAGCACCACCGCCGCTCCACCAGGAAGTGAAGTCCAAGCTAAGGCTTGAAACTTGAGGACAAATTAGCCAGGCAAAGGATGCAGAGGAGGGGAGAGTCCAGGCAACAAGAAGAGCCAGTGTGTGCACAAGTCCAGAAGGGGTGGCCGCACAAGCCAAGGCCAAGAGGCATCCAGAAGGAAGCTGGCAGTGAGGTAGACCAGGAAGGAAGTCCTACCCCAATAGGTCCATCTGGAAACCCCTGGGCTGCACCTTAGAGCTGCCCACAGCCCTTTCTCGATTCACTCATTCAACAAATATGGATCAAAAGCCTTTCACGAGCCAAGACGTGGGCACAGACCCTTTAGTGTGAATGCCCTTGGGAGCAAGTGTGGCCTGTTCAAGGTGCACCCGCAGTGCAGTGAGCAAGGAGGGAAGAGGGTGGGTGCTGAGCCTGCAGTCCCAGAGGGCCAGACGGCACAGCCCCTCAGGTCATGGTGAGGCAATGAGGTGTTATGCTGAGAGTGCTTGAGAACCAAGGGAAGTTTTAAGCTAGAAATGATGTCGTGTTTATATGTTTAAAAGATAATTCTGGAGAAATAATTGTAAGAAGTGGGAGCTCAATAAGCTAGGGACGATTTTGGTGGGTCCGGTTGGAGAGCATGGTAACTTGGACTTGGATGGTAGCAATAGAAAGAAATTAGAGTGGCATGTATTTATGATCCATTTTAGAAGAAGCGCTGAATTGGCTTGTGAGTCACATATGGGAGTAAAGAAGGGGGAAAACTAATAATGGATCCCACCTTTATGCCTGAACAGTGCATGAGTGGGTGCTACACATTGAAATAAAGGAGGCTGGGAGGGAGAGTAAGAACCCCAAGCTCGATTTTGCCGGGTTAAATCTGAGGGGCCTATTAGACATCCAAGTGGAGATCTCCAGCAAGTGATGGTAGGCTTGTGGAGCTCAGCAGACAGGAAAGGGATGAAGAAACTAACTCGAGAATCATTTACGTAAGCATCCTACAGAAAGCCACGGCAGTCAGTGAGGTACTCAGAGTAGGTTAGATGGGAAACAATGAGAGGCCTGGCACAGGAGTGCACGCCCGTGATCCCAGTGACTGAAGAGGCTGAGGCAGGAGGATCGCGAGTTCAAGGCCAGCCTCAGTAACTTAGGGAGGCCCTAAACAACTTAGTGAGACTCCGTCTCAAAAAATAAAAAGGGCTGGGGATGTGGATTCGAGGTTAAGTGCCCCTGGGTTCAATTCTTGGTACCAAAAAAGAAAGAAAGAGTAACAATGAAGGCCTAGGACTCTGGGCCTCATTGGTCAGTTGAAGTAGGAATTGGTAAAGGAGATTTAGACCCAGCAGCCAATGAGGAGGGGAGGACTCCAGCGAGGCGCACATCCCACAGGGCCAGGGAGTGGGCTCTAAGGAAGCGACGTCAACTCTGGACAGGTGGACGCGAGCACAGGAAAGCCACCTTTGGATTGGGAATATGGAGGGTTCACTTTGGCAAGCACTTTGACAGAAGCCCAGTTAGGGGAAGTTGAGTAGATGATGAAAAGTGAGGAAATGTAACTTGCACATAAAGACAATTCTTCAGAAGCATTTTTATGTGAAATGCACTTTTATCATATCTTGTGTCTCTATAGGAAACGTAAACAGTGTGAGACGAGGAAGCCTCTCCTGCTTCCTCTCATAGAGCTCTTCACTCACGCTGCTCTCAGTTCCTAACAGCTGCATGGAGAGAGGGGCAGGTGGAGGACACACGCAAACTGAAGACGAGAGGCTTTAGATTTTTATTCTAACTTTGACATCAATGGGTCCCACACAACGGGATGTCATCGTGTGCTCAGCATTTGAACTGTGACCATTGATACTGACACCTAGTGCAATATTTTTGGTGTTTCCCTGGTTGTGGCTAAATAATCCTGCAAAATTTCTTCCTTCTCAGACTAGAAAACTTGAGGTTCATCTAGAAAGCTCAAGTTCCACTGAGGTTCTTGGGGTTAACTGTTTCCAAAGCTCTTTCAATGACAAGAAGATCCCTCTTGCATTTCACTAATCTAGGCGATGGGAAAACAATTCTCAACAAGACTTATTTTTTCAGTGTCAAACGCGGGAAGACAAAGGGTGTTAGCTCCTTCTCCCCAGTCTGATGGCTGCTGTACCTTACCTCTTGACCCTTTGTTCCTAAAACTGTCTAGTTCCTAAGTTTACCGAGGGCTGACCAGGCTCTGGGGGATTGCTGTGCAGTCAGCAAACTTACAATGGTCATATTTATAAGCCACAATGGTCAGTGACTAATAGGAAATACCCTTCACTGAAAAACAGAGACGGTCGTTTGCAAATGGCTTCCCCTTCCCAGAGCCAATACTGGGAAGAACTGTCGTGCAAGAGAAATGAAACTTCATAGAAAACTTGTCTCTGTTTTGCGTCTGCTCCTTCCATAGTCACAGGGGTATCATGGTCCCTTTATCTCAAATGATCTGATACACCAATTTGCATGAAACTCTTAGTATCTTATGTAAGTGTAGTTTCAAAAGGGGACAGCCCTGCTTGGACAACAGGAGGCTGCCTACTTCATTCCAGATGCAGAGGTCCAAGCGGGAAGCATGATCAACTGGGACCTTCTGGGTCTCCCTTCATCTATCAGCCACCACCCCTAAGTCTCCCTGCTCTTGAATTTGTTCTCTTAGGACATGAAATTTCAGATTAAAAGTTGCTTTGCCAATCATAAAATTTATTTGGAAAAATAAGAGACCCAGAATAGCTAAAGCAATCCTTAGCAAGAAAAGTGAAGTAGGAGGCATCACTATACCAGACCTTAAACTATACTACAGAGCTATGGTAACAAAAACACCATGGCATTGGCACCAAAATAGACACAGAGACAACCTACGTAAATATGGTTATGTCACACTAGACAAAGATGCCAAAAACATTCACTGGAGAAAAGATAGCTTATTCAACAAATGGTGCTGAAAAAACTGGAAATCCATATGTAGTAAAATAAAATTAAACCTTTATCTCTCACCCTGCACAAAAATCAACTCAAAGTGGATCAAAGACTTAGGCAAAGAACAGAGACCCTGTGCCTAATAGAAGAAAAGGTAGAAAAATCTTCATCATGTTGGCCTAGAATCTGACTTCTTTAACAAGACTCCTAAAGTGCAAGCAATAAAATAAAGAATCAATAAATGAATGGATTCAAATTAAAAATATTCTCAGCAAAGGAAACAATCAATAATGTGAGGAGAGAGCCTACAGGTTGGGAGAAAATCTTTACCACATGCACCTCCAATAAAGCATTAATCTTTAGGATATATAAAGAACTCAAAAAACTTAACACCAAATAAAACAAATAACCCAATCAATAAATGTGCTAAGGAACTGAATAGACTTCACAGAAGAAGAAATACAATTAATTGATCATCAAACATGAAAAAGTGCTCCACATCTCTAGCAATTACAGAAATGCAAATCAAAACTACCCTAAGATTTCATTTCATTCCTGTCAGAATGGCAATCATCAAGAATACAGGCAACAATAAATGTTGGCGAGGATGTGGGGGAAAAGGCACAGTCATACATGCTGATGAGACTACAAACTGGTGCAACCACTTTGGAAAGCAGTGTGGAGATTCCTCAGAAAACTGGGAATGGAATCACCATTTGACCCAGCTATCCCACTCCTCGGTTTATACCAAAGGACTTAAAATCAGCATACTACAGTTATGCAGCTCAGTGTTTATAGCAGCTCAATTCACAATAGATAAACTATGGAACCAACCTAGGTGTCCTTCAATAGATGAATGGATAAATAAAATGTGGTATATCTATTCAATTTGAATATTACTCAGCTTTAAAGAAGAATGAAATTATGATATTTGCCAGTAAATGGATGGAGTTGGGGAATATCATGCTATGCTAAACAAAAAAAGCCAATCCCAAAAGACCAAAGTCTGAATGTTTTCTCTAATATGCAGATGCTGATTTACAATAAGGTGGGGGGCACTAGAGAAGAACAGAGTTACCTTAGATTAGGTAGAGGGAAGTGAAGGGAGGGGAGGGAGAGGAGAGGATGTGGGGATAGGAAGGATAATAAAACAGACATTTTACTTTATGTATATATGTGATTGTATCGCCAGCTAGGATGGACCTATCCTGGGTTCCCAAATCTGACTATTCCAATAACTTAAGAAAATGGTGAAGAAAGCACACAAACTCATAGAAGTACCTTTTCAAATCCGGGTGGGCTCTCCGAACTTAGGAGTCCGTGGAAAGAGAGAGAGCCACTGGAATTCTTTTATTCTTATATAGGAAACACACAAGGGGAGGTTCCATGGAACATTCTATCCCAAAAAGGGCAAAGGGGTAGGATTACCAAGGAACAGGTGAGTGTAACTCAACCCCACCAGGTAACACCTACTCCTAGAGCTACAACTCATCATCTGAGCAGAAGTAAAGCCCAAGTTATCACAGGGCGCAATAATTGTTCAGTATCTCTTGCTCAGGACCTAAGGGCGAGTATTTCCAGAATGGCTCCTGACATATTCCCCCTTTCTTAATATATACAGGCAATTGGGGAGTCATATCTTCTGGATTCTTGGTCCAAGGTCGTCATGATCTACTATTGAGACACAAAATAAATTAGTAGAAAACATATCATTTCAATAACATATCATATAGAAAGATTCAGCATATATTTTAGGATTAAGGTCTTAACTTTGAAAAATCCAGGTTATTATTATTATTCTGCCAAACACATCAGAAGATTTTTAGTCTTTCCCCAATTTTATTGGGAAGCATTGTGTTTAGCCATAGGAACACAGGCATATTTATATTTAGCATGGCATTTAAGCCTTCCCTAAAACCATAGAGCAGAGGGCTCAAGTGCATTATTCATTATGGTGGCTTCTAGAGTGTTCAACTTAGTTCCAGTCCTTCCATTAGCACTTATCTAACTATAGAGGATCTTCAAAGTAATTTTTAAGTCAAATTATTGAGAAAATCCACATGTTGTAAGTTTTGAAACATAGCCAACAAGGGCTGTAATTGTAGGAACAATGAATAACATTTTAAGTAGTCACTTCAAGAATCATGAGATCAAGAGCTGCCTAGGTCTGGTTAATGGCATGCACCTGTTTCAAGGCCTGACTGTTAACTTCAGCATGCCAGGGGGCAACAGGACAAGGAAGGCTGGTGAAGGATCAGTGACCTTTTTCTCTACTACAACTGGTGATAAAATTAGGCAAGTTGCATTTTTTTATAGGTTACAGGATATTAATCATCCTTTCTCTTAATTCTCACATTAAAGGAGTCTTTTAGGTTTGTCAGAAATGTAAAAATTCTGGAGGCAAAAGTCAACCATCAAACATCTTTTTGGATGCCATCTCACTGAGGGTTAAAGTTTCTAGGAGTTATGGCATCCTCATGTAATTCTAGGAGATCAGCCTAAGATATAGTCACTATTTCTAGACACCTTAAGTTATACTGGCAAGACACTTGCACAATCATCCACTTAGGAAAGGTGTCAATTTCTAGTGTAGAATGATTAGGGCAATAGTACATTGGTGGATATATTATGTAAATAACTGGCCTGTATAGGAAAACTCTATTTCAATAATCTTTCTATTTTGATAACTATCCAGATATATGTCTTAATTTCTAAAGACCAGCATAATTGGCTGGTTTAGTTTTCTCATATGCTGTCTTTTTTCTCAAAATATACTCCCAGACAGCCTGTTTACCATAGGATCAACATATAGGTATAACTGGCCATTACAGTCAGGACAATTAATCTAGTTTCATGGGTGGACTTTCCAGTCCACACTGCAAGGAACATTAAAGGTGGACGTGAGAGGTGGGTCCACAGGAGTCTCTTCATAATTTTTACTTACCTGATAAGCTCGTGAAGTTGCATGGCTGTAAACTCTGTAGCTGGAAATTTACCTTCCTGTGCCAGGTTTCAGTCATTTTCACGATGACAGGTATAAATGCTCCTTTGAAATCTGATTTAATCTACTGAATCATGTTTAGTAACAGTAAGATTCTCAATATTACAATTTAAGAAAAAAAATTTAAATATTTTGTAAGATCTAGTGTGTGCATATGGGGTCCTGTCTCCCCACTTTTTTATTAACATTTGATAAAAGGCTTGCATAAGTCATAATATCATTATTTTAAGTTATAGACAATAGTACAAGTGTTTAAATAATAAGAAAAGGTTTAACATCTTTAGTTGGTCTTGAATTTTGACAAAAATTATTTAGAGGGACTATGGCAAATAGAAATTTAGTCTTTATTAATTGTATGACTTGATTTTGACTTTACTAGAATTATCAAAAATGGAAAATATAATGTTGTATATGAAAATTTTATGTTTTGAAATTAGCTCTAGATTAACTTAAAATAATTATCTTAATTTGGGATGAGGCTAGTGACAGAGTTTTTAATTTAGGAGCTGTGGCCTATACTAGGGGCATTAGAAATACATAAACATCTGCCCAAAATAGGAAATACAGGTTAAATAAGCGTAGAAAAGATGTTTTGTTTTTTTACCATTAATAAGAAATGAAATGGAAAGATGAATAATCTTTTACTTAACAATCAATGAAAAACTGTTATTATTGTTATCAAATCCAATGTTCACCAAGTATGGGGAGTTAGTATCTCAAATATTAATGGGTAAAAACAAGTCAATAGTATTGTTTAAGACAGTGATCTAATTTAGAATTTTATATGACATTGAGCTAGCAATAGCATTTTTAGGGATCTTTGTGTGTAAAGAAACAGTTATATGAGCATCCTTAATAACTTTACTTAATGTAGTAAAATTAGCTCTATTAATTATGTATAATTTATGGCTTCACCAATTTCAAAAATATCAATGTATGTAGGGCATCATCTCACATTATTAGAGAAAAGGTTTATCATGTTAAATTTCTTATAAAAATAAGTTATCGGCTATTGAGCTGATTTATTTATGGCTGTCAGTCTAATATTTTAGGGTAACTATTTTTAGGGTTATTTTCTTCAGTGACAAACTGTCGACAGGGGCTCAAAGTAAGGCCCTGTTTCAATGTTTAGAGGCTTCCAAAATCTGCTTATAACTTAAAAGAGGAGTAAAATTTTTAACCGAGAAGCTTATTTTTCTTGGGGTAAGATTAGCATTTTCATCTCTCTCTGTCTGTATGTTTGCCTTTCCTTTGTTTGGTCTCCATTCAACTGTGGCGTAATGTTCAAACTTGGTTAGGGCGATGTTAACCTTTGTAAGTCCCTCGGAATGTCTAGGGCTGACTGGATGATAAACTCGTCTTTTGAAAATGGGTGGCCCCCTATAAATCCAGGGTGCTGTACTGTCTTTTTTGAGCCTTTCTGTGAACACAGTAGGATTTGTCTAAAGACCTACCATAATCACTTGGTGGGCATCCTGTTCATCTGTCGGATTCCTGTTTGGGGGAGTTGTCTGTGCTCCTGACAGACCATCGGGGTTGTCCCTATGTTGTTATTAATAAATAAGTTAAGATAAAACTCCCTAAAATTGTTTTTGGGTGGTATTTTACCTTAAAATTTAGCTAAGTACTAGCATAATATCTTTTTTAGGTGAGGTCAGACATTTGACATAAATTTTGAAATATTATAATACATGTATTTGGACCTTTTAAAAAAATCTTTTTGAATTTGTTTTGGTCTATATAAAATCTGAGAGGCTCCCTTTGATCTTTCTATCCAGTAGGTAATTTTTTTAAGGACTTTTCTGTTAAGAGTAGTTTAGGCTAGATATGAAAATGAGATACCTATTATCGATCATTGTAATTTTCCAGTCTATTGACTAGCTGATCCATGTTGATGTTACATGCAAATGGACAATTTAAAAAGAACCCTCAATCTCTTCCTGAGAGAACGTCTCAAAATATCTCTACATCTCAGAATAGTATCCTTTGAATAGGTGTCTTTTAATTGTCTTTTAGAAAATATGATCAAGGTTACTTCCCAGTGTAGGGAGCAATATACAAGTCTTTCAATGTTTCATGGATTAGAGGTCCAGTCAGAGAATTTATATAATACAAATGAATTTCCCACAAAGTTTGTAACTTTTATTGCTCAAAACTAATGTATGATTTTAATTTGGAGAGCTCCAGTTCTAATAAAATGTTCTCCCAAATCCCACAAATAGAAGCAATATGCAAGAATCAGTAGTAATCGTTACTGATGTCTTTGAATCAAATATAGTCTCCAAGGAGAAGTGTCAAAATTGGAACTTTTTGAATTTGTTTTGGTCTATATGAAGTCTGAGAGTTTCCCTTTGATCTTTCTTTTCAGTAGGTAATTTTTTTAAATACCTATTTTACTTTAAATATTTATTGTTTGGTCAAGAATGTATGAATTTGATTCATTAAGAAATCAATCCTTGTCTAAACACTTAGAACCACTAGGCAAATAATGACCTTCTTGGAAGGCGAGTAAGTTTTTGTCATCCCAACATATCAGCATAAGAAAATCAGGGGGAAAGCCGAAATATCCTAGAATTAATCAGTTCAGATTTTTATAGTCGGTTCAGTTATACACAAGTCTGTGTTTCAAACGGTCTAACTGTCTAGATCACCGTCTAGATAATGTGGCAGAGCCCTTGTCTCTGCAAACCCTTGTCAGCCTTGTGTCACTCTTGGCCGCGTGGCTCTGGGCTCCAGGCACCGGGCTCATCTCGCACCTCTCCATTGCACATGTCCTTGCCACCGCACGTGGGCTTCGCCAATCCCTCTGGGGCTCTGAGTCCTGGCGGGTGGCAGCAACTGGGCTACGGCATCTGCGAATCAGGGCAGGGAGGTGGAGCTGTGGGTGGGTTGTCTCATGCAAGCCCAAAACTAAAACTAAAAATAAAAAATTTCAAACTCCACCATGTGGTAGACATGGTGCCAGTGGGCCCCAGAGGAGCCTGCCTTTGGCTAGACAGGCCCTGAAAGGGGCAGAACTAGCGGTGGCTTTTCAGGCAACAGTGGCTGTGAGAGCAGCTGAGTTATAGCTCACTCCGTTGTAATTTTCGGTAAGGATGCAGTGAGAGGCTCAGCAGATTTATTTGCCCAATTCAAACTGTCTAAATAATTCTAGAAAGTACAAATTCAAATAAAAAATTTAAAAATATTTTGGGCTGGGGATGTGGCTCAAGTGGTAGTGCGCTCGCCTGGCATGCGTGCGGCCCGGGTTCAATCCTCAGCACCACATACAAACAAAGATGTTGTGTCTGCCGAAAACTAAAAATAAATATCAAAAAATTCTCTCTCTCTCTCTTTAAAAAAAAAAAAAAAAAAAAAAGCTTTATTTTTTTAGAAGCAAAGAACTTCTGGAATTTCAACATCCCACAAATAAAAAAATCTCTCCTCTCTCCCTTCATTCTCTACACATTAATTTCCAGTATATAAATTTAAAAATTCTTATCTAAAGCATTTCAAAACACAGGAAAAAAATCCACATTACTTTCACAATAAGTCATAAAAAGCGTGCTTATGAGAGAGGACTACACTTTAACCGTATACATTTTATCAATTACCTTAAAACATCCCAGCAATGCCTCCATTGATCACCATCTATCCTAGCTATCGACCTACGCTGGGTTCCCAACTCTGACTATTCCAATAACTTAAGAAAATGGTGAAGAAAGCGCACAAACTCACAGAAGTACCTTTTCGAATCCGGGTGGGCTCTCCGACCTTAGGGGTTGGTGGAAAGAGAGAGAGCCACTGGGATTCTTTATTCTTATATAGGGAACACACAAGGGGAGGTTCCATGGAAATTCTATCCCCCAAAAGGGCAAAGGGGTAGGATTACCAAGGAACAGGTGAGTGTAACTCAACCCCACCAGATAACACCTATCCTAGAGCCACACCTCATCATCCGGGCAGAGGTAAAGCCCAAGTTATTGTTGAGAGTAATAATTATTCAGTTTCTCTTGCTCAGGACCTAAGGGCCTGTGTTTCCAGAGTGGCTCTCAACATGACTGCATGACCAATGTGATTCTACAACACTCAGAAAAATGAGAAATTATATCCCATCTATGTATGATATATCAAAGTGCATAAATGCATCCTGCTATCATGTATAACTAATTAAAACAAATAAAAAATTAAAAGAATAAAAAAAAAGGTTGCTTTGTAACCTTCACTCAATACTGTATTCCTTTTTTTCTTAGGAAGAGGAAGCCTCTATCACCCTAGGGGACTGCATCACTCTAGGGACTGGATATTAGTAAATATTTATCACATATTATTTCACTTAATTCTCATAACAACACCATGAGGTCAGTTTTTTGATCTAGCAAATGCTAGATCCAGTTAACCAGCTAGAACAAGGCCACACAGTGGCAAAGGTGCAGAACCAATAGTGTGTTCCAATCCCAAGCTTTCTCTCCTCTGGGCTGCTTCCCTGGGTGATCTGAGGTATTCCAGGAAAGAGAAGAGTCATAAAGCCAAGAGAAGGCAAGTTCACCATAAAAAGGAAATGTCCAAAATAGTTTTTCCTCTTAGCAATTTAAAAATACAGTGGAAAAATTCCATTCACTTTAACACTTTAAAAAGAATAGAAGATACATAGGAATAAACGGAAGAAATTTGTACAACATTTGCAGAAACTGGAAAACATAAATAAGGCCCTTCCTTAGGAAAAAAAGTCTTGGATAAACAGGCAAATATATCATATATTAGTATTAGAATATTTAATATTCTAGGTGTTTTAATTTATCTTCATATTAATCTACACATTTAACATAATATCAAGCAAAATATCAAAGGAATTGTTATAAATTGTCAGAATGATTAAAAAGTTTACCTGGGAAAAATATATCATGTTTGAAGAATGAATAGCACAGCACCCCCCAAGACCCCCAGGAAAGGTTTGAAAAGAAAGCAAGAAAAGCACGGCCTGCCGGATACAAAACTATAAAAGTACATTGATTGTAACTATTTAATACAAGTCAGCAACAGGCAGAAAAAGAAAAGAAAAAGAATAGAGAGACAAGAACTACACTCAGAAGGATGAAGATTTAAAACAGGACAAACCTGCATAATTCCAGAGAAAGGCTAGGTCTAGATCATCAGAGGAGGAGAGGCTGGAAGATCACACTTGGCTCCTTCCTTACGTTCCAGAGAGGTTACATTTAAAAAAAGAAAAGAAACCATTAAATACTTAAAGAAATATGAATTTTGATTCATCTAATCTTTTGATGGAACATTTTTAATGTAGTGCGTTATCATAAGTGAAAAGTTTTTGAAAACTGTGGGGGTTTTTTTGTTTTAAATATTTTAGGGGCTGGGGCTGTAGCTCAGTGGAAGACCACTTGCCTCTCGTGTGAGGCACTGGGTTTGATCCTCAGCACCACATAAAAATAAACAAATAAAATAAAGGCATGCTGTGCATCTATGACTACAAAAATTTTTTAAAAAATTTATATTGAAACTTTCCATAAACAAAGTTCAAAAGTAAATGGCAAACATGAAAAATATGTGTGGCACTTGTGACAAATACATATGCATAATATGTAAAGAGCCTTTACAAAGCAGAAAGAAAACAATGATTGTTCCCCATAGAAAAATCAACTACTGAAAAAGAAATTCAAAACAAGAGTCTAAATTATCCACATACATATGTGAGAAAGTTCAACCTCATCAACCTCACAGTCAGGGAAAGAAATGCATGCTGAACAAGAAAAAAGTTCCCTCTTATTCCCCAAAACTAAGCAATAAGTTGTAAGAATCCTGACCTATGAATGTTTCTAGAAAAAGATATTTGCATACTTCAATAACCCATGTAGATTTTGGGGGGCAATATAGATCAGACATCTTTAAAAATCTTTATTTACTCTGACCCTATTTGGCCAGCATAATTATGAGTATACACACAGGGTTACACATAAGAATGCCCATGTGATACTGAAAAATTGGAAACAGATGTTTAAAAAATATGGATGAAGACTATAAATTGCAGTGAAGTCATACAAGAAACATTGTAGAAACAGTATTTATTCCCAGCCCTCTTTAAAATGTAGCCTGAACTGGGTGCAGTCACACACACACATCTGTTATTACATGACCAGGGAGACTGTGGCAGGAGGGTCCAAGTTCAAGGCCAGCCTCAGAAACTTAGCAGGGCCCTGCTTCAAAGTGGAAAATGAAAAGGGCTGGGGATGTGGATCCGTGGTTAAGCACCCCTGGTTTCAGACCCCAGTACCAAATAAATAAATAAATGTATAAATTATTTTTAAATAAAAAGGGCTGGGGTGTGGCTCCATGGTAAAGCCCCTCTGGCTTCAATCCCCAGTACCACCCCACCCCCAATTAAACCACCAAAGACTCGGGGAAGTAGCTAGGGTGGAACACCCTGGCTTTCAATTGTCACAGGGTAAAGGCAGCTCTCAGCACTCTGTGACGTGGCTGCAACCCCCATTTTCAAGAACAGTGCCCTGCCAGGCTGAGTGGTCCCTCCCCTTGAGCAGGGCGACCTGTCTTCTCAAATCTCCCTTCCCTTCTTCAAGGCCACTTCATTTTGTCCCCCAGTTGAGCCCTTCTCTGCCTCAGGGCCTGCCTCTGGAAGCCTGTCCTAAACATCCAGACCCTGGCTTTCTTCCTGGACTCCTAGACACCTTTTCTGTCATTTGCCATTTAAGTACAGAGGCTTTTAGTATTTGTTTTCTACACAATTATATTTTAAGGCCTTAAGTCAGGAACAAAGTGTCTTACTCTCTTCTCTCAGCAGGTCTGCCTACAGAGTTGGTAAATGTGGCTGATGGGTTAATCCAAGATTGGAAATATTCAGAGCCCCAGAGACCAGATATTACGGCTGTTCTCATCAACAGTCAAAACTGAGGAAACAGCAATTTTCTGATACAGGAAAGCACAAAACACTGAACCGTAACTGAAAATCCCCCCAGTAGAAGCCAAACTACTTTTTCATCTTTATCCAAGTCAGCCAAATGCAAAAAGATATGAAGCACTAAAGGAGGAGAAAATTGAGCAGGAGGGTTTCTCATGAGGGGCCATCTCCACTGGATCACATTTTACACCTCAGAGTTGCCGTACCCTAATCCTGCATGCAGCACGAGGACTTTTCCAAGTGCTGCCCTCCAGGGCCTGAGGACTCCAGCATGGTTCTCTTGCCCTGGGGAGGAGATACGGTCCAGGCATAAGGATTTCCCAATGCTACCCTACAGATGGTTTGCTGAACTTCATCCAAAGCTCAGTCCTATTAAATCCCACTCTGTATACTGTGGCTCTTCTCCCCTGCAGCTGGTCACTGTTGAAGAAAAACTACAAATCCTGATGTCCCTTCAAATTCGTAATTAGCAACTCCCAGCAGCCCCTTCTATTCTGTCAATCATATGACGTTCCCCAAGTTCCACTTATTTTCTACTCTTCTACATGACTGTCCCACACCTTTTGCTCTCTCCTCAGACCTTGCAATCTCCTTTTTGCCTTCATTATTAAGTTTCCTCTCTCCCTGAGAAGACAGAAGCCATCAGAAGAACTTCTGCAGACTCCCTCTGCCTCACCCACGCCCGTACCTTGTGCTTTACGACCCTCTTCCCGTGGACGCCTCCTCTGTGCTTGGTTCTCAGGCCCACGGCGCCACTAACTCGTTGGATCAGCTCTTGCCAACTCCAGGCCGTCGCCTCGCTCCTCCCTTTGCTGTATTGCCCACCGGTGCACAGACATCCCCTCTTCTGTTTTGTCCCCTAGCCTCAGTAGCCCTCCTCCAGATCCCCTCTCCTTCCAGGTATTGCTTCATCTCTCTCCTCCTTTTTATGGAAAAACTCATCAAACTAGTTCCATGTGCTTTCTGCCCCCAGGCTCCCTCTTCTCAATTTCTTTTGAATTTAATGCATTTCGGCTTTCATCCCAATCACTCTACCAAAACTGTTGGTGCCCACATCACCACTGACTTCCACGCTGACAGATCCCGAGGTGCTCCTGTCACTTGGCCAAGCCACAACACGGGACGCCATCCGTTTCTCCTTCCATTCACCACTGGTCTCCGGGATTTGTGCCTGGCTTCTTGCTCATCTCTCACTCACTGTTCCAGTCTCGGGCTCCTTTGGGATTTGGAGGCCTATTGCTACCCAGTGATTGATGACAAGTAATGGTCACTCTCTTTATTAAGATCAAAGTGACTTGTCATTTGACTTGCTTCTTGGCCTCCTTTCTATCAGTTGCTCTACTGTGCACAGACATTTTTCCTGGTATAACTTAATACTGTGCTGGAGGAAAGAAAAAATTTAAAAACCTGAAAAAGCTTTTGCGCAAATGGGACGCGGTCCAGAAAAGGAGGTGGGAGAAGTTTCTGTCTGCTCTTCACATCAGAATGACCTTGGCATCTTGGATCTGTGCCCTGTGGGAAAAGGTGGTGCTGGGGAGGGACACCAGGCCAGTGGAGCCCAGGGAAATTGTGCCATGGGCCCTTGCAGAAGCACCAGTGCCTAGGAAGAGACTACAGCGTGAATCAGCATAAAATAACAGTAAAGGGACATCACAGAGGAAGGGCCAGGCTTCTGGGTTTAGAGCTTGAGGTGTTGCCTGAGGAGTGGGTGTGAACGGGGCGTCCAGTCCAGGCAGAGCTGACTACAGAGTAACACTGCTTCCTGCCTGAGTTGAAATTCCGCTGGACCACCAGCCACTCCAGACTCCCCTGGAAATGTGACCAGGTCGAGAGGTCGAGAGACCCCCTCAAAACACAGCAGTGATGCTCCTTTCCTCTCAACAGCTTTCCCCGTCTCTTAGCCCTTCCCTAACTTTTAGCAAGATTTGAGAGTATGATGGCTGTTTGAGAATTTTTCCTATGACATGGTTCAATGTTTTATCCTTTGTTGAATTAGAGAGCTAGTTTTTTTTTTTAATTTTTTGCATGTAAATGTTAAGAAAATTCCTACATACCAATTAACCCACTCAGCAATATGGTTAGGGTGAAAGTAATTTCCTCCCCAACAAGAGGCATGTCTTTATTTCTAATCTGATTGTTCTGTGTCATTTGTCCCCCTTCTATAAGCTGATCCACTTGTCAAGGAAACTGGATGAACAGTTGCCCTGATATACCTAAATGCAGCTGGATTTCTAACTTGAGTCTTAGATGGACCCATCAAAGAAAATTTCTGAGGGACCGAGGAACCTTGTAGGAGTAAATATAAATACAGGGCACAATTAAAATTGAATTTCAGATAGATTTTACTTAGTAAATATTACTTAGCAAATGAATCCTTGGTAATATTGCTTTAGTAAATAGATATTTACTAAACTCATGTTTAGGGAAATCACAAGTTAATAGAAGAATTCAAGGTACATCATGGAGACTTTGAAGACCTTGAACTTCCCTGAGAGGGCATTAGGCATTAACCAGGAGCCACCTGTGCTGGTCTGTCCAGAACAGACCTGGTTTACCCTGTTATCCTGGAAAAATCATTGAAACTGTCTCACTCTCAAATGGGTCCTGGTTTAGAAGACAAATTGTATGGTCCTGCTGATGTCAAGCTTTTTATTTCAATGAGAGATTTATAAAGACTCCTTCATGAGAAGTTCAAAGAAAGAGACTTCAAGGTGGATTAAAAGGTTAGAGTGGGTCTCATGGACCTAGGGTTTAAGGTAGGCTTTGAACGAAATGTAGGAGTGTTAAAAACAGAAAGAAAAAGGGAGCTGGGTAGGGGTAATGGGGGCGAGTAACCTTTGACAATAAGAGAGAGATTGTTTGGGGAGGAATAGTTACAGCAGAGCTCCAGAAACAGGGTGGAAATGGTAGCTTCGGCTAAACCGAGAGCAGGCTAAGGGATTTGATCTTTATCTTTGAGAGAACACTCATGGAAAATTCTGGGCCACCTGGACCTTCCTCCAGTAGCCTGCAAGGGCAGGCAGTTGTGGAGCAGCCGGAACGCCAGCCGGTCCTCCTCAAGAGCTCCCCTGGAAACTCTTCCACAACCATCCCACGTTCGTGACTGCCTTATGGTGTCCTGAGCCCCTGTCCCTGTGGACACTCTGTATGGTCCTGAGACAATGTGAGTAAAGACAGTGACAGTCAAGGTGGCAGAGCCTTAGAAGGTCGCACTGACCTTGTGGTGTATCCTATGCCCTGGGAGATCAAGAATTCATTTCTTGGGGCTGGGGTGTAGCTCAGTGGCAGGGCACTTGCCTAGCATGCATGAGGCACTGGGTTCGATCCTCAGCACCACATAAAAATAAACAAATAATAATAAAATAAAGGTAAAAAATTAAAAAAGATAATTAAAAAAAGAATTCATTTCTCTCTTATGCTTTAAATTTGAAAACTAATACAATTATATGATCTAGTATTTTCTTCCTGCTTTACAATGAGTTGTTTTCTAGACTCACTTTGGAGATCATTGTCTTAGAAAATGGGAATCAGCTGAGATTCTAATCAGGGAAGACATGGGATGAAATCGGTGCTCTGGAAACCATCCCCAGGTGGTATGTACCGCACGGGTCAGCGTTTGGCAGGGTGAACAGGGGAGCGATAAACAAAGGAAGCAATTAACTTAGTATTGGCAGTGGCCACATTGGAATATTGTTTTGGTCAAAGGTGGAAACAAAAAGGGAGCACAGATTAATCATGGAGGTTTTAAGTGAGACTAAATTCCCAGGTTGACATGAAGCTTTCATGTACAATACTACATATGAAATACACAATTCACTGGGGTAAGCAGAAGGAATACCCAGCCTTCCACTGGTGAATCTGCTAGAGACGCAGCACTTAAACAGGCACTTAAGCAGCCACTGGAGGCCAGAGCCAGGGCCTGGCTCAGGTGTTTGGCCTACTCCAGAGCCCTGTCACCAGCCGACTGTCGGCTCCTTTCTTGGGTGCGTGTATTTGCTCTGTGGTGCTGGTCTTGAGATATGCCTGGCAACTGGGGAGCAGCAGAAAGCTACAGCACTCTAAGCTGAAGATGCCACAAATTCTCCAGGCCCTTCCCTGGGATCTGCTAAACTTAGCAGCCCTTCCTTCTGCTAGGCTAAAATGAGGGCACCACCTGAGCCTAAAGTCCCCTTCAAATGCATCACAGTCACATCCCCGCAGGAAACAGACACACTCCATCGCCAGACCGTGTGTGTGCTGAGGTTTATTATCTGCCTGACAGAGAGGAAAGGCAGCGTCTTCCTTGAAACTGGGATGTACATATGTAAGGGTCCGGCGAACGTCGGAGGAAGAGACCACCAAGTGACCACTCATGCAATTGGCAGAAGGGGATTTATTGATCTAGCATGCTAGGGCTCCATGCCCACTCAAGAAGGGAGAACAGCCCAGAGCCCCGAGCAGGGGCTGAGCACTGCTTAAGTACACTTTCTTTGGGAGGGCGGGGATTTTACATACATCACAGTCTCCTTTAACAAATCATCATACACTGCGGGAAAGTCAAACAACAATTCCTAGACTTGATTAGTACATTCATTGGCGGGAACAGGTCAGGCTGGAGTGATAGGTCATTCCTGAGGAGGGGGTTACATTCAAACTGATTGGTTTGGGCCTTGAATGCCTACGTGACAAGCTGCACAGGATCTTGGGCTATAAATCAACTAAATGGCAAATAGGGCATTGTCTTAACTGCCTCAGGAATTTAACCCATGCTTTGCAGTTTAGAAGCAGGTCCTGGTCCTTTACATTTTAGAAGCAATGCCTCGTCCTTTACATTTTAACTCAGGCTTTGCAGCTTAGAAACTTTACAATGCCCGGTCTTTTACACTTTAACTTCAATTTCTTTTACCCTTACACATAGGCTTTCAAAAAAAACTGAACTCGATCCTGGAAAATGTTTCTGGATAAAATTTAAAAGTGAAGTACTAACCTGTGTTAAGCTATTTTAAAACAATGCCATTTTTTAAGAAAGTGACCGCAAAGCATGTAATTTAGATTAACAAAATGAAGTTTTGAAGATATTTAGTTGATAGAGTCTTTTAACTAGAATAATGATGAATTGGGAAGCTCTTATCAGTCGCCCAGCCAGCTTTCCATCCAACAGAGGTCCCAGAGCTTGGTGACCTGGAGCCGGGCTCCTGGGCTGCTATCCACACTCCAGCAGCACTGCGTCTCCTGGGTCTGTGGGAAATGCACTCTCCTCCGCTACCCCTGCGCCCAGAGACGTGCCTGGCAGACAGGAGGTGCTCAAATACTGCACAAAACCGCAGATTAACATGCTCTCAGAGTGCACTGCTTTTTCACGGGCTGGTCCTTCTGCCTGCCTAAGTGCTCAGCTTTCCACCCTCCCAAGCCCACTCCCGCTTCAGTCTGATGAAAAGCACTTACATTTGAGTCTGGGGTCAAATGTTACCTCTTCTAGAAGTCTTCCCTCCCTGTTTCAAAGGCATTTCTTCTCTCTTAGCAATGTCCCAACCTTGTCATTATTTGCTGTTTTCCTTATCCGTCTTCATTGTTTGCTTGCATGTATGTATATAAGGAAACCAGTCATTTCCCTAATAAAACAAGACCCTGCCCTTCAGAGCTGGGGAAGCTCTAACTGGGGAGAGGGAAGAGTGCTCACCAACCTCATTTTCCTATGCCCCACCTAAACTTCTTAAGGGCCATCTGTCCCCTTCTCTGTCCCCTTACCATCAGAAACCATTTTCATTCTTGAAATCCTGAGTCAAAAAAGAGAGACAGGATTTCCTGGGTCTGTGATCAACTTTCTAAGTTCTGTTTCTGTCTGAAAACACAACCTCTTTTCACCAGATGATTTAAACCGGGCAAACATCCACCCATTTTCTTCCCCTTCAGCCTTCTGCACACAGGGTCATGGTCCTCCTCTGTAACTCAAAAGGATGGCCCTGCCAGAGAAGCAGCAGTAGGTGCAGCATGCTTGCAAAAGGTACAGTAGTTGTTATTATTTCCAACCTTGCTCAGAAGCTCCTCCAGGACACAAAAACAGATCATTTTATTTTATATTCTAATCTCAAGTCCTGTGCCTGACACATGACTGGAAGTTGATATGTATTTGTGGAGAGATTTTTTTTTTTCAATCATGACTTTCTCTACAGAACTCTAAAGGATAACGCTGCAGAGTTGGTGTAAATAAGCCAACTGCAGTTGTAATGGCACCCCTTCCTTCACAGAAAATCTTAACTGGGCTTCTCCAGAAATCTTCACCATAATTGATTTTAGGACTATCAGCAAAAGTGTCTCTACAAAAGAGTTCAATGTAGGTGAACTTCCTATTTTCCTGTTGCTCTATTTTACTTGGCCACTGGCCTGGAAGAAATCAGCACTCCAGGTGCTGGATGCCCCTTTCTAGTTTTTCACAAACATTTTTCCAGCATGGTAGTATGTAGAAGGTGTTTGCAAGTGCTGGGTATAAAGTTCTGAAACAACCTGAACTCGGGGTTCAGGGGATTAATTGATTACAGCGAAAGCTGTGCCCTCTGAACCTGTCTCCTGCTATCTTCAGTGCCCTGCCTCGTCTGTCCCCTACAACACAGAACAGTTCTGGAGTGCTAGAATGTCTGATCAGTGGACACGAGGATGACCCTCATGGCCAGAGCTGCCCAGGAACACTGGGGTATAGGTACTCACCTACGATGTGCAGCACAGCCATCCCACAACCCCGAACCCCAACTGATGTGATGTGCAAGGGCACAGCAAGTCCTTTCAGGCTGCACCCAGGCTTCCCCTTAGGCTCTGGCTAACCCTGTCCCTGGCATCACTGCGATGTCTCCCTGTCACTTGTTAAAGCTCAGCCAGCCTGTGAATTCCAGGCAACCTCTGGACACCGACTGCCCGGTTCTCCTGGGGGCTCTACCGTCTTGCTTTCCCAGCACTTCCTCCCTCTCTCAGCTTTAAGGAATAACACCTTGCTTACCCACCCTCCATCCTCCTTCCTCCTTCTCCTCTCCTTCTCTGTCCCCTTAGTTTGATTGAGTTTGGCTTTTGTGCACCTCTCCTCTTCTTTCATACCAGATGACTGACAGCTTGAGTTCTAAGCTGTCAATCATCTAGTGTTCTGTCTCCCTTTGGCTCATCTCTGACCCCCCCACATGATAACTCTGACAAAGTCCCTTGATTAAGGAAGGAGGCACTCAGGTCACGGTGAAAGGGCAAGACAAGACATGAGCAACTGGGATGTGTCTCCTCATTGTCCTGCTTTTACAACAGGTCCAGGAGAAGAAGATGCAGCCATCAGTGTGCTGAGTCGGTACACAACAAGAGGACATAACTCTTCTTATGAAAAATACATTTCTTCCAGACACAGTGCTGCAATCCCAGCAACTCAGGAGGCCGAAGCAGGAGGATCACAACTTTGAGGCCCGCCTTAGTAACTTAGTGAGGCCCTATGCAACTTAGCAAGACCCTGTCTCAAAAATAAAAATAAAAAGGGCTGGGGGTGAACTTAGTGGTTAAGCATCCTTGGGTTCAGTCCGGTACCAAAAAGAAAAAAAAAAAAAAGAAAGAAAGAAAAGAAAAGAAAAAAGGAGAAGAAGAAAAAAGAAAGACATTTCTTTTACTGAAATTATTGAAAATGGAAATTACCTTCTCTACATACAATAAGTACTCAGTGATTCCTTTGTGGAATGAGAATGTGAGCAGACTTCAGAGTAGGGTAGAATTCTGTTTGCTTGATAGGTATGCGGAAAATTAAACACAAAGGTACTGGAACCTAGTGGGTAGCTGCTAGAAGGGACTCGATTCTTCCTGCTGTTAAAATACTCCAGAGAGCAGAACTGTGCAGGCTTGTTTATGTAGAACCCAGCAGTGAGCTCATTCAGGAAGTCTTTTTAAACCAATCATGTACTAAATTATTTACATTCGGCTTCTGACATTTGGCTTTGTTGCTTATTTTTAAGCAATGGAATAAAATATCTACATGATAGCAAGAGATGATGGCAAATGTTGACATTACCAGGGTGAACCAATCGCTAATGGTTTTGCGTGTGAGATCATTGCTCTTGTGCTGCACTACATTAGTAGACAAGATGAAAGACTGCTCCAGTATTGGCCGGGAGGTTATAGAATAAAATGTCTTTTCCACTTTTGGAAAATGAAAAGCCATTAGAAAGTTAGGAGGGCAGTTATTTTAATGTTAAGATAAGGGTTTTAACGCATTTTCTGGTAAAGGAACTGGGACAGAGTGTCAGACACATCTGGGCCACCCTTACTAGAAAACGTCCCTCCGAGGTATTTTCCATGGATGAGAGAATCTTTATGGTTCTCATTGTCAAAGTCCTGGAGAAGCTTGAGGATGTCTAAGAAAACAGGAAACAGAGTTCACTCTGTGGAAAGCTCAGGGAAGAAAAAGAATGGCTGAAAAATGTGTCTCCCCTAAAGAATCTTTAAACAAAAGAAAAGTGGGAAACAATCATAATAAAAAAGCTGGCAGAGATGGTGGAGAGGGCAGAGTTATAGGCTTTATTCTACTAGACTTCCCTACGCTCTTCCCTTAAAAAGCACCCCCCACCTGAATACTTTTTCATGCTACTTAAAGTTCAGAATCTAATTAAAGAAATGTGCTAGATGTTATTTAGCCTAAAATAGGTAAAGAATTCCAAGAGCTCTTAGAAATTTTAGATACACATAAAGAATTCAGACAAGCTTTGACCAGACAAGGTAGGATGAGGATGATAATATTTCTTCTATCTCTTTGACTAAATAAATTTCTCAAACCTCCCAGTGGTCCATTTTGTTGTCTACATGAGCATATAAGATTCTTCTCTGCAGCATCAGAAAGATCTGAGAGGTGCCTGGGCTGTTGAATGATCCATGACCATGCTATTGGGACCAGGAGTTTACCTTTACTTTTGGGACCTGCTGGGGATTTGAGAGTAGTCTCAGAAAATTGCTAGAGCTACAGCCAGACTGTCGGGTGAGCTGGAGGCTTTCAGAATCGCAATTACTGCTGCTGATGTAGTACGCCCAGGGCAGCCGAAGAAGCTCTGAGACTCTTGGATAGGTCCAAAGGGACAGGTTCCAGCAGCCATTGGAGTTAGTGCTCACCCTGATGTCCAGTGAGCAGGGGAGGCTCCCAGGGGGATACTTGCCCCTGTATCCCTAACCCACTGTTCAAACATTTTCTCTGTATTCACCTGCTGCAGAATAACTAAAGCCCAGTTCTCCTCACCATGCTGGATGCCCCAGGACAAGCTGTTGTGATCACCGAATCACTACAAGGAGAAAAACCATCTCTTACAGCCCCTTCCCAAGCCTGGTGGGCCCAGGAAGTACTCTAGTTCTTCTCTTGGTGTTGACCAGCCCATTGCCCATTTTTCTATACCCTGTCAGTTGGAGAATGTGGAATTTTGTAGAACTAAGCCACAGGAATACCAAGAGGAGCCGAGGAGGTGAGGAGACTGAACCTGCCAGGGGCTGACTCCGCCTGGAGGAAGGACCTCTTCTCTCAGCCTAAGGGCACCACATGGTCCAGCAGCAGCGTGGCAAACTGTCTGGGGTCTGGCGAGATAGAGTGCGTCTGTCTGCATTGTGCAGGCCTCAGAGGCACAGAGCCAAAGGCTCATCTCACAGGCCCCCTCCCATCTCTCCAGTAAGAGCTAGGGACAAGGGTGACCACGTACCCCTCCAGCGCGTATTTGCAGATCACAAGTAGATCAACCACTGACCCGCTCTGTGAGGGGCAAACGTCCCACGCCCTTCAGGAATTCTTTTTTTTTTTTAAAGAGAGAGAGAATTTTTTAATATTTATTTTTCAGTTTCGGTGGGCACAACATCTTTATTTTATTTGTATGTGGTGCTGAGGATCAAACCCAGCGCCCCGCGCATGCCAGGCGAGTGCGCTACCACTTGAGCCACCTCCCCAGCCCCCTTCAGGAATTCTTAAGTCATCAAGCCGTTTGTCAGTATTATAGTGTTTTATTTCAAACAAAGAAATAATTCTTATCCTGAGAAAATACTTCTCTCAGACAACTTCCCTTGTAGATGAAGAACTTACTTTTAAGGGTTATCTGGATTCACTTTTAATTTCTTAAAAAGGCGAAAATTGGAATTGTGAGGAATATCTAGTGCTGATAAATGTACCAGGTCTTCCCCTCAAACAAGCTGGTTGAAGAGAAGCTGCGTCCCTGGACCACAATAAATGGTTCCTTCATGGCAGAGGGCACCCTTTCTGCTGGGCTGCGCCCAGATATGTTGGCAATTTTAATATGTGGTTTTACTCGGAGAAGAGCCCTACATCATGCAAGCACAGTGCCACCATAAACACTCACACCAAGGGCAGCGCCTCCAGCTGAAGTGGAGGCAGAGGGTCCAGTTCGAGTTGTCAGAGTCCCTTGCTGTCCTCTTTTTCTAGTGCTTATGAAGCACCTGGATGAAACAGTATGGAGGGTGCTGAAAAGCAAAGACATGGGTGCTCCACTCAGCTCATTCTGCAGCTGAGCGGCCGTCACACACCTGCAGGCCCTACAACACGTATGTCACCGGCCACTGCACATGGCACAGGGAGTCATGGCTCTCAGACAGCACAGAGACAGTCCTAACCCCCAGGTCTGAACCCTGGGCAGAGAGCCATCTGTGGGACAGTGAGCTGGAACTTAGGGAGCCCACAGGCAGAACACAGCACGCAGGTGACCGTGCCTCCATAACTCAGCCAGGGCACACACCCTTCTCCATTCTATTTTTTTAATTTTAAATTTATTTATTTATTCTAGTTTGTTACACATGATAGCAGAATGCATTGCAATTCATGGTACATATATAGAACAGGATTTTTCGTGGCTCTGGTTACACACAAAATAGAGTCATACGGTTCGTGTTTTCGTACATGCACTTAGGGATGATGTCCATCTCATTCCACCGTCTCACCGTTCTTAACCATCTGCAATGCCACAGCTTCCAAGGGACTCTACAGGAATGGGAGGGGAGGAGGAGGAGGTGGGTGGTGGGACAGAGTGGAGATTGATGCTGGGCAGTGCAAAGTCTGGAACTTAGTTTTTTCTCCAAGTTCTGGGCTGGGATTTGTAAAACATAAAGGTACAAATCTAACTTTTAACAAAAGTGAGCAAGACTTCCTATCTGTTTAGGAAAACAGGGTGACTAAATATTCTTGGAAGTAATAACTTTCATTTCTACACAGGAAATGTGTAATATGATCCATGACATTCAACATTAAGTTGTAATCTTCAAAGAATTTTGTTAGGGAGATACTATTATAAGCCCTGTTTCACAAGAGGGAAATGGAAAAATTTTAGGGCTTTAAAAATCTATTTTTATTAACACACTTTATACACATTAATGAGATTCATTGTGATATGGGAAACAATTTTAAACTCAAGGTATTAGACTACAAAACCCATTGTCTTAGCCTATATATCTCCTTAAACAATTAAATTATTTGCACACGAAATCTAACTAAGCATCCCTCTCCTGGGTTTGTAGCATGACTCACATCCCAAGTCCTCTTCCTGCCAGCTGTCTTGGTTAGGTGTATCCCCTTTGGACGACCTGTTACCTCAGAATTACCTGCGAAGGTCTGGGCTTCTTTTTGATACCTTCTACATATGCTGGACTCCCCCTCTAAAGACTGAACTTGTGTCCAGAACCTTGCTCATGGCCTGTTTCTACTACTCTTGGACAGGCCTCCCACGTGAACTACTGAGGGCTCATTCATCTTGGAGAGTTTCTCTTGAAAACACCTGTTATGTATCACAGGATTCTCTCACTGCCTTGGGACCAACTGGCCCATGCAGCTGGCCGGGCCTGTTTGTACCACCTTATCCAGCGGGTAGGTCTGGAATTGCAGCTGGCTTTCCAGCAAGGGCACTTAGGGACTAGCAACAGCTACTGCCTGCCTTCGGTGGCCTAGTGTGCCATTCACTGCCTGCCCCCATGCACTTACCTGATAGGATACAAAGAGATTATAAATGACTTTGTTCATGTCATAGTTAGAAAGAGTACATGTAACCCTATATATGTTAAGGATGTGTGTGTATTTTTTAATGATATAAACTTTTTTTCTTTATGGCACTAGGGGCACTTTACCACTGAGATACACACCCAGCCTATTTTGAGATGGTATCTAAGTTACTGAGACTGACTTTGAACTTGTGATCCTCCTGCCTCAGCCTGCTGTCACTAGGATAACAGGGGTATACCACAAAACCAGGCTTGATACAAGCTTCTTTAACTGACCTTCACTTCAGAATAATACATGATGTTAAGAAATATTTGTGATAAAAACAGGCATTGATATGTTTGAAACCAGAAGGTGGTGAAAAGTATAATTTCCAATGGCTTCAGTTGAGATTCCAGTTCAACGTGAGGAATGTGATTGGGAGCAAATTACTGAATTCCTTTGAGTTTTGATTTATTTCTAAAATGAGGACAGTAGTTACATCCTAATCCAGGGCTGTTTGGAATATTAAATGTTATTATGTATAAAGCTGAACTGTTGTGCATATAGTATATGCTAAAAACTGTTAGCTGTCATGGTCATCACCAATATATCTGATAAGGTTATAATTATGAAGCAAGATGCTATATGAATACCTAGTCAACAGGTGTCCAATAAATACCACATTTAATTAAACCTAAGATGTAGTATTATTTAAAGTACTTCCAAGAAACAAAAAATGGTATTGATGTCGTAAAGTCAGAGGGAAGATCAATGAAACAGGTAATTGAGGGGAAGGAAGGAGGGAGGGGAAACAGGAGAAAATGCCTGATGAATTTGACAAAATTACACTACATGCATGTATAAATATACCACAGTGAAAAGCATTTATACCACAGCTCTAAAGCATCATAAATGAATGCAAGGTAGACCAGTAGAGCAGAGGAAGGGGAATGGGGGAGGGCAGAGGGGAGGGAGAAGGCACTGGGGACTAAAATGGAGTAAATAAAATTTCTGCACGTGTGATTATGTCAAAATAAAGCCAACTATCATATACAACCTAATGCACTAATAAGAGAAAGGAAAAAAGAAGCATATGAGGATTTTTTTTTTAAGTTTGTGAGGATTAGATTAAAAAAGAAAATAACTGACAATTATAGATAGCATAGCAGATGTCAATTTTAGAGGTGATGTGAAAATTTTTGCACTAAAAACAACAAAAGCAATAAAATGCTGCCCCTCCCCACCACCAGCATTGAACAACCGGTAAGGAGTCTACACCCCCCAGAATTATCTTTTGCTATTCTCGTTTCTCTTACCAAGAGCCTAAATTCTCTTACTTAACTACAAGAGGTTAATTTTAAATTCTCTGTATCACTTTTATACTTTATTATCTTTTATGTTCTTGTTTTCTCATTTTAACATGAATTCAACTGCTCAGCATCCTAGGTAAATGAATATGAAAATAAAACCTTCTCCCGAGTTATAAAAGGCCTTCATCCTAATATTCAGGTTCAGTGTCATTTAGAAATGCTGTACCATTTAAAAATCTGACCAGGCACTTTGTGTGAACAAGAAACTAAAAAAGACTGGGAAGAAATTCACAAACTTTAGACAAGAAATGGCAGGATTTCCTGGGGACAACTTCATGAACAGTCCAAGATGGTAGAAAGGGCAAACAGAATGAAAACAGAACTTTCCGATAAGATGATTTCTGGGTCATCTCACCAAATGCTCAAGAACACTTGCTCAGTCTCACTTAGCAAATCCAATGTTATTAACACAGTTGGTCTATTATTTGAAGAAACAAAACTAAAGACACACCATAATTCCAAGAAAAAACAATAGCAAAACAGAAGTTTGGGGTCATTCTGTTTATTTCTCTTAGGAGACTCCGTGAATATTAACCGGGCTGCTTAAAAGTCATTTCAATTAGGAATCTCTTTAGCCCTTCATCAATTACTTTGAGTATTCTAGTCTCAAATATATCCCTTTCTTCTACAAACTTCTGGAAGAGATGAACACCTCCACCAACACCAAAATAATGTGCCTTGCTGGCCAGAAGCACCCGCCCATTTTCACCCAGCAGTCTGTGGAATGCCTGGTGCAAAGCACTATAATAGTCCGGGTTGTAAATGGTTTCTGAGGTGAGAATGAGGTCATATTTTACAAAGAATTTTTCACTGCTTAGCACAAGCTTACAAAACTCAGACCACTCCCCAGAGAAGAAACGGCACTTGTACAGCTCCTGGGCTACTTTTGACTTCCTGCATCTTTTTGTATCTGGTTCATTTACATCATTTTCTTCCTCTTCCAAAGTGGAGTTAGCCACTACATTAGGTAGGGTCACTTCATCAATCACCAGATTGTTATAATCTTGAAAATGAATTTCTCTGGCCCCTCCCTTGAGTGCAGTTATACCCAGCAACCCTGATCCACAGCCAAGATCCAACACTTTTTTCCCAGCGAATTTCATGTTGGCCTTTGTGAAATAAGCCAGGAGATCAAAGGTACATTCCCAGATTTTTAAGCCTCCTTCATAAACACCTGTAATCAGATCAGAGTGTGAAGAAAAGTTTTCTGGAACTGTGTTTTCTCCAGGGAAGTTCTCTTTCAACAAGGTGGTTTTCACTACTGACATGTTCACAGGCTGGAGACCTGGCAACATTTCTATGACTTTATTTTCTAGCACTTTCTTCAAATCTCTAGGCACAGCATGCTCTTTGGCAAGTCTCAAGCAAGGCCGATCGTCATGTGGCCCAGAGCCCTCTGAGTTCCCAGCTGCACTGGGTGGATCCGCATCTGGAGGGGGAGCTGCATTCCCCACTGACTTGGGCTTCCCCAGGTGCTCCTCTGAACATTTTTTGTTCTCGGGTTCTCCCTTTCGACTTACTGACACGGATGATGCTTTCGAGGAATTCAGAGTCAAAGCTCCATCTCCAGCAGGCGCTAATTCATTTTCCAGATGGTCTTCTATAGTGAAATTAAATTGAAAGGTCATCCTCTTATTAAATGCACACCAGCCTGGAGTTCAAAGGAAGATTCTTCGATTTCTGGACAGAATTTGATGACACACAGAAACCTGCCTCAATTATCCAGTTAGTTCTGTTGGGGTCAATTCCTCTTTAGCTGCTTACACACCATTACAAACACATTTCCAAAGACTTTTTAGAGGTCTTTGCTCCTCTTTGAATTTAGCCCTAGAGAAAAATAAATAAATAAAATTATTAAAGCAAAATGTCACATTTCACTAAAGCGAAATATTAAACAGACCCCGTCACACTACCCATAATCAGCTGCCTTTTCTGAAAAAGCTGTAGGGGTAGAAAGGAGATTTGAGAAAAGATACACACACACACACACGCACACACACACACACCTTAAGGATCAGAAGCTGGGAAAGAAAATAAACTATAAAAACAAGAGAGGAGCAACAGCAACAGCCACTGCCACTGAACAAAGTCCAGGATTTTCAGACAGGACAGCTTAGGAACTTGTCTTTCAGTGATCCTGACTGTAACCAAACCTATTCACTCCCTAAACTTTCAGAATTACTTCATTTTGTTACTGCCTCAAAAAACAAGGGTGCTGAGGAGGAGGATCACAAGTTCAAAGCCAGCCTCAGCAACTTGGTGATACCCTGTCTCAAAATAAAAAATATAACTCAGTGGTTAAGCACCCCTGGGTACTGAAACCAAAACAAGAGGGCTAGGACTGTGGCTCAGAGGTAGAGTGCTTGTGTGAGGTACTGGGTTCGATTCTCAGCACCACATAAAAATAAACAAATAAATAAAATCAAGGTACTGTGTCCATCTGAAACTAAAACAAACAAAAATACTTAAAAACAAAAACAGGAGCTCAAGATTGTAGCCTGGAAGGTGAACATCCCTTTAAAAACATGCAGGTGTGGTTCTCACCAGGCACATTTTTCCAGACCAGGAGCCTGAGCACGTGAGTGACAGAGGGACATGCAGGTGAAAACGCACGGGAACACATGGGTGACCCAGGTGAGCACACGGGTGACACGTAGGGGGGCACAGGTGACAGGGGACGCGTCCGCCCTGCCGCGCCGCGGGTCTGGGGCCACCTCCCGCGAGGTCCAGCCAACCTGAGCCCACCCGTGCACCCACAGAGCCCCGCGGGGCCAAGGGTACGAACCTGGGACTCCCGGCCTCACCTCCCGGAAGCACGACCCAGCCGCGGGGACGCTGGCCGCCGGCGGGACCCGGGCTCGCGGGGCGGAGAGAGCCGCGCTGCCCGCCTCGCCGGGCCTCGAGCGCGCACCAGTGAGTGGAGTCCTCCGGGGCCTAGAGGGGCCGGCTTCCTCGGGCGCGCGGCCGCGCCTCTCGGTGGTGCCCGCTTTGGCGCCGCCTCGCAAGGGCTGCCGGGAGGCCGGGGCTTCCGGTGCGGCGGCGGGAGCGGTGGAAGCGGCGCGGGCATCATGTCTCAGGAGCGCGCGGCTCCGCTGGAGGAGCTGCGCGGCTGGCCTGAGGCGCAGTGCCGCCGCGAGCTGCCGTCGGTCCTGCCTCGGCTGCTCATATCCTCGCGGAGGGCCGGGCCGGGCCGGGCGGGGGCGCCATCGTCGTGCTGTGGCGCGGGCCGGGTCCGCCCTGGCTCCGAGGCCCGCGCGGAGTGGGCGGGGCCGCTGGCCGCCGCTCTTGGCGGTGCAGCGGGGGTGAGTGAGTTGGGGGTCCGGGGACGCAGTGAGGCTACGAGGCCACGGCTTTGAGAGGACAGACCTCTCCCCTGCCCTGTCGGCCTCGCTGGGTAGGGCTGCCTCCGCTGTTGGCCTCCGTCAGCGTTGAGTGCCGAGGGCCGCTGCTGCCTGTGCAGATGAGGCTTGGTTGTGAGTGTAACAATGTGACAGTGTAGCCCTAGCCCCACGAGTTCCAAGGAACGAGTAAGAAATGACCATAACTGGAACATTGTACACATGACTTTTTTTTTTTTTTTTTTTACAGCTAAAGCCCAATATAAATATTAATATCCACAAACAAGTCATTCGGGGAGGCATGAGCAAGATCCCAGAACGTACCAGTGCCTTTCCTCAGTCACTGTGCAGAGACGCGATTGCTGTCCCGGAGCTCCAACGGGCGGGCGGGGGGGGGGGCTGCCAGCCACCCCCTCGGAGAACACCCGTGTTCAGGACTGAGTGGCAGGCCTGGCGTCAGGTTTGCGGGAAACAAAGATGAGCAACCAGGCTCCCTGGCGTCCCCTCCAGGTTCTAGGGGGAATTCAGTAAATTGAAAGTGAATATTCCTACCTTGCTTTGCGTCTCAAACTTTACACAAAAAACTCAAATCTGTTCTTCCTGCAGTTTTCTTATCCAAGTAAATGGTTCTATAAACCAAAACTTTGAATCCTCTCTATTTTCATACTTAATCAGCAAATTATTCTTTCTGACAACAAACTATATCTTGAATCAACCCACTTATCTGTATCCCTGTTGCTACCACTCTGACTCCAAACTCTACCTCTTGGACTATTATTAATAGTTTCCTTATTTCTACTTATGTTCTCCTAAAATCCATTCTTCAAAAAAAGAACCTGCCCCCCCTCCCATCCCCAGCAGGGGCTTCTTAATGAATTAGGGAAAAAATCCAAACTCACCTTATATTCCCAAGATCTGAGTCTTGCTCTTTTCTCACACTGAGCTAACTACAGTATGTCCACAAATACATCAGGCTCACCTGCTTCAGAAACTTTGAGCCCTCCTAGTCTTCTCCAGCCTTTTGGGCATTTCTTTATTCAAGTCTTGGTTCAAATGTTACTTCTTTAAAGGGGCTTTTTTGGAGCCCTCAGTTTAAGGTAATCCCCCAAACCCAGTCTGTTTAAGTTTTATCACAATGCCCTGTACAGTTTTTTTGGGGGGGAGGGGGGCATACCAGGGATTGAACTAAGGGGCACTCAATTACTGAGCCACATCCCCAGATGGGATCTCACTGAGTTGCATAGCACCTTGCTGTTGCTGAGGCTGGCTTTGAACTCACAATCCTCCTGAGCTGCTGGGATTACAGGCATATGCCACTGTGCCCAGCTGCCCTGTTAAGTTTTTTAGAGAGGAGCATAATTAATAGAAATTTGTTTAATTTGCTTCTCCCTGCCCTGTTTTTCCTCACTACACTATAAAGTAGGGGCAGGACTTGGTTTGCTCACTGCTTTTTCTCAGTATTGAGAACTGCCTGGCTTGTGATAAGTGTTTAGTAAAGTGCTGAAAATAGTGCAAATGTCAAAAGGGTTGGAAGTCTCAGACACTATTTTTTTAGTAGGAGGTAGTATTTTCACTGTTGACGACAAACAAAAGAAAAGTGTAACAAATCCATATTCCTGTCACCCCAACATAATCGTTTTCGTATTTTGCATTGTACATATTATTATCCAGCCCTCACCTGCATGTTTACATAATCATAATTTAGGATGAATTGTGGAATAATAAAAACCTGACATTTTCCTTAAGGCAAATTCTACCCAACTGAACTCAAATAGGTTTGTGACTGTACCTGTACTTCATTTTGTTTGCTGTAAAAATGCAAAGATTTCAGAAGAGAATCAATTCTTGTATTAGGTGATGGGGTTATGGACATCCTTGTTACTTGTTGGCATATTCTTTAATGATCTTTAGGTTTTTACAGTAAAACATTTCCAGAACCAATGTAGTTTGTAGTGTGGTTATATTAACTTTGGTATTGAACATAGGTAATGAATGTATTTGTAAAATATTTGTAAGCCCCTGCTAAGTGCAGAAGGATTTCAGACGGGTAATGTTGGTAAGACAGGTATGCAAGCAACAAAGTAGAAATGCTGAGGAGACAGAAATGTCTTTACTAGAAACCAGAACTGCGTGTATCATATAGTAACAATATTTCTTATCTTAAAAGCATTTCATGACTACACATGGAGTGAAAAGTTTATCCCTGAATAGTTTTGAAGATATTTCCTTTAAGTATTCTCACATTACTTTTGTTTACCGAATAAGCATTAAGTTTTTTAAAGTAAAAATAGGCCAGGAATCGGTCTCTAATTTCAGTCTCTCATGGATTCTTGCTAAATTCCAAGAAGGGTCTTTTTGAACTTATTCTCAGTAACGAATGTCCTATTACTGTGATACTGTATCTTCCTTAATTATTTTACTCTATGTATCAACATTCTGAGAGTTGGATTGAACATGTTGGTAAGTAAAATTATTTAATTGTATGATTTACTTTGATGTCATTAGGTCTGAATTCCACATATATTAATAGATGTGTCCTTACAATTTTGTGTTCCCTTCAGCTTTAATCATTTTCTTTATTACAGCCACTGTGACCTTCCATTACCTAAAATGAACAAATTACTTCAAATTACAATGCTTAGAGTTTTAAATTCCATTTTGGATAAATGCCAAAAGATCCGTTGCTATGCATATGTGTACATTGTCAGTTTTCAATGTTGTCATTAGACTTATGTGAAACATAAGTCTACTTAGTAACCTTCAGCATCTAACAGGATTGATGTTGTTTAGAATGTACTTTCTGAGTTATAAAAAGCCGATTGTCCTTGTCCGGGTGATAACAAATTTGTCATTTGGGGAAAGTTGACTTTCTCCTTTCCATCTCTTTATCATTCTTCCTTGATAAGATTTACTCTCTTAGAGGAGTTAGAGAGTTAAGACTGTATGTAGATTTCTCAGTTTACTCAGATTTTGAATTAGCTTATTTGTGTTTTACTGAGTTGTGGGATTTTATAATTTTGGATCTGTATTTTTTGTTGTGTCTAATTTTTTAAGTAGCAAATTTATTTTTTATCTTGAATATAAAAGATACATATTCATTGTAGAACATTGTAATATGCAGAAAATCAGAAAAGATAATAAAACATCCACTAATCTGCAATGGTTAAGATTCTGATGAAAGCAGTCTCTTTTTCCCGTATGTTCTTGTCAGCCTATCTCATTCTTTGGACATTTATGTATATATTAAAATTGAGATTATATTTATTATTTTGGAAGTTTCTTGTTTAAAGTATTGTGAACTTTTTTAATGTTATAAAATATTTTAATGACAGATCCTATATAGGTTGTCATTGTCTTCTTTTTTGCTATTATAGATACTTTTTGCTATTAAATGCTTAATAGTTTCTCCATATAGAATATGTCATTGTGACACTGTACAGAGCTTTGATTGGCAATACTTACATATTCTCACACTTGGTAAGAAGTAATGACTATTAACTGACATGATTTAGTGTTTTTACAAGGTATGTTGCTATTTTGCTTTATAGAAATCCTGAAAATTATGGTAGAAATGTTTTTACCTCATATGAACCACCTGACATTGGAACAGACGTTCTTTTCTCAAGTGTTACCAAAGGTATAGTACTGTTATATTAATCTGCATGTCATAAAGCTTGTTAAAATCTAGCCTCAGACTAGCTATGGTAGCATGTACCTGTAATTCCAGTGACTCAGAAGCCTGAAGCAGGAGGATTGCAAGTTCAAAGCCAGCCTCAGCTACGTGGTGAGATATTTTCTCAAAATAAAAAGGACTGGGGATGTGGCTCAGTGGTTAAGTGCCCCTGGGATCAATCCCCAGTACGAAAAACTAAATAAATAAAAATAAAATCTAGTCTCAGTTTGGGCAAACATACTTGAAGTACAAATAAGTAATAAAAATATCTCATGTGAAAATGTGATGACATTGGTGTAAACTTGAGGTGATTAAAACTATTTTCAGATCCTTTACTGATTGATAGATCTTTTGCTAATTGAATTCAAATTATTGTGGTTAACTTTAAAAACTCTTGTGTTTTAAAGCTATTAATGAAAATTTGGAATGGGTGATGGAAATTTGCTAAACCTTTTTATCATCTTTGTAGTATTTATTGATAATTGTTAAATGTCAGTGTTTGGCAAAATGGAAACCAAAGTTTATTAAAGAAGTCTTGGGAGGAAAACTGAAATTAAAAAAAAAAAACTAAAATCAAGTAATTATGAAAAAACATTAAGCTCACAGATTATATTACTACTTTGTAGCTGTAGATGTTCTCTGAAAAAATATAGCCATACTTTTTTTTCTCAAAGTGGAAGGAACTAAAGGTGCTTTGGTGCTGATTATAACCGATTTATTTATGATTGCTTGGCCTTTATTGGAGTGGATTTTTAAGTTTGGCTTTTAAACAGACAATCAGCAGAATTCCTTTTACTCATAGTCACTGGATTATTTTCTGTCTGAAAAGCTTTTAGAATTTGTTACTGACCGCCAAAAAAAGTTCCTGCTGTTACATAGGTGAAAACAGGAATCTGAGTTAACCGACCTGCAGGAAACGATGTCCTCTGTAGCTTTATTGCCTTGTTGACTGAGTTGTTCTTACAGGATTTAGGCTGTTTAAAGAGTTTAGAAAAATCTGATTATTAAGATATTGGGGGTAGTTAAGCTAGTTACGAGGTTACATATGCTACCTCTCATGTAGGAAGGGGATCTTGAATTGGTCAAAAGGCAGAGTGTTCAAATATTAGTGAATGATGTCTGGGTGATGCAGTGTAAATCCATTCCCACACCAGAGTGTGTCCTTGTAAGATGCCAAGTGGAGGGTGCTTCAAGGCAGTCGTTTTCTAAGTGTATGGAGTAGTGCTTCTGTTTCTTGCATGCCCCAAATAAACCTCAAGTGACTTTTTGTTGTTTGTAGACTCAAACGAAAGAAACAGAAAGTAATTATTTTTTGTGGGGGGCTTTTTTAAGGGATTATGTTGTAGAATTACTTTTAAGATGGACACAATATCTTTATTTATTTTATTTCTTTTTATGTGTGTGCTGAGGATCAAACCCAGTGCCTCACATACATGAGGCAAGCACTCTACCACTGAGCTATAACCCCAGCCCCTATAGAATTACTTTTTACATGTATTTTTTATTTAATTAGGTGTATTTTATTAAGCTGGACCATACCCTGTTGATGTTGCTAATGCAAAATTAAATCATCCTATGGTGTTTTTTTTTTTGTTTTGTTTTGTTTTTTCTTTAAAGGTATGTCTTTTCCTAGAGAATTTTGTTTCTTCTATTCATTTATAACCTAATTTGTTTTTACAGACTGTAAAGGTATTTGATGACATGATGTATGAATTAACCTGTCAAGCCAGAGGACTGTCAAGCCAAAATTTAGAAATCCAGAACACTTTAAGGAATATTTTACAGGTAAGTCAAATGTATTAGAAAGGGAGAGAGAGGGAGTTTAGGGAGAGTGAAAATTTTTATGCTTATGTTGATTAGCCATATAGTCTTTGTTTAATGGCCTAATGCTGGATTTAAGTTTATGAACTTAAAGATAGGAATACTGAATTCTCGATTTTTTTATACAGCTTATGTTGAGTAAATATTTGCATTCTTACAAATCGAGATACCTGAAGTTTTGAGGCGAGTGTGGAATACTTGCTGTGTATTTTGAAGTGTGGGTTAGGTTTCTAAGTGACTGGCCAGTTGTTCCAGTGTTATTGTTCTGGGGTAGATTGAAGTTCTGTGAGAAGAGGAACAGAGTGTGTTTTATCTGTTCACTGTTTTATCCCTAACATTCAGCATATTGTCTGATACCTTTTTATTGCACACAAAAATATACACTTAGGATAAATCTTCTTTTCTTATTTCCAGACAATGGTGCAGGTCTTAGGAGCTCTTACAGGATGTGTTCAGCATGTCTGTGCCACACAGGAATCCGTCATCCTAGAAAGTATACATAGTCTCCCCTCTTCAGTCCTTCATGTAATCAAAAGTACTTTTGTACATTGTAAGGTGAGTAATGGTCTGTGTATACTTTAAGTAGCCTAGAATCAATGGGCAAAGAGGCTGAGTAAAACAGTGTTTATACATAAGGTTTTGCATTTTAGCCAAGGTTATTAGGATAGACTTTTCCTTAGAAAAAAGAGTATGTGTGCAAATGTTTCAAAGTAAATGGATAGAAGGAAGACATAAAAAACGGTCTTTTGAGGGTTCATTGTTGGTGTTCATTTTATGTATTTTTTTTTCTCTATAAAGAAAGAAATGATCAGGAGTTATACTGAGTGACAGGGATTCTGAAATTGCCTGACATACAGCATCTGTGGGTCAGTGATGAATCGCTTTAATGAACTTCCTATTAGAAAGGGAGTTGACCCTTATTTGGTCCATTTCAACATTCCAGGGGCAGCTTTAAGGCACAAAAGCTGGCCAAGAATTTGTAAAGCACAGGCAGTTTTTATATTGCTGTTTGTTGGGTAAATGAAAATTGCTAGCTCATTGATACTTCTCTTTGGTGGTCACTTGCTAAAATGTCATGCACTTGACCTAATGTTGTCTTCAAATGTTATTAGTTCTAGAGTTGCCAGATCATGAAAATCACAAATCATCTTACACATTGTTACAGCTGTCTAAGCACATGTAAAATGGGTGATCACTGATATATTTGTTTTATGGATGTGTGATAAGTTAAAAGCATTGCATTACATTTCTGATCTCTGATAGTATATGTTAAAGTAAATTGGATCTTAAGCTTTTTATGATTTGATTTTTCTCTCATTTTTTTTATTTTTGGAATCAGAATAGTGAAGCTGTATATTCTGGGTGTTTACACCTTGTTTCAGACCTTCTCCAGGCTCTTTTCAAGGAGGCCTATTCTCTTCAGAAGCAGTTGATGGAATTGCTGGACATGGTTTGCATGGACCCTTCAGTAGATGAGAATGATGATATTTTGAATATGGTAATAGGTAAGTGAAGAAAAGTTACTCTATAGTGGATGATGTGAAATAACAGAAATGCATGTGTCAGTTAAAATATTAGACCCAACATTGTTTCTAGTGATTTCAGGATCTTTTACTCATTATGCATAAAAAATAATTGAATTTTCTTGCTGGATAAAGTTTTAATCGTACAAATTTTGAAATTTGCAAAATGTATTTTTACATTCCTTCCCAGTAGATATAAAAGTACATGTACCAAGTAATACCTGTTTCATATGTGATACACTCCATGCTATTTAATTTTTAAATAACTGCTGATTGTAACATACTTCAGTGATTTCATCCTTCACTAATGGATTATGACCCAGAGTTTGAAAAACAATAATCTTATGTATAGGGTAAAGATTATTTTCAAAATTTGTGTAAAAAAGATTATTTTTATAACTTGTTTTGTGTAGGGTACTAAGTTCTTTTGCTCTGTAACAAACCACCCCAAAAATCTGTTGGCTTAAAATAGCCACAGTTTGAATCATTCACAAGTCTGTGAGTCTACAGTACAGGTGGGGATCAGCTGAGATAACCTTTTCTGCCCCAGGTAGCGTAACTGGCTCACTGATATATTTGTAGTCAGTAATTTCATGCACATCTGGCTATTGGCAGAGGCAGAAGCACTGAGAAAGTCCTGTGTGGCACTTCATTCTAGGGACTAACACAGGCTCAGTCACCTTAGGATGGACTTAAGAGTTCCAGGATTAGCAAGAGAGGGCGATTCCTGGTGTGCAATTACTTTGCAAATTTCTACTTGTCTCAATTTTATTATTGTCTCCTTTGCTAAATCAAGTCAAGGGACAATGTTTAGTGTGACTGTGGAAGAGTATGGATATTGTAAGCTGTGGTGGCCAGTTTTATAAAATTATCTGCCATAGGCAGATAGAAACCTTACACGAATACCAGTATATTAGCTTTAATTCTTCCTTGTTAGATTTTCTTTTCTTAGTTTGTCAATTTGGTTTAGAATTGTGTCTATAGAATATTTCAGTTATAATAGGGCACAGCTTTTCTTCTGGATGTTTTTGGTTTTAAGTGATAGGTTAAGTTGAAACTTAAAAAATTAATTTTCCATAGTTTGTAAAAACTAAGTCAAAAGGGTGGCACTTATTTTGAATGATTATTTTGACACAGTTACTTTGAAACTGCATTGCCTATTTTAATTCAATCAAATATTGAAATGTTTAGTTGATACTTTTAAATGTAGGAGAAACACCCTAAATGACATTTTAATATCCTAAGGGCTCTGTTATCTTTCTTTGTAGTTATTCATACACTATTGGATATCTGCTCTGTTATTTCCAGTATGGACCAAGCATTCCATGCCAATACTTGGAAGTTTATAATTAAGTAAGTTTGTTAGTTTTTATAAATATTTCATTTATCTCAAATCCTAATTATTCATGGTTTCTTAGATTGCATTTTGAACAATTTTGTGTGGTGTGTATATTGTTCACTGGCCATGCTATCTGGCAGTGAAGATATCCTATATGTAGCTTCCGTACCAATTTGGACTTATTCATGCTGCCATCTCTAACATGGAAAAATGAGTCAGCTAGCAGTGGACTTGAATCAGACTATAACTACTTGGTTGTAGGTATTATTGTTAAACCACTGTCAAGTATTTATAAGCTTGGGCAAATTAGTAACTAATTATAACTGTCTGCAATCCCTTCATTATGCACGTTTGGGTTGTTCCAACTTATTTCCATTTATAAAGTAATATTGACTTCCTGAAACTGGAGTGCTGGGAAGAGTTTCTCAGGGAGAATGCCTATGACATTCATCAGGTTCGTAGGAGTGAGGGAAGACATGGTCACAATGTCAGCATCATTGAAACCTCTATTAGACATGTGCATAAAAGGTGAAAGGTTGGGGTCATTCTTTGTGGTCTTAGGTGCTTTTCTTTATCATTAAGGCATTAAGTTGCCAATAAGAAATAGTGTATTAGTTGAGAATGTCACCTGGGAGCCATACTGCATGTCCTTGAGTTCATTCTGAAACCACTTTTTCTTCCTGAGACCTTGGGCATGTGGTTAATTTGCCCTTCTGAGAATGAATGTAACGATTGTGGCACTTTCTTGATAGGATTATAGTGAGTGTTGAGTTCATCACTTAAAATGCTGAGACTGTGCCCAACAAGTTAGCCACATCGCCACCAGCATCGTTGTCGTCATGTCTGTGCCACTCTTGCCCCCTTCCAGTTCACTTTTACTCAGCGTTTAGAGTGATCTTTTAAAAAAGTAAATCAAGTCATGTCACTCTACTGTTTACATCTCTCCCATTGTACAAAGTAACACCTAATTCTCCCTGGACTCTTCCTTCTTCACAGACTGCTGTCTCCCTGCTCCTCATTCCTCAAACATACCAAGTTCTCTAGGCCCAGGCTTTCACAGCTTTTCCCTCTGCCTAGAGTACTCCCCTCTCCTACTCTGCACCTTGATGACTCCAGCTTTCTTTCAGTTTTATGCTTAAGTATCATCTTTATGATCACATTCTTTGATAGCCTTAAGAATACGATTAGCTTTTTCTTTTTTCTTTTTTAATATATTTATTTTTTAGGTGTAGATGGACACAACACAATGCCTTTATTTTTATGTGGTGCTGAGAATTGAACCCGGGTCCCGCCCGTGCTAGGCGAGCGCTCTACTGCTGAGCCACAATCCCAGCCCAAGATTAGCTTTTTCTGTTGTAGCGCTTTTGGCTTTTCTGTCTCAGCATTTATCACAACCATAATTAAATATATTTACAATTATTTAATATTCTTATGCTAGACCACAAGTCACAAGTTCTATACACACAGGGCAGAGATGGTATCTATTTGATCTACTTTTTGGGGGGTCGGGGGGGGTATCAGGGATTGAACTGAGGGTCACTTGACCACTGAGCCACATCCCCAGCCCTATTTTGTATTTTATTTAGAGACAGGATCTCACTGAGTTGTGTAGAGCCTTACTGTTGTTGAGGCTGGCTTTGAACTCTTGATCCTCCTGCCTCATGAGCTGGTGGGATTAAAGGCAGGTGTGCACCACTACGCCCAGCTTGATTTACTTTTTTATCCCTAGGGCATAGAAGAGTGCCTCACACATAGTAAGAGCTCATTTAACATTTTATACAAAGAGAAAAAACAAGCAACTGCTTCAGATGTAAAGTTAGCACATCTTGGGTATACTCTTCTAATACATATTATGCATTGTGGTTTTTAAAAGTGTTGTATAAAGCAGATATTTTTATGGCCCTAAGTTACTTGCTATATTACTTGTGATTGTATTCTTTTCATTTTATTCATTTTAGGCAGAGCCTTAAACACCAGTCAGCTTTGAAGAGCCGGTTGAAACACAAGGATGTCATTACTAGCTTGTGTGAAGACATTCTTTCCTCCTTCCACTCCTGTCTGCAGTTAGCTGAGCAGATGACTCAGTCAAATGTGCAGGTACAATCTAACAGCACTTTAAGCAGTACTGTTCTGTCCCTTGGCAGATACTAAGTCTCATTTGGACAAATGGATCATTCTAAAAAGGTTTTGATTTACTCCTTCTTTTGGTCTGTGGGGTTATTCACAACTGTAGTTACTTCCCACTCAGAACACTGCCTGGCATCCTGACTGCCCTTGTCTCTGGAGTCCACCTTACCCTGTTGTCCACACTGCACTAACTGGTTGGTCAAGGTCTTTGCCTCAGATTTCTTTCATTGTTTTCCACCCTAGAACAAGTTCTAATTCTGTGTTTATTTAGAGTAAATTATAATCCTAATTCTGATTTACTTAAGAACTTTTTCACATAGCCACAATCTTTCTGTGTTTCCTTCACCAATGCATGCAACCATTAGTGGTGTGTATGTGTATCAGTCTTTTAAAACTTGTATAAACTTATGTTTAGTTTCATTTCAAGAAGTTATGGCGTTAAATTGACATACCATTTAGGAAATAGATGAGTTCTAAACATCTGTAATACAGTTGTTGGAATTATAGTTTGAGTGGTCTCAGTCCTTAGATGGCCGACTCCATGCTCTGGGCCCCAGGTGAGGCAGCACATTATGGGGGAGGTCCAGCAGAGGACAGCTACTCTGCTCTTGGTGGGATCAGGAAGCAGAGAAAGAGAGGAGGGAGGAGAGGGGCTGCAGGGAAGATGCACCCTTCTGGGGCCTGTCCCCATGTACCACCTCCTCTCGCCTTGCCCCGCCTCTTGTAGTTACCCACCCAGTCAGTCTCTTCAGGCCAGGGTGGACCGATGGGGTCCCAGCTCCTAGTCTAGACATTGCTCTACACATTGCTGCATGGACACAAGGACTTTTGGAGGATGTCTTATCCAAACCATGACAATAAATATTTCCTCCTAAAATATCAACACCCCTCTTTGTGGACCTGCAGGCTCATACAGGGACTTCCTTTGTGTTGTGTTCTTCCCTGCCAAGCAGCTGTGGGGGTGGAGGTGCCAGATTCCTTTAAAGTCCCCAAACTGGTAGCATCTTCTGGAACAGGGATGATCTTGAAGGACAAATCCTACCTCGAGAGAGTTCTGAAGGTGTTAAGGCAGTAAGGAATGGCTCAGGAAGGAGCTGACCTTTTTCTTCTCTTTTTCTCGTGTCTGTCCTCCCTTTAGAGTCCTTCTCCCCCCCCCGCCCCCCTTTTTTTATTCCCACTTCCTTCCTTTGCCCTTCCTTGTTCCCCTCACCTTGTTGAAAGGAGGAATTATTTGGTTGGGCATCCTGTACGTTGCAGGGAGGCTGTCCCCTTCTCCACCTTCGTCTCCTACACCCTGTATGTCTTCAACCCCCAACCACCCCCTTTCAATTTTCTTCTTACTTTTATTGACACTGCAGACTCCACAGCTGGTGTTTGGAGAATAAAATTAGCAAAGATTCTTGGACAGGAGTGAGTTGAGGAAAAACCAAGCCCCTGCGTAGTTTACAGTGGCAAGAGAAGAGACCAATGCAGGTGCTATTTGAATGTACGTAAAATGTTTGTCTTACGTATGAAAATCATAAACTAAATTGCAGATGTGGGGCTGATAAATGTGGCCAGCTCCACACTGTCCATTAGCTGAAACAGAGCTCTGATATGGACCCAGCTCTTTACTATTAACTCTGTATTCTGAGCAGCAGTGCCCTCTGTCGTTAACTATTCATGTTTATGGAATCAAAAGTTTTCAAGTAATTTTCACTTATATCTGTTTAGACTACCAAACAAAAACTAGCTTAAACTGGGAAATTCATAAATAGTAGAAATTTATTTCTCATAGTTGTGGAGTCTAGGTATCTATAGTTGTGGAGTCTAGGTATCCAGGATCATATTCATGTATGGTGAGGGCTGCTCTCTGCTTCAAAGGTCCTGCTTCTTGCTTCCTCCTTGTGGGGTAAAAGGCAGCTAGCTCCCTTCCTCTTTATTATAAGGGCCCAGATCTCGCTGGTGAGAGGAGAGCCCTCTTGACTTGTTCTTTCCCCATGGACTCCATCTCTGTGTCTATCCCATTGTATATTAGCTTCCAACAAGGGAATTTGCATGGGAGAGGGCACTAACATTTAGACCACAGCACCTTGCTTTCAAAATGTCAAAATAAACCCATTAGATTTAATAATAGTCTGGCATACTAACACGCTCCTAAATTTGCTGGGGCTCTTATAGCAAATGACCACGACTGAATGGCATTTTTAAAAACAACAGAAATGTATTCTTTCACAGTACTAGAGGCAAGAAATCCACGATGTGGCAGCAGGGCCAGGTTCTCTCAAAGGCTGTAGGGGACAACCTGTCCACCCTTCTCTGGTTTCTGTGTTACTGGCAGCCCTTGGCATTCCTCAGCTTGTGGCTGTAGAACTCCAGCCTCTGCCTCCATTGCCATGATGTCTCTCCCTGTGTCTCACATCTCTCCACGAGGACACCTGGCGCACTGGATTAAGCACACACCTTACTCCAGCATGACCTTGTCTTGGCTGATTACGTCTGCAATGACTGTATTTCCAAATATAGTCTGAGGTGTTAGGGGTTAGGACTTCAACAGTTCAGCCCATGATAGCCCCAAATCCATACGGTACTTATTATTTATTCTCTATTTTCTTGGATTTAATTTCCAAAAGAAAATATTGAATTAGACTTCTCAGTAGACAGTGTTTTAGCCACAGTGATTGTTTTTCTTTTTTTGGTACCATGTATTGAACCCAGGAGCACTTAACCACTGAGCCACATCCTCAGCCCTTTTTGTATTTTATCTAGAGATGGGATTGCTGAGTTGCTGAGGCTGGCTCTGAACTTGCAGTCCTCCTCTCTCAGCCCCCCAAGCCATTGGGATTACAGGGGTGTATCACTGCATCTGGCCAGAAATTTATTTGAAAGGCCCTTACATATAATTTAGTTTCCATTGTGATTTCAACATTTGTTCATATAATGATTTGAGAAATTTGTATTATTCAGAAAATAAGCACATACTTTTATATCTGATGCCTGTACTTAGATTTATTGTCTGCTACATTTGGACTTCATCAGTATTTTATTTAAAGAAAGGAAGAATGGGTACACATTTTAAAACACTGAAAATGGTCTTCCTTGCTTATATTTCCTGTCCCTTCTTTGTTGGCATTGGGATGCAAACTTTGTTTTAAACAGTTGAGTAAATCAAGTTGGGACTACTAATGCATATGTGTTATTCACTTGCTTTTAAAAACATCAAAGTAATAGCTCTTTAAATAGTAGTATGGTATTTAGTAATGAAATAATAACTAGGATGTCAACCAAAGCTTGTACAATTTCTCTGTGAGTGAGAGAGAAAAATTTAAAGTAGACAAACTGATAATAAGTTGCCTTATCATTCAGTTGTCGGTTTTATAAAGTAATTCCAGAGTGCTTATTGTGTGCCAAGAAATGTAGTAGGTACTAAGTTAGTCACATCCTCTACCCTAAATAACTTTAAGAGTCTAGCTTGCAAGATGAACAGATAATTCTAAGTGCTTCTAGGACAGAGTGATCTTAGTTGGCTCATGGAAGTAGAGTATAAGGTAGGGACCCAATCATGAAGTCATGGAAGGTTTCTTAGGGGGATATGACATCTAGGCTGAAAAAAATTCATTTTACGGTCAGTGTAGATTTATTTTTAATCACTCAGCTTTTATACTTACATAGCACTTTTGAGATTCATGTGCATAATTGAGCAAAAAAAAAAAGGTGAATTTTCATCTACTCTATTTCTGCTGAGGAAAACTTTTCAGTTAGTTTTGGTAAAGTTCAAAATGAAGGATCCTATTCAATTAATGGATCATGTGATTCCAATTTTATTGGGTTTAACTAAGGATTTGCTATTGTTGAAAAAAAATCATACTCAACATTAACATTAAGATAAGTTATTTTCATATAAAATAATTCTCAACATTGAAGATAATGTATCTATTTGATTTCATTTTGTGGCACTAATTTAAAGCTCTTCATCGATCTTAGAGTTTTCTGTAGACAATATATTTACCCTATTCTTTTTAATAACTGTATGGTATTATAGTTTATGAATGTACCATAAATATCTTTAGCCTTTTGCCAACATTTGGTTCACTTCAGTTTTCACAGTATCAAGAACTTTGATTTCATAGCAGTACTGGTATTTCTATGAGATAGGTCCAGAAAGGATATTTTAACACTTCCACTCTTAATAAAAATGAACAGAGTGTTGTGTTCATGCTTCCACCAGTGGTAAAAGAAAGTGCTTGTCAACCTCTTTCCTCTTTGGCTTTTTAATCAAATAGCCCTCTGTCCTTCCCCCTCTCACATGATAATGGGGATTGGGTGGTCATTTGGGTTTTTTCAGTATTAGTTATTGATTGGTTGTTTTTTCTTTTCTCAGAACTACCTTTTCGTGTCTTTTATATATTAGTGACCTTTTTCTTTTGACTATTAACTTGATTCCTGTATAGCAATGAATAATAAATTATTTAAATTTCTTTCCCTTTAAAATCAACAAGAAAGATTGCCTCTTTGCTATTAGGCTACTAATAGAATCATGTAGAATTTTATTTTCTTAAATACATCTCTTGTCATTTAGTGTGTGTTTATATGCTCCTGCCAAAATATTAGAGAATAATAATGTTTTCTTGGGAAATTTTTATACTCTGTATTTATTAAGAGGTGTTTTTAGAAAATACCTCATTTATAAGTTTAACTAATTACATATTTGTATTTTTATTATAACTCCTTATGTCCTTTTTCTGGAACAGGATAATACTGACTACAGATTATTCCAGAAAACACTTAAATTATGTCGTTTCTTTGCCAACTCCCTTTTGCATTACACTAAGGTAAAGGCTCTTTTCTTTATAATGCATAAATGTAAAATCTACACTAAATTATAAATTGTCCTGTTATTACTATTCCTACCAAAATTAATCTTTTGAAGTTATTTTATCAAGTATATTTTGAATGGTTGTTAATGGTTTTGTGTTATTAGTTGTTAAATATTGAATATCTATTGTATTATTTAACTTGTTCCCATCATCATTGTTATGTGTGTGTAATTGGGGGGATTGAACCCAGGGGTGCTCTACTACTGGACTATATCCCTAGCCCTTCTTATTTTTTATTTTAGACATGGTCTCACTAAGTTGCTTAGGACCTCACTAAGTTGCTGAGGCTGGCCTCAGACTTGCCATCCTCCTGCCTCAGCCTCCTAAATAGCTGGGATTATAGCCATGCACCCTCATGCACTATCATTTTTATTTTTATTCACATCTGAAAAAAATATTTTCATAAGCATAAATCGATTTTTCAGAAAATAATTCAGTTTACCTTTAAATACCATTAAAAATTATTTCTACACATTTCTAAATTAGTTTGTTAAAGTTTAAATGTCCAGACTTTGAAACTGTAGTAACTGTAAGAGTGGGAGTCATGGGAACGGCAGTGACACCTGAGTTGGCGGAGTGGACTGAGTATGTTGCCTAGCACACTGGCCACGCCCAGCACACTGGCCCTAGTGTGTTGTTTTCTGCTTGTGTATGGACTCTGTTGGTCCTCTGGCATTCACCTCTCACAGTAGTCATCTGCCTCTTACGCTGGGCTCCTGCAGCTTGCGGGGTCTTACTCCAGGGTCCAGGGGCAGAGGTACACTTGGGAAGTGCACCAGTGGCACTTGAGGGGCAGTCACCCATCTAAGATTCGCTTGGTGAATAGAAGGTAAAATTTTCTGTAATTATGCCCTGTCTTACATTTTTATTTCCATAACAGTTTCTTTTTTATATACCAGGGATTGGACCCAGGGGTGCTTAATCCCTGAGCCACATCCCTAGCCCTTTATTTTTATTTTTTGAGACAGGATCTCACTAAATTGCTTAGGACTTTGCTAAGTTTCTGAGGCTGGCTTTAAACTTTGCGATCCTCCTGCCTCAGCTTTCTGAGCCACTGGGATTATAGGCACACACCACGTCTGTCTGTCTACACTGTTAGTTTCTAAGAGATAGTCATAATGGATAGAGGAATCACACTTGGCTTGAATCCCAGTCTTATTTAGCTACGTGATGAAGTTATTGATATCTGAGCTTCAATCTTCTATTTTGTAAAATGAGGATAATAATATATAGTAAGTTTTTTGATAAGACTGAAAGTACTGTATGTAACATCATTTGGTACTATTGTGGTTCCATAGTAGGTGCTCAGTAAGTGATAGCTGCTAGCTGTAGTTAGGATGGTACTTGTAATGGTAAAGAATTTTATGTACCTGCTCAGCCTCATCTTTCTTTTTATGATCATGTACAATTTTTTTAATGTGGCATATCTAGGATTTTATTTTATTTGCATGCTTTTGGGACAAGATATGTATTAGAAAGTCATATTGCTTACAAAGATTGAAAAATTATTTTATTTCAGGAATTTCTTCCTTTCCTTTCTGATTCTTGTGGCACATTGCATCAGCTTTATCTTCAGTTACACAGGTAAAAAAAAAAAATAAGTAGAGAGGGAATCTTGTGAAGGGTGGATTCCATGTGAGTTTACTTACGTGATACACAAGTAATAAATAATTGATGTGGTGATAATAATGAAGGCAAAAAAAATTTTTATTTGATAGATTTAGAAATTTTATTTATTTGAAATTAAAATTGATTTTGTGGGTTTATTTGCAGATTAAACATAGAAGAAAGGAACTGCAAACTTAAAATTAAGTTAGTAGAACTTCCTGACTGAACACAGAAAAGGGCAGAATAGCACATAGTTACATTTGTGATAACATAAATTAAACTCACATACATGTAAGTTTAGTCCCAAAAGAGAGGGGAGAGAGGATGATATAAAAATATATAGCTCAAGATATAATGGCTAAATGTTTTCAAGTTCATTTTTATTTTTGTGTATCATAATCACAGAAAGTGACTATTTTCTGGAGTTTTATTGTCTCTGGGTGCTAGCTTAAAAGTTAGCTTTCAAAGTATAGCTTCCATCTGGCACACCCATTATTTTGTGGTTATATGGGATTGAATCCAGGCCCTCACACACACTAGCAGGTACTCTACCACTGAGCTGCATCCCCAAAACAACTTTTAATAGACATAAAATGAAGCCAGAATTTGTCAGAAGTATCTTTTTAATACACACACACACACACACAGTGTTCCACTTGTTGATTTAGTGTTTGTATTTTACTTACCCTGTTTTTGTCAAATGGTATTAAAATGCATCAAAACAATACTAAAGGCCTGGGAATGTAGCTTAATGGTAGAGCACTTGCCTAGCATGCACAAAGCCGTGGGTTTGACCCTTAGCACAACAAACAAACACACAAACAAAAATGAAAACAAAAAAAGGCACTTATAAGGATTTCTCCAAGATTGTGAACTTTTTAGTTTTATAGAATTATGTAACATTTAGTTCAGAGGTCTTCATACATTCTACTATCAATTCAGTACTTCAAGTATATTGCTGCTTTATAGAAACAGATATAAAATATGCATTTTTTTTTACTGCTGGAACCTTAGTTTGTAGAACTTACTTTTGTCTGAATTGAGAAGGTAGCTGCTAATGAGCTGTGTTCTTTCCAGCAAGTTCCCTCCAAGCCTGTATGCAGCCAGCATCTCCAAAGCACAGCAGGAAGAAATAGCTGGGGCTTTCCTGGTGACCCTGGATACACTGGTGAGTCAGCTGCTCACGGTCCAGCCTTTCGCACAAGCAGTTTTGGACAATAAATCAGGTAAGCTACAAAGCAGATTTAATGTTAAGTCATCTCCTGTTAATTATGACATATTAGATATGGGTATTTCCCTTCATGTAGTCCCTCTTTCATAGAATTCAAAAATTATTTATTTAAAATTCCCTCTACTGGGGGTGCTGGGGTTGTGGCTCAGAGGTAGAGTGTTCACCTAGCACATGTGAGGTGCTGGGTTCAATCCTCAGCACCACATAAAAAATAAATAAATAAAATAAAGATATTGTGTCCAATTACAACTTAAAAAAAACATTTAAAAAAACAATTCCCTCTGCTGGGGCTGGGACTGTAGCTCAGTGGTAAAACGCTTGCCTCGCATGTGTGAGGCACTGGATTACATCCTCAGCACCACATAAAAATAAAAAAGATATTGTGTGTCCATCTACAACTAAAAAAAAATTCCCTCTACTTTTATTGAACATTTCTCATTTAAAAATATCATGCCTCTAATTTCTTTATGTAACACAATCAAATTTCTGCTGAAAATATTTTGGGCATGCTGTTAGCAGTTTGTTGGATCTTAATGTGTAACTTGGTTCCACACCTGGAAGACTTGCCCTGTGAGCTCCAGCTCCCACAGTGCCTACTCCTGGTGGTTGTCATGGAGAAGCTGCCCTCTCAGCCTGAAGACGTGCAGGCCCTGTGGTGCACCGAAGGCCAGGTCCCAGAAGCTGCAGCCAGGTAGCAAATGTGTTGTTCCTATCCAGTCCTGTCTATTACTCTTAGTTTAGAATACCTTATTGTATGGAATGGTCTTAAAATTAAATATTTTCTATGTCAGATATTCTAGTTAATAGTCACTATGTAGAAAAACTACTTCATAAAAATAGCTATAAGTATATCTATCTGTAACAGATACTAAAAATATTTTGGTCTCTGAACAGTGGCCATGAACACTGACTGTGGTAGAGTAGATGCAAACAGGGGCATATAAAATGAGCCCAATGAGGGGCATTCCCAGGTAGTTCCTGGGAACTGCAGTGTCCTCCGTCTCCCAGCAACACCGTGGCCCAGGCCAGAGTGCCTCGCTCCCTGGGTTATTGTTATGCTTCAGTTCTCTACCCCTTTCTCCAGCCCCTTCTGAACTTTCTTTTCTCCTGCTCAAAACTTCTCAGTTTTGCCTTCAAAGCCATCCTCTGCTTTTTCTCTTCATCCTCTCCTCCTTTCTAACACACACATCAAAGTGGTGAGCTGAGTCTGCCTTTTTATACATGCTTCGTTGTCTTTACCTATTTATATTTTACCTATTTTTAATTTGCTATTTAAATCCTTTATGAAAGTTTCCTCTACCATTTCTATCTTAAAATGGCTCCTCCCTGTCTGAATTATATATAATATTGTTTTCTTTCTTAAATCTAATTAGTTAATTTGGCTTTCTTTCCAGTTCCCTGAGGAACTTTGACTTTGTATAACTCAGTGCATGATAAACAAGTTGGTGAATGATGAAAATCATGTCCAAGAAAATTCTTCTCCCTTTTGTAACTTATTCTAACAGTGAATATATTTCATGTGTGCATGTTCACATATATTAGCAGCTATTACTGATTGTATCTCTTGAGATCTTGCCTTGCTAAAATAACCTTCCCTGTGATATATTATTATTTTACCTGCTAAATAATAAGTGCTATTAATATTGGGTTCAATGTTCTGACTTCCCTGCAGGAGATCTCTACTCACGGCCATTTTCCACAGTTTCGAGCAGTGTTCTGGTGAACTCTCTCTACCTGTTCATTTGCAGGGAGTGCAGAGAAAAGGGAAAGCTGAGGTGGCTGTCACCTTGTACCAGCATGTTTGTGTTCATCTGTGTGCCTTCATTGCTTCCTTTCATCCCTCGTTGTTTCCTGAGCTGGTGAGCATGTTGCTTGCTGGGACAAGTGGAGTTACACTTCTGCTCTTTTCACTGAAATTGTGATTCAAGTGTAGAAGAAAGTTAATGATTATTCCCTCAACTGCATATTTTATCCTTTAACTTGGTTGTCTTGGAATGTAATCCTCGATTCCTATAGATTTTAGATTAAATAGCTAAAATACTTGGGGAAACATTTTGAGTGGAAAGTATGATAAAACATTGTGAGTAGAGGAGAACTTGTATAGAATTTTATTTAATTTCATAAAAGAAGTAAATAGACCTTAGACATAATGTGCATGTTTTTTATTTTTCATAGAATTGGATTAGAAGAGAGACTTTTTTAAATTCTAGGAAAGTTCCTAGAATTTAATGAAGGATCAGAATTAGTTAAGATATTATACAGTGGGTACGGCTATCGTATATTAAATATTTTGTATGAGTAGTTAAAGGCAGGAAAAAAACTAGCATATATTTTATTTCCATTGCTTTAAAGATTTCAGGCTACTTAAAGAATTCTTGTGGGTCCTAATGATTGAATTACCACATGTAATACCAGTTTTGATTCTCTGTGGCCTGACCCAATGATTAACATATATTTGGTGCTTATTAAATGCTGAGGGAATGTCATCATAGGTTCTTTGTGATATTAGAAATTAAAACATTGTCATTGAGAATCTGTTACTATATTCCGATAATGATTTCTTGTGGAGAAATGTAATGTTAATGATAATTTATCATGCACTTTAGTATATTATGAGCTAACTTTTTGTTTTCCATTAGGATGCTGCTCTGTTGAATGCTGTGCTTAGTGCTAATTTGATCACCTCCTTGTTGGCAATGGATGCATGGTGCTTCCTCGCTCGGTACAGAATACTTAGCATTTTGGTGTTTGGGGGTTTTTTAGTAGTGACTGACAATAAATGATTCTATAATTGTGAGTAGTAGTCCATTAATAGCACCTCAAAATGGTTTGACTTGATATCACAGCACTAAATTATAGGAAGCAAGTTTCCTCTTTCCTTTCTTTGGTACAAGCCCATAGATAAGCATTTAGTAGTAATTTTGTGATATTCTTTAGCCAGAAAAATGGGATGAGCACTCCTGAATCAGTGAAACTTTGAGCACTGTCATGATGTCTCAAGTGGAAAATGCCATACCATGAAACCTTGTTTTATGTACAAGATTATTTTGGCATAACTTTACCTCCAGGCTAGGAGTATATGAAACATAATGAGCTTATTGTTTAGACTTCGGTCCCACCCCTAAAATATCTCATTTTGACTAAGTAAATACTAAAAATCCTGAGTGAAACACTTCTGGTCCTAACATGGATGAGGTATATTCAACCTTTAAGTAGTTTCGATGTCCTCATCATAGTATTTAGTGCTTTTTGAAAGTTTATCTCCTTCCTTTTCTGAATAATTGAAGAAAAATGACAGCCTTCTGTTTTGTATTGCAGATACGGGACTGCAGAGCTCTGTGCATACCATGTCACCATTGTGGCTCATCTAGTGAGTGAGACATCCACTTTGCATATGTTTTCTCTGAGGATATGACATTGTTGAAGAATGTGAATAGCATAAGGAAAACCAGTCTGGTAGTGAAATTGTCTTGACAGTTTCTTTGCTCTGCATTAATGCTGGTGAATTGAGAAAGATGTTATAACAACATGCTATTTATTAGTGTAATTTGCATAAAACTAGGGAAATTTTCTTTTTTTCGAAATTTTAAATTCAGTTCCACTAATTGTTCTAGGAAAGAAAGATAAGATTAAGTGTGAATAAATTTTTTAAAAATAAATTTTAAGTTGAATTCAAAATAGAAAATAAGTGTTGGTTGTAACATTGTTGGCCAGGAGTTCTCCCTTCTGTCTTTTCTGTATGATGTCACTGACTCTTGATCTTGTTGTACTTCTCTCAGCCAGCATGCTTTGAGAGAGGGACAGTTTGACAATTAATCAATGCTTTAGGAGAAGAAGTCCTATTTTGTCAGTGGGTATACAGAGAAAATGATTTAATAGTGATTCTTTTAACCTTTTTAATGTCCACAGTTTTTTGCTTTTAAATTGAGGTGTTTGATGTGTTCCATGTGAGATGACTATGGCCTTATGATCTTTTTGTTGTATTTTTTCCTTTGGCATTTGATAAAGATCTTATGTGAACCCATCATCCACCTTTTGTTTTGTTTCTTTGTAGAATGATTGTGTTACATTTCTTGTTTTTTTTTTGTTTTTGTTTTTTTCTGTTGTTGTTTTTTGGTACTAGGGATTGAAACCAGGGGCACTCTACCACTGAGCTACACCCCCAACCCTTTTTATTTTCCCTTTTGAGACAGGGTCTTGCTGGCTTCAAATGCCTTAGCCCTCCAGTCACTGAGATTACAGATGTGCCCCAGTGCACCTAGCTCTTGGTTTACCTTTTAAGGATTCTGCAGACTAAATCCAGTGAAGTCTGAACATGCATAATGGCCAACAGGTATGTCTCTGTGGCTGATAGTCTAGATCTTACTGTACTAAACCTCTCACATATCCTACACAAAACACACTGATTTTTGTCAGTTGATTTTTTTTGTTGTTGTTGTTGTTAATGGACCAATACCTTTATTTATTTTTTAAAAATTATTTTTAGTTGTAAATGGATGCACAATATCTTTATTTATTTACTTTTTATGTGGTGCTGAGGATTGAACCCAGTGCCCCACACATGCTAGGCAGGCATTTCACCACTGAGCTACAATAGCGAGCCCAGTCAGTTGATTTTCATATGTCAGGTTTCTTTTAATAAAAGCTTTCTTGGTACGTTAGATCTTAAAAAGTTTCCACAAGTCTGCTTTTAAATCAGCCTCTTCTCTCCCTCCTGCCTTTTTCCAGATAAAATCCTGCCCTGGAGAATGCCATCAACTCATCAACCTGTCAGTGCTGTTGAAGCGCCTCTTTTTCTTCATGGCCCCTCCCCACCAGGCAAGGACCCATCTTTGCCATCCTCTTTGGGCAGCTGCTGAGTGCTAAGTTCACTCTTCCCTTCCTTTATTCACAATTTAAGTGTCAGCATGATCTGAGCATTAGTTTTTTTCTAATCATAAATTTTTAACCAACTGATGGCTTTGCTTATTGCTTTTAGCACTGTCGTTTTTGACACCTTTGCTTCAAGTTACAATTAATTCCTCTAATTCCATCCTCCTGAAGTGTATCTTTCTCCTTATATGTTTGAAAAATATGCAGTGAAATGGCTCTATATCCTTTGTTCTTTGAGGAGCTAGAATGTTATGTTCTGAACGATGTTTTCTACTTTTTCATAGTAAATAAGTTGAACATCTAAGGGAAAATTTCTAGTATGGTGAGCCTTTGCCACCGAGGAAAACAGACTGTGCCACATGAGGTGCTTCCCTCCCACAGGAGCCCGTTCACCAGTCAGCACAGTTCTCTGCTTTCCCTGAAGCCATGTGGGTTTTTATTTTTTATTTGGAGACAGGGTCTCTAAGTTGCCCAGGCTGGTGTCAGACTTGGGATCCTCCTACCTCAGCCTCCTGAGTTGCTGGTATTAGAGGCACGTGTGCTACTGTGCCTGGCATTATCAAATTTGGGGACTCTTAGGGGACTTTTTAAAAGTTTTTGATGTAGGAAGAGTTTCCTATAATAAGTCCATTTTAGATAATATAAATTGAATTGTTTCATTTCTTTAAAAAATACACTAATATATTTCCTAGTTGAATTACACTTTAGTAATTAAGTGCACCATTGTTTTTTCCACCAAAACTAATATTTTTAACTGTTTTTAGAACTGTGTTTCCCATTTTTGTGTAGTCTATTGGTTCCTGAATTTTAATAATTTTAATAATTTCTTATTAATCCATGCCTCTTTGAATTATCATCTCACTGGTGGGATGGACCTGATGTGTGGCTTGCCTTGTGCAACCGTATGGTATGTCCTGTAAGAGGAACACAGCAAGCTGACCCATGTGCTTCTCTGTATTCTTTACTGTGGTCAGTTGAGAAAGTACCGAGCTGGAAGGGCTGGCTAAGTCAGCGTGGGGTATACTGGAATATTACTTTTGATTTTACAAGGTGAGGAGTATTTAGGAAACTACTAGATCTAATGGGTAGGAACAAGATAAAGTATCTGATGTGACTAATAATGAAATATACTATTTAACATTTCTTAGTGCATTTATGTCATGCTTCATTTAAACTTTTTCATTTTGGAAACAAATGCATGCTCATTTTGGTGACGTTGGTCAATACCTAGTGATGTTACTGTGCAGTCAAAATGCTTTTTTATTTTTATATTTTATTTATTTATTTACTTTTTTTTTTTTTTTTTTAATTTTGGTGGTGGTTCTGGGCGTTGACCTCAGAGCCTCATACATGCTAGGCAAGTACTCCACCACTGAGCTACATCCCCAGCCCAAAATGCTTTTTTATATATTAAATATGGAAATTAATTCTTGGTTCTCATGCATCTCATCATCCAATTGTCTGATGTTACTCTGGTTTCCTTAATGATTTATTTCAGGTGGAGTTTGTCCAAAAATTTCCTCCAAAAGAAGCAGAAAATGTGCCTGTGTGGCAGTGTATTTCCTTCCAGGCGTTATCTACTGACCTGAGGAGACAGGCTGTGCGTGAAGTGGCCACAGTGGGTGTTGCAGAGTGCAAGAAGTGGCTGGGCAGCAATCACACTCTGGGAGAGCTCAGCTCTTTGGTAAGGTGATTTTGATGAGTCACTTAATTCATCAGCTGTTCACTGAGTTCTGCTTGAGATTGGTGATAAGAAGACAGACTCTGCTTTTAGGTCCCAGCAAGGTTTTTGGGTTGGTAGGGATCTCTGAGAAGCTTAACGTCTGGATTGTGTAAATTATATTGGGGGCAGTGTTCCCTCTGTTACTCAAGACATGTTGAAACTGGATACTTAATTTGTGGTACTTTTGCTGACATATCTCTGCAGTAGACAGATGGGTTTAACAACATACAACTTCCATTTTATGACGCCCCCCCTGAGCCTTTATGGATCTTTCTACTTAGAATGTTCCCTTATAAAATATAAAAACTATATATGTTTTATAAAGATAAAAAGTATATTAACTCTCACAGGAAAAGAGACTCATGTACTGTAAGGAGTAGAAAATACGTAACTAAGATAAAGCAAGTTGACTAGATTTGGTACATGTAGCAGAAGGTAATTGGAGAAAAATCAAGGAAGGATAGCAGCAGGACATTCAAAGACAATTTGAAGAGTTTAGGGTTTTCTCAGGATATGGGCTTCCATGTTGACAGTAAATGTTCTAATATTCTATGTAATGGTACTTAAGTATTATGATAACTTAAGATACTTACATATATCCAAGGGAAGCTGTTATATGCCTTTGTTTTAGAAAAACTGTTAAATACCTAGTTAGGAAGTGGGTCACATTTTTGTATTTTATGTGCACTAATTTATAGTGCCCAGCTAGCTTGGCCGGCAGAGGCTGAGTCTCTTAATGTGCACTACTTTCTCTAAGAGAGACAAACGTTCTTTTATTTTATATTAGGAAAAATCACCAATTTTCTAAAATTGAATCATCCTTTAAAGTATGACCAAAAATTTTGTTCAGCAGGTTTTTGACATGTTTATTTTTAAAAGGAAGTAGGAAAATATTAAATAAGGAGCTGTATGGTAATTACATAAAGTAAAGTATGGTTGTTTAATGTATTAAAAATCATTGCTACTATTAGATTCTTATATGGCCTTCACCCCTACCCCCATCACACCACACCACCAACAGCTCCATCCTGTCTAGAAGGAGATTTGAGTATAACCGTAGACAACAGTGAGTCTGGAAAAGACAGTTTTAAGTTTTAGCTTCCAAGTAGTATACTTCCTAAGTACTACATTTGGTTATTAAATGTAGGGTTGCTGAGAAAGCTCCAATTTTAAAATAATAGGAACAATAAAAATCTAGTCACCTGTAAAGATTACTGAATGCACAGTAATTTAAATTAGGCTGACCACACTGGCCACTGCTCAAATCTGTTCATTAAAATACAGTAGCTTCAGCTGGGCATAGGGGTGCACACATACCCGGTAACCCCAGTGGCTTGGGAGGCTGAAAAAGGAGGATTGCAAGTTCAAAGCCAGTCTCAGCAACTTAGTGAGACCCTGTCTCAAAGTAAAAAATTTTAAAAAGGGCTGGGGATGTAGCTCAATGGCTAAGCACCCCTGTGTTTATCCCTGGTACCAAAAAAGTAAAAAACAATTACATAAAATATAGTACTGTTTTAAGTTGTTACGTTTTCAGCCTGAAAGGAAAAAAAAATGTAGAAAAATAAAAAGCAAATGTTTCTGTGTATAAGGAAAGTTAGTTTTAATAAAAACATATTTGTATTAAATAAATCACTAGAAAGATGGATTTGGCTCTTGGCGTCACTCCACGTGGATTTCTGTGAAGAGCTCTAAGTAACTCACATATCCTATGGGAAAGATTGGGCTCCTGGTCCTTAGTCCAACTGGTTTCTGAACTCGGGTCTTTTCTCCTTCTCTTCAATTTAGAACGCAGTCCTCTCTGCTTTGCTTGCTGTATGTAATTCTGCTGGTGAGACTTTGGATATTGGGCAACAAACTGCAATTATGGAAGTTGGGAGTCAGCTTTGGGCTTTTTTAAACATTAAACAGGTAAGTGAAGCAAATAATCATTTTCTGGAAGAAGAAATTTTAAATATTGAAAAGAGAACAGGACGAAAATTTCCCTGGAAAGTAAAATATGTCTAATTTATTGAGAAGCTACTTGTGATTCAAACTGAAAGCCCTGACATGTACACTCAGGCAGTTCTTTTTCAGAGTGTTACGGAGTTATGGTAACAATCTAGTAAATTTCACAGTGACCATCTATTCTTATGGCTTGTTGGACCCTGTTTTAAAAATTTCCTCCGCTATTGGTTTCTGTTTTCTCTTGGGCTGACATAGTCTGCCTCTGATTCTCGGGCCTCTCATAAGATCTTCTGGGCATGGAGTGGGTCAGAGCACTCGTGGCTACTTTGTATTCCTCTTTCCTAGCAAAGCCAAAAGATTAAGCCATCAAGTCAAAATTAGAATGATAACTTCCTACACATGGTTGGAAACTTAAGTTTCTTAATTTAAAAATCTCAGTATGTTCTGTTTTCTTTGTAGTCAAAGGTGGAAATAAATATGTGATCTGTAGCAGCTTATGGAAACAGTCAGCATTTATAGTTCTGGGAAATAACTGAAATGATTTTGCAGATCCTGTTTCATCATCAGTGGTCAGATTACCTTCCTACAGCATTTTTAATTTCAACAGTGCTTTCCTCCAATGCTCACACATCATTCAGTAAATATTCACTCGGCCTTTCTGTGCTAGGGATGGATATAGTTTATTATAGTGTGACATAAACAATAGTTGTGAAGAAATGGAATTTTAAGACTAGGGAGCATACAAGTTTACAGTAGCAGACAAAAGTAATTAGATCTCCTTTAGACTTGAATCTTGGATTGAATCATGGATTTTTTTTCCTAGCCAGGTGATCTTGAGCAAATTATTTACTTTCTGTGACCCAGTTTAATAATGAAGTGAAGGTGATAAACTCTCCTCATGGAGGTATCATGAGGCATAGGTGAGGTAATAAACATAAAACACGAAGCCTGTTGCCTGGTGTATAATAAGTGCTCAATGAAAAGTTGCTACTGTTAGAGGCCATTCCTGTTTAAGAAACTAACCTTTCTGTTTAGGACAGTGATAGAAGAGATGACATCATTTTGTATGTGGTGGGGTCAAACAGAAAGAAATGAAAGCAATAGCTTTGTTGTTAGCACCTCTTGTCGATGACACGTACATAGTGAAATCTTCACTAAAACCATCTTTTCTCATTTAAGGTAATAGATCAGCCCTGTGTTCAGCAGACATTCAGCCTTTTACTCCCTCTGTTGGGATTTTTCATTCAGACTGTAGATCCTCAGCTCATAAGTCAGGTAAGAATAGTGACCAAGGAGTGTCACTTCCGAGGAAGTCCTCATTACTGCTCATTGCCTTTGTGTCGCGTCTTCTTTGCTAAACTGAACGTGAGTGTCTTGGCTCCGGCTTCTTATCAGGCACGTCTCAGCCTTCCTCTTCCAGTTGTCCCAGCCTTTTTCTCCCTGTTCTCTGTCACCTCAGGAAAAGGGAAACATTTTTTCACTACTGAGCAGTCTGAACTTTTGTGGTTGCTGTTAAACTGCCCAAAATAAGCCCTGAGGCTGGGAGTCAATTCCCAAGTTGAGCCCCACACCCCAGCCTCTTCCCAGGCACCCCGCGCAGCTGCAGACCAAGGAGCGTTACCAAGGAGAGGAGTGCTGCTGGGTCCCGTCTGGTGGGGAGCGCAGAGCCTGGGCCACTGTCGGGGGGGCCCTTGTGGTGCTCCAGTTACGCCCTTCCTTAGAGACTGAGCAGAGGAAGATGGGAATGCCTTCATCTTGTCTGAAATGACTTAGCGGCTTTGGAACAAGTCCATACTGCACAGAATCCGTCCTCCAAGTCAGGGGTTAGCTTTAGCTCAGGTCAAGGGGAAACAAAAACTGTTTAGAAAGTAACTCTTCCTGTTTAGGAAGATGATGGAAGAAATGACATGTCATTTTGAATGTGGTGGGGTGGGACAGAAAGAACTGAACCCAGCAGTGGCTTTGTTTTTAGCACCTCTTGTCAATGACATGTATGTAGAGAAATTAGCTTAGGTACTTACTAGTAGGTGTACTCTTCTTACTATTTTATCACATGGATTTCTAAAGTAAAATGAGAATACAGTAAAATTATTGACTCATTGAGTGTTCGTAATTTGAATTTGCTGGTTCTGAAAGTTTTGATATTCTTTTTGAAAAATTACTGATAATCTTAAAAATGTATGCCCATCTTTAAAAAATATCCAAAAAAAGTTGTAAGGTTCCAATGTAATTGTTCATACAGGTATAAATTATGTTATCTGCAAAACCTAAAGTAGTAACTGTTTAGCCCTAACTTACAGAAAAAGTTTGCAAGTCTTGGCTTTAAATAGTGAACTTCTCTCAGTAGAATTTAAAATACAAAATAATTTTAGGTTTGGTGTGTGGTCTTTTTTTGGGAACATGGGGATTGCCCCCAGGCTGGGAGGCAGGAGTGTGGCCAGGATCCTGAAATGGCTTCTCCACGTCTGAGGTGGGTGCCTGTCTGCACAGTGCTGCTCCCACTCACGGCTGTGGTTTTCGTTTCCACAGGTAGTGACTCTGCAGACCTCCCTACTTAAATCGGAGCCTCCTGACCATGTGCGTTTGGCAATGTTGGATTTTGTATCTTCTCTAGGAAAACTTTTTATACCTCAAGCTGTCCAGGTAATAATATTGTTAATTGTTGTTCCTGTACTGATAAAAAAAAAAAAAATCTCTCAGCAGCTTGTTATTAGTGGATAGGAGAGCTGCGTTAATTAGGTATCCTGCCTACATTGCTGAATTTGATGATGAAGGACTTTTGACTTCTGAAATTTTGTGGATTACTGGCAGTGAAGAGGGGGAAAGAAACATTTATCTTAAGAGAAGGTGACTGTCAAAACAACTCATTTTCTTTCAGAAAAATACGTAGACATACAGATAGTTCATCTGTAGTCTGAGATAGAAGATGCTCATACCAGTTGGGCTCAGCTACAGTTTCTGAAGGCAGAAAGCTTTTTCATGCCTTCTGTCCAACAGTGTAATTAGAAAAATTTTCATTTATAGAAATTATTTTTCTAGGCTTTGTATTCATGAATGGGCACCTGTTAGTTTTGAAAGACTTGTAGAAAATGTTTCCCACTTACAGCTGACTTGTGACTGCTCGCTTACAAGGTCATCTGCAGTGGCCTGGCAATGCATGCCTACTGAGTTTTAAAGCAGACCTTAAAGCAAAAGAAGCTCCTCATAAATGGAGAGTTTTCCCTTCCTTATTCCTGTATGACTAAAATTGCTGAAATTCCAGCGATTTTAGATAATTGACTTTTTTTTTTAATCTTACCTCCAAGAGAAAGTCTACAAAAAAGAGCTCAAAATTAAGGCCTTTATTTTATAATCCAAGCATGCTGTTAATTAAAAATCTTTGGCATCAAAACATTAATTTCTAAAGACTTCTTGTTTATTCACAAATAAATGTCAGTATGCCGTCTGTTTCTATCACGTCATTGTAGTCACAAGTGTAGATGTTGACAGCTTCTTTCCAATTCTTTTGGCAAAAGTATCCAAAGATATTTGCACTTGAGCTGGCTTATCCCAAAGTGCTGCTCTGTTCATGCAGTTGTGAACCCTGCGTGGGCCAGAACCTGTGGAACAAATGTTTTATCACCAGAAATTGCAATGCCTGATACGTTCTCTGGGGAGAGGCCAGGGCCTGAAGAAATTTTGAGGATTTCTGAGCACATGGGACATTTAAAGCTATGAGATAAGATGGATTCATTTGATTCATTTGTTCATTCAAGAAAATGAATGAGTGGTTGTCGCCAGGTGTTTTTTTTTTTTTAATATGTTTTAGTTGTAGGTGGACATAATACCTTTATTTTATTTATTTATTTTTATGTGGTGCTGAGGATTGAACCCAGTGCCTCACTGCAGCCCGGCCCTGGGGTGCTGTTTTAGTCCCAGGTGATACAATGAACTAGTAAATGGCAAGTCCCCAGTCTCTGCCTCGCCAGGCAGCAGACAAGGATGTGACAGGCAGCACGTTAAACAGAAGTGATGCTGTTAAAGAAAACAAAGCAAGGGGGACAGGGGCCCCATCTGAGGGGAGTCAGAGGGGTCCTCACTGGGGGAGGGTGACAGGGAAGTATGCGAGGCACTAGCCACACAGCATCTGGGAGAGTCGTCTGGGCACTGGCAACAGCAAGCGTGGGCCTCCAGGTGGGAGCAGGCCTCATGTTAGGGAAGCTATGGGAAGGACTGAGCGCAGGAGTGCAGTGAGCCGCCATGCTGGGCACACACCTTCAGCAGGACAGGGATCTAGAAGGCTGGCAACTGTGGGCATCTGAATGTACTCTACTGGGTTTCTTCTTCTGTAATTAATAAGGTTTGGTTCTCTTTTTAGGACAAAATTCTGCCCAGCTTGTCTTGTATTCTTGGCTTACTGCTAGCTGACAGGAACTGGCTGCTAGAGCAACATACCTTGGAGGCTTTTACCCAGTTTGCTGAGGTAATTACTTATAACCCGGACTTGTCAGTCACGACCAAAGAAGGTCCAAAAATTATTTACAGAGCTGCTTCTGCACCTTAGTTGTAAAACTTTCTGCTGGAGGAAATGAGTCGCGTGCTCTACAGGATCTCAGATAAGGCCTAGAGAAGTGGGAGGTTCTGAAATCATCAGCGAGCCCTGGACAGGCCTTCACAGTGGCTTGACTAACTCGGACGCAGACAGTGTTTTGGGGTTGAATGATGGTACATCTCATCCTGAACTGTCCTGAGCTGAAGAACCGAAACCTGCTGGTTTGGGTCCTAGGGAAGGTGACTCCTCCCTGGGCTGCTTCTCCTCTGGTGGCTGAGCAGAGGGGAAGTCTCAACACTAGACTTGCACTGCGTCAATACAGCCGACTGTGAGCTCGCTGCCTTTGAATATCCCATAGCACTGTTTTCTTAAAGTTTTAATAAGGTAGCTCTTACAACTCATTTGTCTTTGCAAGTTGTTGAAATAATCTTAAAATTGATCTTGTTTGTTGATCTTTTAATAGGGAACAAATCATGAAGAAATAGTTCCACAGTGTCTAAGTTCTGAAGAAACTAGAAACAAAGTTGTATCCTTTCTGGAGAAGGTATTTATTATGGAATTACCTTTTCTTTTCTGAAACTGTAATTATAACCAACTTTGCTTAAATTTTTCAGAATGCTCAGAGCAGTCCTAATCCAAAATACTCTGAAATCTAACACTTTTTGAGTGCCACAGTAGAAAACTCCATACCATAGAACTACTTCATACACAAAATCATTTAAAATTTTGCATAAAATTAACTTCAGGCTATAGTGTTTAAAGTTCACATGAAATATAAATAAATGGATTTTGTTTTTAGACTTGGGTCCCATCTCCAAAGTGTTTTAGTGTATGGGGGTAAAAACTCCAAGACACTTCAGTTCCAAGCACTTAAAACAATTGAGAACATATTACAAGTGAGAGAAGTGAAACTCCTGAAGTCCCTCTGTAGTTTGGGATAGAGTGGCACTGATAGTCCAGGCAGCAAGATGACACGTGGGGGGTCCCTTTACTGTTACTAATCATAATTAGATGCAGCTAATTATATAGGCTCTGAGGATCTGTTATTGTAGTTTAAGTATAATTTAGGCTTTTGTTCAATGATTGAGGCCAAGATAGTGACATTATATTTAAGGCATTTTTACATTTAGAACCAAAATTTTGAATCATAGGGATCCCATGTTTGTATATACTTTGAAAACTTTAAGATGGTGCTATCACCAAGTTGTAATTTAAGGGATAGTTGGGAGTACTAATGGAAATAATTCTAAGGTCACAAATCCAAGAAAAATTATTCATAAGCACTTAATTTAATATTGTGCCCATTGTTAAACCGGACTATATGTTTAATATATGTAAGTACACCTGCATGTATGACATACTTCACATATCTCACATCTGACACCTATCTTGTGTTACATCTAAGCTGTACTTTAAGTCCATGAACACATCTCTCTTGCCAGTCTGCTCTTGGCTTAGCTTATTTTTTAAGTAAAGGTTGGCAGACCACCGTTTTTTCTTGAAAGAAGGCTGTAGGGCAGAGAAAACACGGTAGAGGGGTTTTTAGCCACGCCCCATGAGCCCACAGGTTAAGTGACTTCATCTTTTCATCATCTGAATATCACACCGTTTGCCATCTAGTGGAGAATGCTAATCTGTTGGTGTTTCCTTGGCTCTTCATGGTCTTTGGCAGACTAGGTTTGTGGAGGAAACCGAAGCTGCCAAAGTGGAACGTGTGAAACAGGAAAAAGACATTTTCTGGGAACCCTTTGCTAACATGACTGCAGGAGCAGCAAAGGGGTCGTCCTCAGAGGTATGAGCTGCTTTCCAATGTGCGCCAAGAAGCTCTGTGCTTATTATTTACTAATATAGCAAAGTAGTTTTGGTTCAGTGCTTTTCCTCATGTTGAATTTCAAATCAGATCTAGACATCAGATCTAGACATGTAAAATTCTCCTGTTTTATGGTAGTTGCTCTTTGGAAAATCTCATGTATTCTGCCTGAAAGGTCACCAACACACTGAGCAGGAAGGCTAGAGAAAACAACTTCTTAAACATCGTACCAAACATACCTTTCAACCATGGGGGTCGGGGGTGGGGTGTTTGCAAACTGTACCCAGGACACAGAATGTAGTTGTTGAACCACAAAAGAAACCACTTGCCTTTTACAGTGTTTAGACAGTCCCTGCCTCATTCATCAAACCAGTCTCTTAATAATTTTTGGGTGTGTGTTAAGAATCACATTTACCTACTGAAAAGCAGAAAGTTGACACTACTGTTAATATTCAAAATATTGTTTTGGACACTATAAATACATTTGGAAGGATAAGCTATATAATAGGATCAATGTTTTAGTCACAGTTGTCACTAACAGTAGTTTATGGTGATAACTTGTCTGTAAGACATTTAACTTTTATCTCTGAAGTGCAATTATGTTAGTTGTAGAAATAGGTCCCTTATGTATTTATTGTGACACTCCTCAGGAAGCTGTTGGCCCCCACCCTTCATCCCCGTCCCTGTGCAATGTATGATAGTATAGAAGTCTGACATTTTCTTAACGAGTTAAGTACAAGTGTTGGTGGGGGCGGGGGGACCCTAAGACAGACTTGGCTCTGTATAAAGTGTGCTTGCTGGAATTACTGATCTGGGCAGCACTTCTCATCAGGAGCCCTTTGGGACAGGATCTGTACACCCCCAACAAACCAGGACACTTGTAGTAACTAACATCTTGAATTCTGTGACAAACCAAAGCATCTTCATGTAGCATTCCAGATAGATAACCAGGTGGGGTGAAGGGCCCTCCTGCCCTCCTGTTCTTGTGATCAGTGACGAGGAGGGGTTTTAGAATGGGCATTATGGTCTCACATTTCTCTCCTTTCCAGCCTTGTGCAAAAAGAGCCCGCCAGGAGGTCCCCCTGGAAGAAGAGCACAGGGAGGCACTGCGAGTAGCAGCAGGGGCCCTGCAGACAACAGAGTCCCTGCTGCAGAAGGCTCCTGCTCCAGCCTGGCTTCTAGTGGAAGTGGAGACACTGCAAGAAAGGATCGAGAAGGTGAAACGCATGCTCCAGGGTGAAACTTGACCATCTGCATCCTCGGGAGACAGGACCAAGCCTGATCCTCTCTCAGTTCCCAGGACATTTTGTAAATGAAAACACTGATTTAATTATGTTTGTACATTTTCTAGTACATATAAAACAGCTTTTGTAAAGGTGAATCTAGTGAAAATAGTCTTTATTGACATGTAGAGAACAGGATTGTGGGGGATATTTCTCATTAAGAACTTTGGTACAATGTAATACACGTGAACAGTCGGTGACTGCCCAGGTCCACAAAGGGCCTTTTACTCAGGACTACTGTAAACAAATAAATAAGCTGCCTAAGGTGACCTTAGCAATTTAAATCATTTATAATTTATAGCTAAATTTTTTTAAGTCATATTTTCATAATAGACTACTACTCTTCTCACTGTTCAAGAAATGGCACAAAATTAAGCTAACCAGTTTGGGGTTTTATATTTATCGTCTTGACTTCCAGGACTGTCCTGGAAGAGGCAGTCCGCTTGGCCTGGCCTCACCCGCTTGCTCTTCAGGGAAACTGGCCTCAGTCAAATGCACACGGGCTCCTCCTCCCAGGAACCTGTGCTGAGCCTCCCGACCACTCCGCGCGTCCAGTCAGCACTTGAGGTTGGTCTCACGTCAGTTGGCACAGACTGTGAAGAGAGCTCCTGGCATAGGAAGCACAGGCTGCAAAAGGGTTTTGTCCACACAGCCTGGTTTTGAGGTATTGATTTTTTTTTTTTAAAGGAATCATTGCTCCTAAAGTTCAGCTCATACCCGTTGTCACCAGTTATTATCTTCCCAGTTCAGCTCCCCTTCTTCTCCCCAGCCTTCAGCCTCTGCCTGCAACAAAGCACACCAACAGCAACCCAATGAACAAATCATATCCACATGTGGAAACTTTTCAAGACCCAGCACTTGTTTTTTGATGCCAGAATATAGTGCTTCATGCTAAGTGAAAGCTGAAAAAGCAAGATTGCTTAGGTTCCAGCACGGGAGAACCTCAGCCCTGGAAGAACTTTTCACAACCCTATAATCCAGTAGTAACACTACTTTTTGCTTAACCTTGTTAAAAGGTTATTCATGCGACAACCAGATCGCCTAAGACTGTGCCCAGGCACCTCCTCCTGGGGAAAAAAGAATGCTGTTCCTAGGAACCAACTTGCTTAGCTTGAACATTTTAACCACCATGTACAGTAATCTTTCTTTCCTTTCACTGGGAAAACGTGCTGGGTACTATGAACTGGGACCTGAGGGAAAACCCTTGATTTAATATTAATAGCAGCTTAATCCAAAAAATACTACTCACTTCACTCATTTCTGCTGCAGCAAATTTTGAGGAAAACTGCATCCCGGGCGAGACATCATCTGTTTCTGTCCTCAGTTCAGGTAAAATAAGAAACGTGGCTGAAGGCTTAATTTCTGGGATCATGTCTGCAAACCAGTCCAACTCAGGGTCTTGTGCTGGCTTCCTTTTCACTTGGATTGTAAACTCTTCTCCTAAGCCAAGTTCAGATGGAAGTTTAAGGGGCCTTTCTTGTGACAGCACTTTTGGTGGCTTGATTTTGTCCGGGTCACTCTGTGCTAAACTGATCTTTTGGGGTGGGCTTGATTTCAAAGGTGTAGGTTCCTCAGTGAGGGGCAGTGAAGCAGGGATGGGCGTCTGCTCCCCTGAAGTCACAGGCACTGCAGCGGGGATCCCAGCTCCCAGGTTTATTCCAGTCCCTCCACTTCTGGGCTCCTCGGCAGCAGCATCACAGGGTTCTGGAGGCCAGATCTGTGTGCCCATGGTTTGGTTCTCAGGCTCCGTAGGCTCGTTCCAGTCAGGCCACTCCTCAGACTTCTTAGGGTCTGATGGGAAATTTTCACTGTCTCCTGAAGTACTTTTGACATCTGAGATTCCGTTCATGGGAAATTTAACAGACTGAGAAAACTGATCACCTGTGAGGATATGTACAAGAATTCTCACAAAATGGTAAGAACAGGCAATATGTTGGTTGGGGTGGGGATTAGCATAATACGGTATAGCTCTGATCACTTGGACCTATCCATGCACACCAAACCAACAAGAGATCCTGCAGCAAGTAACACCAAAGATGCCATACAAATTACCCACTTCCTGTACAGTACTTACATACTATTAATTCAATGGAAGCATGTCATGTAACAAACTGGATATTTAGTAAAGGACGAAATAATCCAAACATACTGCTTGCTTATCGGCATAATTGTCCATAAGTAAGTATACAAATACCTAAGCCAAGTCAAGATGGTAAATACATACACCTCGAAAAAAGTGTGCTCAAATAAGTTTGCCTAACATGTTAACTTACAAGTACAGTTAGGGTGCTAAGAAACCGTAGGCAATGTGTCAGCTCTGCTACCATTTTCCCAAACATTTTAACCGCAGAACCCTTTCTTAGCATGCCCCTTAACATCTTTGGGTACCATCATTCTTGGTACAATTTGGAAGATGCACTGAGGCATCAAATCCCCAAGTAAAGCATATGGTGCAAAAAAGAATACAAGTAATGTTGACTCGTTCTTCTTACCAGTAACCAGGAGGCGGCTAGAAACATACCCAAAAGTCTGGGGAGATAACATGAGACCACTAACCAAATTTTCAGAATTTAAACTTAATTTTTTTACTCTCAAGAAACATTCATCCAAGCAATGGAAACTGTAAATTTAGTATTTCTACCTGTCTGTAAAAGAGTACTGTAGTAATCTTGCTGTATGGACTTCTTGCTGCTGATGGGCATGTTGCCAGAAAGGAAACACTTAGGGAATATGCTAGAGGGTTTCTCCAAGGCTGGCGAGATCTGACTGTGCTGGCTGCAGCCGACGTGCAGGGGAGAATCTGAAGGTAAATAAAAACTCAAAAAATGAAAGGGCTAGTAAATTTCTTTTAGATCTATCACGTTTGATGAGCAGCAGTTAGAGGAAATGGGTGTATTTAACTAACACAGATGGAAGAGAACACCTTCCAGGACACGATCCTGTCGTGGAACAGATAGCCTGTCCCCTATGTGCACTCCACAGTGGTGATGGAATAGAAGGGATTCCAGCATTAAACAAATACAACCTTTGGGATACCTAGCAAAAACGTTACAGCCAATATGAATCTACTGAATACTACAAAAGTATATACTTAAAAATGGTTGAATTTTATGTTCTGAATATTTAACCCCAAACCAAGGGGGTGGAGGTGTTTCAAGAAAATGTCTTTTACAGTTTACCAAAATGTTGTTATTGGATGTTGGTCAAAAAGATGGTAGCAAAACTTGGCTCAGTTCTTCCTCTGCCTTGAAGTGAGGGTGGGTGGAAGGGCCTGGGGTGAACGACGACTGGCAAGCCCCCAACTCCTTCACGCCCAGCCTGCCCTCTGCTGGCACCACTGTCTCCCTGTGGAAGTTCCTGTTTCCCTTGCCCAGTGTCCTCTGAGCAGGTCCATGGCTTCCTTTTAGGCAGAAGGACTAACCCGTCATGAAGCTCAACATCAGCCCTTGTTTTAAGTCTGACCATGCAGGTACCGTCTAAGAGGTATCCCTAGACCTGTCTCTTCCTCAGCAGCCCCCGTCACTGCACAGAAGAGCTGCACTTGACTCTAAGCTGGGCACACGGGCTGCTGCCAGGGCTCACTGGGTCTCATAATGAGGAGCCCAACTCAGTCACCAGGATTACACCTCTCCATCCTCTAGATTCTTATCTGGTACTGCTGCTCTGGTGTTTCATTAAGACTACACAATGCTACTCTATGTATGGTGTGTCAAACGCATCCCTGTATAACTACTTAGAACAAATAAAATTTAGAAAGATAAAAAGACTACGCAGTAATCTGGATCATGTACCTGAATACTTCAGGAAACAGAATGTCAATAGTAGATAACTCCACCCTATAAGACAGATGTGAGGAGTGGGAGCTCTCACAGAACCAGTGTGCAAACATGCCCCAAGACATCCCCAAGTCTTATCCTATGCCCGCAGCCCCTATGATGTAGAAATAAACCTCTCCTGTTTGATGTAATCTGCTAAAAGAATTGGTAACAACACCAACTGAATTCAGTATGTACATTTCACAGCTGACAACGTAGGCAAGAGCATCTCTGGCCGTGTCCCTGGCACCCCTTTGACCACAGCAACCCTGGTTTCATCAGCACTAAGAATAACTGAACTCCCCAAACTTCAGAAACCAATGTTGCTTTGAAGATTGGGTTGGTGTCAATACTAGACAAAGGCCTACATGAAGCTCTTTGCTGCTAACCATCCCATGCTATCTACTGACAATCAGAACGGAGTTAGATACCAGGAATTTTATATTGTGATCATGTATGGTGTGTCAAAATGCACTCGACCGTCATGTATAATTAGAATAGAAATTTTTAAAAAGATAATAATTAAGACTACACAGTAGCTTGGATCATGTATCTGAATACTTCAGGATACAGAACGTCAACAGCTAGATAATTCCACCCTATTCAAGGTATACAAAGTAACAAAAAAGCAATGATGTTGTTGACACCAAGTTCTTTTAAGTATCTAAAAATCAACAGATTTTCACCCAATAGATGAACAAAAAAAATCAAAGGAACTAAAATGTGTAGTATTAAAAAGAACTACTTCTATCTTCCTGGAAACCGATGTTGTCCACTAGAATGTAAAATGCCTCCATCCCAGGGGTCTCCTGCTAAGACAACATTCTATTGCCGTGACACCCAAACTCCACGAAGATGCACACATCAGGGTGACTACTGCAGCACTCCTTATGGTGATCAAAGACCCAGAAACAGGGCTGGGGCTGGGGCTTAGTGCAGAGCGCTCGCCTCGCACGTGCAAGGCCCTGAGTTTGATCCTCAGCACCACATTAAAAATGAATAAATGAATAAAATAAAGTTTAAAAAAAAATTAAAAACAAAACAAAAACAGAAATAGTTGTGCTATCCATGAGTCAATAGGTGAGAGAGTGAATTAAATTCAATGAACTATTAGGCAGTTATCCAAGAATGATCCACACGGGTAAGTGCTGACTGGACACGAGTCCCTCCATGAAAGCAGGCTGCGGCCTTGTGTGTGGTGCTGTTTCGGTTCCCTCAGACGCCATGTAAATGGATGTGTACAATCCATCTATGTATGCCCCTGTGTGGGCTTCAAAAAAGATATGAAAGGTAGATACCTCCACCCCTACAAGGACTCAGGAAAGGGAAACAACCTTTTCCTTATACTTCTTTGTATCATTTAACTGAATGTACCCTCCTGTTTTATTTGTGTAACACTAAAAATCCAATTAAAAAAAAAAAAAAAAAAAGCTAGACTTTTCAATCATTCTTACCTTGTGGGGAAAGGTCAACAGTTTTAGTAAAACTTGGGGCAGTACGCTTGAAGATCTTGGTTCTTTCTCCTCCCACAACCACTTCTGGTCCAAGTAGAGAGACTAGCACTGCGAGGCTATGAAGAGTAATTGACACAATGGAATCGCTGGTGTCACGCAGGCCCAGTAACACCTATGAGGCAATGAGGAAAGGAGTGTAGATGACCACAGAATCTGTCTTTCCTCTCTGTAGCCAAGCAACTGGGCTGCGCTCAGAATGTGCTTGCTCAGATGAACCAGACATACTTGCACGCCTACAATCCCAGCAACTCAGGAAGCTGAGGCAGGAGGATTGCAAGTTTGAGGCCAGGCTTGGCAACTTAATGAGGCCTAAAGGCTTAGTGAAAACCTGTCCCAAAACATCAAAAAAGGGCTGGAAATGTGGCTCAGTGGTTAAGCACCCCTGGCTTCAGTCCCCAGTGCCTCACCTGCAAAACTAAATAAAAATAAAATCAAAACAAAGTTAAATAACATTAGAAACCAACACAAAATTACTCCATTAAATTGCTACAAAAGCAATTTTAAGTGTTAACTGTTCACCTCTGAACTCAACTCACTGCAGAAACTAACGCTCTGGCTGGCCATGTGCTGCCGAGCACACTCAGAACCACCCACCTTGGGCACTTCATAGTCCATTCCTGGTCCTTGCCGCTCTTTCCAGCTCTACACATCCAGGGGTGGAACCTTGGACATCTTTGTATATGACACAGATAACACCTGCTCCCAAAATGAGCTAATATTTTTAATATTTATTTTTTAGTTGTGGTTGGACACAATACCTTCATTTATTTTTATGTGGTGCTGAGGACTGAACCCAGGGCCTCACATATGCCACGCGAGCACTTTACCGCTGGGCCACAACCCCAGCCCCTCTTGCCTGGTAATTTAAGCTGGAATGTGGAGAAACTGGTTAGCTCTGTGGTTAAAATGAGGACAGTAACCTGGAAGTTACGGACAACCACACTTGGCCATATGCACCCCAGGACAATGAAAGCTGGTCTTCAGAGCATTTTCAAAAGTGAAAGATGCAAAAAGAAAGAAAAAGAGTGGGGCCCACACAGCGGGGAGTTCTGTGGCACTGGGTTCCACTTACGTAGCCCAACGTCCTTTCACTAAATTCCTTTTACTTTGGTTGGTTTAACATGGATTTTGGTTACTTGCAATCCAAAGCATCTTAACTAAGACAGTCAGATATCAGGAGAGGTTTTGCCCTACAAGAGGAGGACCTGCAAAGCATCTGTGCCGACCAGACACAAGGCAGGTTCGGGTATCAGCAGTGCTGGGTTCCAGCCCCAAGTCGGCGGCACGGGGATCCCAGGTTTCCAGCAGGACTAGCAAGACTGGGACTAGTGCCAACACACCAGGCACTTCTCCAGGCAGGCCGCAGAGCTGAACTAGAGCCTATGTCTGTGCATCTGAGTGCAAGACTGGTGCTGGGATCACACAATCACCCAAGCCCCAGACCCATCCTCCTCACACCTCTCCATCCAGTGGAAACCAGAGTCCTGCCCCTCCACCTTCTGTGCCCTCCATGTCTGCTGCCACATTGCCCCCGTCCTGCCCTCTCTCAGATGACTATTCCAACAGCTTCCCAGCTCATCTCCCTTCACGGTCCACTTGCACCTGCTACCAAAGTGAACTCTCCAGCACTCAGAAAGCGTCCCAGCCATTCTCCTGCAGCGGGAGCAGTGTTCCAGACATGAGAGCTTCTGTCGTCTTTTGCTTGCCGAACACCTGCTCACATTCCTACCACAGCCCAATCTAAGGCCTAGGACAAATCTATTCCAGAGCTAGAAATCTTCCAGACACCCTTTATCTTCCAGCTACCTGCAGGTATGAACACAGGTCTAGGCTGTGGTAACCAAGCTCCCCAGCGACCCACAGTGAAGGACTTCTGTGACTCACTTTAACCAGGAGGATGTGGCATAAATGACTTCTGTTAGCCAAGAGCAGCCATGAAATAAGTCCCCCTTCCTTACTAGAAGAGCCATGTGGAAATGTCATACGGAGGGACAGGGCCTGTGACTGAGAGTTCGTACACTCAGAGAAAGGTCCAGCTTCCAAAGCCCCCGCTAGCCTAGCCTTCACCCTCCTCTCCCAGGTCACAGACCATCCTGAATGTGTCAGCCTGGGGGGCCCAGATGACTGAAGCCCATGGCTGACATCATGGGGATCTCTGGAGAGTCCTGTCAACCCAAAGAATCAAGAGGATTAATAAAATGAATCATCGTTTTAAGGTACCATGTTTGGAGGTGCTGTGATACACAGCGACAGACAACTGAAACATCCTTCTTGCTTATCAGATCCTGAACACGGGGAGTGTTAATCTCAGGAATATTATTTGAGAGATACCATGGAATTGGTATCTTTAATTTTTTTTTAAGCCTTGTACTGGGTTGAAGAGCACCCCTATAAATTCATAACTATATAGAATGTGATTTGTAAAGGAAGTTATAGTGGATCAGGTGTCCTTCTGATAGATTGGTGACCTTTTCAGGAGGCAAATCTGGGACACAGAGCAGCTAGGTGACAACAGGCAGGATGGAGCAATGTGCCCGCAAGCCAACTGCTGAGCACTGCCAGGAGCACCTCAGCTCCCAAGGGACAGAGGAGGCTCCTCGCCCACAGCCTGCAGAGGCCTGGTCCTGCCGGCAGCCTGGTTTCAGACTCTGGGACGGAGAGCTGGCTGCGCTGCTGTGGCTGTCACCATGCAGGCCGGATGAGCTGTTACGGCAGCCACAGGGAATTGGTACAAGCCTGGACCCTTGGGTGGGCAGATAATAAGGTTCCCTGTTGGTGATAAGCAGTCTGAAAACCACCGACAGGAATACTCTCATTAATAATAATTATGTTACAATAACTTGTGGACAATCATAGTTTATGTTCCCCAAATAATTCTTGTTCATTTTCTCCAAAAAATAAATTAGCAAACAATTAGTTTCTCCCACATTAAGACCAAGTATGAGCCAGGTGTGGTAGTGCACACCTATAACCCTAGTTACTTGGGAGGATGAGGCAGGAAGAGCACAAGTTCAAGGCCAGTCTTGGCAACTTAATGAGTCTGTCTCCAAAAAAAAAGGCCCAGGGATGTAGCTAGTGGTAGCAGTACAGCACCCTGGTCCCTGGTTCAATCCCCAGTAAAGCCGAACAGATGGGCCAACAGGCCACAGGCTCCAGGGCCTCCTGTGTGAGGGGAAGGGAACGCGGTTTTAATTCAGCCGTCAGCGTTCCAGGAGACCCTCGCACCAAGCTGCTGCCTCCAAGGCTTTCACCACAAACCCTCTTTTTCCTTCCAGCCCCCAGAGGAGCAGCACCCTTGGCCCGCTCCCTCTCACGGCCTGGGAAGGCTCTGGCCCCACGGCCGGCCTGGTCTCTGACCTGCGGCAGGACGACTTTCTTGAGCTGCTCCTGAGTGAAGTGCTCCACGTAGGCCTCGATGTGAGACAGCAGCACCAGCCGCACGTGCTCCTCGTGAACCTGGAACAGCTGAAGCAGCACGGGTATCACCCGCGCCTGGAACAGGGCTGGCGAGAGCAAGCAAGGCGTGTCTCCCCGTGCATTATCTACCCCCAAAAGTGGAGGTTACAGGTGAGAAAGTAAATGGTTTCAGTGCAGAGTCCTGAACACAGTTCATAAACAGCCCAGAACACAGGTACTAAGTACTCTTCTCAATTCTTAGGCCCCACGCCAAAGAAGGGCTCTTCTATCGACCTAAAACCACTCCAGGTTTAACTGTGGAAATGTTTCTGAAAGAGTGGAGAGCACACTTCACAACACACAGAAAGCCTGTATTTCAACAGGATTCTGAATGAGCAACTTGATAAATTTACGTTCAATCAGTGAGGAGTTTCTCATACTAGATCAGATCAGGGACATACCATATCATTGCGATTATATTTACAAAATTAGAAGCAGTTAAGTGCTGCCAAGAGCTTTGATCTAGTATGGCAGTGATGAGAACAGTTACCAAACAGGAATGCCGAGGACCATCGGGGCCTTTCAGTGGGTATGCCCATGTCCTGACTCAGTCCGGCCCAGAGCAACAGGCAAACAGATCAGCGTTCAAAAGAAGCAATGAAGTGATTCAGAGGTTCACCCCTGTCTGAGATCCACCAAGTAACAGAATGGAAGAGCTAAGAAGGACAATCCAAGGTTTGAAGGAATGACATTGAATAAGAGATACAAAAAGATAAAACAACTTCCCACCACACTGGGTTTAACATAATTTGTTGAACTGAAATTGTTTAAGAAAATTAATTTTTAAAGCAGGTCCTAGTTAAAAAATTCTGTAGTGTAAAATTAATGCTGCATTCCTAACCTGATGTGTTACCCCCTTTAGTGCTATCAAGTTATAACGTTTCAAAGCAATAATCCCATTCCACATTCAGGAAAAAACCTGCAGCCAAGTAGTAAACTGAGCTCAGTGATTTTTCAGCCTCCTCACTGAAAATGGAAAATAAACAGGTTGCTCTGGAAAGTCAGGGATGCACACCTAAGTGACTCAGAGCAAATGCGACAGTTCTTTGCAGGTACACACCTTACCTTAGACCTTCCCCAGGGTGTCCCACCTGAGTCCCACGGGTCTACATCTGTAACTACCACACCATCAACCTGACCCTTGAGGAAGGTGCTCCATGTTTATCCTGTGGGCTTTGGTATCCATAGAAGCCAACAACTGCTCTCTACTTTTAGAACCAACACTGAACTAAACCATTCAGTAATTTCACTTTGCTCCAAAATGGACCAACAGCCACAAAATTTATTGATCACCAAAACCACGTTTAAAAAGAATTCACCTTTTTTGGGGCCAAGCAGATGAGGAAGAAAACTCTTGACAGCTACTGGCTCTGCAAACACCAACTGATTCAGCAGAAGAGGTACCAACCTCGAAGCTATTAATTCCTCTGACAAGCAGCTGACTCTATCCAGCAGAAATCTGAGGACAAAAAAGCAAAGGAAAGCCTGGGAAATTAATGCGACACTCTATCAACTCTCCTGCACAGGTCAGCTCCACGCGGCCTCCCTCCCACTTCTACCAAAGTGGTGCCCTTCCAGAGGTAGCTGGGAAAGGTGAGGGGAGCGGGCAGTCTCCAGGACCTGAGACACATGCAGTAAGTGTGACCACGGCCAGCCAGCTGCCACACTATTCGCCAAGCTAGGGAGCTCTCGCAACAGATCACCCCTTATAATGAAGTGATAAGTGGCCAAAGTGTCCCCCAGGTCCCCTGATAGCCAGAGGCTTCCTAGATACAGACACTTTCTCAGATTTTAAAAAATGCAAGATATTCCATTATCTAAAGTTTTCACAGTAAACAAAAATACAGGCTTTTATTTCTAACCTTGTTGATTAAAACATACATAAAAGCATTCTATTGAGAAATAAGATAGTAATATCCCTCCTCATAACCACCCTTAACAGATAACCTTGCCTCCATCTTTTTAGAAGCAAGCCCCCTCACGCGAGTCCCCGTTGTCTACATCTGTAACTTCCACACCATCAACCTGACCCTTCAGACCCCCACACCAACACGGACGGCGGGCTGTACCCACCCTCACCCACACCTCCTCCCAAGGCCACCCCGCCCAGCCTCTGCCCCAGCATCCCCTTCTCACCTCTCTTCCATCCCTAGAAAGCCCTTCCTTGACACTGGCTCCTTCAGTGTGACGGCCACCCTTCTCGCTATGTTCCTGGAAGGTCTCACCCAGGGTCCACCTAATGCTCTCACCCCTCCATGGACCCAGTGCCCGACGCACACAATACTCAGACTATGTGCGGACACTCCTGCCATGAACAAGAGCCGCCTCCTGCCTATCCTGGCCTTGGACTCTGCCCTCCAGCAGGGCAGCTGCCTGCTTCCCACAGGAGTCACCCTGGGTCTTGCCCTGGTGCCTGCTTTCCTGCGGCCCCATCTGAACAGCATTCCTGGAGCACCTGCTCCCGTCCTGGTTCGCACAGCTCCCACCAAGCTCTCCCGCTGTACTCGCCCCCTGTGTAAGCACTAGCAGGCGGGTATCTGTTTCCCTCACCAGGCCGCCACCCCAGGGCCTCGCAGAAAGCCAGGCATGTAGGAAGTGTTCAATAATGTTCTGAAATAAACAAAATGACAGCCTCACCTTCTCCAGATCTCCTCAAGTGATTACAGGGACTAAATCTAAGTTAGTAAATGTAAGGTCTCAACTTACTTGAAGAATTCAGTTTTCTCCTCTTCACTCTTCAATGTTAAGCTTTTCAAGAAATTTACAACTTCTAGAAAATCATTTCTAAATGCCAAAAAGAAAAAATAATGTAGGACAATAGATTAGAGTAGGCATGTTAAATATTGAAGCCATAACCAAAGACTGCACCATTATAATTTTCAACAAAGAAACATTCTCTATGCCATTTAAAAGATTCCAAATGGCTTATGAGACAAAGACTATGGGAATCTAATATTTTAAGAACATGAGAGATCTGTAAAGAGGATATAAACGATACAAACGCACATATGCTAACAGGCTTAATGGTCTTAAAAGTCACAATCATCCTCCAAGTTTTTTTCTAACAGGATATTGTTAAATGAAATGTCCTGGAAGAAATGACATTATCATTACAAAATATGTGTTGATTCCCAATTCTCCTCTGATGAAGTAAAACCATGAAAGAGGACTGACTGGGAAAAGTGGGATTTCTGTAAAAGTCAGGAAGCTTTTCATTTTTCTTGCTGTAAGTTAGTCTTTTTTTTTTTTTTGGTAAGGCAAGGTCAGTTTCTTATGTAGTTTCCAGAGCCCCAAAGCTATGGACCCTGGGCTCCAAGGAAGTGTTGCTCACATCTGCCCTGTGGACAGTGGCCCAGGGCTTGAGCACAGCAGTCAGAGCAGGCCTGGTGGGCACAACTGCCAATGGCCTCCAGATCTGGCTTACTCATACACTTGACTTCAAACAGCCCAGGGTTAGGGCATCACCCCCAGGCAGCTGATAGCCCATATATAACTCCTGAGTTCCCCCAAACTGAATTACTAATAGCCCACTATTCACCAAAAGCCTTAGTGATAGCATAAATAACACATATTTTGTACATCATAAGTATTGTATATGGTGAAAACACATAAGAACGTTGAGATCACCTTTACTATAGTATGCAATTTGGTAGAGATGAACTGCTTATATGGAGGGCAGTCTCACAAGTCACTTCAGGCAGGTGAACCTCACGGGCTCACTGCAACAGCACAAGGAGGTGACATGCAGTCGTTGGAGGGACGGTATGTCCTGTGGTTGGTTTCATGATTTAACGCTGCATCTTTTTAGCTGCTTACATCTCAACCGCAAGTGGCACCATCATATGGTCTGTGTGCAGGTTTCGACACATTTCAACTCTTATCACAGATTTATGTGTGTTTCATGGTAGTAAAAGACACAACAGACTACCTAAGTGTATTACACTCATTATGACACACCTCTTTCTTGATTTTTTTCAACATTTCTAGGCTAAAGTTCACCTGTAAAGTTTTTTTCACACTGTCAAAACTTTCTGCCCCGCAAATAAAGAACACACCATGTGTAAGGAGATCACAGCCCTGCAAACACACATGTCCGAGGGCCAACTGTTTTTACTCCAGCTCCTGAGCAGAGGGCACTCAAATGTCTCAACCAAATCCAAGAACTAGGCCACCCGTCAGGTGGGGCAAGGCCCTGCCTCCCGACAGACCTCCCCACTCTGGGCGTGGGGCTGGTTTCTTGGCTTTCTTCTCCCTCTCTAACAGGAAATTTTAAATAAAGAACTCATATTACACACAGTGATGGGAGACTCTGTTTAATGTGAAGGGTTATTCTTTGTAAGGACTTTAATATCAAAGGAAATAAAGAATTCCTAATAATCATTAAATACTAATAATAATCATTAAATAATCACGGAAATACTGTGGCTAAAAGACTCATAAAGGTGAATATATACCTCTTGTATTTTTCAATTAAAAAAAAATGAAAAAAAAAAAACAAACAACTCAATGGTAAAGGTTTTGAACAGTGTCTCTGAAACAGGACAAAGAATCCCAATAACCACACACACACACTTACTTACTCAGGTTCTACTCCCTAGTACTACCTAGGGTAACTCTCCCCTTCCCCCTGCTTCTCCTCACCTCCCTAACTGCAAACACAAAAGAATACTTAAGTTTCAAAACCAACAAAGTTAGCTTTGCTAATAAAAGCTATGAGTGTGGAACTAACTTGGTAAGTTCTGCAGTCTTGGAAATAAAAAATGAAGGACATATAATTAAAACAAACCTTGAAGAGAAGTTCAAAAACACCTCTGAATCCAGAAAACGATTAAGTTACATTGTACTCCTCCCTCTAAACGAACTTTCTTGTTCTTCCACACATATTACTGAAGAGAGAAATCTTCTGCCTAAAGAAAAATGAACTCACACCCCGCCCAATAAGAAAAATTCAAAATAACCGATTCTCATCACTCATACGATGGCAGCAGAACAGCGAGGCCACGTCTGTTAACTGCTTCAGTCGGCTTGGAGCTGGGAGCCGCTGGACACAGGCCGGCTTCTTCATGACCAAGCCTGATAAAGCGGGAGGACTTCCAAACCCCAAACTCCGTGGCATCCAAGAATTTCTAAACTTTCCATCTTTGATGGGAACCTGACGGATCCAACTTCTCCCTCTTTTCTCCTGTGAACACCAGTCAGTCTCCTAATAATCAGCAGCACCAGGGACTGCTTCCTCTGGTCCTCCCAGCCCACAGCCACGGCGGCAGTGGGACGCGCCGAGGCCCTCACCTGAAGAAGTCGTGGGACAGTAAGGTGCAGAGCGCCGGCCGACACTGAGGGATGGGATGCAGCACAGTTGAGAGCAAGGTCTGCTGGAAGCTGGAGAGCACGTCCGCTGAAACTGAAATCCAGAGCGACAGTTAGTCCAGCCTTCGCCCTCCTCAGGGCCTCTACGGCTGCAGACTGGTGAGACCAAAGCCACCTGTAAAAGCCCAGACAAACAGAGCCCGGCTGTCGCTGAACTGCTTCCTGCTCGCTTCAAGCCCAGGTCCTGGCACGTGGAGAGCCAGCCTGCCAACACAGCCAGGCCAGGCCAAGCGCCTCCCCTCCCACGCCTCCCATTTCCTGGCTGTTCCGCTCAGGTCCAGGAAGTGAGTAAGCAGCAGGTGGGAGGGGCTTTCTCAACCAGGGTTCCTCATCCACAGGACACAACTGTTTGAATGACTATTTTCAATTCTTCCAAGGATGGCACACAACTGTCCCCACGCTAGGGGCATGGGAGAGTAGTTAGTTCCCTGAACACAGTGGATGCCTTGTTGTTCAAGTATTCAGACCAGGACGATTTAGGGGTAAGAGGTGACATCCAAAGCCTAGCAGAAGAAGTGACATCAGCACTGCAGAAGGCTTGGCAAGTGACACAGAGGCCAGTAAGGGGCCCCGCATGGCATGCACCTCCGTAAACTCACTGGAGAGTGATGCAGGCCGCCGAGCATGCCGTGAGAGAATGGAGACAGACAACAGAAAACCATGCCTTTAATAGCCCGGGCCTCAGGAGGCCATCAAAGGAAAGAGCAGTGGGCAGATTACAGCTTGAAAAAATAAACCAAAAAACTTTTGAAAGACTAAAAAATGTTAAGCCTGACAAGAAAATATTTTTGAGTCTTACTCTATTATTCAGACTACTCTATCTTAATCATTATGGCATTATTTACTTATTGGCTGGCTCACTAAGGAACAGTCTTTAGACCATAAAATACTATTATCAATAAGGTTATCACAGGAGACTGAAAGCTATAGTTCAAAGTGCTTCCTACTTAAAATTCTTTTCACTACTGATACTAATGAAATGCAAAGCTTGTTTCCTTATTGCTGTTGATACTTGCTCTAAACAAATTACACGGTAAGCAACAGGTCCCTTACTATGATCAAAGACTGAAGTCCCTCCAGTTCTACGCTGGGCAGGCCTGCATTACTTTCTTACTTAGTGGACGCAGTATTAACTCCAACTCACCCTGTCCACGTAAGACGGTGAGCAAGCCTTCCACCAGTGTTCCAAACGAGTAGGCATCCCGGGCATGTCCGTGGGACTCCGGGAGAGGGCTGAACTCTGGAGACTAGAAGCAGTAAAGACTTTTAAAACTAGAGCATTATAAACTATTCCTAACTCTCTCCCATGTTTGCATTTATTACACTCAAATCTAACTTCACAGTACCACACACTCAGTTATAGCTTTAAAAACTACTAGTATACCATATAAAAAATGTTGATCATCTGTAGCAATCAGGGAAATGCAATCAAAACTACACCGACATTCCATCTCACTCCAGAAGTCATCAAGAATACCAACAATAAGCTAGGCACAGGGGCACACACCTATAATCCCGGCAAGGGGAGGGTGCAGGGGGTACTGGGGAGTGAAACTGGTCAAGTAATATGGTCATGTAGGTGTGAATATGCCACAAGGAAACACGCCATTCTGTGTAAGTGAGACGTACCAATAAAAAAACAGCAGGACTTAATACTGGAAAAAAATTTTAAAAAATGATTAGCAAATGAAATTTATCAAAGATTTTTAAAATATGAAATAGGATCAAAAAGAAAATAAAAGATCACAACATAATACGTGTTTGTGGCTTTCAAAAACATATTTAAAAGTTAATCTTACAATGCAGTGTGCACACATAATACAGTATGCATACAAACACACACATAATGAAAACGAGTTTCACAAAACAATACTAAGATGCCTAGTAACGATTTCTTTCACTCTATTTTTTAATTTTTTCAAAATACTGTCCAAGATACCCTTAAACTATCTTAAAACCCACAAATCACCAGTTTGAAAAACACCAGTGTATGCCATGAATAAACCTGATTTATGTTAAGTCTAAGGTCCATATTAAGTTTATACTTGGTTTGTATTTCCTATAAAGCACACTAAACATGTCTTTAGGGATTAATGTCATTTATAGTGATTATAAGAAAACTTACAGAGGGCATCTGCTTTTGAATTTGTCTGTGAATAGAATCTTTCTTCACCAGAACCAGGGTATTAATAACCACTCTGTACACATCCTGGAATCCCAAGCAAGGGCCAGCGGGACAGACGGATGCAAAGACAGAGCTGATGCAAAGGAAAGGGCCAGCCTGACCTCACGGCTCCCGTCAAGTACAAAGCCAGTGTGCTTTGGATATGACATCCCCTGTTCACACTCGGGGCACTCCATCTCTAAACAATACCACAGGACCTATACAGCCAAAAACTGTAAGCTGGCTCCCTGGCTGTGGTAGTAAGATTAATCCCAGAAGCTCAAGGCTAGAGGAATCACGAGGCATCCATAATTTAATAAAGGCCTGGGAGAGGTTTTCTGCTCAGTTGCACAAGTGGGCCTTCATCACATCCGACGCGTATCATCTTACCATCTCTTCAGGAGGGATAGACGCTGGGTCTCTGACTGCCTGAATACTCCTCAGAAACTAGACAGAAAAATAAATCAAGAAAAGCAGTTCTTACGCATTTGGCAAAGCAACCTTTTAAACCTATTTATAAAAGCCATGAGCAATAGAAACAGCAGCAATGAAACCTTTCCATCAATATCACATATCCAATATGCAAATTTAAAATCTTCCTGATTAAAAAATGTAAACCAGTACTCGGCACGGAGCAATTCTTAGTGAACATAAAAGTCAGTCCCCTTTCTCTGCCTTCCAGCTGGTTCACACACACCCCATGCTGCCGAGAGGCATCTGTGCATCTGATTCCCTTATACAGAAATTAGAAATACTTCTTTCTCTTCCTGCATAGACATTAAGAAGTAAAAGGCTCTTCAGCTGTTGGTGACGGTGTGCATCTGTAGTCCCGCTACTCAGGAAGCTGGGAAGAGGACTGCCTGAGTCCACAAGTTTGAGGCCAGACTGGGTAACACAGTAAGACCCCATTTAAAAAAAAAAAAAAGGCTTTTCAGCACAGGATACATCGCTTATCAATCTTGTCTTTGTCACTAAATCAGGTGAAAGTCTTGTTGCACATGAAACTTTATAAGCTATGGAAACAAAACTAACATCTATAGAATGAGCATATTCATTCACCTAATCAAAGAAGGGCTTTTATCCAATAAACACCATCTAGGGCACTAGGAATGCAAAGGACAGCCACAAATTCCCTGCCCCCAACCATATGCTCACAGCCTACAAGGTACATCAGGGATTTCAGTAAGTGAAGCACAGGATTTTTGTAGGGTAGGACAACGCCCGCAGGAAGGATTCACAGAGAGGAGACTCAAGCGAGATCTTGGATGAGCTGGCACTTTTCAGGGAGTTCAGGGGAAGAAAGGCAGCCTGGTAACAGAATGGCAGAACAAGCAAGAAGAGAGTGAGGCGAACAGCCAGTGCAGCATCCCGGCTTCGTGACAGAGTGCGAGCAGAGCAGGAGCACTCCAAGTGCTGAGTGGAGCTGAGGCGGGCTGGGAAGACTGTGGAGGGCCTGTGCACCACCCCAAGAAGCTCCTTCTGTGGGACGAACCCACAGGACCGCGTGCTGCCTGCCATGCTAACTACAGGAGAGAGACTTTAGAGAAGGCAGCCATCACCAAGAGGGATGACTCAGGCAGTACTGCATTTGACTGATCAAGAGTCCAGGAAGGTGCCCACCAGACTAGGCCGAGCTGAGCGCCAGACAGCACGCAGGAAAACGCTGAAAGCTAGACTGAGCCACCGCATCAGCAGGGGGATTGGGATGGGAGTGGTTTTCACTTTTTTTTAGAGAGAGTAAGTCCATCAGAAACATGCAAATGGTGAAAAGAAGAAATAAAATAAAAAAAGAACTGCAGGTGGATCTGTCCGACAAAACCACAGGCTGTACCCCAGGAGCAGCAGCCCAGACACCAGGAGTTAAGATGCACAAGTCCCAACTCTAGTCGCTGGACACACCATATGTTCAGGGAGCAACCCCTGAATGCCTAACGCGAGATAGGCACTCGGCCAAGTGCAGGTAGAAAGGTAAGGTCAGAGGAGCTACCCTCAGGAGGCTCAGCTGCTGGGCAGAATCAGACACACAAAGGCAATTTCAACACGAAGCAGTGAATGGCATGATCAAAGGAAGTGCTGCACTGCAGCTCAGGAGCAGAAAGGCAGGCGGTTACTTAAAACGTCTGAACAAAACCATTTCACCTCCCTCATTCTCAGGTTCCTCATCTATAACACGAGAAGAGTACATGACCCCTAGTGCTTCCTGAGGGATAAACCCCTACAACTCCATGAACATGGGCATCCACAAAGTTCAAGTCTCCAGACCAGCATGGCGCTGACCCTGGGGGGCAGTGCCAGGGCAAGAGCACACAGAGGATGCCACCAGTGCTCAGGGGAAAGAGGCCTACCACCTGGCTTACCTCGGGAGTGGCCTGAGGAACTTTACACACAGTTTCCATTCCTCCTAGCTTCCAGTGCCCATCTTCACTCACAAACACAGATGATAAGCAGACATTGTTGTGTGTGAGGTGTCCCTGGAAAAAAAAGAACAGGAAGAAGACTGCCACTCCAAATCTGAAGAAGAAGTCTTTAAAAAAACTACTAGTTACCAAAAAAAGATTACGACAAGATCTTCCCACTTGTGGACTGATATCGGAAACTATCGGTCGGTCGTTCCAGGAACGACCAAGGGAATGAGGTCAGAAGAAGCAGAGAGTGCCCTGGGGAGGCTCCTGGCCCCTCCCTGCCTGCTGAGCAGGAGAAGCAAGACACCCAGCCAGCACAGGCCAGTCACGCCCCACCTGGAAATCCGGACCCAGGCGTCCCTAAACACGAATCCACCAGTCCTGTGGCCTAGCCCACTTGCACCAGTGCCTTTAAAGATAAAATTTATCTTTGCCCTCATAGGTTATTTTATTCATTTTCTGCTCTAAATTCTTTCTTACCTACATTCTATCATGAACCCAGATCCACTTCACCTGAAATCTTATCAGTAAGCATTAAAAAAATTCTGCCTGAAGAAGAGGAAAAGGGAATGAGAAGGACCAGCAGAAATGCCCCACAGACCACAGAAGAGTCGATTTTAAAACTATAAAAAATAGTTCAGTCAAATAAGAGGAAGGGAGAAAGTGAGAACAGGGTTTGAGTATTTAAGTATTTTCCCAACCAGAAATCATTTCAGTAGATGGAAGAGCTCTTTAAATTTTCTACCCATGAGATCAAATTTGTACATATTTTTATACAGAACACTCTAAAATATATATAAAGAAAAGTTTAGAATAGTATATATGGTATTTTCATTTGAGGAAAAATAAAATAAGATATTTGCTTTATATGCCCAAAGACTATCTCTGCAATAATACACAAATCACCATAGTAGCTTCTGGAGAGAATTTGCTGAAGGACTGGAGAGGGACTCTCCCTACAGGCAGTCCTACTATCAGCATGCCTTGTTCCAATAAAGATGTTCCTCCCCAGAGAAGCTTAACAATGTTAGTTATCATATGAACTTGTAAGCATGCTTTTAAGAGTTATACATCCCACATAATATTTGGAGAGTCTGTTTTCCATAAATAGAAAAAAAATGAAAACATGCATTGAAATGAGTCAAATGCAAATCTCTCTAACCTAAGACTGGTGTTTTTTCATTAAGGAGAACTGCTGAAGATCTGAATGTGTCAGAATGCAAACATCATTAAGGAATTATAGCTCCAGGGCTGGGAAGATGTTCAATGAGAGCACTTGCCCAGCATGTATGAGGTGAAAACAAACAAACAAGAAATAGTAGCTCAATGAAATTGTCAAGACATAGATCAGAAGTAAACATAGGAACCATAATAATAGTAAACGTTACCACAGGCCAGGTAGCCTGGCTACTCCAGTATTAAGAGGCTGTCTCTCAATTGGTCCCACCCAAGTGGGATAGGATGTGTCTAAACTCTGCCTCTAAGAAACGGTCATTTCTTCAAAATTTAAAATTGCACAAAATTCCTAAAAACAAATAGGAATTGTGGTCTACAGCAACACTAATATTAACTTTTTGTTTTAACAAGCATCAACTGAGCCAGGCATGGTGGCACATACCTCAAATCCCAGCAACTAAAGAGGCTGAGGCAGGAGGGCTGAAGGTTCAAGGCCAGCCTCAGCACCTTAGCAAGACCTGTTTCAAAATCAAATAAAAAGGTCTGGGGATGTTAGTTTCAGAGCACCCCTGAGTTCAATCCCTGGTACCAATGAAAACAAAACACAACCAGGAACCAGCTGAGGCTGTTTTCAGGTAAAGACTTGTCCAAAACTAGGGGGAGACCACGGTAACCTCAATATAAAATTGTACCAATAACTGCCCAGGGACAGAATGTGCTGCCCATTGCACAGACCACCTGGAGCGTCTCCATCTTGCCCTTTCAATGTGTGCTCTGTCTTACAACTTCCACATATACCATGCTTCACAGCACTACTACACACTCATCCCCCAGGCTCCGTCAGAGCCCCTGAGCTGGAACTGTACAGGTCACTTACTCTGTCGTGAAGGAAGATGAGAGCCAGCAAAACGTCATAGATCCCAGAACAAATCTCTGCAGAAGACAGCCTTTCCAAGGCCACTTCCAGAGGCTGCACTCTCTCAGTGACCAGATGAATGCCATCTGCTTCCACAGTACATGACAGGAATCTCAGCAGGCAGGGGTGACGCAGTGTCTTCAAGTGCTGTAAAACGGAAACAGAAGAGCTGATGGAGCCGACGACTGGACCCAGAGCAGCCTCACGCACACTTGGGAAGAGGGAAACCACACACTCGCCCCTGCAGGTCTCCCCAGCTCCTACCCTTCCCCATAGTTCCACCAAGACAAGGGGGATCTCAGTCTGTTCTCATTCCATTCAACTTATCAACAACTAAATCACCCCACAGACCTGCACTTCCCTTAGGGCAGTGCCGGCCCTCTGTGCCCAGACTTCCCAGGAAGTACCACGACACATTCCCAACACACTGCCGGAACCCTCACAAGGCAACAGAGGGGCGAAAAGCCTGGAGGACAATGTGTGTGGGACGAGCTTCTCCTCTGGGAGCTCTGGCTCTTCTTGTCACTGTGCAGCAGAGGCAGGCATCCCCTGAAGGCGGCGTGACAGAGGTGACAAAGGCTCCGCCAGCAAAGTCCTGCCATCCTTCTGGCCAGAAGAATCACAGAGAGGAATCCTGCAGGCTGGAGTGCCAGGAGGCTATCCCTGAACAACAGGCACAGAACAGACCCTAGGTGGTGCAACGAAGTGCTGAGAAGAGAACTGAGATCTGAACTTGCATTCCCAGGAAGGGTGAGAGGGGAGTAGTTCAAAAACCCAAGGCCCAAACCTAAGGGGATTAACACCCTGCTGTATCAAATATACCTACATCCTCAGAGTGTCACAACAGAGCCAAGAGTCTATGCAGCACATTCAGGATGCAACCCAACATTTGTACCCAACATACAAAGGACTGTGGAAATGCCATGAATTTTTAAGGGAATGAGTGTTAATGAGCCTGAAGATATTAACCAATCTGAAGAACAGAGAAAAAAAAAAAGTATCTTCTAAAAAATGATGAGAGCATCAGGAACAAAAAAGTCTAATGCAGATAATTTAACTTCCAAACAAGAGGAAAAATGAATTGGAACATTAAAAAAAATAATGGCTGAAAACATAAATGTAGCCAAATACTTAATTTACGGAGTTAAGAAGTTCAATGAAGACCATACGGCCTCTTAAAAACATAAAAACCATCCTGAGCTCAAGTCTGCTGACCCCAGCTGGGCATGGTGGTGTACACCTGTATTCCCAGCAACTCCTGAGGCTAAGGCAAGAGGACCACAAGTTTGAGGCTAGCCTCAGCAACCTAATGTCTCAAAATAAAAAACAAAAGGAGGAGATGGGAATGTGAGTCAGTGGTGAGTTCAATCCCCAGCCCCTAAAAAAAAAAAAAAAGTTTGCAGACCCTGCCACAGACCATTAACAAAAGTGACTCTTTTACAAAACATTTTAATATTGTTCTCACCTTCTTATTTATCACCTATTTAATCCCCTTAAAATATTTAAAGTCTCTTTTAAATTTTTGATTTTTTTATTCTACATAAAAGTGACTGCCATTTTTGTGTTCACACTCCTCACCAATAAATAACGTCAGTTAAGTACCATATATATATATATATATATATATATATATATATATATATATATACACATACATACTAGTTTGTTGTTGCTGTTTATACTGGGGATTGAAGCCAAGGGCACTTTACCACTAAGCCACATACCTAGTCCTTTTTGAGACAGGGTCTCTCTAAGCTGCTGAGGCTGTCTTGAGATCCTCCTGCCTCAGTCTCCCGAGTTTCTGGGATTGTAGGTATGTGCCAACATGCCTGGTCTACATACTATGTATTTTTTTCATATTCTACATGAACTACATATACTGTAAAACACAAAACAAAGTACCAAAAGACTTAAATATTCCCAGTGCTTTTTCTCCACAACTGCAATGTTGCACAATACCTCGAGCAGGAACCCCATTTTGAGAAGTCCTCAGTATGCGATCCTCCCCTCCCTCACCTCTTTCCTTAGCAGAGACAGTAAACACACCTTCCTGACAAGCATAAGCCATTTCTGTGTCTGAACACAGGGGCTGGGTCAATTAAATCTGTAGGGTCTCTCCTTCTCTGGTTGGCCCTTTTACAGCCCTGTTGGGAAAATCCCTATGCATATTTTATGAGAATTACTTGAGTAATTAAAGAGTTCCACAGTCTAATATTCTCACCCCAGGTAATAACTTATCATTTATTTACAGCAAAACTTAAACTGCTGAAATGCTATGATATGACCTTCAAGCTCTGAGGTCTACGCTGTACTAGCCTCAGGTCACAGGGGGGAAATCTTGAAAGCCGGTCATTAGATTGGGAGGAGATGGAAAGGAGGATTTCACTGAGAGCATAACCTTCAATTTAACACTAGGTTTCATTTTCACAAGTAAGTAGTTGATACTGAATGTTCTAAATACCTCCTTGAAAGGAGGAGGACAGCACCAGAGTCCATAACCCAGCCTTGCTACAATTTTTCTATCAGTTGGCTCAAACCTATTATAAACTTCTTCCACAGAGGAATCTTCTGAGCATGTTGGATTCTCTAATATTTTAATTTTCATTTTATTCATTTATTTTATCTGGGGGGTACTGGGGATTGAACCCAAGGGAACTCAACTACTGAGCTATATCCCAGTCTTTTTTATTTTCTGTTTTGAGCCAGGGTCTCACTAAGTTGCTGAGACTGGCTTCAAACTTGAGAAGCTCATGCCTCAGCCTCCTGAGTTGCTGAGGTTAGAGGTATATGTGCCTTTGTGTGCATTTAAAACAATTCACACATATGCAAATAGAACATAGTAGATATGCAGATGAGCCAAAATGCTAGCCAGTTGGTCATATGAGTGTGGTTAGCTGAAGAGAACATCCCAAGAGTTATGTTTGGAGCTAGTTTGTATGTAAAATCATACATGCGTCTCACTTTTTTTTTTTTTTTTTGGTACCAGGGATTGAACTGAGGGCGCTTAGCCACTGAGTCACATTCCCAGCCATTTTGATTTTTTATTTTGAGGCAGGGACTTACTAAGTTGCTGAGGCTGGCTTTGAACTTGTGATCCTCCTGCCTCAGCCTCTCCAGCCACTGGCATGCACCATGGATGCCCAGTCACCACATTTTCATTTTTTAAAAAATACTTTTGTTTTATTTATTTGTTTTGGTGGTGCTGAGAATTGAACTCAGGGCCTCGCATGTGCAAGGTGAGCGCTCCACCACTGAGCCACAACACCAGCCCCAAATTTTCACTTTAAGAATCATTTCAAATAATTTTCAAACCAAACATGAAATATTTCCTTTTTGACTGCTCAAGATAAATTCTTCATTCAGTTTTGTCTTAGAGCTCTGATCACTTTCTTTGATTTCAGGTCCCTTCTTTTGTTCTCCTTTTAGCACTCAGGATAGACACTTGATAGACAGTAGGAGCCGCCTGGTTCAGTGTTAACAGGGAATAGTTAATAAGTGGCCACCTGATTTTCACTTTTGCTTCTGCTAATTTTTTTTTTTTTTTTACCCTAAATACCCCAGAAAAATTCTTGCTCCAAAGTGAGTTCCTGCTTGTTTATAATAAAAGAAAAGAGGAAGAAATGATGCACTGCATGATTCTGAACAAGACACTTAGCAAGAACCTCATCTGTCATTGCCCTTGAATACAGTCAATATTCTGCAAGACCATGCAGATTCACAGGAAGGACCAGCAGCTAATCAAATCACAATGTTTCTTGGGTCAACCTTCTGCTGCTTCTAAGAACAAGGGGAACAGGCTGCACTTGGGGAGGGCAACTTGGTTATTTTCTCAGTGACCCCAATTGAGCAAATCAATGGCTCTTGTTCTGGTGGAGGTAACTTGTTGAATGTTTTGAATGCATGTGCCCCAAAGTTAGGACTCCAGTTGGATTTATTCCCTGTTCCAGGCGCTCACCTCTAAAGCACACAGCTGAGCAAGGTCACTTCCTAATGGATATCAACATTACAACTCCCAACATCTGTGCTATCTGTACTTACCTATGTCTATCCATTCAGAGCTCCTCAGTGTGAGAGTCTAGCCCTGAATATAAACTACTCCCATTTTCAGGAATCAGTAAAGACCCAACCATCTAGGAAATTAATTCAAGCCTTAGAGGCTTAACTTTCCACTGTTGTTCTGCTCCTGATTTGTTACATCATTTTGAGAACTACATAAAGTTAACTGACTCGATGTTCTTATCTATAGCTCACATCTACCTTCACACTTTAAAAACAGGAAAAAAATCTACACTTTCACACCGTTAAATAAACATAACGAAACAGCTAAGATGACTAAACTGGAGAGTAATAATCTTTCAGGAAAAAATACTATTCCTTCTTCCCTAAAGATGCACATCTGGGACAAAGATGCAGAGACAGTCTGTCTTTGCGTACCATGTCTGAAGGTTAGGTCATAAACTAGGAATAAAATTCAGGAAAAATAAAAAATGGATAAAGAATTAGTCTGGGTAGAAATGTGGATGACTACAAGCCTCAGAGGAGAAACAGCAAGAAAGTCAGGTCTGGGAAGCATGGTGGGAACCAGGATATGGCTAATTCTGTCTGATGGCTGCATCATACCTAAGGAACAGGCAAATACGTCTTAAGTTCTGAATGGACACTGAGCAGGAGCCCTGTGAGAACACCAGGATCTGATCATGAGAGGGGAAGAGATACCCTCTGTAACTGTTAACTACATGGCAAGTTGGTTTACAATGAATTGGACGTTGTAAATAGTGTAAGAAAGGCCTATAAGGGAAAGGGAAAAGGAAAGGGAGAGAGGGAACGTGTCAATGTGAGGAAGAGAACACCTGCCCAATGGCAGACACAGCTGGTCACGCCCACATAGTGCAGGCTCTCCAATACTTCAACAAACCCTTCCACTATGCAGCCGGAGCCCTTCACAGTGTCTCCCGGAACATCAAATCATGTACTTGGATGACAGCTGCATACTTATGCCCAGATATGTGATTCCTGTAGGAAGACTGAGGAGTTGTTTTTACAGCTTGTAATTACCACAAAGCCTCAACTAAGCACTCTGATTATAACAAACAACCGTAACCAAATTCTGACTTAGAATTTATCATTCTTAACAGGTTGTTGGTTAGAAATGAGTCATAATCACCAGTAAGCAAATCACACTATTAATGACAGCTGAGGAATTCAAGACCAAATGAGATCTTACGGGCCTAAATATTTTCATATTGGTTTGTGACCAGAGCTCTACTTGCATTTCAGTTACATACACCCACAAACACACAGTTATATATTTATCTATTTATAACAGTTGACTATCGGTATCATTTTTTGAATTTATAATAGTAAAGAAAGAACAATACTACCCAATAATATTTGCCAAGGAAAACACTATCTGCTTAAAAGAGTTATCAGAACTTTCAAAGGCAGGATGAATAACACAAACACTGGTGAGAGTTGAGATAACTACACTGCTTCAAAATTTCAGATATCGAGGACATCACAGTCCTAAAACCTAATATACTGAATGTTATATATGTCTCAAGTACTGTGACCTAATTTGTGGGATAATCAGAAGTAGAATTCTGACAATGTAAATTCCTTATCACTTTGTTGCCATTTCAAATTTTCATGATTCAAGTTTGAGTTTCAAAGCTACAGAATGGCTGACACATTACGAGTAGATCTTTGGTTTTTTCCCTTTAAAAATTTTATGATCTGGGGCTAGGGTTGGGGGTCAGTGGTAGCACACTTGCCTGGCATGTGTGAGGCACTGGTTAGATTCTCAGCAGCACATATAAATAAAGAAAATAAAAATCTATAGAAAACTAAAAAATATATATATTTAAAAAAATTTATGTTCTGGTTTATTTGACTTTCAGGGTACATATGCCGGATATGATTTTTAAAAATCATATAGTCTGAAGGAAAAAACTAACAAATATTATAAATTATAAATTCTAGTATCTGACTGGATATGGTCAATTAAGTTATTTAAAAAAAATAAAAAACAGCTGGTGCTGTGGCACACACCTGTAATCCCAGCAACTCAGGAGGCTGAGGCAGGAGGAGGGCAAGTTCGAGACAAGCCTGGGCAAACTAGTGAGATCCTGTTCCAAAACAAAAAATAAAAAAGGCTGGGGATGTAGCTGAGTGACAGAACACCCATGGGTTCAATTCCCAGTACTGGATTGGGGGGCGGTGGTGGTGGGGATAATCTTATTAGAAGAAAACACAAGAGGTATGTTAGACATTAACCAATTATTATCTTTCTAAATTGTCTCTTTTGCAAAATTACAATCAAAAAAATTATTAACAATTCTCAGATGGGATAGATAAAAGAGAAAAAAGTGGCTTTACCAAAAGGCAAAATTACCCAGCAAAAGAACTAGCTATACTTTTTTACCACATAATATTACAAGAAAATGTATTCTGGGCTAGGGGTGTAACCCGGGGGTGGAGCACTGGCCTAGCCTGTGTGAGGCCCTGGGTTTAATCCCAGCATAGCATGCATGTGTGAATGAAGAAATGCACGAGTAAATGAGGGAATGAAAAGACTGTTACACATGTCTTTTTCCTAGGGAACCATCTTATAACTGTTAATTTCACACTTAACCTAAGACACAAAATCAAATAATTATTATGACCAATAAAATGCCAAAATTATATTACTAATACAACCTTTTATAATCATTAAAAAAATAAAAATCATTTAAAGAACTATATAAAATAGCTATCAATGTTTCACATCAATTGATATCAAAAAGTGACTCATGGTAATACAGATCATAATTCTTACAGAGTAAAGATATTAAACTCAACTTGAAAGTACTCCTGACATAGTAAACACTCAAGAATTAATTAAAGAATACCACTGTACTTTTTCTTTTATAAACTTCTAAAGATAAAATGAATGTCTGCCAAAGGGCAAGGAAATATCAACTAACATCTTTCTTTTCTCTAATTATGAAAGACTTGAGATTATTTTATTTCATTAAATGATATTCCAATCCAAGGTAGAATTGTTTCTTATATCTCTTTTTCTTCTTTTTTTGGTGGTACTGGAGATTGAACCCAGAGCCTTGTGCATGTGAGGCAAGTCCTCTACCACTGAGCTACAACCCCAGCCCTAGAACTGTTTCCTGTAAGACGTGAGGGCCCCTGACAGTGCTGAGACAGCATGCCAGTGCACTGGCCCCTCAGCCGGGAGCAGCTCTGACTAGGTATAAACAAGAACCTTCTTCCTAAGGAGGAAACTAAAGCCTCCAGAGTTAGCAACCTGTCCAAGGTCCCTCAGCAAGAACTAGAGCCGAGGGCCAACATTCTTTCTGTCCAAACACCAGTGTAAAACTCTTTCTGGGACATCACAATGTCTCAGGAAAAGAAAAACATGACAAAGTTCCTAAAATATTTTATTTTCAAGCTCCTCATCAACAAACTAATTAATATGACAATGCTTACAGCATTTTTGCTAAACTAGATTAATTCCCTCTTAGATAAGCCATGAAAAATCATTTTCTTTTCTCATTAAAAAAATTAGCTATGATGACAGAAACCACTGTAAGGAGTTTTATGAGGTTTGGGTTCAGTTATGGTATCTGTTGGAAATAAACCCACAAAATAAGGATAACTATGTTGATACAGACCATCAACGATATTATTCCTTATGCCTTACCTCCCTTGATCTCTATTAATTTCATTTTTAAAAAACAGAACACAAGATAGTAAAAAGCACTAACTATTAAGCCATCACCTATTAAGGTACCTTGGCAGCTTTATTAACTTTGTCTTCATTTTCTCTTTTATATACAAAAACTGAAGCAAATTTGCCATCTTGCAGCACAGCAGGATAAACAGCAAGTCCAGAGGGCAAAGTAAATGGTGGCTCTTTCAGCGTATAGCTCTTTAAAGCACTGTTCTCTGATCCCATCCCTTAGGCAGCAAGGCCGTAGGTACTGCAGCTCCTCTTCAAAGCCAAAGGGATCTAAAAGAAGACAAAACAATTGCAAACATGAATTCTATCTGCAATGGGAGCAGAGCTGTTCAAGGTCTCCAGAAACAGCCAAACTGTTTCTGCAACCTTGTAACTAGCACATTTGACAACAGAAATGGTTAACTGCTCAGCAAGTTATCAACAATGCTTGTTAATGAACACCTAACAAATCCAGAGAAAATGTACATCACCTACCAGTTATGTGCAATTATCGTACTCACCCAAACCCCGCGTCATACAGGAACTTTCAGTTATTTAGAAAAGCAACCAAAAAATAAAACAGGGTAACTCATATTTCTAATCAACTTACAATCCTGCCTCACAAAGGAAATGTTGTAAAACTTGGTTATTCAAAAACAATAGAACTTCTGTATGTCTAATATGTAACTATAAAGGAAAACAAAATACAAAGCATTAACAGTACATCATAGAAACAAGGAAAAGATTAAAAGAGCAGTAGAATAATGGGAAAGAAAACATAACTCATTGAAGAAATACAAATTACAATAAAGAAAAAGTACAGTCTCACAACTCTTTAAAGTTATGCTTAAAAAAGGGAGAAACGGCAAAATGTATAATCACAAAAGCTAAAACACGCACACATAAAATTCTTGAAAATGCAAACTGCTTCATCACAGAAAACAGGTAAGTGGTTGCCTACAGAGGGGTCACAGAGGAACAAAGGTGTGTGAGGAAACTTGTGGGGGGTAGATATATTCAGTATTTTGATTATAAACATACCAAAGGGTGATTACAAATGTCAAAACTTATAAAATCGTGTTATGTTCAGTCTCTTCTATATGATTATACTTCAATACAATTTCTTTAAAATACATACATACATACATGCATACACAAACACAAGAGACCTCCCAAATCTTCTACAATATGAACATGTCATTCTTTATAACAGAGATACAAATTCACGGAGTTGCAAGAGGTACCAGGAGTGCAGCAGGATTGGTGGAGCAGCAAAGGGCCTACTATGTGCACACTGGCAACTACTGTGAGAAGTTGGCATTCTGAAGGCAATAGCTGTCACAAAGCTCAGCTCATCCACTTATGATGAGAAACTGAGAATCAGATATTTTTGGGGGAATTTCAATATTATTCAATGTTGCTCAAAAAAAAATTTTTTTTTTAAACCTGTGTAGGACAAACAACAAATGTCTGGAATATTTGTGAAATCAGTTTTTAGTTCTGGCTTTACCATAATATGAAAAAAATTAAAAATAAAAGAATTCTAATTCTAGTCATGTGGCAAGCAAATTGCTAGTTCTAAATAGCACAGCCAAAAATTCCACATAGATTGTAAATATTTCTGTTAAAAATCTATAATTTGGGGGAACATGTAAACCAAATAATGAATATACATAGACTCTACTTGGATTTTTCTTCTACCTTGCTGAGGTTCATCCAACAATTTCTAGATTATCCATGTAATAATGCTCTCAAAACATATCGACCACAGAACCTGAAGTGCCTACAGACCCACATACACCATTATATAAGAATCACAGTAAGTACAAGGACTAAACCTAGCTAAATTAAACATTCAAAATCCAAGCATGTTTCTGAACATCAGAACTAATTCTGCTTTGTAATAAATCCACTGTGTTCCTACCGACCTAACAACTTATCCTAAGAACAAGAAGTAAAAACAATGCTAAAAATGCCATACCTCAACCACAGGCGACAGTCACCTGTCTACTTGGATGACAGGTACTAGAGAGAAGTGAGGTGAATTCTGCTATTACGGAAATGTGGGGGTGCTGCTCAGGTGTGACCACCTCCTGCAGAATAGGGAAGGCTGAGCTGGACACTAGGTTCTTGCACCCTCCCCTTTTCTGGGCACAGTTAATGGGTCCAGTGGCAACTATGGCCAAAGGGCAGTCAATTCATAGATGAGCCTTCTGTAGGACCCAGGCCTGAATGAAGAGATGAAGTGGTCAGATCACTATCTCCCCCAAGAACCTGAACTTAAAGAGAGCTTTCTATCTAAGAGTAGCATAGCTAGGTGAAGGATGCCATGAGGTGGGCTGGGACTTGGGCAAGCCAAGGCCACCTGAAAGCAGAAACTTGGCAAGGACAGAAGTAGTTGGATGGCAGCAGGACTAGAAAAACTGGGAGAAGAGCATGGTCATGTTTTAGGGGCACTTAGCATACTCCAGCTCAAGGCTACAGGACCCCAGTTTCAAGTTCACTTCCCTCACTGCCTAACTGATACCTACAAACAGCTCCATTCCCTGAAGTAGCCCACGTGGGTCCGGGTTCTTTGAAACCAACTGCCATTTCATAAGAAGAAAACTCTACTTCTCTTTAAAATGCTGCGTGAAAAACTAATTAAACTAGAGGAAGGTTACAGAAGTACCACTTTGAAACTGTTTATCTGAAGCGAACATAATTGCCTTCTCTCAGCCAAAAAATTTAGCTTTTCAACCTCAATACACAATAAAGGAAAAACTGAGAATAAGGAACTGCAAGTAAATCAATGTCCTCTTGGCAGAAAATCATGCTGTTTAATATTAGTCCCCAAAAGAGATATGATGATTACCACGATTTAGGGCTTTACAGTTATTAAACCTTGATTTAATACCATGAATACCACTATAATTGATTAAAATTATGAAAGTGTTAAAGAAGAGATTAAAACCAGCAATTTTTCATAGCCATGTGTTTTAGGTCCGGGTTCTAAGAAACATCACTTGCAAGTTAAAAGAGGGTGCACTAATTTTTCGAGGAACTTGAGAGAAAATCTGCCATTTTACTGTTCTGAAAGCATGGGTAATAATGACAAATACCATCAGTGTCAGACTGTGGACAGGGTAGTAGTTAAAGCCTACATACAGTTCAAACCGACCACTGCCATCGGAGAATGGCTTAAAGAAGTAATTCTAACTCTTGACACGACTTGTCCAAAGAGGCACAGGTACAACTACTATAAATACCTTTAAAAATAATTCAGCTAAAATCAACTTACTGAAAGTAAGATAAATAACACGTGGATTCCCAAAACGATTCTTTTTGTTTGTTTGTTTGTTTGCAGGAAAAACACAAAATACTGCCTGTTAGCTTTGAGATTAAAAGACATGAGAAGGTAGAAAAGGATATCCTAACACCACATGACAGATATTTTGCAAAATTTGTCATCTCCACTCTCTGCGCTAAAAGGTGGGGTCTCCGGTCTGACTTGCCCAGCCGTCATCTTCCCAGTGAAGCCCTGCTTGCCCGTCTTCCTCCTCTGGCTGGCTGGGGCAGCACTTAGGTTTCCGGACGGCCACCTGTGGATCGGGGAAGCCCTCCTCCAGGTCACTGGGCAGCTCCTACACCCCACCAAGAAACCGGCTTCCTCCGGGGAACATTTCTCTCCAGGTCCTTCCCAGCAACTAACCGAGGTTATCCAGGTCCCAGATGCCGGAGCTTAAAGGTGGCAATGACAATGGCTCGCAGCACCGCCTGGCACCGCGGCCCCCGCCTCCGGGCCGGCCTCGCCGGACCTGTTGCAGGCGCGCTCCCGGCACTCACACGCCATTAGCGCCCAGTTCGGGGGACCCAGGGCCAGCCTCAGCCGGAGCGCCCAGGCGGGCCTCACACCCGCGGGACGCGGCTCGGGAGACCGGCGGCGCCACCTCCTCACCTCGGGGAAGCCTCGACTCCGCCCCAGCACGGAGCCGCTGCCGCCGCCCGCCCGGGCTCGGTCCCGGCCTGCCCTCCGCGCCGCGCCCCGGCGACGGCAGCCCCACCCGGCCAGGCTCCCGCTTACCTGCGGAGGGCGGCGGGGAGGAGGCGCAGGGCCCCGGCTCCGACCCTTCGCTGCTGCTGACACCAACCGCCCTCGCTCCCCGTGCGGCCGCGGCCCCCACGCCACAACCTTCCGGGGTCGGGTCTCTCGGACACCACAGAGACGGGCCCGGAAACGGCCCGAATGCCAGCCTTCGCCCCCCGCCCCCCCCCGACGCCACCACTGAGGCGAACGAACCCGGAACAGAGGTAGAGCGCCGCACAGGTGACTCTCAGGCCGCTGCCATCTTGAGTGTGGGCGCCAGGACGGCCCTACGTTTCAATCACGGCCCTCCGCAGCTAAGTTGGTTATATCACGTGGAGATATCACCTCTATCACGTTTTGGATTGAATGGGCGTTTGCCTTGATTTAAAATTTTAGTTTCTTAACCGTACACTTTTCTTTTCCGCCCGAACCCAAAATGGCCGCCGGTGGCCTCCAACAGATCAAGTAGCGAGGGGCGGGGCGGAGAAAAGGAGCGTGGAGCGGGGCGGGAACCTTCGGCAGGCGACGCCCCGCCCCGCGCCACCGATTGGCTGCGCTACGCGGGGCTTTGGCGGACCGCGCGGAGGCTGTCAGAGGTCCCGGGACCGGCCGGAGTCAGAGACTGACCGACCAGGGTCGCAGGATTTCGGAAAGGAGACCCGAGAGAAGCGGTGCCTGCTTAGGGTGTTAGGAGAACGAAGTGGGCTTACGTAGTGGTTGTGAAACTGCGTGGCACCAACTTGGCCACTGAAGTCTTCACGGTGCCCAGTGGCGGTCGGCGGCTACTTACGGCTTGACGGCCGGGCCCGAGTTATTTCGAGTGTAGGACTTTCACATCCCCGCTGGCCGGTAGCAATAGCTGGAAAGATTTGCGATGGATAAGAAAGGACTGCATGATGTCTTCAGGTCAAAGGGAAACAAATAGCCAATTCTGTCCCCTGTCCAGAAGTTACAGTAAATAAGTACAGGGCTGGGGTGTGGCTCAATGGCAGAGCTTGCCTAGCACGTGGGAGGCACTGAGTTCGATCCTCAGCACCACATCCAAATAAATAAATAAAATGAAGATATTGTATTCATCTATGACTAAAAAAAGTTTTTTAAAAAATTAAATATATATTAAATAAGTATTTATGAGGAGATGAGCACAAACAAGTAATCCACCCCATGAGTTTGATGAAGTCCAGACTGTACTAAGAGCACTGTCCTCTGGAAGTAGAAGGTAAGCTACATAATTTTTAAATGTTATAGTAGCAACTGTAAAAACAGTAGAAAGACTGAAAATGATTTTGATATTATATTTCAACTCAAGGTAGCCAAAAGATTGTTACTTAAACATACTCAATGTAAACTTTATTTCTGTCCTGGGGTTAGAACCCAGGTCCTCCGGAGTGCAAGACCTCTCTGCCACTGAGTTACACCCCCAGCCCAACATCAATAATTATTAATGAGATATTTATTCAAGGTAAAACAGACTGAATTGGGGGTCCCCCTCTGAATTAAGGGGAACTTCCTCCTATGAAGACGGAAAGCCAAAAGGCTGACCTCACCCTGTGGCAAGAAGCTGGGAGCAGAGCGTTCCTCTGGCCTAACACAGGTTAACTAAATCTCACCAGGTACATCCCTTATCTTTCAACTCACTTCACTGCTGCCCCTCCCTTCTCCCCTGCCTCTTCTTTAAAGTTCTGCTCACCTTTAGGGATTTTTGAAGATGGAATGTTTGAAACGGTTGTTTCTTCTATCTTCCTTCAAAGCAGGCTTTGAATAAAACCAAATTTCCTACCAATTTGACCCCTGTTTCTGGAGCAGTGAGCACTACAGTCTACTCTCTTTCCCTGCAGGGTGTCATTAGAGCCACTTAGTAACAATAGGTTGTTGGTACTGTCTTCAAACTGAAATGTATTGTTTTGCAACCTGAACTAGCCACATTGTAATGCTCTTAGTCACACATGGCTAGGGAATACAGTATTGAGTGCAGCTATAGACAGTATGACCACCATCTTGCACCAGAATGTTGAGAAACAAAAATACATTGTGGGATCCTTCTACATTATAGTCAAAAGGAGCAACTGCAAATCAGAAACCCTCCAGATAAGTGGTAAAGCCAGGACCATTAGGGCCAAGCCTCAGGCAGCCTCTTTAAGTATTCTGGGCTCCTTAAATTTTTACACCTGGTTTATTCAAAAAAGTAGAGCGCTAAAACATTTTGGACAATTCACCTATCTTTCATATATTTGAGCCCATCTCTAATTTTCATCATGATAAATAACAGGTTGTTTGTTATTTTGCCATTTTAAAAGTAAAAACTCTGAAACCATGATAATAACCAAAACATCTGGTGTCTCCAGAGATCAAGGTGGCTAAAGTATATGTGGCTCCGTGTCTGGAATGTGTCCATTTGGTATGATGCTGGCTGACTACCCAGGAGGGTGGATTCCTAATAACAGTGCCCACTGCTCCTGGGGTGTAGTTCTGTGAGCTAACCCACATAGAATAGTACACCATCCATGCAGAAGTAACTTAGGCTATCCATCAGAAGTATCTTGTGAAAGGCACATTGTAAGCATCCATAATCAAATCCCATGAACCCCCATCAGGGCAGAGCTAGAGTATATAGCTGCTCCCAGAGAAAGACCTAAAAAAAGCCAAATTATAGAACATACATGGTATAGGGTTACCAGCTCCAATGTCCATCCCACTCTCCTCCCACTTCTCCACTGTTCACCTTCATTATAGGGGTTAAGAAACCAAAATGATCTCTTTCTGAGCCTCCTTTGCAGCGGGGTGGTCACAAGTTCTGGCTGGTGAGACAAGGTTAAGAAGGACTTAGACTCTTTGCTTTTGCCTGCAGATATCCGACCAGTGGCAGAGCACTGGACTAAAGACTTGCGACCCTGCCTCCATTTTGCATGCATCCTCTTTTCTCCAGAGTCACCTTGGATTCCAGGAACAAGGACTGATAGGATAAGCCTCTTGTGATTATCCCCAGGCAACAGCAACTTTCTCATCCTGAACAAGGCCTGCCTCACCTGATCCTGAGATCACCAGGGACAGACCACACCTGAGCAAGGCCACCTGCATTGAAAGCTGTGACAGCCTTAGCTGTGCAAACCCGGACCCTTGCCCTCATTCCCCTTTCTATAAACCTCAAAGTCATTGTCAGCCCCTGGAGGACAGGGCTGAGGTCCTCTTGTCTTTCAGTTGCAATCTATAGGATTAAAGTTCCGTTCATGCTTGTCACCATTATGTTTCCTGTTTGCTTTTTGAGGCTAGTGGCCCAGCTGATTTACTGAATCCTTGGAGTCAGGCCTCTGGCCTAGGACTACAGTAACAATGGCAGCATCCATTAGGTTTAGGGCAGTGCACTAGGGAAAGCTTTGCCTTCCTGATAAAGGAAGGGAATGTGGGTGCCAATAAGCACCATGGGACAATAAGCAAACAAGATAAGGAGGTGCAGGTGAGGGACAGGAGGAGTGGGATTCTCTTGATGCATATCATATTGTCCCGAGAGAGTTCATCATTATATTTTTCTTCATGTTGAGGGGAAGTCCAAATAAGTCCCATCACCAACACATGATTCTTCTGCAGCAGCAGAGCTCCTGTTATGCTCGAATTTGGGACCCCCAAAAGACCACTAGAGACCAAGATCGATGTAAGCAGCAAAGAGGTGTTTATTGCGAGCTAGCTTGGTCCTCCAAGCACACACAGCAACTGGTGACGCTGAGAGGCCTCGAGCCCAGGGTTTGCAGCAGTTTTATACACTCTTTGGTGAAGGCAGGGACTTCACATACATCATAGTATCTCCTAGCAAATCATCACACACCTCAGGAAAATCAAACAACAACTCTTAACATTGATTAGCACATTCACTGGCAGGAACAAGTTGGGTAGGGGTGATTGGTTAGTACAAGAGGGGATTCGTGGGCTGGGGATGTGGCTCAAGTGGTAACGCGCTAGCCTGGCATGCGCGGGGCACTGGGTTCGATCCTCAGCACCACATAAAAATAAAATAAAGATGTTGTGTCCACCGAAAACCGAAAAATAAATATTTAAATAAAATTCTCTCTCTCTCTCTTAAAAAAAAGAAAAAAGAGGGGGATTCGTTTGAATTGATTGGTTTAAACCACGAGGGGTATACATGCTGAACTACATGGTTTCCCAACATGTTATCAACCACCATAAACTACTGGGAGGGTTACCTGGCATCCCAGTTATTTTCCCTGTCTCATGCTGATTGCTGGTTGCTAGGGGGTTGCTATGGGTCCTCACTGTTGAGGGCCACAGCCGAGTCGGGATGACGCCTGGCATTTTTCCAGAAGTAATGGTTGAGAGGCGAGCCATTAAGATGATGCTGGATTGATTCAATTGTATATAGACCCCTGCTTTCCGCCTCGGGCGCCCACTACTTTGGAGTTCTCCAGAGATTTCCTGGGGAGTTCGCGTTGGTTGGTGAAGTTCCGCTGGAGGGAGTTCCGGTTGGTGTGGTGTGCCAGAAAGGGGCCGTGTGGGTGGCGTTCGGGAGAGTTCCCGGGGAGAGTGCGTGGAGTGCTGTTGGAGCTCAGACAATAAAGTTTCCTGTTTGAACATACAAGTGCTTTGTGGCGGCTCGGTGATTTGTGCCCAGCCAGACTGCAGCATTTGGTGGCCCGTACGGGGAACGCCTGAAGCTTGGGGGTAAGTGAAATTGCTCGCCCCTGAAGGAGAGCGAAAGAATGGGTGACCATTTCAAAAAACAATGTGTTCTTGTTTTGATTTGTTTTGTTTTTCTTTCAAGCTGCCTGTCCCTAGAACTTTCTCAGGCAAACTGGGAAAAATGGTTGGCTCAAGGTTTGAAGTTGTTCGGCCCTGAGGAAGGGATAGAGATAGACCACGAAAATACATTTCAAGAAAATAGGAAAATTGATACAACGATTTTTTGTTCCGTTTTTGTTTCATTCTGTTTCGGATTTGTTTTGTGTTATCTTCTTGGATTGCATTATCTTTATAGTAGACTAGAAATTAGTACAAAACAAACCGAAAGAGTGTTAAGTAAATTGTTAGAGGTTCAGACTATGGAGGAAGACATTTTAGATCAAGTAAAAGAGAAGGTCTCTCGAGCTAGTCAGACAGAGGAAGAAAATTTAAAGGAGGAAGGATTATTAGGGAAAAAAGTTATAACAGGAGGCTGCTATTAACACCTTTCTATCACCAGAGGGCGTAAGTGTCCAACCAACAGCTCCACCTATAGAGACAACATATGCTGGGGGGCCCCCAACCCCCGTAGTTGATAGATGGGATCCTGAGACAGGACCTCAAAGATTAGCATGCCCTGTACTTGAGCAGGCAGGAGGGCAGCGAACTAACCGTGCTTTAGATTTCAAAACAGTGAAGCAGTTAAAGGAGGCTGTAACAACCTATGGTCCCCAAGCACCCTTCACTGTAAGCATGGTCGAATCCATTACCAACTTGGACATGACGCCAGCAGATTGGACTAGTATGTATAAAGCTGTGCTAAATAGAGGGCAATATTTGTTATGGAAGGTTGCCAATGAGGAATTTTGCATGGAGACGGCTAGGCGATTTGCAGCAGCCGGTTATCCTCAGAGAAATCTAGATATGTTGTTAGGAAAAGGACCTTATGAGGATCAGCAGCAACAAATTAGATATGATCCTGCTATATACTCACAAATTGCTGCAGATGCAGTTAGGGCATGGAAGACTTTACAAGGACAAGGAGATTTACAAGGTCAATTATCTAAGGTAATACAGGGAGCTAATGAACCTTACGCTGAATTTGTAGATAGGCTTATTCAAACAGCTACCAGAGTTTTGGGGGATACAGAACAAGCAATGCCATTAATAAAACAACTGGCTAATGAGCAAGCAAATCATTGGTGCAGAGAGGTTATTAGACCAGGGAAACATGAAGATTTAAACACATATATTAAATTATGTAGAGACATTAATGAACAAGGGCAAGTCTTGGCAGCTGCAGTAAAAGAAGCTTTACATGCCAGGCCAAGAACATGCTACAATTGTGAACAAACAGGACATTTTAAAAGGAATTGCCCCATAGGAGGAGGGTTTAACAAAACTAGGTATCAAAGGGGTAGAATACCGGGTATTTGCCCACGATGCTGTAGAGGGAGACATTGGACTAATTAATGCCATTCTCAAACCACCATAGAGGGTACTCCATTATCAAAAAATGGACAAGGACCATGTGTTTACCCATTATATTGTGGAGAAAGGCATCAGGCTCCATTGCTAAAAAATGGACAGGGAGACCCAATGCTCTGGGGCTTACGACCACAAATATACAGGGCACTGGAGGAACCCAGCAACACCATCAGGGTAGTGCCCAGGACACATTATCCATCAGATCTCTCATCAGACAAACCAGAGGGAGCCCAGGGTTGGACATCTGCACCTCCACCAGAGCAGTACTAACTCCAGAGATGGGAGTTCAAATCATTCCCACAGGAGTAAAAGGAACCTCTTCCCCAAGGAACAGTAGGCTTATTGTTAGGACGCAGTTCTTCTACTCTAAAAGGACTTATGATAAGTCCTGGGGTAATTGATCCCGATTATGTAGGTGAAATAAAAATTATAGCTAGTTCTCCAAGAGGTATATCAGTAATTTCACCAGGAGATAGAATAGCACAGTTAGTTATTAATAATACCCAGGCTGCATGATAAATTTTCCAGTTGTACTATAGAAAGAGGTTCCAGGGGATTAGGCTCCACAGTTGTGGATTGGGCTATTGCCGCAGTCTGGCTGGGCACATTTCATGAGCCACTTGTCAAGCAGGAACAAACTTTATTTTTTGAACACACGCCACACCACGCAAGCTCTCCGGGAATTCCCTCAGAGGCCAACTGCCACCACCAGCTCTTCCGGCGAGCCTCTCAACCCCAACTCTTCCCGCTCTTGAGGCCGATTGGCTTGGTCATGTGGGCGGAGCCAAAAGAGTCCCCCAATGAGCAGCTCCGTGGTCTAAAAGGGCAGGGAAACAGCCCAATGAGCGTCACCATAGAGGAGCCAATCAGCTGGAAGTTTGCTGGGGCTGCTTCGGCTGTGGCTCTCAACAGGCTATGCTGTCTTTAAATTTAGATTCTCGCCCAATGCTAAAACTAAATATTCAAGGACATGAATTTAATGGGCTACTGGATACAGGTGCAGACCTTAGCATCATCTATCGTCAAGAATGGCCAAAACATTGGCCGTTACGTTACAACAAGCCACTCAAACACTTCGAGGCCTAGGAGTGGCGACTAATCCCCATAGAAGTGCAATGGTATTAGATTGGAAGGATCCTGAAGGATGTGAAGGAACTATACAGCCATATGTATTGGATCATCTTCCTGTAAATTTATGGGGAGGAGATGTCCTAGATCAATTAGGTTTGACATTAACAAATAACATCAATCCAAATGTGCCCACTATTAGGGTTAGACAAGGTTTTAGGAAAGAAAAAAGATTAGGAGAACAAGAACAAGGTATAGCAGCACCAATTCAAATAGACCAAGGAATAAATAGACATGGATTGGGTTTTCAGAAGGGGTCACTGAGACAATAAAAATTACTTGGAAATCAGAAAGACCAGTATGGATTCCTCAGTAGCCCCTGACTAAAGAAAAGATACAAGTAGCCCATGACCTGGTCAAACAACAATTAGCGAAGGGACATATACAACCTTCCGTATCTCCCTATAATATTTGTCATTAAAAAGAAATCTGGTAAATGGAGATTATTATAAGATTTAAGAGCCATTAATAATGAGATGGTTATTATGGGACCTGCTCAGGGATTCCTCAATTGTCTACTTTGCCAAAAACCTGGTATGTTTTAGCTATAGATATTAAAGATTGTTTTTTTTTTTCAATTCCAATTCATCCTGAGGATAGTCCACGTTTTGCATTTACTATCCCTGCACTGAATCATGAAGGTCCCGATCAGAGATATGAATGGAAAGTACTCCCTCAAGCAATGGCTAACAGCCCAACTATGTATCAAATTTATGTTAACAAAGCAATCCAGCCACTTAGAAATCAAAATCCTAAACTACAAATATTTCACTATATGGATGATGTATTATTAGCACACAAAGATTAAAAACACATTGCTAGAATGTTATGCCACACTTACAAATTTATTAAAAAATTATAATCTAGATATAGCAATAGATAAAGTACAATTAAATTTTCCAATTAATTATTTAGGAGTTCTATTATCCTCAACCATGGTCCGTCCACCAAAAATTCAAATACGAGTAGATCAACTCAAATCACTTAATGACTTTCAAAAGTTATTAGGAGACATAAATTGGATAAGGCCTTATCTAGGCATACCAACAGGAGAGTTAGGACCTTTATTTGATATCCTAAAAGGTCCATCAGATCCAAATTCACCCCGAATGTTAATGCCTGAAGCAAGAAAGACATTAAAAATCATTGAAACATATATGGAAAATATGCATTTGGATAGAATTGATATAAGTTTGCCTTTATTATTTATTGTACTACCAACAAAAAATATTCCTAAAGGAGTATTTTGGCAAGAAGGTCCATTATTATGGATACATTTATCTTATTCTCCTAACACTATTCTTACTAGGTATCCTGAGGCTGTAGGACAATTGATCCTCAAAGGAATAAAAGCAGCAAAGGGAGTGTTTGGAATTTCTCCCAATAAAATTATTACTCCATATACTATGAATCAAATTGATGAGTTAGCTAATGAGTTAAATACTTGGGCAATAATAATGTGCAAATCTAATGTTTCATTTGATAACCACTTACCATCTAATCCTTTATTGTCTTTTTGGTCATCGCATCCTGTAATTTCTCCAAAAATGACAAGAAAAACACCTATCATGAATGCTCCAAATATATTCACTGATGGGTCAGATAATGGTAAAGCAGCAGTAGTCACCCCTGATCAAACTTTTACATTTTTAGTACCCAAACAATCAGCTCAAAAGGTAGAGCTTAATGCAGTATTACAAGCTTTTATGATGTTTAAAGATTCTGTATTTAATTTATTTTCTGATAGTCAGTATATAGTTAATGCTATAATATCCCTTGAAGATGCTGGTAGGATTTCCCCTTCCTCTACTGTTTTCTCTTTGTTTTCCACTATACAAAGTCTAATCTGGGACAGAAAAGATCCATTCTTTATAGGACATATCAGGGCACATACAGGATTGCCTGGAGCCCTTAGTTTGGGCAATGATTTAGCATATAAAACTACACATGACATACATATTTTCTCTACACTAGAAGAAGCTACAAATTTTCATAAAAGGTTCCATGTCAATGCTAATACTTTACAAAAGCATTTAAAAATAACTAAGGAACAAGCTAGACAAATAATAAAACAATGTCAAAATTGTGTGACCTTTTTACCACAAGTTAATCTTGGAGTCAATCCTAGAGGACTGATACCTAACCATGTTTGGCAGATGGATGGCACACACTTGCCAGAATTTGGAAAATTAAAATATTTGCATGTTACAGTTTTTGATACTTCTTCCGGATTTTTGATGGGCTCCCTTCATGCCAGAGAAAATACTAAAGACATTATAGCTCATTGTTTCAAAATTTTGCCACTTTGGGCATTCCAAAACAGTTAAAAACAGATAATGGTCCTGGTTATATTCTACCTCTTTTAAACAATTTTGCTCATCATTTGGCATTACTCATATAACAGGAATCCCATACAATCCACAGGGACAAGGCATAGTTGAAAGAGCTCATAAAACTATTAAAATGTACTTATTAAAGCAAAAAGAGGGAATTGGGAAGGGGTATATATCCCCCAAAGATAAACTTAAAATAAACCTTTTTACTCTAAACTTTTAAAATTTGGATTCATCAGGGCTTAGTGCTGCGGAAAGGCATATGTGTCCAAAAAATGTACATAAGTCTAAGGTACTTTGGAAGGATATTCTAACAGGACAATGGAAAGGTCCTGACCCAGTGATTGTCTGGAGTCGGGCGTCTGTTTGTGTGTTTCCACAGGGAGAACAGCAGCCGATTTGGATTCCAGAGAGATTAACTAAAGCGATTTCTACAGACCAAAAAGAAGATGACTTGGCTCAAATCCTTAACAGCTGATATCCTTACATCTGCAACAGTGGTTCTCCCACACCTGGAGGCTAATGAATAATGAACACCATTAAAGACTATTTCAAATGTAAAAAACCTTGGGGCTTGCTTGTGGAAATACCTTCAGACCCATATGCAAGCTACAGGAAAAAGGATGGGATATCCAAAGAAGAGTCAAACCTAGGTGGTAACCAGGATGCTTTTTTCAATATCTATTTTTTTATTGCCTTTTCCCACATCATGAAGTTCTATTTTATGTTTTGAGCTCATACAGACCTAGGTTAATGTTTTTCTGATCAGTTCTATTATTTGACTGTGGAGATTTTAAACATTGCAATGGAGATTTCACCTGTGAAAAGCTACAAGGCCTTTACTATTATGTGTTATATGTATTGTGTTATGTGTGCCCACTTGTGTTTTGTGTTGTATGTCTGTATGTGTGTATGTCCATATATCATATATGAGGAGCGCTCATGAAAAAATGGATCCAAATATTTTTTTTTATTCATGTGATTTAAATGGTTTAATTCAAATTGGGTAAATAGCTGTTGAGGATTGTTTTAATATGTGAACAAAAAAGGAGGTTAACAGATCTGTCTGTTTACTTTTACCTTTCCTTTTCAATATATTTAATAATTCTGTTCAGGATAATGTAAATTGTTTAGAAAATTGCTTTCTTTTAGTGCCTGCTGGAATGTTACATAATTTTTTTTTTTTTTTTTTTTTTTTTTAGCCATCATTGCCAGAATTCCTATCTTCATCCCAGTGCTGGTGAAGACAAAGATAAAACCAAACTACAGCTTCTACGATAGCTATTACAACAAACTGTATAAACTGATGCATCAGTGAATAATAACTCAACAAGTAATGCTCAATCAAGGAGTCGATTTACTTTGGGAGGAAATGGACATATTAATGGATTCGTCTGCTTTGAATTGCTTGCAGAACTTGCCTGGACTATGTATCACTTGTATGCATTGTGAACTATCTGTTGGTGCAGTGAATTGTGGTAGTGCTGGGGTATCTTTGCTGATGGTGTCATTGGTGGTACAATTTTTCCAAAAAGAAACCGTCATTTGGCTTGGTGTCGTGGCATTTTGCATCCTCCTCCCTTCTGCTTGTGATGGTATAAAATTTGGGGGCCAACAGAGGTGAGGCAAAGAACCTCACCCCGCCCCCCACTGGCACCAAGTCCAAATTTGGGGGCCAACAGAGGTGAGGCAAAGAACCTCACCCCCCCCCACTGGTGCAAAGGCCAAATTTGGGGGCCAACAGAGTTGAGGCAAGAACCTCACCCCCCACTGGTGCAAAGGCCTATCCACAAGTATGGGTGTATGCTGGACCGGTAGTCAATGATGGGTAAGATCCAAGTACAATGGTACCAACCTAATACAAGAGGCTGACGCCTTGAGGTCAGCTCATCCGATGATGGGTAAGGACCATATGTAGAATTGAACAACCTAAGACAGGCGCGATCCCTAAGCCACATTGCTTGTTGTTTAATTAAACAGAAGGGGGGAGATGTTGAGGGCCACAGCCGAGTCGGAATGGTCCCTGGCATTTTTCCAGAAGTAATGGTTGAGAGGGGAGCCATTCAGATGATGCTGGATTGATTCAATTGTATATAGACCCCTGCTGTCTGCCTCGTGCGCCCGCTACTTTGGAGTTCTCGAGAGATTTCCTGGGGAGTTCGCGTTGGTTGGTGAAGTTCAGGTGGAGGGAGTTCCGGTTGGTGTGGTGTGCCGGAAAAGGGCTGTGTGGGTGGCATTCGGGAGAGTTCCCGGGGAGTGTGCGTGGAGTGCTGTTGGAGTTCAGGCAATAAAGTTTCCTGTTTGAACATACAAGTGCTTTGTGGCGGCTTGGTGATTTGTGCCCAGCCAGACTGTGGCACCTCACCTAGCCTGAGTCAGGGACACCTGGCTCCGCAGGTCTCTCCTATTATTTAACAACTCAGCAGGGTGGGTATGTGCCTAGGAGTGCTCCGTGGGTCTTTCCAAGGACAAGAGTCACGCCACCTTCCTTGGACAGGCTTTGCTCTGAGGTAGAGGCTGGTTTTTCACTCCCCACCTGGCTCCCCCTACCCTTACCCCTCAGCCTGTGGCATTATCAATCCATATGTGGCAGAGCTCCTGGGTAGCCTCTATCTTCTTTTCTCTGCTGGAAGTCGGGAGTCTTTACTTCTTCATTTACCCAGGATACACTTGATCCCCCAGATATTAATGAGAACATGTTACTTCACTGATGATTGAGTGGGAGAGAGAAAAAATGCTTCCTCTTCCTAGGATTCATCTCTTCACTTATTCACTCCTGATGTCATTCAAGTCTCTAAACAAATGTCACCTGTTAAGACCCTGAATTAGATCCCAGACTTATTGAAGTTACAGGTTAACTCGTACATTTTTGTCTGATAGGGATCCAAATAATTCTGTCCAGTGAACTCTTGATTCCTCAAGAATATGGGACCGTATTCTAATAGCACATAGATTGTCCAGCCGTCCTAATTAGTGTTTAGTGACAAAAACTTTTTTACAAATTACTTCATATAGAACTGGTTTGAAATCCTAAACCTGGGGCCCCTTTCCAGTATAGATTACTGCACTTGTAATAGTGGTCCACTTTATGCTTTGGATATAGCCCTTGTTGCTCTGCCACTGTCCATTTTTAAAATGGACATGTTTCTTTCTCTTCCTCTCTCCCTCCTCCTCCCTAATCTTGGACAAACATGGTTTCCTTTCTTCCCCATCCTACGTGAAGTTAACTGTCCTTGAGCACACACCACCATAGAAACAAAGTAATTCAGATTTGGGTGGTACCAAAAGATCTAAGAAATGACTATCTCCCAAACTAACAATCAAATTACAACTCAGATAGACACCATGTGGGATATAGCCTTCAAATCACCTCCTTAAAACCCTCCTGTTCCCCTGATGGGCAGGATCACAGCCCCTGGGACAGGAATCCCCATGTTTCTCCTCTGCTAGCAAAGAAATAAAACTTTGTTTTCCTTTTTCTCAAAACTGTGTCCTCATTATTGGATTGGCCTTGGGGACAAGGACTGAGATTTTGGTAACAGACTCACTAGAGCCTTGTACTCTGATGGAGAATTTTGATCCATTCCACCCTTCTTGACATTACTCATTTTGGTGATGAAAAATTCACCCTTTTTTTCCATTTTCGAAATTTAAGCTTTATGTTACATCACAAACAATTATTTGATATGCCTCTTAAGTAATGCAGTCTGTCAATTTCAGAATTATGTCCCGGCACCAGCCACTATGTTCCTCAGAACTTTACTTGTTAGTTCAAGGAAAGGGTGATGTTATTCAAAAAGGGATGGGAACTCTGGAGACATCACCAACTCATGAAGCCTTACTAGGGCAGCACAATAGTCAAGAGCTGGTCTTCTTCAAGCAGGTGTGCCTCCTGCACCCTGACCTGCCTTTGTCAAGATGCATGGCCATGAGGAGTGGCTCCTTCTTGGCCTTCCTGTTTTACTTCAGAGGAGCTCATCTTCCTGATCCACTGACTGCTCTGCTCTCCTCTGCACGGTTCTGGAGTCTGACAACTTGTGATATTATTTACCTTCTCAGGTCTAAACATCTCAGCTCCATTGGATTCAGTTGCCTTTATCGAGATCCCATGCCAGTTTCCGAGTTTCAGCTGGGTGGTTAATCCTTGTGTTACGAAGCTGGGGCATTCTAAGAAACCGAGGACTGCAAAGACCCCCCTCTCCAAACCCCAATTCTTGCGATCAAAAGTCATAAGGATTTCAGATACGTCTCTCAGAGTAATAGGCATGAGTTTATTGAAGGGAGAGGAAAAGGGAAGGGGACACTCTAAAGGGAGAGGGTGAGACCACTCAGAGAGGAGAGGGACAATGTGACTCTCCCACCCTCCAGTTTTATTGGGGGTCCCAAAGAAGTTTCAAAGTCCCACCCAAGTCTATCTCTTGACTTTTGACTGACAGCAGAGTGACATCAGACTTTTAAGTCCCCTCTGTCATGGCAATTTAGGTCACTTGGCCCATAATTGGATTCTTAACCATACATTCTTACAGAAGTTATAGTTAGGAGAAACTATCCTTATCTCCCAGAGTTCAGGATCTGTTACAAAAGTCTCCTCCTTCTGGGTAACCTAGGTTCCTCTTATCAACATTATTATGGGCCTGCATTTCTCCCACAGAGAATAGGTAGTTTGCTGAGGAATATGATATTCCACTTAGGCTGGTCAGGGCTGAAGGTAAATTGCTTCTTAGTCAATGAAGCGTGCAGGGGTCAGCACAGTGGGCCATTATAGAGAATTATTCTCTTAATCTCATGTTCCCACCATCCTTATCTGTCTGTTCAGTAAAACATAGGTCTTCTGATAAATTCTTTAAACACATTTATTTATATTACTGGTTTCGGAGGTTCAGTACATGGTCAGCTGATTCCATAGATCGGGGTCGAGGTGAGGCACGTCATGGTGGAGGGGTATGGAGGAGGAAGGCTGTTCAGACATGACAATCAGAAAGCAGAGGGAATGAAAATTCACTTTAACATCTTTAAGACACTAATATTGACCTAAGAGATAGCTGAAGTGCTTATACTAGCTGTCCCTGAAGTACCGATTTCTGATGCAAACCTTCCAGGTGCCAGCACCCTTTGAAGTGTAAATTGCTTCTCAACTTCAAATCTTGCTCCAGAAAGGAGACAGATTTGGGGCAAACATCCTGTTCCATTGTTTATATATCTCTTCTGAAATACTTCAGCATTGAGAGAGATTCACATGTATGTTAATTTAGAACTATCCCTCAGATCACCTGGAAGCATGTGAAGGTGAAAAGCTGGGCCTTGTGCTGGGATTTCAGTTTGAGAAGCACTGCCCCATGTGCTCTGGCACCCCTCTCCTTTGACCTCATTTCCTTTTCCTCCCCATCATTTGCCCTGGAACAGTGTCCACTTGTGCTTTGGATGGAGCCCTTGCAGCTCTGCCACTGAGACTTATTTTAAAATAGACATGTTTCTTTCTCTTCCTCTCTCTCCCCCTCCCTAACCTTGGGGAAAACAGATTATCTTTCTTCCCCATCCTAGGCAGAGTGATCTGTCCTTGAGCACACACCTATTGCAGGAACCAAGTCAGACTCCACACAGTGTGGGGATTCTGGGCTTTGAATTGCCACTTCAAAACCCCCTGCTCCGGGTGATGGACAGAATCTCAGCCTCTGGGACAGGATTCCCTGTGTGTCTCCTTTGCTAGGAAAGCAATAAAACTTATTTTCCCTTTTCTTAAAACCATGTCCTTGTTATTAGATGAGCACCAGGGACAAGGGCCGAGCTCTGGATAATACCCAGCCATGCATACTGGCCTCCTGAGGTCCCTTCAGCATGCCCAGCAAGCTCCTGCTCTGCTCTCCCCTTCCTTCTGGGTGCCACACCCTTTTCCTGGATACCAGCTTGGCTAAGTCTCTCACTTCCTTCCACTGTACATTATGCTCAAATCTCATCTTAAATGCTGTCCACACTGACCCACCTGGTTGGCCTTTATACCTTGTCTGGACACTCCTGATACCTCTTATTCTGTTAACTCTTGCATATTTGCATATTTCCACAGCATTTACCACGTGTAACAGCCATATACTATATTTTATAGATTGAAAAAACTATTATTTTTCTTACTTTAGAGTAAGAAGTCTGAATATATTTTTACCATAAATAATGGCCCATATTGACCAATTTGTCTATTGTGCCCCCCCCCCCCCATATATATATAGTTACTAGGGATTGAACCCAGAAGTCCTTAACCACTGAGCCACATCCTCCCTTCTGGTCAGTTCTAGGTTCTCATATATTGGTATTAGGACAATCTGTTGCTGTCCCTTTTAAGATATGGTCAATACTGTGTTGATCCTATAGGTAGTCTCTTGGGAAAGATATTGGCTGACCTGTTTTAAAGGTTTCTATCTAATGTCCATGATTTTGGGTATTCTCTCTGGTTGTCTTTCCCTGTGTTTCTTCTTTTTTTTTGTACAATCTTTTCTTTTCTTTTCTTTTTTAGAGATACACATGAGAGTTTATTTGTCAGAGCTGACAAACAAAGGCCATCTCTCGATAGATGGAGAGAGGCCTCTTTTTTGGTACAATCTTGAATTAGGAGTTGGTCTGCCAGAGGTAAAGTAAGTGGAAGAAGGGCCACCTATAGGTATAAGCCTTAGAAAAAGATGATGTTCTACTTTAATGATCTGACCTTTGAATGGCTTTATGAATTATTATACAATCTTGCAGTTGGAGTTGATCTGTCAGCGATAAAGTAGGTGGATGAAATTCTATATGAGCAGGTCTCTCTATTTTGTAGGTTCCCATCTGTCAGCCATGGATTGGGGGGTCCTCTCTGGTTATCCGTGTGTTTCCTGCTTTCTTTCTTTTCTTTCTTTCTTCTTTCTCTATTTATCCCCCCCCCCCACCCCTGTCTCATCTGTAACTGGCCCTTTAAGACATGGGCCATGATATATTGAACTTACTGATAGTCCCTTGGGAAGATATATCTTGGATGAATGGGCCACCTATTGGTATAAACCTGTCTAAGAGAAAGAAGTACTGAAAAACAATCTGGCCTTTGAATGGTGTACTAGTCAGGGTTCCCTAGAGGAACAGAATCAACAGGAAGTATAATTATAAAAAGGGGATTTATCAGGTTGGCTTATGCAACCAGAAGCTGGATAGTCCACAGTGGCCGTCTGCAGGCCGGAGAGCTGGAAGAACCCGTAGCTGTGCAGTCTAGGAGGCTGAAGCCCCAGAACAAGAGGGACCAACAGTGCTACACTAATCGGAGACCAAAGGCTTCTAGAGAATCACTGGCAGAGTCCACTTTCCAGAGTGAAGAAGTGAAGCTGATATCCTCAGAAAATTGCAGAGCAATCAAGCGCTGATTCAAGAAGAATTGAGCTTTGCATCTCCTGCTTCTTCCTTGTTCTTCCAACTTCTGTTCCATCCAAACCAACATCCTTTTGGACAGTGCTGCCCACACTTAGGGAGGGTCTCCATTTCAGCTGTCTATCCCACATGCCAATCATTCCTAGACACCCTCACTGACACACCTATAAACTTCTCAATCCTTGGAATCTCTTAATTCAATCAAGTTGACTATTCAAATTGACCATTACAAGTGATTTTTCTGGATTATTTTACCATCTTGCAGCTAGAGTTGGTCTGTCAGAGGTAAAGCAGAAGGAAGAGATTCTGTGTGTAGGCATTTATGCAGTTACATGGTAAGGAGTCAGAAACTAAGTTGAGGATGGTAAGGGCCCTGCCCTTGGTGTACAAGGATAGGATATCAGAACAGGTGTCCTCTCGGTTTCTTCTTTGTGAGCAAAGCAATAAAAATTCTCTTTCCTAAAAAACACATCCTAGTTATTGGATTAGCATCAGGGACAAGGACTGAGCTTTTGGTAGCAGTAGGGAGTAGATAAAGTCTATGAGGCTTGAATTCCTCAGTCTAGTGACATTGTCAGCAATAAAGCCATGACAGTGTGCACACCCAAGTGACAAGAAAAACTGGTGTCACAAAAGCTCAAGGGACAGCACCACTGCCACTTCTCTGTTTTTGACAAGAGAAGAGTGGAAGAGGAATGGTTTGTTTGCCTTTTTTAAATTCTCCAAGAAGTAGGAAAGCTACAAACCACTTAAGGAATCAGGGGTGAACATGCTCAAACCAGAGCAGCCCTAGATCAAGTACATAAAGAAGGTGTTTTCATACCAGGAAATCAGGCCACGAAGGGCTATGTGAAAGGAACGCGAAGGCTTCGGAATCAAGATGGGGTCCCTGTGTCAACCCCAACAAAACAAAAGTAAACCAAGTAAAAATAAAAAGCCAGAGGTCAGGAAGGAAAGGTTCACATAGCTGAGCACCTGATGGTAGCACAAAAAACTCTACCAGAACCATAAGCTTGCAAAAAGACCAGTGAAACCTTACACAGAAAGTACTGCGACTGTCTGTCCACACTTGGACCAACAGTTATAATAATGCATATATGAGTGATAATGAATTTAGTGAATAATGCTGCTCTTGTTATTCATTATTCTAGCCAAAGTTTATTTTTTTTTCTGAGTCTGATGTGATGCTCCTGCTCACTTGGTCTTTAAAACTCCCTCTTTCCCAGTCTCTGAATCTGCCCCAGTCCACTCTGACATGTGTGCCACCCTTGATGCTCTGCTGTTCACAAATAGCAATATTCTTTGGAGAATCCCTCTCCTGTTTTGTATTTAGGTTAAAAGTAGTTACATGGGCTAGGGGCATAGCTTAGTACTAAGGTGCTTGCCTAGCACGCATCATGCCCTGGATTCCATCCCCAGCATCTGATTATTCTAACAGTTTTCCAGAATGAACAACTAAAACCAAAGGAGAGGCTACAAAATCAACTCTCAGAAGAAATGCTGGGCTGGTGAGGAATTTGAGGGGAACCGGAGTCGCTGATGCTCTTCTGCTCCCCCTGGTGGTAAATGTTTGGTGCTGCCTGCTTTTTGAGAAGAGCAGGAGTCTGATGCTCTTCACCTCCTCCTGGTGGTAAATGCCGGACTGCCTGAATACTTTTTTTTTTTTTTTTCCTACCCCCAAAGTGGCTATTTTGAATGATGAGGTATACTTAGACAATGGAATACTATTTGACCACAGAAAGGACTGAGGTTTTCATGATGTTACAGTACATGAACTGTGAGAACATCAGGCTGAATGACAGAATTCAGGCACAAAAGGCCACACATTGCATGAGTTTGTCATATGAAATGAACAGGGTAGGTAAATTCATAGACAGGAAGTAGATTCATGGTTTCCAGGGACTGGGCATGGGGAGAGATGGGCAGTGCCTGCTAATGTGTAAGGGGTTTATTTTTGGAGTAAGTAAAGTATTCTGCAATTAGATAGTAGTAATGTCAGTACAACCTGATGAATATGCCAAAAAACCAATTGTTAGAACATTTTTAAATGTTGATTTTTTACAGTATGTGAAGTGTATATTAATAAAATACCATGAAATATGTTTAAGCAGATACAACTCATGCATATGAAGGGGGATAAGACATATCGCAACAGTGTAACCAAGAGGAGCCCTACCAAGTAGTGCCTTGTTCTATTATATGCAACTGAAAGTCAGGTTTGAGGAAAAAATAAAGGGTAATGTACCTGCTAAACATTTTTTCCACAGTTAATTAACTACATAGTTTCTATATTGATCTGTCATGCTCAAATAAAAGTAGCTTTATACAGTGCAAAGCCTTCTGTTCCTCTGGGAATAAAGATGTTTCTAAGTGCCCTTGAGTGATCAAGATTTGTAGTGATTGATAATTTTACTGAGAAACAGATTCAAATTGCACATGCTACAGAGAGTGTTAGGTTGCTTTCCATTACTGTTCATTTACTCCCATGAACTCATCATCTTCATAGATCTGGAAAATGCAAATAGTGGTGACAGAAATAAAGAGAAAGTGTAAAGGCTTAAGGAAGCCATAGTACTGTGACTTGCAGGATTTCTACAGGCCTTTGGATCCGTCCCTGGCTGATATAATCCTTATTATATTCTTGCTACACAAGAACCTTTGCAAACTTAGTTCACTGAAACAACACCACTTATTGTGCTCAAAATGTTCAAGGTGGACAGGGTGTGGCAGGGCAGTTCATCTTGGCTCATGTGGCACCAACCTGGCAGCATGCGGGCTCTGGGCTGCAGTCATTTACCACCACCAGCTGATGTTGGCTGTCTGCTAGGACCTCAGCTGGGCCACCTCCTGCAGCACACCTGTATGTGGCCTCTGTGTGTGGCTTGGTTTTCTCATGGCATGGTATCTTATAGAAACCCCCAGAGAACAGGCAGAAGTGAAAATATTTTTTATGACAGCCTAGAAGGCCATGTAGCATCACTTCTGCCTAACTCTGTTAGTTGAGATTGTCAAAAAAGTCCACTTGGGTTCAAGGGAAAGGGATGTAGGTGCCACACCAGTTGGAAGGAGCATTGGTACCACCGTAAGATGAGCATGCAGATGGTACATAATGTGGGCACCATCTTTTAAAAACATCAGCCCCAAAACCAGAGGCTTAAAGCAAAAGCCATTGGCTGATGCTCATAATTCATGGATGGACGGGGTGGCCCTTCAGGTCTTGCCTGGGCCCACTCAGCTGACTGCATTTAGGTGAGTCACGTCCACTGTGATGGCGGGGCTTCTCTCTCCTGGTGTTTCCTCAGCATGGCAGTCCCAGAGAGCACTCCAAGGGCAAATGCAGAAGCTGCAAGGCCTCTTGAGACTAGACCCCACCATCATGCATCACTTTTCTCTTTCTATTGGTGGAAGAAAGATACAATGAGAGCTCCCAGGTTTAAGAAGAGAGGAAGTAGAGTTCATATCTTGATGAGAGATGAAGAGTACCACAACTGTCTTTTTCAATCACGTATCACCACTGCCACAGCTGTTTGCCTTCTATCCACATGCACTATGTGCTTACCTCCTCCTCCCAAACTCTCCTACAGTGTGAAATTAGACTCTGGTTTGAAGCGTAGGACCTCTTCATCAAAACCAGGTTCAGGCAGGGATGGGGGTCCTTAGGGTCTTTAGGTTCCCTTCCAGGATGGCTCCTCTTGATCCAGAAACTTGTAACTAAAAGGAGTTATCTGCCAACCTCACTCACAGCCAACATTCAATGGCAAGACAGGGACAGCATAATCACAAAGGACACTCCTGTTTAAAAAGGAGGCCATCAAATACATATAGCAGTTACTGGTTCATAGCAAATCTCAAATGTTATGGGCACATCTGCTTGTCCCCTTTACTCTGAGCCTGTTTTGTTTCCTTGGAATGGTTTCCTCTTCCATCCCCGACTGCTAGCCCCATGATCTGCAGCAATTTAAAGCAATTCTGTTTCCCTAAGACACAGAAAAAACAGCATTTTTAGACTTCTCCACCAAGTCCCACACTACAGAAGAGCTAATCCTGTAATAATTTCCATATGCTGCATTGTATCAATCAGAATAGTATATTTTCTGATGAAACTGTGATTGATACAGGACAATTAAAATAGCTGACCCTGTCATTCCCAGAATTTTCTTTAGTGGCATTACTCACTGTGGATTTTGGATCTTAAACTGAGGTTGATCCCTATGGGGTCAGGAATGGTGCATCAGCCAGAGGTCGGATTTTAATGTAAGGAATTCCGGGGGACACAGACTAATGTGTAGCCTTAGAAAAACAACTGCTTTCTATCTAGTTAGACCTCTCTTAGTTGGAAAGGCTCAGGGTGGAAAGTCTGGGGCCTACAGCCATAGCAACAAGGCTTCTAATAGACTTTTGGATTAAACATTGAACATTCCAGAGCAATGACCCAGAAACTGACCCAATTAAAATAACAGGGGGGCCAGGGCTGTGGCTCAGTGGTTGAGCACTTGCCTCGCATGCGTGAGGCGCTGGGTTCGATCCTTGGTACCACCTACAAAAATAAATAAATAAATAAATAAAAAGATACTGTGTCCATCTACAACTAAAAAAATATTTAAAAATAAAATAACAGGGGCACTTCAAGGAAAAGTCCAAACTGTTACATTCACAAGGATGTGGCAATGCAAACACTGGTTCTCCACTGTTCTAAGGGATGGCTGTGTCAACTGAGATCAAGGGGAAGCCTCTGCTAAAAGGAAACAACTCTGGCAGGATTTGCAGTAAGAAACAAAGACTACTTGTAGGCCAAGGGTGGCAATGCCATCACAACCTGAAATTAGGTTGAATGCTGGGCTCTGCCTTCTATTCCACCTTCCCTCACAGAAGGACCAAGCCAATTGGCACAATGTGCTGAGCTTCGGGAAGTTTCAAGGAAGACAGAAAAGGATATGGTCTATGGTCCAGAAGATGGAAACAAAATGGCTAGATAATTAAGGTAAAAACTAGTTTGGGAAGAGAGCTATCAATTGACGGGCCATATATACATAGATAACAAGTGGATGAAGAAGTTTATAGACACAAAACGGATGCTCTAACTTGATCCAAAAGCCCATAGAAAGGAAGACTGGGACAGTGGGGAGACTTTGCTCCACTGAATTCTTTCATGGAAGTGTCTTAATGGGGGTCTTGTGTGAAAGACACTCCCAAATATGTAACTGAGGTGTAAAAATTGGGATCTAAATTAGTGAAAGCCAAATAAAAATACTCCCATTTAGTGTCACAGCTTGTCAAGTATTATAAGTAGATCCCAGGGCGGTGTTCCCAGGGGACTGTGGGGGGCCACCCCCAGAGCTATATGAAGCATCCTCTCATCCTCTCGAGGCCTTGAGCCATGGGGGTGTTGGTCTGGCATTGCACGCTGTCTGGGCTGTGGCAAAGATGTCTGCTTTCTCCTGGCCCTGGACCTGGGCATTACCCATTGGGACTAGGTCAGCCCACTCATTGCTTATTTGGTGAAGAACATTCTTGTCAAAACTCCTTTGTTAAAACAGCCCTTAAGGTCACAGAGCTGTCCCGCCCTCAATTTGAAAAACTTTCGTCTGTGTTGTGTGATTTTTCGCTGCTTTCTTAGCTTAATGTTGCAGCCAGCTCTTTCAAATCCAGTTTGCCTCATCTGAGTCGTGGGTGAGGGGACTATTTCTGAAGGAACAAGGCAAGTTACACGGGAAATGTACAAGGACACAGCATTGACTACTACCTACACTGGCACTCAGGGCTGGCATCTGCAGGTGCCTTGCTTGGCCTTAGTGACTTGCCAAAGCACAGTCCAACGTCAGAAGAGTTGTGGGCAAAGTGTGCACCCCCTGAGACATTGGTACTGACTAGGAAGCCCCCATCTTTTACTAAACACAACATCTATTCAACAACAAACAAGTAACATGATATACAATGGAATTTTTGTTTTTATTTTGCTTACAGTGGAATGTAATTGGAGTAATGGAATGATAGCATGACCTATTTAAAGACAGTTGAGAAGATTTGGGGAAACTGAATTGATACAAAATAAGCAAAAGAGTAAACCAATTGATTAGGGAACTTATCAGAGGATATAAAGAAGGTATTGCAAACACTGGGAGACATTCTGAGGCATTTCCATGCTACATCAGGAATGATAACAACCAGATACGGAAGAGGAAGAATGATTTTCAGAAAGGCTTATGAGGTACCTGGTTACATTTAGCTCCCCACCCCACTCTCTCTTGCTGATGGGTCAATAGACAATTTCACACGCAAAAGAAGAAACACTGTTGGAGTTGTCCCTCCAAGGAGACAATGAATTTGCCCAGCAGGGGAATAGGGCTGTGTAGGCTATAGTAAATTTCTTCCATTTGCACCAGCTTGTTTTGCAGGATGAGGGGCCTGATTACTCAGCGAAAGCCTCGATTAAAAGAAATGGAAGTGCGGGTGAAGGCAGAAGCAGAAAGAGGTAACTGAGGAACTAGATGACTGTCATCTGGTAAAGATGGACAATAAGAAAAACACTAAGGTAGGGTGAACAAAAGTTGTACTTTCCCTTTTGTGACCATCTTGGCTACACTGTTAATCGTATGAGGGATAACCACACTATCTGTGACCACTCACAACCATGTGCTGTGATGAGGACAGCTGGTTTTGTGTGTATTATCTATTGTGTGCTGGCAGGAACTAGGCTGGTACCTTCTGTTGTGTCTACTTTCCCGTCAGTACCTTTTCTGTGGAAGCAGAACCCTTGTGTTCTGGGGCCTGACTACATAGTAACTGTGGTCACATTCAACATCAGCATTTGCTGCATCTGCTGGAACCCAAGGCAGAGTTGGAAGTGCCTAGCAAGCCCTCCAGGTGATTTTCATGTCAGCAAATGTTTGAAGACCTCTGCCTTAGTGAAATGATTTGATAAGGTTTGAGCAAGTTATTTTGTTTCTAATGGAAGAAAGTCAATGTCAATTATCCCAAACCTGAGCTGGAGTAGAACTCTGTTCTGACGTGATTATTTGCTCCTGTTTGAGAAGAAATTAATTTTTCTGGGAAAAAAACCCATCCCTGATAAGCTTGTGAGCATTGGGACTTCTCCCTCTGCAGGCCACCGTTGGCCACGAGGCTGTGGGACCTGAGGACACGTTAGCAGGTTTTCTTTTGCTTCTCTCTTCTCCTGTTCCCTTCTTCCCTCCTTTCTTTTCCCAGTCTTAAGATGCGATTCATGGTAGGAGCCTTTGCCTTTAGACCAGCCAGAAGGGGCATATTTGTCCATATAGCCACCATTTTCAGTATTCTTCATTCCTTGTGTAGATTCATTTTACCTGGAATCATTTTTCTTCTGTCTAGAAGACTTCCTTAAGCATTTATGTACTGTGATCTGCTAGTGATGAGTTCTTTCAACTTTTCTAGATGTGAAAATGTCTGTTTATTTTTCACCTTCCTTTTTTTTTTTTTGGTATCAAGGATTGAACTCAAGGGTACTCGGCCGCTGAGCCACATCTCCAGCCCTATTTTGTATTTTGAGACAGGGTCTTGCTTAGTGCCTCACCATTGCTGAGGCTGGGAACTCGGGATCCTCCTGCCTCAGCCTCCCGAGCCACTGGGATTACAGGCATATGCCATCATGCCTGGCCAGTTTTAAAAAGATATTTATACTGGGTGTATTAGGTTTCTCCTGAGAAACAGAACCAATAGGATAGGCAGATAGATGATTGATAGATATAGAGATATAAGATACATAAAATATATATATAAGAGGACATTGCTTATGAGAATTGGCTCATGAGACTATGGAGGCCAAGCAGTTCCATGACATGACATTTGCAAGCTGGAGAAAAGGGAAATCTGGTGATGTAATTCAGTCTGAGTTCAAAAGCCTAAGAAACAGTGTAATTCCTGTTTGAGGCCAAAGGCCAGAGAACTGGGGGAAGGTGAGAGGGAGAGCTGCTGGTATAAATCCTGAAACAGTAGCTCTGATGCCTGCAGGCAGAAGATGGAAGCCCCAGCTCACAAAAGAGACAGAATTCATTCTTCCTTGTCTCTGTTCTCTTCAGAATGGCCCTCAGTGGACTGGATGGTGTCCATCCACTTTGGAGAGGGCAGATCATTACTCAGCCCACTGACTTGAATGCTAATCTCTTCCAGAAACACCCTCATGGACACACCCAGAAACCCTTTATCTTCTATCTGGACATCCCTCAGCCCCGCCAAGTTGACACATAAAATCAGCTTGCACACTGGGTTTAGGATTCCAGGCTGACAGTTGTTTCAGTACTTTAGAGATGTTGTACCTCTGTCTTCTTATTTAGATTGTTTCTGATCTTTTCTCCTCCGTGTATGGTGAGAAATGTTTTTACTGGTGCATTACAGCTCCACATCACAGTGGGTTCATTTTGACAAACTCATGCTCCATCACCATCCCAGGGCTTCCCCTTTCCCTGCCCTCTTCCCTTCCTCTGACTTTAAGGGTTTTCTTCCATTTACTTATTGTTTTTCGTTTTAGCCAGTGATTGATAGACACACATAAAGGTGGAGTTTACTGTGCTATATTCATGTATGTACACAGCATAATTTGGTCAATTTCATTCTGCATTTCCTCCCTTGTCCCCTGCCTCCTCCCTCCCCCTCAAATCCCTTCCTCTGCTTCACTTATCTCCCTTCTATTTTCATGGGATCCCCCCGCCTTTATTATTTACTTATTTCTATCTTCAATATGAGAAAAAAACATCTGACCTCCTTTAAAATCTCTAGCTGCTTTTGAGATTTTCTCTTTATCACAGGTTTTGAATCCCCCCTCCCCAGTACTGGGGATTGAATCCCAAGGTGTTGTACCATGGAGCTACATGCCCAGCCCTTTTTGAGACAGTCTCACTAATTTTCCCAGGCTGGCCTCAACCTTGCAAGCCTCAACCTTCAGCCTCCCGAGTAGCTGTGATTATAGGCTTTTGCCTCTATACCAAACGATTCTGAGCATGTTGACCTGCAAGGCTTTCTAGACAAGACATTGGAAAATGGCACTGCTGCCTTTGTTAGCTTTAATGCAATGTAGCTCTGGCCCCTGGAACCAGGGAACAACCAACTAGGGCCAAATTGGCAATCTTCCCAGTTGCAAGAATGGTTATCAATTCACTGTTTTAGAATAGTTTATTATGTAGCAAAAGCTGATAGACTGATCTAATGTTTTTGCCTTAAAATTTGTGTTTTTTTATGTTAATGTATTTATTCCATCTTCTTTCTACTCAAATGAGTTTGGCCTATGTACAGTTGTAGGTTGGCAGTTCTTTTCTACCAGTTCACTGAAGATATTCTTCAATTGACTATTTGCTTCCAAAGTTGTTGAGATCTGTTTTCTTCCTAAATGCATTATCTTTTAAGTATTCTCTCTGGCCATTTCTTTTTCTGATACATTGCAATTTCATGCAAGTGTGTGTGTGTGTGTGTGTGTGTGTGTGTGTGTCTGTGTGTGTGTATTTCCTGTCTGAAAATTTCCCTTCCTTACTCTGAAGATATATTCCTTCAAGTATTGTTTCATTCCTTCTAATCTTTTCTGGAGCTTTTTTATACAACATTGGATTGCTTTTTTTTTTTTTTTCTTTTTGAAAAGAGATTTAGTTCTGACCTAGAATTACAATTTAAAAAAAAAATTTTTTTAATTTTTTTATTTTTTTTGTGTGTTAAGGATTGAACCAAGGTGTGTTTTACTATGGAGCTACAAGACCCTAAGCAACTTAGGGTCTTGCTAAATTGCTTAGGGCCTTAAGTTGCTGAGGCTGGCCTTAAACCTGTGATCCTTCTGCCTCAGCCTCCTAAGTCACTGGGATTACAGGTGTGTGCAACTGTACCAGGTTTACAATAACTTTTAAAAGTCCTATCAATTCCACCACACCATTTGAGAATTACTCACACATTCTTTATCAGTGCACATTCTGTCTGGTTTTGAAAAATGTAACATCGTTTCCTCTCATCTGTGTCAAATCTGTTGAACTCACCCACTGGAATTAACTATTAATACATTTACTATGTAGAATGTTTGGATTTCCGTGTCTGATCTTTCTTGTCTTTTCTGTCTTGCTCATGCTTTTCATTCCCTACTATTTCTTTAGATACTTTAAACACGTTTGTCTTATATTCTCTGTCTGAACATTACAATGTCTGCTGTCCCTTGTTTCTGCTGTCTTTCACTATGGCTTGTTTCCTCATACTATTCTAAGTTTCCCTGGAAGCTCCTGTTTAGTTGATCAGAATTTGTGAGAATCCTGGGAATCCTGGGGTGAAGGTCCATTCTCCCAGAGAACTGGCGTTCATTTTTTCAGGCTTACAATACTACAAATTTGAACTCCAAATTCAAATGATTCAAATGTTTGAATTTTCAGGAAACACTCTCCCTTCTTTCCCAAAGCTCAGGCTGGAGGTGTCATTTTTCGTTTGTTTGGCATACTTTTTTTTTTTTTTAATAGATTGGTCTGTCTCATGCTTCTATCTGCTAATTTTATATAGATCTGAGGATCTTATATCTTGCATAAATTTTATTTATTTTTGTGGTGCTGGGGATTGAACTGCTAGGCCAGTTGCTCTACCACTGAACCAGACTCACAGCCCTTGTACAGATTTTAAACTCAAATCTTTAGGCACTTTACATTAGTGATTCCGTCTGGGTATAAGGCATGTGCATGGGCTTCAGAGCTCAATTATGGCTCTGGCTTCATCCTTTCTCTTCAGATTTGATCCCCAAATTCCTTATGTATTTGCAAGTCTCTAATATTCCCTTGATTCACTTCTTGGGTTTTAAAATCATGTCATCATTATTGAATTATTTTGCCCTACATATTTTTTTAAGAGTAATATTTTCCACTTGCATTTAGTTCTGTAATCACTATTTATATTTTCAAATCTGAGTTCAGTGTCCATACCAGTCATTTTATGACTTCCTAGTTCCAGAGCTAGTTCTGCCTTAAAAGTCAGTCACAGCACCCTTTCTTTTCCTCATAAAAAGTCAAGGCAGGTATATTTTCTTAAATCTTTTTAAAGAATACCCATCTTTTTTGTAAAGCAAAACCAAAGTATTTTTTTAAGTCAGTCAAGTGCAACATATTTGAGTTCTAAACCTTTTCCTCAATGAAAACGATTCTATGGCTCATTTTCTACTCTCTTCTGCCACTCAATGTCAGACTTCTGAGGGTAGGATGCTGGGTGTGGCTCAGTGACAGAGATCCTGCCCAGCATGTACAAGGCCTGGGTTCATATGCACACATGAGGCTGAAGGCAGTCTGTTTCTTTTAAGATATTTTGTCTTTCAAGGTTCTTATGGAAATTTTAACTAATTTTTCTCAAGATTTCCAGTATACATCATTGAAGTAAGTATGACCGTAATTTGCAGTCAGAATCTGGTGAGGTCAGGATATTACATTATATAGTATTTCTAAAAGTGCTCAATGCCAAAACTTTTGAATTCTGAAGTATATAAGAATTTTAGATATTCTTCCTTATTAATCTCACTAGCAAAACTTACCTTCATAAATAAGGCAATGAAAAGATCACAATTTCCAAATTTGTGAAGGCTTAAAACAATGCGAATACACAGAGAAAGTGTGCACAGCGGCGGAAACCTAAATTGGGGATGGTCCTCGCAAGTCGGTTTATAGCATGTGAGGGAAGTTAAAACTATAGAATGATTGCTTTTTTTCTTCTTTTAGTTCCACTTATATATATCTATATTTTGTATATATGACAGATAGCCCAGCAAGATACTTAGTCCTGAGATGCTACACTGGAAGGGAGGAAGCAGGCCACATTCTTGACTAAACTCAAGAGCATGGGCAAGGCATTTCATCTCTCCTGGCCTCTGTTCTGTTCAGTGGTAAAAATGAGAGCTGGACAGGGCTGATTCTAGGGCCCTTTTCAGCTGCAATAGTTTGTGATTTAAACCAAGACAAATAATTGTACACTTTTTAAAAGATTGACTGTTTTGAGTTGAAGGGCATAAACTATATCTTAGATTGATGTTCCCTAGAGCAACATAGACTTCTGTATCACAAACTAGGTAGTTAAGAAAATACCTGTTGATCATATTGAAATTCAAAGGACCTTTCCATCTCTACGATTCTATGCTAAAATAGAAATTAAAGCTACGCAGTGTAGTTAGACTAATGGTTTTAAATTCAAGGACAGAAGTCTTATCTTTGATCTATGTATTCCTTTTCAAACCTCATGTATCCTTCCATAGCACATGACTGAGGAGCTATCTTTGGATTATATTTATTTGCTTGATTTTTCAAGTAAATTTCTCAATATTGTAAAACTAATGAATTATTTTCAAAACTCTATATTAATCAAGCTGCTCTACTTTCTACCACCCAAATCTGTTATAAAAAGAAGTGAACAAGATTACTTAAGTGAGCAAAATCCCGATCCTTAATTTTCCTTAATCAGGCTTTTCATTAGCTTTTCCATACTTATATACTAAATTGAAGAATAAAATCATAAGCACAATACTAATCCTTTTCACTTATGCTAGTTGTTCCAGGATTATAGCCTACAATTAGGAAAACATGAATTCAAATCACCTAAGAGACTATAGTCATATACATCATCACTCACAGCATATGTTCCATTGTTAATTAAAATCATAGTAATTTTGTGAAGAAACCTTTGAGGCACATAGTAAGGAATAAAAAGGTGATGCTCTTTTTTATAAATCTTAAAGTAGTACATATACAAAATACTAAACAGCACATATATGAAATACTAAAGTATTTGCAAGTAGGAAAAGAATGCAAGAAAAAGTAGTTCAATGGCAAAACTTTCCTTTGTATGGGAAATAAAATTCATGTGCACCACATGTAAGTATATGACTCCTATAGAATTGCAGTAAATGCAAACATGTGAGCTGGGGCTGTGGCTCAGTGGTAGAGCGCTTGCCTAGTATGCATGAGGCACCACATATAAATAAGTAAATAAAATAAAGGTCCATCAACAACTAATAAAAATATTTAAAAAATACAAACACGTGACTTTGGATCATTCATTTGCACTTTATGCATCCTTTTAATAGAAATTAAATTAGTCCCTTAATGTACATAATGTAGTGTCTGTTTTCCAGTCTAGTAGCTTTTCAACATTCACTTCTGAGTCTCATGGTAAATGGTTTTCAATATCAGGGTGTGGCTAGATGAGTGAACAGTGTTAGTATCAACTCACTTGACAGGAAATAGAAAGGGTTGGAGTTTATCTGCAGCTAACAGGGAAAGTAAGAAGAAACACAGACCCACAATAGTATCAACATGCATTATTAGGCAAAGATCAGAGTTAACCCAACCCACACAGAGTTCTTCTAAGCTGAGAGTACACACAGAAAGGGATGATTTTATCGAGACCCATAGCCATAGTAGTAAGGTTCATCAGGGCGGAATCCGTAGGCTGTGGCAGGACGTCCAAGAAGGCCAACTGGTTGGCCAAAGCCATCTATTCCAAGGCTGAAAGAGAAAAAGAAGGCAGCTATGTTTTCCATTACATATCCACAATGCAGGTCAAGTGAGAGGCTGGGAAGTTACACTTCCAAGATTCTCTTTCTAAAAGCAGTGATAGTGATTTAGAGAGATATCATTACAAAGGATTATCATTATTCAAGTTAATATAGTCATTAAAATGTGTATATTTACTTCCAATAAGATGTCAGAAAGAAACCTCTGTCATCAGGTACTATTTGAAATAAAGTAGAAGAATCAGATAAAAAGAGTTTTATTTAAAAAGGTATTCATAAATGGCTCTTATGACAGAATATGAAAAGATTTTGCATGCTAGCAATGATCAGTAATACACTGCTAGGGAAGGATAAAATTAAAAATGTGGTAAAGAGAGTTTAGCTATTTACTATAAGGCCTCTTTTTCATATGAAGATATAGGACTAATTTACTATTTATAGGGACATGCAATTTGAGTTTTAACAGTGAACTCTCATACAGGTCAAATCATATCATAAGTCTGAAAGAATAAGACATAGAATTCTACAAAATTTGACAACTGGCCAGGTTTGATCTTCAAATCCTTCTAATTCCTAATGCAAAAACATACTGAATAGTGTATCTTTCTTTTAAGTGACATCAAGAAGACAATTATAAGTTTTGGTTCCACTTATTCTATGGAAATAAAATAAGCCCAAAGATAACCTTCAGAGTTGGAAAGATATCTGAAGTGCAGATACACTTTATGATTATTAAAAATTCTTCAGTCTATTAGTAAATTATTTAGAAGAAAATCTATTATTCAAAGTACTTTTTAAGGATCAGGGAATCAACACTTAGAAAAATGACAAAAATGCTTATTTTGCCAGGCAAATATAGTAGCTATAACATGCTCATGCACAACTCATGCAGTGAATGCTAGTGGCTTGATTTCCAGTCAAAGGAAACCATTTATAACATGGAAATGTAAGCTCCAGAAAAAAGCACATTTAAATGATTCAAGATTATGTGAGATTGTACTAAATGGAAAGATACTTTTCAGCAAAATCTAATATGATTAAAAATATGTTCACATTGGTGCAAACTTCCTCTCATCATCAAACTGAGATTAAGTTGAAACACTTTAAAAGTAACTCTCAAAATTAATGTTTTAAGTGACTTGTGCGTGCGTTTATGTGTTAGGAGAGAATTAAAGAGTAAATGTAAAGAATCAAAATACATATAAAACATAATGTTCATGTGAATCTACCCCTTGGGGAATAGAATTTCTGAAAGAAAAGTGTCAGGTTATTATTTGTATTGAGTGATTCTAGACAAACCAACATTTTTAGGTTCCTTTATCAAAAACTCTGTGCCCATAATTTGTCAACATTGGTTGAAATTTTTAAGTCTGCTTTTTATGTAAAACCACCCCTCCTATTTTGTTTCCATGGGAAGAGAGGTTAAAGAGGGGAAGTTTATTCTACAGGTATTGGAAAAGCTGTTTCATAGGTTAGTAGAGTCCATAAATTCCTTCTGTTCACTGCTAAGATACCCTGGTTCAGTTTAAAATCTGAAGGAAGAGTTGGCTATTGGAAACCTCTCTAGAAACACTGAAGCGAATAAAACTCAGTTATGAAGGGATAATTACACAGCTGCAAGTTTTGCTCAGTCCTCCTTCATCTCTCTGTGTACCACCTGCCTTCAGCCAATCCTTACCTGTTTTTTCCCCACCCCTCCTCTGAGGTTGAAATCAGAAGACCTAGGTTAAACTCAAAGTGATTTTGTCCTCATTTCTCAATGTAGGGGCTATGGTGAGATCTCTGCAGAAGATGGAAACGAGAGGCACATAGTGACCAGTGGGGATATCTGCAAAGGCACCTTCACAGTGAGCCCCACAGAGGGCCTTTTGGCAACACCATTAGGCTCCATCTAAAAATCAGATGACCCTTGACCGCCTCATGGGCACACAACAAGGAGCTTTTCAGCTACAATGCTGGTAGGAGCAGCCCAAGCAATTCCTTGGTGAAGTGGTGACCTATAATCATCAGGAGAATGTGACCTTTTTGGCAGGCTTGTCTGCATGAAGAAGAGGACTTAACAGATTCTCGGAGGCTGAGGCCATTATACAAACTGCTAACTCCCATCTCCTTCTTTAAATTTCTATGGCTAATAGGCAAAATTTTGATGACTGTTTTCCAATGTGGTCTATCAGCAGAGTGAAGAATAAACTTAAACATTATCTGATTTGCCTGTTCTTTTCATTGTGAATTAACAAATGGCTCTTCTATTTTTTCTTTCTTTTTGAATATGTTAATCACATTATTAGCAAAGCTGTGCACCCTCAAGTCAGTGAAAGCAAGACTGGCCCTTGAGTACTAATGAGTGAGTCTCAGTTCTTGAACATTAGTCTTTAGGCTAACAGTAGCAAAGTTCTCTTTATGTAAGCAATAGCCTACCCAGAGATATCTGTGTGTGTGTTACAATGCATGGGGTCAGGTTAACCTTTTTAGCTTCTTATATATCATTTGGGGGAAAATTTCAAGGGATGCAACTGGCCAAAAGTTTTTTAGAATTCATCATACATTACAGATGAACTTCTTGTTTAAAAAATAGAGCCTGGGTCAAAACCAAGAAAGCCTATGGTGGGTTTTCCTTTAAACAAAGCAGATAGACTCTTTATGTACTCTCACTGGGGACACTGGGAACCCTGAGGACCAAGGGAGGCATACCTGCTTTTACCTGTGTGACCACTTTGCTACAGCTAAGAGGTGTTATACTTGGCTCTCTATAGGTGCTCTAATTCTATCTTGCACTGTGTGTCTCCCTTCTGCTCCTAATCTACACAAAAAGTTTCATGTCCTTCTACATTAGCATATGTACCCACTATACTACTATTTCTTGAGAGGACTACTTATTTTGTATTATATCACCTTTATTGAACCTTTGAATTGTCAAAATGCAGTATTTTTTCTTGAAAATACCCAATTTTAATCCAAAGAAAATGGTTATGGTTTGTTGTGACAGGCAAGTAAGAATAGTAAGGCCAAAAACATCAATCTGAATTGTACAAGAATGATGGTTTTTGATTACCTAGAAGGAAAAATGAAAATTTCCTTCAAGTGAAAAATTTATACTTAACATCCAATAACAAATATGAAACCATATCTCGAGTTTGTTTTATAAATTTAGAAATCTAATTGACACAGAAAGCTCAGACTGAATTTTCTCCATATTTATATGCAACTTAAGGCACATTCTTAACAACATTCATTGAGATTCTAAGCCTGAGATGATTCAGAGGGGTAAAAGGAGCCTGGAAAGGGCGAGTGACGCTCCACATGCAGCACACTACGAGGGAATGGCAGCCAGCGAGGGACCAGCACTCTCAGGCTCTGGACACTCTGCCTGAGTCGACATTCCTGTAGAAAGCAAGAAAATCACCTACCTCTGGCTGTTTGTGAGGCTTAATTAGTGCATATTTGTAAAGCACTTTGAAATCCTTGGATGAAAAGTGCTGCGTAAGTGAAAAGTATCATCATTATTTTATTAAAGTAGATAAGAGCAACACAACTTTCTCTTCTTTAAAATTCCTAAGTCAGCAATATTAATACAGAGCAGGTAATAAATTTATTAGTGGACGTTATAAAAAATGAGACTCTCTCTCATGGACATGCCAAACTGTTGGTGCAAAACTTTTTACACTCATATGAAATCCAGTTTTATCAGTTTTAGAAGTACTCTCCGGACCCACGAGGAGTGTAATTCTTCTTGGATATAACTGCTTCACACCCTCACTCAGTCCTCACAGCATATCTTTATCATCTCATTTGCATGCTAAATCACTTTGGTTTTCTAGTGTTTACCTTAAAATGAAACTGAAATTAACACCATACTTAAGATGCAGTCTAAAATCAGTATAGAATATGAGATCCAATCTCTGACCCTCTATTAATGTATATGAAAATTGTACTGTTCTTAAAAATTGTCAGGAGTCATTAATTATCATCAAGTTGGCTAAGACTGAATATATAGGTATGGGTATAATTGGATGTGTGTGTGTGTGCGCACACACACCCACCCACCCACCCACCCACCATAATGTCACTTTGTGATCCATAAGGTAATATTAAAGGTTAAAATTATTTTGGAACTTATTTATTTATTTATTTATTGGTACCAAAGATTTAACCCGGGGTGCTTTATCACTGAGCTACATTCCCCAAGCTCCAACTCCCATTTTTTGAAACAGGGTCCCACTAACTTGTTTAGGGCCTCATTAAGTTGCTGAGGCTGGCCTTGAACTTGCTATCCTGTCTAAGTTTCCTAAGTGGCTGAAATTATTTTGGGATTGTCAACTGAAAGGACTTGACATGAGCTAGCTTCATGAGACAAAACTTCTCTGAAGTTTATAGAATTGCATGAAGTGATTTGTTAACAATTTTCTGGAACATTTCATTGTCTTTATTAATTACTCTAATATGTTGAACACAGAATCAAAATTAGTATGTTTATATTCCTGAATAGATTATTTAATATATGGTAGATACACACACACACACACACACACACACACACACTGCTAGAGAAGAATTTGGGAGGCTAGAATGCCTTCATGGAAAACAGCTCCATTTTAATGCACCTATTATAATTTTGCTTATTGTTGTGCTCTCCTACAGAATGTAAGCCCACCAAGTGCACAATCTGTCTCGTTCAGCAGTACCTCCCAGTATCCAGCATAGAATCTGACATGGAGGAGACACTCAACAGTGTCTGAATGCATGATCAGATGAGTCTGAGGACAGGTAGGATTTCACAGGTAAAGAGAGAATTGCTGATAGAGTAGTAGCCTGAGCAAGAAAGAGTGGGCCAAAGAACAGCAAAGCACATGTTATGGAGAAGGTCTTAGGCTCAGGATGAAAGCAAGTGATGGGAAAGCAAGCTAGGAAGGGAGGCAAGGACCAGACACTGGAACTCTTCACAAACTATGCCAAGAACTATATGCTTTCTAAGAGATGCTGGTGGTTTTTAAGAAAGAGAACAAACTAATTCTGTGTTTAGAAATTTATCTGTGGTAGGAAAGGAGGTTGAGAGTCAGAAACCTAGAAAATATTTAAGACACTATTCTGGAAGTTCAAATGTGAAGTATTGAAAACCTAGAAAGAGGCACTGGCAGAAAAGCAGTGACCAACTATGCTACACTTCACAATAAAGAATGTAATATTTTTTTTGTTTGAACTAACAGTGAAGAAGAAAAATTTCAAAACTAGGTGAAAATTTTCAAGATTACTGATAATTAGAATGAAACAGTTTTTGCCCCTTTAGTACAGGAAAATGCTTCATCAAACTAAGAGACTGGTATTCCACGTAGATAAAATCTGATAGGACTGGGGTTGTAGATCAGTGGTGAAGAGCTTGCCCTAGCATGTGTAAGGCACTGGGTTCAATCCTCAGCACATAAAATAAGTAAGTAAATAAAATAAAGGTTTTGTGTCCATCTAAACTAAAAATATTTTTTAAAAAAGCCATGTGCAGACAAAATTTTTTAAAAAATTGATAGAAGCTATACTCTGTTTAACAGGAAGAAAAAGTCTTTCCGAAATTCTTGTAGTAAGCAGAGCACAAGTGTAGTTTGAATAAGATAATGCCTATAAAAATAATACCTGACATTCCTAAAGCGATGATTATTGAGATCAAAATGCTTGTAATTTACAAAATAACCACTAGATGGAGAGCTTGTCTTAGCACTGAATACCTACTATGTATTTCTAATTTTAAAACAAGGCTTATCAAATTTAAATTTCTCTGCCCTTAGATAATCAATGTATTCATTTTATTAACATGAAATAACTTAAATAGAAATACCTATATTTTAAAAACTTGTGTAAGTTGGTGCCTAGGAAAATAGAAAAGATGCCAATTGTCAAAGACACCGAAACCACAATGTATATTAAAGTACTAACATCATAGCATGGCTTCTAAGATCTTCACTGAACTACATAAATGGCCTCTTTTCTGGTTTCTATAAATTCACTTGTAATAAATGTATATATTTTGGGTTGCTCAAAGGCATTATTTATTACTTTGAATTTGAACAAAAGTATTATTGAGAAAATGAAATCTAAGAGCACACAGCTAAGGAGCCTTTTAAATGGGTTTCACCAATATAGATCAAGTTTAGATGTCATTTTCCTTTTAGTTTTTATTCTTATTCTTCATATGCTTAATCATAAGCTTTTTTTTCATTATGATAAAACTAAATATCTAAATCATCTTGAAGAATCAAATTCTTAGTGAGGTCAAACTAACAATTTTCCAAAAACCAAGGGCAAATTATATGAATGGTAGGAAGCTGAATCTAAAGTACTCATCTGGAGTTTATTAAAGTTTTTCTAAACAGATATCTGTCAGTCAGTTCTAAAAGAAAAAAGCACCACCTTGGGGACAGATCCTTTCAATTTAGTTACTATGCTGAGATGCTCCAGATAAAAACTAATTTGTACTAATCATTCAGGGAGCATATGTAAAAATAGTCACTAATTTATTCCAAATGGCAAAGAAAGCCCATTTCTCTCTCTTTTAATCTCAATTTACACCTCTTCTTATATACCTTAATTGTTTGCTCATCTAGAGTCTATTTTAATGATTATGTTTCTTAACGGGGAGAAATGTCATCGGTGGTATCTTAAATAGTACATTTTATAGTCCCATTGAGACCTCTCTTCTTCTATTTGAATAGAACCTAGTGGTGCTCTACCATGGAACCTTTTTATTTCTTATCTTGAGACAGGGTATCACTAGGTTGCCCAGGCTGGCCCTGAGCTCCCAATCCTCCTGCTCAGCCTCCCCAGTAGCTGTGATTACACTCATGCACCACTCACCTGATCTGAGATTCTGAACTCTAGCTCTTGGGTGCCTATGTCTTACTGTGTCTGATAATTCTCCTTCATGATGGTCCTTTCTTCACATGCTTTGTAATTTTCTTATTGTGCAGTCGATTTCAGTTTTTGTTGTTGTTTCCTGTCTGTTGGCCCTTGAGCTGTGGAATATTTCTACAGGGATTTTCAGTATTTGTTTATAATGTACCAGGGACTGTCAGACATTACCTGTTAATTTCTTGACTTGGGGATCCCTGCACTAGATGCACAGGATGGATTCATAATCCACTCATGTGATGGAGCCAGCTCGAGGGTTTCTCTTTCTCAGGGGTGTCTGTCCTCTCTACTGAAGGCTTGGGGCACAAGACAAGTTTTGACCATTTCTCTAGGATGATGAATTAAAATTATCTAGTCCTTTCAGCTGGTAAGAAAAAAAGGAGCCTTTTGAAGTTCCAAGCTTTATAAAAGGGATTCATTTATATCTTCTAGTATCATATAACCTATACCTATTTCAATACTCTGGTGGATGGTTATTTTATTTTTTGATACCTGGAGTTTTCCCATCTTTCTTGGGAAGTTGGTCATGTATTGAAACTGTCTGTCACATCTCATCCACCATTTCTACCTCTCTGTGTAGGAGCTCAGTGCCATCTTGCTGGAAGTCTTATCTTTTTTTTTTTTTTTTTAATTGTTACTTATCTGCTCTGCACATTCAAGAAAAAAAACTTATAAACCATGTATTCTTATGACTCAAAACTGGCTTTCTTGAAGCAAACAATGACTTGAAAGAAGTAATTGGAACTACTAGAAGGTATTTTATTTATCCTTATCTGTAGCTGTTAACAGAAACAATACTCTTAATAGGTGCCCAATGGGAGTCATCTGATATGACTATGAAGTTGAAGTGAATATTTATCTAGACCTATAATGACCTCAGGCTCTCTGGTATCTCTAGTCATTTTTAACTTACACTCCTTCACTTAAGTATAAGGACTTCTTGAAACCGGCAGTTCTAATACAGGCACTGCTTCACTTCATGCCACCAAATGTTAAAGGAACTTACCCAGAGGCTCAAAAACCTCTGGGTCACTAAATTTAGTCATTAGCACCTCTTTTAAATAATTGTTTGTCTGTTCCTGGTTCAATATTTATATAATCTGTCATAATACCTGGGTTTTCTAAGGTACAAAGATAACTGCTGTAGGCTTAAAGTAGAGAACATCGAGTTAGGAGCAGTGTTTTCTCAGTGATAGTTTAACCATACTGTCTGGGACTGAGTGAGTTAAATCCTGAACACCACAACTAATTACTATGTAATGCTAACCTTAGTGCTGGTTCATTTTGAGACTCTTTAAAATATGAACTGTGTATTTTACCCCTATGCACTCTCTTAATGATTTGTTTTTTTAGACTGAAATCACTTCCAGCCATCACTTATACTCTTGGTCTCTACATATGCACTTTTGCAAGCACAAATATTTCTTTTTCCTATTGGTCTGCCAGCCCTGTCAGAGCAAATTTCACTTTAAACTAAATGCTATGATACTTAAAACCTCTTGGATTACTCAGACTGCTAGTGTGATCTATGACCTTCCAAGAATGACAGCTGAACTTTCCAATTTGCTTATACTGCTTGGGGAACTAGCAAGCACATGCCAAAAAGGAAAATGTTTCTGATGTTGAGCAGAGAGGAGAGTTCTTGTTGGAGGCAGGGGCAGGAGACTGAAAAATACTAATAAGAAATGAAAAGAAACTAAACATGCCGTAAAGTCAAATACCTCAAACATAATTCAAAAGTTAATGCTAGCACTAAAAACTCTTTAGCTGGACTAACCAGTTAAAATATGAATAATGACCTTTAGTTACTGTGATTTAAGCACCAAACAGAATCTCAGTCATAATGCCCTACTGGAATGAACAAGTTCAAAAACTGAATAGAATCTAAAATTATCATAACTATATTAAAAAGGGCTGTATCAATTTCCTTTTTTTCTTTATAAAACAGAAATCTGTCATGTGAACAAAATCAAACAGGTAATATGGCCATTTAACATGCATGTCAGCTCTATTGACACAATATCATTCTCTCAAATAAAAAAATAATGTTAATTTTTTGTTAATATGCATGTCTCCAAAGTTCTTTTACTACCTTACATTGGAGATAGTTTGCCTTAAAAAAAAAACCAACCTCAGAAATTTATCAAATTTAAGATGCTAATGTTTCTAATTTATTTCTAGTCCCTTCATTTGCTTTGATTTTTTGGCTACCTAACAGACAAATTATGTTTGTCAGATAAAAATCAAGCAGTGGTTGATGGATACTTTTCCAAAATTAAGGATAATAGAAGCTCAACACTTTTTTTTTTGGTGCTGGGGATCAAACCCAGGGCTTTGTCCATGCCAGGAAGTGGTCCATCATTGAGTTACATCCCCAGTCCTATTTTCCTATTTTTTCAAACTTTTTTTTTTTTTTTTTTAGTTGTCGATGGACATTTATTTTATTTATTTATATGTGGTGCTGAGAATTCAACTCAGTGCCTCACATCTGCTAGGCAAGCGCTCTACCACTGAGATACCCAGTCCTATTTAAACACAATAAAGTGTATGTATATATATAAATATATATATATATTTTTTCATGTGGACCAAGGCATATCCGAAACATCAGGGGTTACAACCAGCTTGGGAATTCTTCCCTAACCCACCCTTGCCACAGCTGATTCATAGTGGGGTAAAGTGCATATTTTTAAAAGGCTAGACATGAATATTTAAATTTTGATTCTAAATAAGTTTATAATTACAAATATACAAAAAAAAAAAAACATTTCCTTGTCTTATTAGGATACTTTGAAAGATCCATGTTGGGAGAGGTTATTTGGTTACTTTTCAGCCACTAATTTAGTAGTTCTATAATAATATGTCAGATAAAAATTTCAAATATTTAGCATCCTCTACAGACTTTAGGATCTCAGAATATAGTATAACATATTAGTAGTGTATTTAGCACTAGAATAGGTGCTAAAGTAAATCTCCATATTTGTCTCATAGCTTTCTTGTTCCTTACGAATATATTTCACCGTTACATTATATGCTTATTAAAAAATAAGGAAATCCATATTGTGCTTAGACCTAAGGCTAATAAATAGGTAGTTTAATCACAAGTCTTCTGATGATGAAGTAAGGTGTTGCTCTATCATCTTCAAAGAACATGGCTAAGCACCCTTTGGTCATAGACTGTTTGTATGAAACAAATTCAGTGCAGACTTAGAATGTGAAAGTATGTGATTCTAACAAATGTTTTTCTTACTCATATCTTATTACCATATCTTAAAATTATTTTTAAAGGGCATAAGGAAGCACTATACTATTTTTTTCCTTATCATTGATGTATGGGCAGTTTCCCCTTAGGAATGGCAATTAATTTTCTTAAATGCAGCACAATTAATTTGAAAATTAGCTTACTAACAACTCTTGAATTTTAACAAAGTTAGAGGAGTGCAATGACTTTGGAATAAGGGTCTGGATGGGATTCTGTCTCTACTGATATGACTTGTTAACATTCCATATCTGTAACTTTCTTTGTCACGGTTTTAATCTTTGTAAAATAATGGCTATCACTTTTAATATCTCTATACACTGAACTTATCATATTTCCAAATTTCTTACAAGATTAATATGCTTTTATAGTATATGTGGTGTTGCTGCTGTTACAACATATGAAAGTGATGGAGCCTTCCTTAAAAATGCTTAGGCGATTCTGAATCCTGTCGTAAGGTGAAGACAGACATTCTAGCATACTTGGCAGGTTTCTTACATTCACTTCCTGTTTGCCTCTACAGGGCTCTTACATAAGTCATAGAGACTTATACCTACACATAGGCATACTAATTACCATTGCACTAAAATGATGCCATGGCCAATCACCTTCCTTTTACCATAGTGAGACTGGACTGCTCGTATAAATAAAGTTATTCAGTCAAAACCCTTCAGATTCTATGTCATCATTAATGCAAATGATACAACACCTCAAAGGGACAAAACGACAGGGAATGCTATTTGTGTGCTTTTTCATCTTATTCTATATTCTGTGAATTTATTTTTAAAATAGTAAATTAAGGGTAAGGTTTTTTAGTTATCTCCCACAAACCACCATTTCCCACAATGTACACATTCCTGTACTTAGGCTTACTGCTAGCATTGGTTTCTCTTAGATAGGTCATGAGAATGTTTAGGGTGGTGTATTTTCATTTTGTGATGTCCGTTGTCTTTGGGGTTGTGCCAACCTGAGGATCTGAAACTTATAAGCAAGCTGGGCAACTCTGACGGTTCTTCAGGGTGATGAGAATGCACTGTACATTGGGGGGATCTGGGTTTTAGGCAGTATTCCGAATCAGTGTAGAAGTCTACCTATAGTAGTTGTTTCAGGTGTGTAGGGCAAGGAAAATACTGGTTCTGTTTAAAGTGACTATGGTGCCTACCTGCTGTTGGTCAAGAGTCCCCCTTCTCCAGACACGCATTTGTGTGCATGTATGTACCTATCTATCTACCTACCTAAAATGAAGAGTCAGTTTCTACTCTGAGAACATTTCGCTCATGAGATAGGAGGCCTAGAAATCAACATGTACAACCAACTTCTTGATACAGTGGCTCTCCCAAATCTCAAAATTATCCAAATTACATATTTTAGGACATTGACATGTTTTAAAAGGGGCTATTTTTCTATTACAAGTCACAACAGGCTGTTGCTGGAGTAATCCTTCTAAACTACTTATTATGATAATGAAGCAACTAAACTGTAATAGATTACTAGACCTATAACTTTAGTAGGTCGTATTTCAAAGATACTGTGATTCTTTGTTAGTATTGCCCTAATTAGCTTAAAATTCCATAAAGTTTAAAAAATAAAATTTACCACATTATATAATTAGATTGTTGTTTTTCTGTAAAATACTAAATGTCTATATGTTCCTGTAATAGAAATAATTTAATGAAAAACAACACTCCAAATAACATATTCTTCAAGTGAAAAGGGGGAAAGGTTTCATTATTTAAGGTAATATGGCATTCTTTTCTAAAGATCACTAATTCTGTTTCCTCTAAAAATTAAGCAAAATTATAACATACTTAAGAGACTTATTCTACTGAAGACATACATTTACTCTAGGTGTGGGAATAACACAAAAGTGGGTAGGAAATGTAAAACACCTTTGATACTAATGCCGTGCTTAGTGTTATTTCTTTTTCTAAACCTGGTAATACCACTCTCCTGAAATATTTTTTTTTAAAATGAAAGTTGAAGTAAGGGATAATAAGTAAGATGCTTGAATATATACAAAAAATTATATCTTAACCCTGCACTACAAGCTTCTTAGAAGGAAAGGGATAGTTTCTTCCCCGGCTCCCACCCCAGTGCTTGTCAATTAAAAAGGTCCTGGGTAAAGGAAAGTTTAAGTGTTATAAGTGCATACCTTTACCTTGATTCTTTACCTTATGCTCCATAAAGTTAATTTCAATTGTCATCATAGAAACTTTTTAAAATATGAGTTAAAAGTATCTTTTGGAAATCACAGAAACAGCAAAAACACCAAAACCCATCAGCATGTATGCTATGCTTCTGATTTATTACCAACCATAATCTGGTAATAGGGAAGAAATAAGGCCAAGGAAACCTTTTATTCATTTTAAGTATTGGGTAGAATTTGTTGCTATAGAATTTATGCTACTTAACAATAAAAAGTAATATAAATTTCTATAATATTCTGGTTTCAGCACTGTTCTCTAAAGATACAACTTTAAAAATTATTAAAAGAATTTTAGGCTAGTGTTTTAAGTATGGAGGCATCATTCCTCCAGATACAGCAAAACTGAAAAAAAAAAAATTTATAGCAAGTCAGCAATGAGATTGGCTCTAACTGAATCAAGTGACTTCTGAACATATTCTACTCATCTTTCTGCATGAAAAACTTGTATTTCAGATATATAACTCCAGGAAAATAATTATTTTGCAATTCTAAATAGATAGTTGGTTATTGCCATTACTGATAAGAATTTTTTCTTACAATTTTTTAAAATGTTGTATTTTTTCCAGTTATGCATATTGTACATTTTTTTTGGAATATACTTAGTAATGCTATGTGTGATTTTTCTGCAGGTTGATAACTTTGCTTGAAGTAGATTTTCTTTAAAAGGATGGACAGTTATGTGGAGACTTCGAAAGTATTTTCCTGTGCTCCTCATGGAAATTGGATGCAAAGATTTTTGCGGCATGGCAAAGCTTTACCGTTGGTTGTTACCTGATGTGTAAACATTTCCAGGCTTTCAGCGTGCTGTGTTCTCCCTACGTTTTTTTTTTTTTTTCCAGCATCTGCATGACACAAAACTCTGGGGCTCCTGATCTAGAACTGGAAGTCTAGAAACAGAGTCAAAGAATGGCCAAGAATTTTTCTACTAACATTATTTCTTCCTTTGCTGTGAAATAATAGATTAAATGTAAATTTAATAAATTCTTTAAAAAATAGTTCACATTGAAAATCAAATGGAAATGCAGTAAGGCACGTCTGTGTTTGAATACTGGCTCTGATCTTCACAACTCAGTTATTACACAAACACCTACTCAGAGTTTAGTGTATGTCAGGTACGTGGATACAACTTTGAACAAGATAGTCAAGGTTCTAGTCCTTTTAGAAATTATATTCTTATGGAAGGAAGAAGACTAACAAGAGAACAAAGAAACCATTAGGATATATGGAGAAAAAGGGTCTTCTTTGAAGATTTTGTGAGGAAAAGACTCTAAGAAAGTAGTATTTGAACTGAGATTTGAAACATAAGCAGCAGCAAGTTATCTTACAAGTATGAAGATTATTTAAGCTAAGTACAAAGGTGAAAAAGTGAAAAAGACTTGGCAAGAGAGGAAGAGAAAGCAGCCTGGGGTGAACGTAATTGGTAAGCAACTGGGTCATTTGAAGGTGAGACTGGAGAAGCAGTAAGTGTCAAACAAAGTAGGATGGCACAGAACAAGGTAAGAAGTCTGCATCTGATTACAGGGCAAGGGAAGCCAGGAAGGCAGGTGGGAGGCACATCAATGATACTTTAAAGACATGATAGCTACCGTGAAAAACAAAAAAAGGAATGTGAGGGAGGGTGAGTGCAGAAGCAGGCCAATCAGTTCCCAGGCTGAGGAGTTGAGGTAACAGATGGCAACTTGGACTAGGTGTCAATGGTGGGAATGAAATTACCAAATCTGAGACAGTCTAGATAGGAAAAAATAGGACTCGCAGATGGTCTGCACTGTGGAAAGAAGGTAATCAGGAGGAAAAGGGAAGAAGCGAGGAAGCCTCCCAAGTTTATGGCTAGAACAACCTGGTGGATAGTGGTGACATTTACTGAGATAGGATGCTTAGGAGATGATTAGGAAAGGAACCTATTTATATGGGGAAAACTAGCAATTTAATAACTTTTTTGGGGGGGGCAGGACTGGGGACTGAATCCAGGGCCTCATACATGCTAGGCAAATGCTCTACCACTGAGTCACACCCCCTGCCCAACAATTGAAAAATATATTAAACATTCAATTGAATATGTCAAATAACAAGAGGGATAAGAATGGTGCCTCAGCTAAAGCATATAAGCTTAAGACAGTGTTTAAGCCCATGGGATCTGGATGAAATCCCAGAGGTGGTGGGTATAGTTAGAACCGAGGATGTCCCCCAAATACGGTATGGCTAGAGAATAGAGCAACCAGCATCTAATCGTAGAAAAGAGAAGAGCCAGCAAAGATCACTGAAAAGGAATGAGGGCTTAGAATAAAAGCCAGGAAAATGATGTGTTTTGAGAGCTGAAAGAAAGGAGTTGTAAAAAGCAGGGCTTGGATAACTGTCAAAAACTAGTGAGCACTAAAGATGAGAATGGCCCATTAGATGTGGCAATACAAAAACTACTGGTGATTATTACAAGCCCTCTGTGGGCTGTGTGTGGACTAGGTTGTGCATAGTAGCCTCCTGAGGGGATAAGTCTGGCACTGGGAACTCCCTGGGGGCACTCCCCACAGGGATTGACCTTCTGATGTTGGTGAACCTCCCCCCTCCTCAAGCTCTACCTAAGATCCCACACAGACCCTGAAATGGGTGTGACCTGTCAAGATGTCAATCAACCTGCTGACTGCAAGACATCACAAAGCAAGACTCCACCCTTGAAACCTTACCCCTGCCTTTGATGTACTCCCTTAAATAAACCACCAGAGTCATTTTGTCTTTGTCTAGTTCAAGAACCCATGTGGACTAGATCTATCAGGGGCTTTGCTTTTGTAAATATATTTCTGAGTGTTTGTGTTTTATTATTTGTTAATTATTTGAGATCTTAAAATTTAGGATGGCTTAATTATTTGAGATATTAAGGTTTAAGGTGGCTATTTAGGGTGGCTTGGATTCCTTGGCAGAAGAATCCCCCAATGAGACGCTGGCCTTCTTCCCCCAGAAAGGTGATTTTGACAATACTGGAGAAGCTGGATGAAGAGTGAATGGAAGTCTTTTGAGGAAGTGAGAAATGGGCAGTTGTTGGAATGTGATGTGGAGCCAAAGAGAGTTTAAATTAGGAGATTCCAAATTATGTGTATATGCTGACGAGAATGGTACGGTAGAGGGAAAAAGACTTAAGACATGAAAGAAGTCCTTGATAAAGCAAGAGGGATGGGGTCCAGGGTAAAAATATTTTGACTGATTAGACTTTGAAAAAAAGGACACTTCTTTTACTGTAACAGAAGGGAAGAACAAAAGGTGGGTAAAAAATAAGTTTATGGACTGGGCAAACTGCTTAACTATAAGCTCTGTTTTCTTAACAATCACTGCCTGGTACTCAATATATTTTAACAAATATCATCATCATTATTAATAAACATATCTCAGATCATAGACAGATTTGAAACCATTTAGGAACTGACATTTCAAATAATACAATTAGAATAAAGATTAAGTCTATACGGCACTGAAGCCTGCTTTGCTTCTATTCCTTTCCAATAATTTCACTTGAAACTTGCTGGTTCATGTTCCAAAAATATAATACCTTTTGAGCTGCTTCACTTGTTTTAAGATTTGTTTTCTTTTTCTTTCTTATTTTTTTGGGGGGGTGGGGGACTGAACCCAGGAGTGCTTAACCTCTGAGCCACATCGCCAGCCCTTTTTATTTTTTACTTTGAGGCAGGGTCTCGTTAAGTTGCTTAGGGACTCTCTAAGTTAACTGAGGCTGACCTTGAACTCACAATCCTCCTGCCTCAGCCTTCTGAGCCACTGGGATTAGGCATGTGCCACTGCTCCTGGCTTATGTTTTTTTTTGGTGCTGGGGATTGAACCCAGGGCCTTGTGCATGCAAGGCAAGCACTCTACCAACTGTTTTTTTTTTTTAAAGAAAAAACAAACATTTTTAAGAGCACAAAAACAAAAAACCAAAAAAACAAATAATGTTTACTTTGTGCAGAGAATTTCTGTGGACTCTCAAGACCTCAATTTGGATGGATTTACAGTGGCAGAAAAACAAAAACAAACTGCAGAATAGCCTGTCAGACACATTCTAAAATTCTGTTTTAGCTTTCATCTTTATTTTATTTTTTATATGTAAACTATGATGTTACAATTTAAGTAGACACAGATAGGCTATTTAAAAATAATAATTCCAAGAGTCCAATTTGCAGTAAAGTCCAATACCTTACATCATACCTAGTATCTTCTAAAAGATGTGTGATGAGTGTTGTACCCCTCTTAAGTTTTCAAACCACTTCTCTTTCTTATTGTGTAGCCAATACTCAGCATTTTCCCAAAAGTGGACCTTCTATTTTATCAAGAAAAAAAAATAAATTTTATATATGTTCACAGAATCAAATGATTAATGCTTGATAATTTTAATTATAACACAGAAGAAAAAAAAAGATTTTATTGTCCTCAATTTAGAAATATGCTCCAGAATTCTCAAAACACTTTAAAGCCATCATTTTCCTGACAGTTAACTAAATCAATGAATAGGTATTACACATGGCTGATTTATCCTTTTATAAAAGGAAAGGCAGCTGGGCACAGTGGCGCATGCCTGTAATCCCAGCGGCTTGGGAGGGAGGCTGAGACAGGAGGATCTAGAGTTCACCTCAGCAATGGTGAAGTGCTAATAAGCAACTCAGTGAGACTCTTATCTCTAAATAAAATACAAAATAGGGCAGGGGATGTGGCGCTCAGTGGTTGAGTGCCTTTGAGTTCAATTCCCAGTACCAGAAAAAAAAAAAAAGAAAGGAAAGGATTTCTTCTGTGTAATCAGATGGCTGTCACAGTAACTGACTTCAATAGTGAGAAAACAGAAAGCGATTTTAAAAATCATTTAATAATACTTTTGTTTATATACATAAATATAATATATAAACAAAATATATTTGTCTTTTCTATCATTCAAAATGGCCTTCTGAGGGTGAATTTCCTGACAGAGATAAAAAGCTTCCAAATTCCAACTGTTAACCACAAAGCAAGGCAGTAGAAAAGAAAGATACAAGGTCTAAGTGAAAAATAACTTTTATGTCTATTCATAGAACCACATAATTAACGTTGAGAGGTGTAATTATAACAAAAAAGAAAAAAATGAGATTTTTTTGTACTTCACTATAAAGATGCACAAATTAATATATAAAATTCAGCTTAAATGTGATTTTGAAATTCTACTGATTTATTAAATAGATATTGATGATGTTTCTTTTGTGTATAAGGACCCATTTGATTAGATGGTTCAATAGATGTTCAATGCTATTTTTTAAAAAATATTTATTTGTTTATTTTAGTTTTAGGTGGATACAATATCTTTATTTTTTATTTTTATGTGGTGCTGAGGATGAAACCCAGTGCCTCACATGTGTTAGGCGAGCACTCTACCACTTGAGCCACAACCCCAGCCCCTTCAATGCTATTTTTATTCTAAGAATAGATCTTATAATATGGAGTTCAGGCTTTTTGAAATTTTCTTAAATACTATGGTACATTTTTTATAACAAGACGTTAAAAAGAATGTTCTGACTCTTATTAAAAAAAACTCATTAACTATCAATTTACATTGAAACTAAACATTCAACACAACCAAAGAAATAACTATTTATCTGAGGAGACAGAAGGGCTTGATCTTTTAAAAGCTTTAAAGTAGACCAATGTGACTTTTCATGGTAGCATGCAGGCATGTCATCCCCTGCCCTCCCTGCTGCACTCCATGGACACCTTCTCTTAGTAACAAATGCTCTACATCTTCCTTCCAGGTTTGTCCTTGCAATCACTTGACTTGCTTGATAAAGTAAGTCACTTAAAAAGGAAGAAAACCCAATAAAATGAATTACAAAGACAACAAGATCACACTGATTGCACTGTTGTCATACATCTAGCTGAAATTCTGCAAATATGCAGTTGGCTGTGGTTTGGCATTAACAGCATGCAGCAGTAAGGAGGAGGAAATTTTATTCTCATTAACTGCTGCAGATTTACTGCCGTGAAAAAGGGGGCTATGTAACCTGAGATGTGACAGTACAGAAAGATCAAAGCCATGGACTGGAAACTAAATAAACCCTCTGGCTACTTCCTGCAAGGAAAATTCACTTTGGCAATGTAAAACAGAGCCCAGTTAAAAACTACTCTCAGTTTTATGAGCTGTCATAGCAGCTCAAGTGGTTTGGACCGGCTGAGTTCAGAACATTATATTTCCTTGTTTTTGTCTTAGATACTTCTATAAGAGATTTTATAGACTCCCCACCCCCCCCCTTTTAAAAACACAACAACAAAAAAAAACTTTTTAGTTGGAACTGACCCTATAGCCACTATACAGCTGAAGCAGGCAGGCCTTCCTCTGCACATTCCTTTCTCATTTACCAGGACTTAATCCTTCCCTCTTAGACGTAGTTAGTGTATAAATTTAATAATTCATCCACAGTCTGCACAATTCCTACTCAAAATAAGTGCAAATCAGTTTATACAGCCCATATGGCTCATATCTGGAATGATTATAGGTGATGTGAAGAATACGGGAATTAATTAATATTACATATAAAAACTGAAAGGCCCTAAGTTTCAACTATTTAAAAAATTAACAAAAATTCCAGTTTAATGTTTTTAATAAGAAAAATTTAACAAAAATACTTAAATCACATTAAAACACAGATGGGATCAAATAGACATACCTTAAATTAGAAAACATCCCCGATTAAGAAGCAAGGGTAGTATCAATGAAACCATGCTTAAAGGAACTAGAAAACGAGCTGCTCTAGTTCTCTTGTATTTTTTGAGGGGAGCAGTGCTTATGAATCAACTGCATGCACTGTGGTTCCTCTCATTAGAGTTTGAATAAGCCAGCCACTATAAAGGTGATTGGCATTCTGTTTCCTTCAACAATCTCATATTTTAAATGAGAGCACTTTCTAGGCCAACTATATCACGAGCAGTCATCTTTGCTTAAAAGTTTTGACTTTCTCTCCATTAAATTTACAACTACTTATATCTGTATAGCCAAAAAATGTATTTAATACATGTGAAAAATCTATAAACTTTAACACCAGATAGTCATTCTTAAATGGTGGTGGTATAATTAACTTCCCAGTAAGGACTGGATTAACTCCCATTTCAATTCTCTCAGTACAAAGCTACACCATAATCATTGTGTTAACATTTTTACAGGATACAGTCAGTTACATTATTTCATTTGTGCTAAATTTCTTCTCCTAAATGAAAATCCTAATAAAGTGACAATAAATTTTTTTGGTGGGGGCGGGAATATCTTTGGCTTTACAAACAGCTAGTGTGCATTTCTAAGAAAACTTTGCTCAGCTTACCAGATAGGAAATTAATAATAAGTTGATGAGGGCAGTTCTATCACCATTTTTTCTGTTTCTAAATTTCTAAAGGCAAATAAATAACTGAAAATATTTTTCTAGCTCAGGACTATAATTCCTCTAGGGTAAAACATCTTCCCAAGTTACAGGATTCTATGCCTTGATTTTTGGCTCCTATTTCTATATTTCAGTAAAGTTTACAGTTTGCTAATGCTGATGTGTGATAATCTAATAAAATCTGGCCTTAAATGTTATAGGCCCAATTTACTAATAAAACCTAATTCAATTCTCCCTGGGAAATACAAATCATTAGTGTCCAAGTTGTGGAACTAAATTTCCTTGCCTTCTCAATGCTAGAATTAAGTCATCTTTATAAAAATTCTAAACAAATAAGACAAACAATATCAATGTATAATAAGTCCATGAGGATTTATTTGTAAGCATAAAAATAGCATCATGTAAGCAAAAATGTACACTGGTTAATTAGCCAAATAAATTATTTGCATGGGTCTATACTTTACAACTAAGATAATTCCATTCATTTCACTATTTTTTATACAACTGAATTTAACTGTAGAGAATTTAGTGAACTACTGAAAAGAATTTAAAGGTAGTGAGCTAATTGCTTAATGTGTTAACGAACTCTTAGCAGTTTGTTGCCAAGAAAATCTGAAGTACCAATTTGCAGTAAACTGTGCCAAATGCATTAAAACAGAATAGGTACACAAATTTGTGGTGTTGCAGGACAGACACTACATCTCTTACTATGAACTTTAATAACATTTAATCTAAACTTGATAGGCTCATGTATCTGCTTGACATCTGGAGGGATAATGGTGTAAAAAAAGAGTGCTGGCTCCTACCAGTCTTCCTTCTTTATTAGCTACCTCATTCTAGGGTGGACCCTTGAAAACCTCTGAGTCTTAATTTCCACGTTGTTAAAATAGCAACTCTGCAGTATTCACCTCACACATTTGTTGATGATCAAATGCAATATATGAAGACATGAAAGTCTTAGTATACTCAGATTTTTTAAAAAGACAAACATTTTATTCTTTGAAATTTTTAGAATGTTCCTAACACATTCCATTTTCTTAAATAAAAAAGTTACTGGTAGAGGGCTGGGGCTGTAGCTCAGTGTCAGAGCACTTGTCTTGCATATGTGAGACACTGGGTTCAATCCTCAGCACCACATAAAAATAAACAAATAAAATAAAGGCATGCTGTCCATCTACAACTACAAATTTTTTTTTAAAGTTACTGGTAGAATTGTAAAGGGAGTATTCAGAAAGAAAAATGAGAGTTCATGTAAGGATTGTGTTAGAGCAAGACTCTCCTGCTATAAAAACTTTCACTTGCCTTGGTTTGATTTTCTCATCAGAAATGTGTTGTTACACAGCTACTGCTACTCATTGTTTTCCATTTTTTTTTTTTTACCATCCCACAGGTTTAGAAGTTTAAAATAATCACTTCATTACCTTACGTATAATTTCCTATGTCATATGGAATTATTTCTTAGAATCGTTTTATCTATTCTAAGAAATTTTTTCAAATACTTCTACTTCACTAATACTGATGAAGGTGGGAAGAAATTAAAATTATTTCTATAGGTTATATCTAGGTACAGACAGGATATATTACTGGGCTTGAAACAAATGTTAACATATATTAAAAATAATGTCATTTGGGTAACAATATCATTTATTATACAAATTTGCATAGATCTAGATATTTTTAGATTTAATCATTTACTCTGCCTGAAACAGTGCAGTTTTTTAACAAGACAGTACCTGTCTTGTTACCCAGTCCTGCAGTTGCTATAAAGAAGTTCTACTATATGTGTTTTAATCATGGTTTGGCCAAATTCTATTGGGAAACAACTCTTGCAGACTCTTCCCAATCTAGATTCATCTAAGAACAAATATTAGGGACTCATCAAATGTGCCTGTTAAGAGCAAATAGTAAATAAAATGTGTAACAGATTCCTGCATATAAGGCATTCAATAAGTTTTAGTTTTTAGAACATTACATAGTATTTAATAACAGGCTTTCTTAAAATCAAAATATGCTTATATACTAAGAATAAACCAAGAGCTCTATTATCATGTTTTAACATAAGCAAATGAAAATACCAAACCCTACCATCACTTTGAATTACCATAATTACAGATGTGGCAGTGCCTTATCCAATTTTATGCTATCAAAACATCATATATGAATAACAATTTTATAAAAAGGTTTTTCAATAAGAAAGAAGCAAATTAAAAGATCTCTGGTCAGTTCTTTAAAAAGGTGAAGAATTTTATGTAAGGTGAAGATCTGTTTATTGCTAAACATATCTATTTTTAATAATTTTTTTAGTTGTAGATGAACACAATACCTTTATTTTATTTTTATGTGGTGCTGAGGATCGAACCCAGTGCCTTCCACATGCAAGGTGAGCACTCTACCACTGAGCTACGCCCCCCCAGCCCCTAAATGTATCTATTTTGATTTATTCTGACCTTCAAAGATAGAATTTAATTAGAATACTAGTGTGATATAATCCGGAAAAAATCTGTGGCACAAAAGTAGGTGTTGAAAAAAATGTGTCTTCTATAGGTAAGCATACTTCATAACACTTGGTGGTATTTATCTTCTTTAACACATAACAACTTTTATATCTTCTCTGTTTATATTTGGTTCTTTGAAAAGGATAAAATACTGGAAATGAAGTGTCTGACTTAAAGGAAATGGACAACTCAAGGGGCTTGTTTTACAGTACCAAATGCCTTCAACTTAGGTTTCATCAACTTAAGTTCTATAAGAACTGTATGAGAGTACTTCTTTGCTCTAATGTAAAACCTTGACAATTGGCAGGTAAAAATGGTACCTGTCTATTTTGTAATACCATGTCTGGAAAAATGATAAAATTCAGGAGTTTAAATAAGAAAAAAGCTATGATCATCTCTGATAAAAATTTAGTAATATACTGAAATAAAGCAGTGTTTTAGGTAATGATTATCTTTAAGAGTTAAGTATTTGCCACTTACTTTAGTTCTTATAATACTGAACAAATGATCAGGCTCAATGTCTATCAAAGCAAATGTTTCTGGGAGGCTCTTTTCACTTTTTAAAAAACTTTCCATATAATATCCACACTACTGCTACAGTGATGAAGCTGACCAACACTTAAATTATTAGAACAAATTAGAGTGTGCATTATCCATTAAAAATTGACAGAAGACTTATCAAAGAAAGAATTTCATGGGTATATTTATTTTTATTTCAATAATAAAAGGGCTTCTTTGGTTGGCCAAATCAGGGTTGTAAAATGGACAACAATTTGACTGCTTTTTTGAATAATTACTGTAAAGTAAACTCATATAACTATCAATTAACATAGTTCTATAAACTCTACAATAATACCTTTTAGTAAGCTAATATGAAATTTTGAGATTATTTTTCTCAAGTGAAAAAAATGGCGAAAACTATATACTGGGTATAATTAAGGTGGCCCTAAAAAGGTCTAATATTTACATGTAGAATCCTAGTCATAGGAAAAAATCATACATTAAAGAATTTTGATGAAAGTATATGTTTTACATTTTCAAGAAGTAATGCATTGTGGCTGGGGTTGTGGCTCAGCAGTAGAGCGCTCACCTAGCACGTGCAAGGTGCTGGGTTTGATCCTCAGCACCACATAAAAAGAAAGAAAGATATTGTGTCCAACTACAACTAAAAAAAAAAAAAAGAAAGAAAGAAAAAAAAAAGTAATGCATTACTTCAATTCGGTATGATTTTTAAAAGTACAACGAACATTTCAACTGTGATTTAATATTAGAAAAAAATAGGAATGAAAGGTACATATGTGTAATATATTATAAGTTTAATGTACAAAATGTTAATGCTGAATTATTATAAGAAAGAAAAAAAGGGGCTCTAACACATAGAGAAAATGGAGGTGTAAGAATCAGATGGCTCAGAAAATGCACACATCCAGTTCACTTTGACCTCAGTGAAATGGTCAGTAAATGACATCACTCTGCCAACCACAAAGAACGCCTGGCTCTCTGAAAAATATTTTTCAAAGCCCTAAGGAAACCTAAGCAGTCTCTTATTTTTTTTTCCAGTTTATGAAAATTGGATTCCTATAAAAGGAAAACCGGCCATTTTTACTGCAACAAAAACTGATTTGTAAAAGCTGGAAGCAGTTTAAAAATATTCTTAACATGAGGTTCTTGTTAGTCTTGAAAAGTAAGAGTTATAATAAAAGATCGGTCCAAAAATATGGTATGGATACATGGTATATAACAGGAAAAAAAGCTAGTCTTGGTCCTATTATTTTTAATTAGCTTCAATAGCAAGTTCCACTTTACTTTCTAACACCAGTTCAGATTTGGGGAAGGGAAGATTTACATTTGACACCCTGGGATCGGCAACTCCATAGCTAAGGCCCTGGAGCCCTAATGCATTTTGCATTAACTTTAAATGTCGGGAAATCCTGGCGCCAAGAGGTTCAAACCAATAGTGATACACGTCTAAAACCCAGGATTCTCTGTCAACTGCCAGTATCTATTTTATCAAACATGTAGTCTCTCTAGTAGAATGAGATAGATGAGTTTAACAGTTTTCACTGTTTCCAATTAAACTGCCTTGATGTATTACAAAAATGCAGGATTGCAGACTAAGAAGGACCCTTGAGTTGGATTTTAAGAAAAACACCAATTTGAACTGTTTAAATTTTCTCATCTGGCTTGGTTTCTCAAATTTTAACACATTTGTCTTATTATTACACTTTGTCAATTTAGGAAAAAATTCATCGAACAATTAAAAACAAAAAACCCTCATGACATACCAATTAGTAATTTATTCTTTACTTTGCAGGAACTTGAGATCATGTACTTGAGATCATGTGAATCTGCTCAAATTTTAAAATGTTCAAAAACCAGCAAAGACTGGCAACCACGAGAGCTGTCTGAGGAGTATGCCCCTTGGCACTGTCACATTCTGTTTCATGTTTCATCCCACATACCACTGTCAGTCATATCATTAAAAACATTGGTAATGATAAAAATTCACATTTTGTACATTAATCTTTTATTATTCTTTTTCCAGATAACTTGGCTATGCTTATTTATCAAAGCCATATGATAAAGAAGCAGGGAAAGAATTTATAAGTCATATAGACCATTTTTCTGATTTAAAGAGAAAAAAAAAGCTCTCAATAAATAACATTTCCTCTTTTTACATGTATTTAGAGAACTAGTGTTTTCAATATTTAAGATCCCAATTAAGAAAATAATTCTTTTATAGATAGCTTAAATTCTTCATCATGTCTGTTTATTTTCACTTTCACAGGGGTGATGAGGAATAAGAATTCAACAATTTCTGCTTAACATTTCTTGAAATACAGTCCTATTTAAAAATCACTTAAAATAAAGAACTTCAACAAAGTTTTAAGTCAGTGTTATTTAATCTAATGATTTTTAAATGTACCTACTGGATATCAGAAGCTGAAAGGTAGTCACTAAAATTTCATATCTGGACATTAAGTAGAAAAATTATCATAAGATATGTGAATAATTATATAGCAATTTAAAATACTTGAACCGTTACAGAATTAAAAAATAAAAAAAGCCAGACCTAAGATCCATGGTCTTTTGGTATCAAAGATCACAGGAGTCCTACCAAAAGAAGCATAACTAACCAAAAATTATTGAGTAAATGAAAAAAAAAGCATATGATTCCAGAGTGGCTCAGTAAAACAGAAAGTGGAAAAGAACAATTATAAATATTTGGCTATACTTTATAGTCTGTATCTCTACTGTAACAATTCGGGGTCCCTACAAAAAAACTGATGAAACACATTGTAAATTATTTCATCTGGAAATAAAAAGTGATATAGTTATGTGATGTAAGGCCTGAAGGATTATAAAAGACAAGAGATGAAAGACTTAACTTTCTCAGAGAAGTTTGTTTTTTAAAGGGCAAGCAATTCTCAAATCAAAATGATTATAATAAATAGGTTTATCACTCTTTTGACTTGAAGAAGTCTAGTTAGTTTTACTAACTAATCCTTTAGGTCAACATTACTATGATGTGTCTTTTATGAAGTAAAAGAAGCTACTTAAATATTTTGAGCAATGAAAAAGAACTGAAGGTTCTAAAAGGATTTTACCAAAGTCATTTAAAAGACTTATGAACTAAGCAATAAAATCCTGAAATCTTTGGATCTAATATATAATTTAGCTACTAAATTATTTTTTAAATATTTTTAAAATAAAATAACCATTTTGAAAATGAGAAATGAGAGATTTTGCTGAATTTGGCTCATGAAATTGTCATTTTGTATATTCAATTTTAGTGAAAAATGTTTAGTTTCTTTAAAGTCATAATATGTAAAAAATGAAAGCAAGTCTTCTTCAAATAAGTAATACGTAATGCATAATCAGTAGCAGTTTGCTTTCTTTAGGTAGGCAGTATCTGAAGAAGGTACAAAAATAATGTTTTGCTCATAATAAGACATAAATGAAAAGAATGATTTAATAATTACAATGGTAGAATCTTATAAATGCCATAAGTAAAATTATTTAATATAAATATTGGATCATATACCCAAATAATTTCTTCCTTTTTAAATTAAATTTCAGAAGACATTTATCCAGTAAATTGTCACATGACATAGTACTTATAATGATTAAACAGAGCCTCTTTTTGAATAATTAAGTAATCAAAAGTCATATGCTTTCTGGTATTTAACCATGGTTAGTTTTTATTTCCTGAGGCAAGAAATTTCTTACTATGACAATCCAGTTTATTGATAAAACTGTTTCTAAAATGCTATTATTTATTTAAAGACCATTATAGAACAATGAACTAGGCACTTCATGTAATACTCCTATGTTTTTCTACCATGCTTTTAAACTCTGGGTCATAATCATCAATAAGTTGTGAAATCAACTTAGTGCGTGGCAATCTCCACTTAACAAATGAAAGGAATAAAACAACATGCCATTGTACACTATAGGTATTAAGAGTGAATATCATTTTAAGAGATTTTGGTTAATTTATCATTGTGGAATTATAAGAATAATATCATTTTAAGAAATTTTTGTTTTACACACATGTATAGAGGTAGATACATATAAATAAATAAATATGTATCTATGCTTGAGGCTGCAATATGAAAGGTACTTCTTTTTTGTTTATTATTTTTTTAATATTTATTTTTTGTTTTATTTTTTTTAAAGAGAGAGAGAGAATTTTTAGTATTTATTTTTTAGTTTTCGGCAGACACAACATCTTTGTATGTGGTGCTGAGGATCGAACCTGGGCCGCACACACACCAGGCAAACACGCTACTGCTTGAGCCACATCCCCAGCCCCGTAATATTTATTTTTTAGTTGTAGATGGACACAATACCTTTATTTTACTTATTTATTTTTATGTGGTACTGAGGATTGAACCATTGCCTCACCCGTGCTAGGCAAGCTCTCTAACGCTGAGCCACAACCCCAGACCTCCTGTTTATTTATTTATTTTTTTACTTTTGCAGTGCTGGGAATTGAACTCAGGGCCTTAAGCATGCTAGGCAAGTGCTCTACCATTGAGCTACACCTCCATTTCTCAACACTGAAAGTTTATTTCTTTTAATGTGGTCTGTGGTCAAGAAGGCTTAAAAGTCACGGGCATGTTTTGTTTCCTCCAAATTAGGATCATGTTATGCTGTGAAGAACAAAAGCTTTGGTGACTTATAGACCTCAAGATCAAATTTTTGCTCTATAATACTACCTGTGTGAGTTGGTTACTTAAATATAAAATTTACAGCTTTGACTCTTTATTTATAGAACAGATATAATTCTGCTTTAAAATGTTGGTGTGAGGCTAAAATTAAAAAAATTAATGTTAGTAAAACAGATTCTCCATAACAGATCATCATTAGTGGTTGCAGCAATTATTATAACTGAATTAAAATAGCTTCTTACAAGTAGTCATAATATATTGGTCACACTGTAGTTTGATCATTTAAAAAATACATAATGTAATTCTCAAATAGAAAACATACAATTTTAGAAGCAGAAATTAAATCCATAATTTTAAAAAATATAGTTTTAAAGAAAAATAAGATCATACCTATTCACTAAAGTAGCTTAATATGAAATTTCAACAGTCAGTCTGAATTAAAATACTGTACCTCTAGGCATAGTATAAAGGGGAAAATATTGTTTACATTTTTAAAGCCAGATTTTTTAAAAAAATCTATGCAACATTAGTAATGAAGCTGGATATCAGCTAAGGGAAACTTTGTAATAACTGTAAAACACTGGCTTGTCAAGTATTTTTTCCTTAAATATTTTACTTAATTCCACCTATGACAGAAAAGTCTTCAATTTAGTCAAAGCATCCACTTTTTAATACGTATGAATTGTTGTTAAAATACACATCTTGTCTTCTTATTTTATGGGCTTTGAGAAGTGCTCAGGAAAGAGTATGTATTCATTAACTTGGCAAAAGTACTGTCTGTTTCTATATCTTCCAAAATGATGAAGTATATATTTTTTTTCAAATCTGTAATCTCCATTTTTCTACACAAAAAATGTGAATTCACAAATTACTTTAAAATCAAACAAACATGTTCTTGAAAAGTTTGAAGATTTTCCCCCCGCTCTTAATGAAAAAGAAAATGAGGAGTGAAAAAGAATTCTGGTTTTGCAAAGGAAACACCATACATCAGATTTTTCTTGGAAGACTGTTTACCTGCCAGGAAATGAATGCTGCCCAACTACGTCTCCGTTTTGAAGATGATAATCGTTGAAGAAATCTGGACTTATGGCTCCTTCGGAGGCAATTAATCCATCTAGATAGAAGAAAAATGGTATTTGTGAAATGTATTTGTAAGGAATAAAAAGGAAACTACCCTATCAAACAACACATTAAGAAAATAACCTGCATATTTAATCTGAAATAAAAATATTAGCAGGTTAGCATGTCATGCTGTTCTCTCTATGAGTATTCATAGAAGACCACACATATCAAGAGTTTGTTCAATAGTTCTGAACAATTACTCAATTTATTGAGCATCAACTACGTGCAAGGTAATACTAGCATAGGGATGGATAAGATAGTCTCTGCCTTCAAGGATTTACAGTCCTGTGGAGAAGACAGACAGGAAGAGGTAAGGAGGTGAGGCAAGGGGTGGAGGCACAGTAAGAACAGTCCACGCTAAGCAAACAGCATCAACAGGCAAAAGCATTGAACAGCATGGTGTTTTGTAACAGAGCAATACTTGAGTACATTTTACATTTTATACCAAGACAGCTTCAATTGTGTAGCATGATTAGGGAATCAGATATATCAAATAAGTGAATCTCTAAACAATCTCTAAACAAGTTTGACAATTTAAATGACCAATGTTAAAATACACACAAAAATGTATTAGAAATCTTCATAAATACAATTTATACTCCATGTGTTCTTAGAAGGTATTCTATATAAAATGTAAATACTTCTTAGTGACTTGATTGTTATTATAAATATCATTTATTACACAATAATGTCCTAAGGTTACCAAATATGTTTGACTTGCACTGCTAAAAATGGCTTTCTATTACTCATTTTTTGAGCTCTTTGTTTTAAAGTGCTTCCTTTCTTAAATCTAGGACTTTGTAATTCTTTCTTTCTTTTTTTTTTTTTTTTTTTTTTTGCTGATTTTGAAGTTGTATTACTTTCTCATCTGCTCCAATCTAAGAATCTAGATAAGCTATTTTTACATAAATAAAAATAAATTAAGACTAAAAAGCATCTGAGGGAAAAAGACCCGTGTGATGGTTTTGGGACTGTCCTATGTGTTGAACAAATACTTTAGGGTCTGGATGGCTGTGAGAACTTTCAAAACTTCCTTTTCTTAAAGTATGATGGGTTGTAGAGTCTAGATATAAATGTTGGTTAGGTTATACCCCCCACTCTATTGATAAATCTGGCACACAGTAGGCAAATTATTCAGTTACCAGCTGATTATTTTATACCTAACACATGCATAATAATACTGGGATAGATCCTGTGGGAAATATAAAAAATTATAATATATAACCTCTGTTTAAGAATATAATAATATAATTTATTAATAAATAAGATACAACAAAAGTAGATATATGAAATGAGTATTAGAGGCAATAAAAGCTCTGGAGGGATTACTGTATTTTATGGGGTTTTAGAAAACCCTACCTGGGGAGAGGTAGGGCAGAGTTGTAAATAACTGGAGTCTTGAAACACAGGTAGTATTTAAATGAAAAATCTGAGGGAATAGGGTATTAAAGATAAAGTATATGGTAAACAAAGTAACAGTGGGCAAATGAATAAGTGAGGTTATTTGTGTTTCCATTAGACTCCCTTACTACTCATTTGGTACACATATCCTTTGTGACACATCGTATATTGATGACTATGATTATTATTTAATTATTATTGTTGAATTGTTAATGGATACCTTTTGTATTAATCTTATTATTTTACTAAATACAAAATACTTGAGCTTCCATTAAAAGTGTCAGTAATGTTTAGTTCAGTTTTTATGTCTGAAAGTTAAAGATTCTATAAGTTAAAAGACCTGATAAACCCTGAAAAACTTCAAAAAAAAAAAAAAAAAAAAAAGGAATTTATTGGAAATGCCAAGATACCATACACTGAGAGTGAAGCTGTTATGAATAATTTTTAAAAACCCATTTCATATGTATCTAAGGTTTTGTGAAAATGTGGCTAAAATTAACAAGTTGAAGATTAAAAAATTAAAATAACTGTTAAATTAAAACTAAATAATTGAGGATCAAGTTTTAATAAACCTGCTAATTTGAGAGGATCAAAGGTATGTAAAATACAAATGTGGAATCAAAGGTACTCCAAACATTGAAAATGAATACAAAAAATGTTCTTTATGCCAATAGAATAGAAGCTTTTAAAACTCAGAAACATAGTATTTTGAGATATAAATACAACCAAGTGAAAAGATGGTTTGTATTTATGAAATACAAACTACTAAACTGAGTCAGATTAGGAAGAAATTAAGTTTAAAAACTGATCAAATTCTCAAAATCATATCTTGTTTCAGAGTTCCTATCATCTTAAAAGAAAACAATGAGTAGCAAAAGGATAAATGGTGTACAGGGAACTTTTACAAACCGGGACATCATCAAAACAGAGTTCAAACTGAAAATGCTTGAGGTTACGTACGGTTCAGCCAGATATTTCATAAACACAGAATACAACTAGCCTAATAATATAATAAGCCTGATCTTATATAAATAAAAAAGTAAATTTATACTTTTGAAATTTATTTTTATTACTCCCAGGGCACTGCAGTTTAAATAAACTGTAGCTTTCATGGTGTTAATTCACCCTTGACAATGGGCACTCTTTCTTCACTAAAACAAGGTATAAAAGTACCATTAAAGTCTCATCTAACATACCCCCAACTTCTTTGGAAATATCTGATTCTTAACATTTTGCAACCAAAATTATTTCTTTTAGGGAAATACCAAAAATTCTATCTTCTTGGTTACCCTGATATACCTAGGAGTGTCCTTTTTAAGTTCCATGTTGTTTCAATGATAACAACAAAGAATTAAAGAATTTTATATAACATTTAAATGGCTAGAGAACAAAAGGAAAACAGATGCAATACACCACAGCACTCTAAGCTGCACACATACACTTGGGTTATTAAATTACATGAATCGCCTAGTTATAGAACACATCACTGAGGACACACCTTTCTGAAATCTCGTGATGATCGTAAATAAGACAGCTATGAACAAATGAAGTATAAACTGGAACAGTGATGAAATCAAAGCACATATATCAACTCTTTGAGTTTTGAAAGCCAGTTTAAAAAATCACTGTGAATACAAGTAAAAAATTTTAAAACTCAGTATCTTCTAATTTATTGTTACTAAAATAAACTTTAGACTGTGATTTTTACAACAATCTTGAGACAAAAACAAACTGTTTTAAGCTGTGTATTCTAGGAATATATTTATATGCTAAGAATAAGATTCTCCATGATGGATAATAACAATAAAAAAGGAAAAAGTCATTTAGAAATGTGTACAGCCTTATAAATTATAATATACTTCCTCTATAGTTAAAAAGTACCAAAGCAAACAGCTTTACTTTCATAACAAAGGAAATTAATCAATGAATATAATTTTAGACTTTAGGAAAAAATACTGGAACTAAAGGAGATGCTAGGTTCACAATACCAAGATTTTTTTTTTTTTTTTTTTTGGCACTAGGGTTGAACCTAGGGGTGCTTTACCCCTGAGCTACATCCTGAGCCCTTTTTACTTTTTATTTTGAAACAAGGTTTCATTAAGTTGTTGAGGCTGGCCTTGAACTTGTGATTCTCCTGCCTTAGACTCTTAGTTGATGAAATTATAGGTGTAAGCCAACATGCCTGGCAACTAAGATTCCCTTCTAAAGAAAAAAAGACAAAGGAAACCCAGATATATTTTGGCTGATATTTAACAGTTTGCAAACACAGAGGACAACACAAATGACTAGAAAGTAACATATATCATCTCATTTTAAAATAAAACATAAGACCCAGGGAATAATAGACCATGTAGTTTAATCTCTGTGGCTAAAAAGTTACTAGAGCTACTTTTAACAGAAGCAGCCTAAATTTTCATGGAGACTTAGGGGTTTAATAAGATAGTTCAAACTTCAAAAGTATATGTAGTACTACAAATTTATCTGATGTTTCTGAGCTATGACAGCACACAATAAATAAAAAGGAACTGATGTTATCTAGATTTCCATGAGAAACATCAAGAAATGATACAGACATTCATTTAGCCTGTGGATTCAGGGAAAATGAACTAGGTAAAATGATTCATGAACTAAAAAAATAGACAGCTTGCTGTGAGAACTGAATTTCTACATTCAAGGTATAAAATGTCTGTCAAATGCCTACCATATCATCAGGCTAAGGCTACTAAAAAAAAAAAAAATTCAGGATCTCTAATGATACTATTTCATCCCTCAAAAGTATTTAAATTTACTTATTTTTCCATCAGTTACTGCATTTCTAAACTTTGGTATATAAAAATATATGTAATTCAGTTTTTCCACAAACTTACAAATTATACATTTTTGTTATAAAGTAACAGAAAAATGTCAATAATTTTCATTTTAAGAGGTTAATTTAAATGAATTAATTTTAGAATGTGATATAATTAAAAAATATGTTCTAAAATTTTAATTAAAATAACAAAATTGAACAGTGGGGGTGCTTGATAGTTTCATTCAACTTTGCAAACTGGTAATTGATTCACACTGTCAGGTTCCTATCAATTTTCAAAGCAAGAAAATTGATTCAAAGAATATTCTGATTCCTATAAACAAAAAAAAATTCTTATATATTTTACTTCATGAATACAGAATATGTAGGGAACAATAGCTACTCGCTGTTACTGAACTAAGAAATTCTAGTTGGTTGAAATTAATGATATAGTCCATCTGGTTTGAAACCCAAAGCAGCATTTCAAAACTATACTGTAAAGTTCTGTTAGGAAGAAATCTATCAATTTTCCAAGTACTTATATAATACTGCATAATAGTTGCAGATTTTATGACAATATTTTTTTGCAAAAACTTAAGAGTGTGACCATTATGTGAAGCTTTCTAAAAAAACTGTTCCGGTATTACTTTAAAATAATTTATTACTAAACTATCTTCAGTGCAAGATTAGGATGAATGGAATACTCAATAATATGTTCATGTGGTGGTGACAATTATGTGGTGAAATATGGTTAAGCATAAATTTTCCGGGATTCATGTATCTACATCAAATATAAAGATAATTATATTGCACAACACCCATATGAAAACATATGGATGAATATGTGAATAGTACTAGTGATTAGATATGATGCTACTTTTTAGTGATTACAGGTGATGGTAATTTATACAATCAATATGCACTGACCACACACAAATAGGTCTTATTAATACATGTAAAACATTTGTAAAATTTACATTGAGAGCACTTAGCAAATTTATTGTAGGAACACATAGTAGGAAAAATAAAGAGTGGGTCATTAATTCAGATATAATTACTTTAATGCTTTTTTCCTTGTTGTTACTGTTCAAACCCAGGGCCGCAAGCACTATACCACTGAGGTATATCCTTAGTTCTAATGCTTTTTATTTCTTCGCTAGAAATCCTTTCCTTCCTCTTTTCAATTAAATGATCTCAATGGAGTAATAGTAATATTGACAACAGTGCAAAATACTGAAAGCCACAATATGCAAAATATTACCCATCTTAGTTCCAGACTCATCCCTGGAAAAAGGCAGCATGACATAATCAACAAGTTATAATATACATAAGGTTCATGTAAATATTAAATTTTACCTTGAAAACATCAGCAGAGTAAGGAAGAAACCATTGCTATAAAGTATTTAAAAGTCTTTCCAATACTCACCAAGTAGTTTATTTTTTGAAACGACAGCAAAATTAAACTATTAAGATTAAATACATAGGAAAACAAAATATAAATTAGTAAGTTGTACATTTAATAAACTCAGAATAGAGGAAAATGATTGCTACATTTTGAAACAGAAGTTAGAAATCTGGACAATGTCAGTTTAAGTGAAACATTCTAGAAAGTAATCTAAGAGCTGCCCACTCTTTTTAAATGGAGATCATAAAAAAGACTAAGTAGGAAAAATTGAAGGTGAATTGCTGTTTGTTTTGTGTATATATATGTTACACCTGAAGTTATCAGCAGAAGACCAATTATGTTAAGAAATGCTTACAAACTTGGAAATGTGCAAGATTGGCAGACCAAAATCTGTATTTATGGCACTGGGAACAACAGTTTACTTTGGCTATCATCCTACCTGAGCTGTAGAAAAGGTCAGGTCTTTCCAGAATATCTCCGTCATGAATGTATGGCTCAATTCTATCATCACCATATAAGTACTGCTCACTCTCGTCCATCTGGCGGCTCTCCACCATCTCCAGCCACTGAGAGTTATGCCAGCGAAACTTCTCACTCTGAATTTTCTTAGCCCATTCTTCATCATATTCCTATTGAAAGCAAATATTCAACTATTACTATATTAACTCAATCTCTTGGTATTCAATAGCAATACTTATATCTCACAAGTAAAGAACTTTTAGAACTGTTTATTTATTTATTACACTAGGGATTGAACCAGAGTTGCTTAACCACTGAGCCACATCCTCAGCCTTTTAAAATATTTATTTAGAGAGTAGGTCTCGCTGAGGTGTTTAAGGCCTCACTAAGTTGCTGAGGCTGGCTTTGAACTCAAATCCTTCTGCCTTAGTCTCCTGAGCCACTAGGATTACAGGCGCGAGTCTCTATGCCCAGCCAAGAATTTTTAGAACCTTCATTTGGGTAAGAAGGCACATTAAAAATACCTGTTCAGAATTATTTTATATAATAGCCAAAGTCTCTTTGGATTAACAATCACTAATGACAATGAGAAGCACTGAAAGAATTTAAAGTTCACAAATTCTTCTTTAAATATTATCTAAATATTGCCAAAATTTAAATAAACAACCAGAATTTTGCTTTCCATGGATTCTTGTGGCTATAATTATTTGTGGCACTAATGACAGGTGGCTAACATGACCTTTTTTGATATATTTTTTAGTCTAGATAATACTATAGGAAGAAAGCACTATTAAAGCACTGCTTCTAACTACTGAAAATAAATACTGCTGAAAATAATTACTACAGAAAATAAATAGCATTGCTGAATTTAATTTTGCTCAACCACAAAATAATGTTGTTTTACTTAAAATTATTTGTCAGGGTCACTGTAGAATGAATTCTACACTGGATAGAAGGTAATAAATGGCCTCCAATGTCAACTTTCAGCTCTAATATTCTGTGAATGGGTTAAATTGTTGAGTAAATAATGGTAGAAAGGGTATAATAAATGGATATTACGTTAAATAACCAAGTATGTTCTCAGTCATGTTTTCTCTGACTTGGCCATAATTGAAGTGTGTTAGGGAAAGAACGAAGTTGAAAAATAACATGCACAGAGATGTTGTTACAAGCAGTTTCACTGGCTATAGTTTTGGTAGTTCACCTTGTTTTTTCAAAATTTAATATTAAGTGATGCCTAATTACAGAAAACAGTTATTATGGCTGCTTCTAAGTAATTTAGCCTAAATGCAGACTATAGCTCTGAGCCTCTTTAAAATTTATATGACCCCAACAGTATACTTTTTGGTTTCATATGTGACTCTGTGTATGTGGTCAAGTAAAGTTAGCTACAAAAAAAAAAAAAAAGGATACTGTAATATTAGAAATAGCAAGATAATTTACAAGGGTATGATTGTACACACTTACAGTTAAAGCAAAGGATCAACTTATGAATTATACCCAGTGAGGTAAAACACTTAGCTCATAAACAGAGGGCAAAATGGTGTTTGGGAAAGAAACTGCCCATGTTAGTGGGTTTTTTTTCTAAAAGATAAGTTATAGGTCACCCAAACTCCAAGAATATGCCTTATTATAGTAAGTTCTATTAGATCCATATTAAACATTGGAACTAATTTGAGCTTGTTTCATTTGGTAAGAGGTAAAAAGCTAATTTTTCACCCTGGTAAAAAAATTTAAAATCTGACTAAATTATCTGAATAAAGAGGTATTCAAGGATAACAGAAAAACATAGGATCTGATTGTTTAATTATAATAGTTTCAAGCATATGAATTCCTAGTGAAAAAGGGGGAGTTGAATGAAATGTTTCAAACTATGCTGTCCAAGAAGGAATATACCACAATGAATTCCAAACACATATAATTACAGTGTACTAATTAAAATAATGATAGGGGGCTGGGGATGGGGCTCAGCAGTAGAGCGATTGCCTAGCCCGTGCGAGGCACTGGGTTCAATCCTCAGCACCACATTAAAATAAATAAATAAAATAAAGATATTGTTTCCAAATACAACTAAAAAATATTTAAAAAATAATGCTAGAAGAGAGATGGGTGTATCATGGGGAGGCAGGAAGGGAGGGAAAGGGAAGGTATTGGGGAATGACCAAATTATGTACATGCATGAATATGCATAATTAATCCCACTATTATGTATAATTATAATGTAAGTTAATGAAACATTAGGAGTTAAAATTCAGTCAAGTGCCCAAAGCATATAAAATGTGGAACTTGCTATTTCAGTGAGAGTAAAGCTTGCTTCCTAAGAATACCTGTGAAATAATCCTTAAATGACATATTCACAAACTGTAGTTAGCCTCGTAGGTAATGTTCTCTATGAAGAAAAAAAACTGCTGAGTTGTCATCTTATGCCCTTTTATGAGATTTTAGTAACCTAACTTAATGATAACAAAAATATAACAAATATAAATGTAGAAATAAGTAACAAAGATGTCTCTTCACACACGATTCCTTCAGCCTTATCATCCTATGAGCTCAGAGCAATACTTTTATTCGCGAACTTCCACGCACAAGCTCAAGTTTTGTTTTCTCTTTTCTTTTTTTATATTATATACTTATTTTTATTTGTTCTTTTTAGTTATACATGAAAGTAGAATATATTTTGACATATTATACAGACATGGAGTATAACTTCCCATTCTTGTGGTGTACATGATGTAGAATTACACTGGTTGTATATTCATATATGAACATAGAGGGTTATGTCTGGTTACAATGTGTGTGTATGTATGTATGTGTATGTGGTGTGTGTGTGTGTGTGTTTTTTTTGTTTGTTTGTTTTTTTCTTTAAAGAGACTATTTGACAAAAATCCAAATGTACAAACCAAAAACATCCATGAGCATTCATGGCTAACTTTTGACACTCTCTTGGTAAAGCTGATTTTTTAAGGCAGTAAGTTCGCACAGAACCTAGCATCACATGTAACGAGACTACCCTTAGCACTCTTCTAAAGTCTTCATCTCTCTCTGTATCAGTTTGTGATAGAATTAGCCTACAGAACTAGTACCTTAGCATTATAAGGCTCAAAAAGCATAGTAGTAATGATGAAGATTGTACTGTTATTTTCTTCTTTAAAATAATTTATTCTGATTTTTAAGTATTTTTTACTATAAAACAATAGGTTTAATATCTGTGACTAACATAATGATTAACTTATGCATTACTACTTATAGTCTTACAATGAAAACACTATGGTTTTCTTGATTCTTTAAAAAAAAAAAAAGCAAAACAAAGTTTTTCCTTAGGAAATATGAGATAGAATGTTATTATATACCAAACCGTCATTATCCAGAATATTGAAAATTACATCTTACAAAAAGACCCAACAATATTTACGGAATCTACTACAATGACAAGCAGTGTTTTCATAAGAGGTGGCCTTGAGATTTTGTACGTATGTACTTTTTTTTGTTATAGATCATAGGTTGAAAATTGACCAAAAAAAAAAAACCCTTGAGCAGGTAGTGTCAAGGCCTTAAAAGTTCCCCTAATTTTTAAAGTCTTAAAGAATTAAAACATGATTTTTTGAAAATAATATTTGGATTTTCATAATTTCAAAGGGAATATTTTCATCATTGAAATTCGAAAATTACAAAAAATAGAGACTCATCACCATAAATAATGCTATATATCCTACCAGTTTATTTATTTTTGCAGGGGGACTCGGGGGCTGGCACTAGGGATTGAGCCCAGGGGCTTTATGAATGTGATACAGTCCCAACACTATTTTTTTTTTTTTTTTTGAGTTAGAGTCTCACTAAGTTTAGGGCCTCACAAGTCTCTGAGACAGGCCTTGAACTTGAGATCCTCTTGTTTATTTCTCCTAAATTGCCAGGATTACAGGTGAGTGCCATCACACTTGGCTTCCCACCAGTTTTTTTTTTTTCATTTGTTCTAATTAGTTCCACATGACAGTAGAATGCATTTTGACACATTATACATAAATGGAGCGTAACTTCTCATTCGTCTGATTGTACATGATGTAGAGCTACACAGGTCACGTAATCGTATGTGCACGTAGGGTAATAATGTCCAATTCATTCTACAGTCATTCCTACCTCCACACCCCCTCCATCCCACCAGTTTTAATGGCATTTTAAATTCCAATATTAATGGCTACTTTTGAAAAATATTTTAAAATGTATATACTTTTAAATTTAGAGGCTTGGGGCTGGGGATGTGGCTCAAGCGGTAGCGCGCTCGCCTGGCATGCGTGCGGCCTGGGTTCGATCCTCAGCACCACATACAAACAAAGATGTTGTGTCCGCCGAAAACTAAAAAATAAATATTAAAAAATTCTCTCTCTCTCTCTTTTAAAAAAAATTTAGAGGCTTGTAAGATATTGTACTTTGGCCATAAGTTTGTTTTAGTTTGTGATAATATAGCCTCAGGTTTCAAACGTTTACCAAACAGAGCATCTTAGAATAAAATATAGGCATTTAGTTAACAAGTATTCATTTAAGTAGTTACACTTTATTCCTTGGAGGTAAGTATTAGAATCAAATGAGACAGCAGTGTTTTGCTATATGAAGGTGATCACTCATCTATGTGTTTCTGAAAAGGTTTATCAGATTTTTTGAAAATCGAAGCTTTAGCTTATGACTACTGAGATCCTATTTAGCAATTGCAGTAAATTAATAGGCTAAGACAGTGGTCTTGATAGTTTAAATTTTAGGAAAAGTTCAAAAGCACATTTTAGGCACTGATATTAAGTCACCTGCCACCTACTATTATTGTTCTATTTTTTAAAAAGATAATTTTAAGACTAAAAATGTGAAAAAGAGAATCTTAAAATATATTTCCCAAGATAAAATGTGTCAACAACTTAATATTCCACCTCCCCCACCCCTCAAACAACTTTTTTCCTTTTTATTTCTTTCCTCTTCCATTTCAGTGAAAACCAAGTAAAAGCTTAGTCATACTCCAAAGGATCATATTCCAATGCCCTTATCCTATCTTCCACAGCACTCTGGAATTCCCAACAACACAGTTTGGTAGCCCTGGAAAAATCAGTTTCTTTGTATTTCAGAGTCTGGGCTTACAAGTATTAATAATATGGCAGGGCATAATATAAAGTGCACTAAATTAGGAATCAGGAGATCTGGTTTCCAGTGCTGGCTCTGATACCCACTGGAGTATGCACATTTCTCAAGGTATCTTAATCTCTGTTGGCCTGATTCTTCATTTGCACAATGAAACAAATCTAGGACTTACTCAAGCTCTAACATTTTAAGACTAAAAGCCTATACTTAATGTTATGACTTCATAAAGTCACTGAAATTATTATCTCAAATAATTGAAAAATACTGGTATAGTATAGGAGTTTCTTTTTAAAAGTTAAAAAGCTACTAAAAAATGAATATCCAGGGTTAAAATGTTCACTGAAGTAAACATAATTAACTAAAGTCAATTCTAGCCCTCCAGCCATGAACAGGTAAAGAAACATGATATATATACACAATGGAATATTACTCAGCCATAAAAAAGAATGACTATAACTTCTGCTGGTATATGGAGACTATCATGCTAAGTGAAATAATCCAATCCCCCAAAACCAAAGGCCAAATGTTTTCTCTGTTACACAAATGCTAACACACAATGATGGTGGAGGGGGCATATAGAAAAGTTTAGTGGATTAGACAAAGGGGAATGAAGGGAAGGGAGAGAGGAGGGAACAGGAAAGACAGTAGAATGAATCGGACATAACTTTCCTATTTTCATACATGAATATACCACCAGTGAAATTCCACATCATGTACAATCACAAAAATGGGATACTAATTAGAATGTTATACTTCATGTATATATAATATGTCAAAATACACTCTATTATCATGTACATCAAAAAAGAATAAAAAAAGATTTAAAAAAATCAATTGTAACACCTTCTCCCAATCTCTACTCTCCTGGTAATGCCCACTGCCCACCCTCTTTATCAGGCAGTGACTATGAGAACTCAGAGATAGCATTTCAGTCACCTCTAAGATGCCATCATCTTAGATCTAACAAGCTTTTGTGGCAATATTCTAGGGATATAGTTGGTTTTTGTTCACGTTGAAACACTTCTTTTTATGAGGATTATACTTTGTGTCCTGGCTTTGAGCCTTGACTTTATCCTGTATTTAAAAGACAAAATGTCTTGTATTCTCTTCTCAGCTTCTGACAGTATGATCTTAAGCACTCAGTTTCCAGAAATTCTAAAGTGTCACAAAAGACTTATGGTTTGATTTTACATGGAATGTGCCATCGTTTTTGAAGTCCTACATCATTTTGTTTACTACTTAACCAGTAAAACATTATGAAGCCTTAACCAGCCTATTATCAGAGTCTGTTCACTATCACGAAAACTCTTTTGTCACTGGCTTCCGTCACACCTTGTATCTGATTAACACACTATAGGATAACATAGGGCTACATAGATCTGCTTTGTGTTCTAACATAAATGATGGAAAACAGATTTTCCTTTCTCCTTTAATGTGGCAGCCCCTTAATTGAGACTGTAATATGGTTTATTTAATACAATTTTTCATACTAAATTAAAGCAGGTCTAGAGTAATTTAGCTATTCATTATAATTAAGGCAGCAGCTATTAAAAAGATGCTTTTATGTCTTAGAAAAACATTTCTCTGAATGATACACATATACACAAATTAAACACACACATAATAAAGTTATTGACTTTTATGCATATACTCTCTGAACTGTCCCAAGTGTCACCTCTGGACTTGGCCATGGCATTTTCTAATCAGATCTCTAAGTACAATTATATCCTAAAACAATCTCTGCTTAAAATACTGAGGAGGCTAACCTGTACAATATCATTTTAAATATGTCAAGTCAGGCCTAAAAGTAAAAGGCAGAACTAAATGAAATTTATTTAAGAAATCATGATTTTTCTCTTTCATACTATGCTTGGGTTCTTTTAAGTCCAACTGTTGTCAATTAAAGGAAAAAAATAAAGCAATATGCATAAGAAACAGGCAAGGAATACACACATTCATGTAAATATAAATTTTTGTGTATTTAAATTCCAACAAGCTGGAAAAATATCCTGAATTTCTGTCTTTTTGTTTATGCAATATAAAATAAACTATAAAACAGGGCTAACAAAACTTATTAAATCCAATTTGTATGAAATTAAAAAAATAAAAACATCAAACTCACACTGAAAAATTAAAATTTACTAAGCCTGAAAAATAAGCAAGAAGTGAACCAGGTGAACCAGGGTCTTGAACCTTATAGGAGCATACCAGCAGAAAGGCAAAGCATGTCATTATTTTGTCCATCTCTAACTATTTTTCTATAACTATATATTGCCCATCTATAACTGTTTCTTATAGTTATAACTGGACAGAATTCCTTTATTTTATTTATTTTTATGTGGTGCTAAGGGTCGAACCCAGTGCCTCACTCATGCAAGTTCTCTGCCACTGAGTTACTGCCCCAGCCCAGCAATGTTATTTTTGTTGGTTTTTCTGGAAGAATGTGGGATGTTTCCACGGCCTGGTGCCCTTCTATTAGCTCTACTGGACTTCACTTCTGAGAAAATGAACCATGAGTATGATTTAGTGCAGCAGCACACAGGCGTGCCACATTACATGAATCATCCACGTGTGATATCTTTAAACACTCTCAGTTTAATAAGTCCGGTTTTTCTATGTAAATGTTTCAGACTAAGGTTTTCCACAGTGTGAAATGATCTGTGATTATGTGGCAAGACATCAAATAGTTACTTTGTAAATCCAGTTTAGAGATTCATAGATTAAGTGAACTAAATCGTTTCAATATACTTGTTCCAATTTTTTTTTGTACTCACTCAAAAGTGATAAAACAGCATCTCAGAGAGCCATAATGCACATAGCTTGTGGTTATATCATGAAAATAATAAAACATAAACATAATTTTCTTTGTAACTTTAGATTTTAATGCTAAGATCTACAAGTTCCTTCAAGGAGGGTAGGGTCAGCAAAGTAAAATGAAGACTAAAAATGCTCATTGGATTTAGATAAATGAAGGTCAGGGTTACTTTGTTGAGTACCATTTTCATACAGCAGAGGAGACAGAAGAACTGAGCAGGCAGGTTGTGTGCAGCAATATATACTACAGATTAAAAAAAAAAACTTTTTAAAAATACATAGAATCTGGCACATCCCTGATATAAGGCCCAAGACCAGCAGAGGACTGTTGGAGCAGCATAATTTCTCAATAAGAGGCTGTAGGGTCAGCATGTTTCTACCCCAAGACTTAGATTATCCTCTGTTCATATCTCTCTAGTCATGTGTACTTTAAAAGTCTCCCAAGTTGCTGGGTGTGGTAGGAGCACTCCTTCAATCCCAGAAACTCGGGAGGCTGAGGCAGAGGATTGCAAGTTCAAAGCCAGCCTCAGAAACTCAGTGAGGCCCTAGGTAAGGGCTGGGGATGTGGCTCAGTGGTTAAGTGCCCCTGGGTTCAATCCCTGGAACCAAAAGTAAAAAAAAAGAAAAAGAAAAATCCAAAGTCATGAATAACATGAAGATTTTTTATATTTCCCATCATTCCAAAGCAATTGCAACTTACAAAGCAAGTGTATGCATATAATAAAAATTAGCTTATTTTTTAAAAAAGTTAGTCTGAACTGTTTAAAAACTTTAAGTTAAACTTAAATTTTTTTCAAACTGAAAAAAATAGTTAACACAAAATTTGATTTATTTAAGAGATTTAAAGGCAAGCTATAAAAATTATTAGTTTTAACAGAAGTTATTAAATTTCCTGATCTTAAAGAATAATTTCTCAAAAAAACAAAAACAAAAACAAAAAACCCTCAAAACTCAAGTGATTCCAAGATGACATGTAGATTAGGCTTAAACTCTGAACATGTATAAAGCCTCGTTAAGTAAGGAGACTATAATTAGAAGTTGAAGCCAACAGGCTTAATGTTTTAAAAGAAAATTTAGTATCAGAATTTTCTGAACCTTACCAAAATACAAAATTGTGTTAACATTGAATGCATAGTTCAAATTAGGTGTATAATGTCTTTTCCTGCCTAAAATGAAGACAAATGTACACGTGTAGAGAATAATTACTTACCGCTATAATGTCTAGCGTATTATCACAGACCTTTCGGATTTCATTATTTTTATCATGCATCAGGTCTATGAGATATGCTGGAGCCTCTGAATAAAAATGGTTAAAGATATAAACTGCATTTGAGATCATGACTCTTTAGTAATATTAGAAATCCCCCATTTCTTCTAAGTTTAAATGCTAAATTGAAATTTAACTTCAAATTTTAAAATCATTAGTTCACTTTAATATTTCATTTGTTAAGCGCTAGAGTTGTGTAGCTATAAATGCTTTCTTGATCTGAGTGATTTCACACAAAAATGAACGAGAGCCAAAATCATTCCCAAAAAAACCAGTGTATATTACGGTATTGCTAAAAAAAAAAAAAAAAAAGAACAAAAGAAAATAATTACAGTCAAATCCCGTCTATGGTTGTTATAAGAAGGGGAAAAGAAAGAGAAAACATGGTAAGGCATTTTCATGTAAGAGAAAGATAGAACCTGTCATTTTGAAAGAGATAAGAATTTAAGAAAATATTAAAATATATATGAACAAACAACATAAATCAGAACTACAAAACCCAGAGAAAAAACTTGGAAAGAAACAAAAATAAAAGTAAAAATAATTATAGATATAATAACTAAATTTAAATAACACAAGATACAACAGATAAAATCCTAAAAGAAATGAGGTAAAAAGGAAGTAAATTTATAAAATCAAAACATAAAGAAAAAAAAGATTGGAAAATCACAGATTTTAAAGATAGGCCACGAAGAGCCAATATAATAGAAATCTCAAGAAAACCAAGGCAATGGCAAAAAACTAATAACTAAAAATTACCATTCAAGAAAAATTTTATAAGGGGCTGGGGTTGTGGCTCAGTGGTAGAGCACTTGCCTAGCACTTGCCTAGGCCCTGGGTTCGATCCTCAGCACCACATAAAAATGAATAAATAAAATAAAAGTACTGTATCAACTACAACTAAACAAATACTTATTAAAAGCTTGGCTCAAGCGGTAGCGCTCTCGCTTGGCTTGCGTGCAGCCCGGGTTCGATCCTCAGCACCACATACAAACAAACAAAGATGTTGTGTCCGTCGAGAACTAAAAAATAAATATTAAAAAATTCTCTCTCTCAAAAAAAAAAAAAAGAAAAAGAAAAATTTTCTGAAAAAAAAAAACTTAAAACTACAAACAGGAAAAGTACATTTGTACACTTAGAAAAATCAATCAAGGATGATATTCAAATTCTAATAAAAACCAAAACAAAAAACAACAACAAAAAACTTGATGTTAAAGAAAATAAACATTCTTCTGGTCTTCTTAGGAAAAAAAAAAGAAACAAGTTATTTCTAAAGGGAAAGGAAATTAAATTACCAGCAGACTTTAGGGTAGATAATTATAATTAGACTGATTAGACTTCTCCTTGGTAGCAATGTAGGCCAGCAGACAGGTGGGAAAGTCCTTTAAGTTGTGCCTTTAAGTTGTGAGGGAAATAACTGTCAACCTAGAGTTCCATATTCTGCTACATTATTATTTAAGAGGACAAATTAGTTATCTTATATAAAGTTAGATTTTATTATTTATAGGTAACATTCACCATTAAAATTCTTCATTTAAAAGGAATGAATTCTTTTTTTTTTTTAAGGAGAGAGAGAGAGAAAGGGAGGGAGGGAAGGAGGGAGGGAGGGTCTTTTTTGTAGATGGACACAACACAATACCTTTATTTTTATGTGGTGCTGAGAATCAAACCCGGATCCCGCCCGTGCTAAGGGAGCGCTCTACTGCTGAGCCACAATCCCAGTCCGTAATGAATTCTTTTTAACACATTCTTTTTTCAAAATGTTTAAATAAATTGGACCCACTGGGGCAATCACAATAAAAAGGATGATAAACAAATTCAAATAAATATTTTGTTTAATGGTGAAATTAAATATTTTCATAATATTTAGTATGCGACAAGTTGCAACAAGATGTCACTGACATCAATAAAAAACTTGGTTTCTGAACACCAAAACATTTCTGAGTTCATTATTTTGATGGAAGCACTTCAGCAATACTTATTTAATCTTAAAACACGGATGAAAGCACCAGATTGAAGTAGTATTCCTTGAGCTTTTGTAAAAAAATTAATTCTGCCAGTCTTTAATTGCCAATTTACACTGTTTTCAACATTTTGTATTCTTTGGGATAACTATTTTAAAAGTACAGACCCCAAATATATTGGTATTAAATAAAAATTGAAGTTAGAATGAAGAACAGTCAAAAAGAAGTTCTCTTAATACTGTGAGTTTGGCTACTAAGGTACTGAGTAGGTAGCAAAGGCTGAAACACTTACTGTATATATGAGGCACTTGGTAGGTATTTTAAATACTTCATTCTTTAAAAATCCTAAGAAATGAAGTGCAAACAGAACTGTCTTTCAAAGAAGTCACCTAGGAAAGCTATACTTTCATTTGACTGTTTTCTGTAGTGCCTTCTGTAGTTACATGTTTTAAATACCCTCTATACATAAAATAGCCTTCTAGAGGCTCTAAACCTCTAGAAGGAGCACATACATACAGGTTCTGAAAAGACCCTATAGCAAGAAAGTCTGTTAAACTCTATTTTGCAAGCTTATTCAAAACCCTATTTTTCATTAAACAACTGTTAATACTTAAGGAATGTTTCACGGAATACAGCTAGGGAAAAGTTTATTACTTTCAATGATTTTAATATTATTCAAAAGTGTATTTTTTTAGTTGTCAGTGGATCTTTATTTTTTTTATTTATTTGCAGTGCTGATAATCAAACCCAGTGCCTCATGCATACTAGGCAAGCACTCTATTGCTGAGCCCGAGCCCGAGCCCGAGCCCCAGCCCCAGCCCCAGCCCTCTAATGTGGCTTTTAAGGCAAACCAGTATTTGTTTTTAGATAGCCCTCATCAAAATGAAGATTTCTTGGAAGGAGATCCTCATCGTTATACAAAATTACATATAAGAGGAAGTGAGGGGAAAGGAAAAAAAAAACAAGGGAGAGAAATGAATTACAGTAGATGGCATAGAGAGAGAAGAGGGGAGGGGAGGGGAGGGGAGGGGAGGGGAGGGGAGGGGAGGGGAGGGGAGGGGAGGGGAGGGGGGATAGCAGAGGATAGGAAAGGCAGCAGAATACAACAGACACTAGTATGGCAGTATGTAAAAACGTGGATGTATAACCGATTTGATTCTGCAATCTGTATACGGGGTAAAAATGGGAGTTCATAACCTACTTGAATCAAATGTATGAAATATGATATGTCAAGAGCTTTGTAATGTTTTGAACAACTAATAATAAAAAAAAATAAAGAAAAAAAAATGAAGATTTCTTCAGTTAGACTTTCCCCAGACTGAACTTCTGGAGCCTTTATATGCTTCCAAAAGTTAATTTTTTCCCTCAAAAGCAAGGCAATTTTCCTCTAAAGGTGATATCTAAAGTGTACATCATTAGATTTGAATGTAGCACAGAGGAGTTTCAAAATGCTTTGAGTAATGGTAGCATCATTTAAAACTAAAAAATCTCTTAAGGTATTACTTTAAAGGACATTAACCAGTTAGATACCAGTATTCATTGACCATACAAGTTTTTACCACATATCAAGTACTGTGTTAACTTTTGGGTATAGATAAAGATAAGATAAAGACAGTACTTGAGCTTGAGGACCTCAAAATCTTTTGGGAGAGATAAGCATATAAACAGATGATTGAAAGTACTTTTAAGAGGTTAAAAAAAATTTCTTTTTTCTTTTTTTTTTTTTTTTTAACAATTCTTAATACATCTTTATACCACAATTTATCTTTTGCTATGTACATAATATGAATATACCATAGTGAATTTCACCCATATATGTATAAAACACCAATTTTATAAAACAATAAGACTAGTGAAGGAAAGGAAACAGGGGGAGGGAAGAGGAAGGGAAAAGTACTGGGGACTGAAGTAGAGTGAATTACATTCTACACATGTACAATTATGTCAAAATGGACACCACTATGATGTTTAACTATAATGCACTAATAAAAGCATGAAATTGCTAAAAGAGAAAAAAACCCAAAAAAATAAAAAATAAAAAAAAGAGGGAAAGAAAGAACGAACGAACGAACTACTGGGAATAAGAAAGGCATAGGATTTAGAAAGGCTTAATTAACTAAGAAGATGGTATATAAAACTTTGATGGGTAGGAGACATGGGTGGAAAAAAAAGGAGAGAATGCATTTGAAGTTGACAAATATACAAAAAAAAGCAGTAAATTATAAGGTAGGTCATATCTGATGATCAGAAATTTGATGTACTGAAAGAAAATCTCAGACTTAATTATATATACCCAGGTGTCTCATATACCCATGTCTTTATGACACTGAACATATTGGATTATTGTTTTATATTTACTTATCTATCTTTTCAACCAGGACTGATTTCATAAATCAGGATGTGTTTGATGGTCAATGCTTATGTAGAATATATGACTAATTATGTATAGTAACAGAGACAATAGAGAGTAACATTTCCAGCTTGACATGCTGTGTGGATGACACTGTTATTATTCACAATGAATACAGAAGGCAGGACTGTTTTTGCTCCTCATAGAAGGATGGTGACTGTATAGAGTACCCCTTGGTTGCAGTAATGATTAATTACCATTTACTGAGTACCTCTGGGTACTGGGAACTATAATAGGCACCTTAAATCCATTAATAGTTACAACAAACCCACAAAGTAGGAAGTCTTTTTATTTACTACCACAGTCATTTTCTTGATGTCAGAATGTATGCTAAGGAAGTCATCTGACTTTTTGAGGTCCCACAGTTAGTAAATGGCAAAAGATTATTAAAAATTAGGACTGCATGAGGGTGGAGGATGCAGCTCAGTGGTAAAGCACTGGCCTCACATGTGCAAGGCTCTGATCACCAGCACAGAAACATAATGAAAACATAGGCACACAATGCTCTTAGGATACACCATGCCAAGGCCCTTTTAGGTAAAGACATCCAGACAGCAGTTAGCAACAAATGTCTGATGCCCGAGACGTTTTGCAGATATTAAATACTTAACATACAGTTGGGTAGTTAACAATCCTGACAACAGACATGTTTTCCAATGTTCAGAAAATAAAGTTACTGGAAGGACAGTCCTTGGAACCTGTGATAATTAAGTGATATTAGTAGAGAAGGAAATTCTGACATGTTCAAGTTTCTTAGTAATCAAAACCTGACAAGTTAAATAAAATTGGTCTCATTATATTCTATTTATATAGAATATAATATAGAGGTAGAGAATTCTTCACCTGAAATGGTTAGAGTGTTTAAATTTACTTAGATTTTAGAATATTTGCTTATATGTAATAGGTTATCCTGGGAATTGGACATAAGTCTGAACAAGAAAACACATTTATGTGCCATACACACCCTATGTACATACCATGAAGGCTATTTAGTACATATATACAATATTTTAGTACACTTGTGCTTTGAATGAGAATGCTACATGACATGAAAATTTCTACTTGTGGTGTCATGCTCGCATTCAGAAAGCTTCTGATTCTGGAGCATTTCTATTTCAGATTAGTCATGTTCAACCTGTATTGATTTAGGGTAAAGAGTACCATGGAAAATAGTGTATCTTCTAAATTTACTGTAAAGCTTGGTGTTTTCTATAGCATTTTAATATTTACATAAAGAACAACAAGAAAGAAGCATGTTTTTGATGATGTGAGATACATCCTCTAACACTGAAAGGATACGTGTCTCCTTGATTATGACGTCTCTCGTGGCTTGGTGGAAAACCATCTGGTAGAAGACATAGATTATCTGACACACAAACTCATCATCTTCCTGTTGAGCTAGAAGGAAACAAAATTTCATAAAAAAATAATGTTTACATACCAAACTGAGAATTACTGGGAATAACAGAGAGATAAACTCACTGTTTATGGCAAGTATGTAAGTAAAGGATAACAGTTTAAAATACTTATAATACATAGGTGACACATATCATCTATGTCTCTGGTGTTTCTCCTATGATACTATGATCAGTGGAGAAATTTTATGACAGTATATTTATAGTAGCTTTAAGAAATTTGGTTATAATTAAATTAAGTAGGTTAATTATTTTTAAAATACAAAGAAAAATATGAAGATTTTGAAAAACAGAAGTTACATCAATTCGGAGGTTCAATCAGACGACTGGAGATAGTTCATCTGAAAAGATCAGGTAGTACTAAATAGGAACTGAGGGACAAGACTGATGGAAAAGAATAGAAACAGTGCTTCCCTGTCATCTTCACTGTATTTTGCCAATATACATGACAAAAACCAGACTAAATTAACTTCTGTGCTCCTAACGTGAAATGGCAACACTTACCACCACTTGCTTTGTTTCTTTCTATTCTTCACAAGAATTCTTCAAACAATTTAATTTGTGAAATAAGCCCATTTGCATTTTGCCTTTATAATATTGACTTCACATGAGAAAAACAATTTATTAAAAAAACCCCTACATCTTCTGAATTCTAAGTTTTGGGCGGGGTAGAAACTGGACTATTATAAAAAGATACTTCCTTTTGTTGAATAATGTTCACAAAATTAAACTTTACACATTGGCATGAAATGAGTACTTTAGTTTCAATCTCATTATAATCATATAAAAGTTATATAATAATAAAAGCTAATTAACAAATGTTTAAAAACATTTGACAGAATAGCTGATGTTCATTGATGTTTAAAAATAAAATCTAATTTTAACTACTAGTTATTAAATTTGATTTACTAATACTGTAGTTTGCCATAAACCTTGCCAATAGTTCAATGATATGCTAGAAAGAGATTTCTTGGTTAACATAGTATCTAATTAGTTGTGTGGAGTAAACTGTGGGCCCCTTAAAGTCCAGTCTGCCCCAAATGACCTCCATCACAAACTTCCTAAAACAAAATGAGTTGAAATTCTCACTGTTAATTACTCCCCTTCATCTACAACATCCATTCACTGAACATCAAAGGTTTTTTTTTTTTTTTAAATTGGGAAAATCCATATATTTATTTAAAAAGAATATTATATAGCCCCTACCTGTGATAATCTTACAGTGGATAAACCAAATCATGAATGCTTAGCTCACTCTCACATACCTCAGCTCTCTCAATTAAATCACTGTGGGACCAGCAATTCTAGGACACTGGTCATTTTGCTTCAACTTTCTCCAGCTCTCCACAAAATCTTCATTCTCCTTTTATCAGCTATATTTTTTTCACTTTTGCCTCCCAACTACCTAGTCTCTCCTTTAATTATTTCTAATACTATACTATTTCTAATACTATATTATCTATAGCAACGAAAATGAACAAACTTCTGTGTAAAACATAAAGGAATCTCACAAATAAAATGAGGGACAAAATAAACCAGATTCCCCATATAAAGTTCAAACTCAGGCAAAACCTATCAGTGATAAAAAAGATAGAAGCTACTCTGACGAAGATGGTAATGACTGGGAGAAGGGGAGAGGTATTTCTAGGATTCTGGTAATGTTTTATTTCTCTACGTGGGTAAGGCAACAATGTTGGGTATGCTCACTTTGAAAATTCATTGATTGCTGGTGGGACTGCAAATTGGTACAGCTAATCTGGAAAGCAGTATGGAGATTCCTTGGAAAACTTGGAATGGAACCATCATTTGACCCAGCTATCACAATACTTATACCCAAAGGACTTAAAAACAGCATATTATAGGTACACAGCCTTATCAATGTTTATAGCAGCACAATTCACAATAGCTAAATTGTGGAACCAACCCAGATGTCCTTCAGTAGATGAATGCAGAGGGAAACTTTGGTATATATACATAATGGAATATTACTCAGCATCCAAAGAGAATAAAATCATGGCATTTGCAGGTAAATGGATGGAGTTGGAGAATATGATGCTAAGCGAAGTTAGCCAATCCCCCCAAACCAAAGACAGAATGTTTTCTTTGATGAGGATGCTGACTCATAATGGGGATGTGGGGGGAGCCTGGAAGGAATGGAGGAACTATAGATAGGGCAAAGGGAAGGGAGGGGCAGGGAGGATGCAAGGGGGTAGGAATGATGGTAGAATGAGTTAGACATCATTACCCTAAGTACATGTATGAAGACACGAATGGTGTGAAAATACTTTGTGTATAATCAGTGACTTGAAAAATTGTGCTCTATGTATGCATTCTGTGTATAACAAATTAGAATAATTTTAAAAACTGTTATTTTGAAAATAAGTAACATTTTAATCACTCAAATATCAAAATTATATAAGAGTTCATAACTTAAAATTTCATCCCTGTCCCAGTTCATCTGCTCCCCTCTATACAGACCCAGTTTTATTAGAGTTTTGTGTTTATTTAGGCCAGTGACAGATTATTAAATAAATATTATTATGATCCTTATTTATATCACAAAATTTATCATCCAATGTCCTATGCTCCATTAGTGTAATCTAACACTATGATATGGATAATTTTCAATAATATGAACATAGGTAAACATATAACTTTTAAATTCAGTCTTTTAAAAGCTATGTTTATTTAGCTGTGTATATGAACCATAATTTAAGGAGTTTTAAAATTGGTAGTCACTATAATTTTTTTCCAAAATGTTACCATTGCAAATATGCTATAATGAAAAATCATTTTTATAAATTATTTTACATGTTTGCAGACTTATTTGCAGGGTAAATTCCTAAAAGTATAAATGCTGGAAAAAAGAGAAATACATTTATAAATGTGATGGGTTTTGCCAAATGAATCCCCATAATGTCACATTATTTTTGAACATCAATGAAAAATGTTTGAGAAGGCCTATTTCTCAACTTCACCAACAGGGAGTTATCAGTCTCTATGCATTTTGTCAACCAGGTAAAAATGTTCCAGTGAATTTTAAATTTTCATTGTTCTTATTAAAGCAGAGTCAAGTATCTTCTCCAAAGCTTAGGTGATTCTTTCTGTTTCAGCTAGACTTTGGGCTGTGCCCTCTCAAGTTGGTTTTGCAACTTGGTCCAAGGATATAAATTTAAGAATTAAAGCAATATTTCTATTTTCTTTTTAAAAAAAGTCCTTAGAATTATCAAAATTATAAATATTATTGCTTCAAATAATTTTTTATCTATTATATATCTTAAGAACATTTGTAGGATTTTAAGAGTTGTAAGTACTTATAAATCTGTTTTTAAAAAATTATATAAAGAATGAAAACTGGAAAAAAGAAAATTCATTGAAGTCTATACCTATAATTTATACATTTCTCTTTATGTATGTTACATTTCAAAAAAGTTTACTAAAATTAATACAAAATAAACATACATTATAGCTGCTGTAGGAAGGACTGAGAATTTAGTCATCTCATATTAGCCTTTTAAATTTTTATAGTATTAGCTACTTTTAATGTGAAAGACACTAGAGAACTTGGTCCTAATAAGATAATATTAGATTCAGATAAATTTTCTATGCAATATAGATTAACAATGTGTCCTGGCCACTTAAGAGCAATACAAATATAAGGAGACAATCAAGGCCTACATTGTTCAAAACTTCATATGCTACCATAGCTAATAAAATTAAAAATTCAGGTTCTCATTCCTGACAGCCACATTTAAGTGTTCAATAGTGACATATGTCGGCTAGCACAGATATAGATGGGAACACTTTCATTATCACAGGAAGCTCATAAGACAATGCCCATGGATCCACAGAAAATATGATGTTTAGAATCAGCTCCCAAATGTACTTTTCTACTTAGAAATCAAGATACAAAAAGCAAGTTTTGAATAAAAGAACAGATCCAACTAAAACTAACAAAAAGTTAGACAAAAAGAAGAAATGATAGAATATTAATGAGGGGAGAGAAAGTGAGGGAAGGGCAGTATCTGTAAAATTGGACCCAAAAAGCTTTATAGAAAGTTTCAACTTTATAGTCTAAAGGTCTTTAACATTATTCTATCCAATCCTAGTTAGCAGTATTTTGTTCATTTTTTTAAACTACTTAAGTTTCTTCTGATTAATGTAATAAGGTAAATACTATTTCATGTTGCAGACTCCACATAAAAATTTAAACTAATAAATTGCTTAGTCATTAGTATGAAAATAAATTAAGATAATTACCATTTAGCAGTTCAATGAGTGCAGGGATTATCCCAGATTTTGCTAACAGTGCAGCACAAGAGTCATCCATAGATACAGTTCCAATCATTATAACCACTTCTAAAACAAGGTCATCTTCTGCAGCACCTAGAAAAGTCAAACCAGAGAAAATTTTCATTGAAATGTCTTGATTCAGGGCTGGGGTTGTGGCTCAGTGGTAGAGTGCTTGCCTAGCACGCCTGAGGCACTGGGTTCAATCCCCAGCACCACATAAGAAAACTAAATAAACAAAGTAAAGGCATTATGTCCATCTACAAATAAAAATATTAAAAAAAAAGAAATGTCCTGATTCAAATCCAATTATATCATCAAATTTCAATTCACAGAAAAGATAGGTAAAGCTGTTAAATTAGTGCCCATAAATCTTTTACATACTTAGACAAAAAAAAAAAAAAAGGCTTATTTGAATGCTTAAAAGGACTTTGTGTGTGTATGTGTGTATGTAGGTATGTATAGGGGTGGTATTTGGTAATTAAAAAGAGACAGGATTAAAAAACCTACAAAATGGGTTCAGGATTGTAGCTCAGTGGTAGAACACTTGCTTAGTATGTGTGAGGCCCTGGGTTAGATCCCCAGCACCACATAAAATAAATAAACAAAATAAAGCATTGTGTCCATCTACAACTAAAAAAATATTTAAAAAAAAAAAACTACAAAACAACAAGAAAGGTAGGATAAAGAAGGAAGAACTAATATTAAGAAAATATATTGTCAGGAGAGAGAAAAGAGAATATTTATCTAAGAGGAGACCAATGACCACCCTTCTCGGGGGACAGAACTGTGGTAAGAATATGTTTTGCCTAGTATAATAATAGTTGAAAATGTTGCTCTAGCAGCCTTGTTCACAACAGAATGACCTTAATGATAATGCAAAAGTGAAATACCTAGAACAGACCTGGCTTTAGTTTATCCTTGAGGTACGGAACCAACTTGTACTCCTTAAGAACCAATTCCCAGTCTAAGTCTGGAATGGTCAAATTTGCAAGAGTTCCCAAACATTCAATCACAAACTCTTCCTCTTCATCATTAGAGATCTGGGCTGCAAGGTCCCCAACATAATCCTGAATAAAACAGAATTTTAATTCAAATTTAAATTACAAGAAGAACCAATCTAATAATGTAACCCATAGGAAGAAAAAGTAAACATCAAATGCTATTCTCCTGTTTTAATAATATTGAGCTAACTTGCAAAGGGAGCCTGTGGTGAGTTAGTCTGATGCAAGAAGACTGCAATAGGGGTGGAGGAATTAGTAGTAGAGATCACAAAACAAAAACAACATTAAAAGGTAGACTTGGATTTCTTTTTGTTTTTCTTTTTTTGAAAAAAGAAACCAGAGGCACTTTACCACTCAACTATGTCCCCGTCCCTACCCCCCCTTTTGGAGACAGTCTTGCTAAGTTGCTTAGGGACTTACTAAGTAAGTTAGGGACTTACTTAATTGTAAGTTGCTGAGGCTGGCCTCAAACTTACAATCCTTCTGCCTCGGTCTCCCAAACTGCTGGGATTACTAGTGTGCACCACCATGCCAGCCGAGATTAGGATTTCTAAGAGCTAAACCTAACAAGTTTATGGTAGAACAGCCAATGGGATTGTGAATAAATATCTGATGAGAGCTCAGTAAGAGTTATCTTTTCAAATATAGCTATTTAAAACTACAACTCAGTTTATTTTAATAGACAGAAAGCTAAAAACTATACTTACAATAAACAAATTTTTAGTTGGCCCATCATGCTGGGAAATGTTTCTAATCATTTTCATTAGCAATGGATCCTTGAACTTCAGAGCTCTTTTCATGAGCATCTTCAACCCATTTCCTGAAATAGAAAATTTTCCCATTAAAATTAAAGTTAATTTAAATTTAAAGATTTTTTTTTGTTATAAAAATTTACATCCAGTAAAATGCACAAGCCCTAAGTGTAGAACTGACAGACAAAGGTTCATGCTCGTTCAACCCATACTACATATCAACATATAGAGTGTCTCAATTCATTCCAGGAAGTTCTCCTTGTGTCCCTTCCCAGTCAAATACTCCTCCTCAGACACACTTTTCAGTTTTTCCCTTCCTCTTCTCCTTCTTGGGTTTCTTCTTTAAAAATACAGATTAGTTTTGCCTGATCTAGAACTTCATATAAATAGATTCATATAGCATTTGCTCTTTTGTGTCTGGAATTTGCACAGTAAAATTTTTAAAAAAACATAAATTCTTTTGAACCAGAAAAACATCGTACTTCAGTAATTTAGCCTAAGAATATAAAACTGAAATGCATAAAGATATAGAGAAAGGATATTTGCTACAGCACTGTTTGTAACAAAAGAAGTGGCAACAAACCAAACATCTGAACTAGAATAAACCCTGGCAAAATCCTCTAATGAACTATTTTGCATCTACTAACAATTATGTTTTATAAAAATTTTAACCATATTAAATGATATTCAAGATATTCATTTAAAAATAATATTTAGAGAATCACATTTTTATTTGAAAATACACATTAGTATTTTACTAAAATCTAACATTTATCTTTGAATGGTAAGAGTAAAGATTAAATTTTTCCTATTTGCTCACTTGTACATTTTTATAACGAGCACCTACAACTTTTCAAATAAGAAAAACTATTGAGTATTCTCTAAAACATTATAATGTATGACAAGACACTTTACCAAGACACTGTAGAAATATAACCTAATACAAATGTATTTTATCCCCTTTTGTTGTAATTGAATATTTTGCAAATAAAAAGTTTCATTTCACCTAAAAATGTTTAAAAAAAATCAAATTTCAATCAGTGCTGACCTTAATTTAGAAAATGTTACTGATGGGTGTTTCTGCTCATGACAGAATATTCTATTTGATGCTTAAGAACTAGAGCTATAAGGAAAAACCTTACTGAAAAATAGGATTTACATATCTATTATAATTCTTAGTTCCTTTTATCCTATTTCCCATAATATGCCAATTAGCAGATGTTACAGAAGTTACCTATGAAGCTCAAAGTCACTAACCTTCACAGATAAGCTGTACATTCCTCTTGTTAGCAGCAAGATTAATGCAAAAAGAAATGAGTTCCAAGTCAATTCGTTCATCTGAACATTCAAAGAGCATCTTCATTAACTAGCAAAAAGCAGAGGGAACACTTTATTCAAATAAAGTCCAAACTCAGAAGCAATATCTTACGTTGTGTTATCTTAGATTGTACTTTGAAAGTAATATAATCTATGTTAAAACACAAAACTGGCAAGCTTTTACTCTTCAATACTGAATAAGTAATCAACTACCAGATACTTAACATTAAATATAAACTTCCAGGCGAATATAAAATAAATATTAGATAAAAATCTCTGCATGTAAGGAATTAAATATTATTGGGAAATTGAGCATACCAAATAAAGAAAATAGTTTATGTAAATGTCACAATGAAAGAAAGCACAATTCTTTCTTTTTTCTTTCCACACTTTTTCATTGGGGCATTATGTTATATATAATGATGAAATTTGCTGCTACATATTCATACATGCACACAATACAATAATATAATTTGGCCAATATCATTCCCCAACAATTCCCCCTCCCTTCCTCCCTCTCCCTGATTCCTTTCCTCTACTGACTTTTGATTTTCCTGCCTCCCACCACCTACAAAAGAACACAATTCTTCTGAAGGACCAAAAGAAAGTGAGCAAGATTGGAGAAAGAGAAACAGCTGAGAAATAGGAAGGTAAAAGCCAGATCATGTAAGGTCTTGAAGTACTTGTTAAGGATTTGGGAATTCATCCTAAGGTTAATTGGAACCTATTAAAGGCTTCTAAATAGGAAGGTGTCAGGTTAAGACTTGTGTTGCAAGAAAATCTGACTAGTGTCAAAAATAAGACTGATCAGGGCAAGAAAATGTGGGAAATTACCTAGAAATCTAGAGGAAAAATCCAGGTGAAATGGTGGCTGCCTGGACAAGGTAGGGCCATGGGTACAGAGTTATGAGGATTGATTAGAGATCTATATGGCAGACAGAATAAAAATGGGATTTACTAACTGAGAAGATGTTGGGTTAAAGGGAGAAGAGGAGTCAGGATGACTCCCAGGATTCTAACCTGAAAAATAACATGAATGGCGGTGCTAACATCTACCAAAAAAAGGGAAACTAAGGTAGGGAAAACCTTAAAGGAAAGATAATACTTTTGGCTTTAGATATGTGGAGTCTAAGCTGCTTGTTAACAGTCTAGGGCAGAATATTCAGTAGGAAATTATAAATACAGGCCTAAATTTGGAAGAAATGTCTGGACTGGAGATATAATGTTAGAAACTGTTAGATATGATTGATAACTGAAGCTGCAAGCTAGATTGAATAGCATGGATGTGATATAAAATGAGAACATAACTATATTTAATGGTAAGAGAGGAATGTGTGAGAAGCAACAGTGAAATAAATTAAGAAGGAATAGGTGGGCAACCTATGCCAGCTGGCTATAGTTTAAATTTGTCAAGATCAGTGACAGCTGCTATAATAAGGAAACATGAACAATATCATTCTGTGTTTTGGAGAAGCTAGTCATCTGTGATTGGAAAACAATCAATTAACAGTGCATATTATGTGAAGATATTTTGTCTAATTCCAAATTGCTAACAACATATGGAAGTTATTTTTAAGATTTGTACTCTAAAAATACTCATGTTTATCTCAAGGAAATACCTTTTTAGAACAATATGCCTTTATCAATCCTACATAGTGCCTTATATGTAGTAAGTGAATAACAAATAATTTATTTTAGATCACATTCTATTAAATTTTGTTTTGATTGCTGTCTTTGTTAGTTTCATATAAACTCTTAAGTTTCAAAAAGAATACAAGGTCAACATACAAAATCAACCATATTTCTATGTGCTGGCAATGAACAATTGGAAACCAAAATTAGAAACACAACACCATTCCAATTTCTAAATATAAATCTACTAAAATATTTACTAATCTGTATGCTCAAAACTATGAAACAGTACAGAGCTGAATGCTTGGTATGTGTCATGCCCTCTCCCGAAAGATAGTTCTTTAGTTACAAATGTTGCCACTAATGGAACCTCTGAGCAAGGAACCATTACCACTTCACAAAACCATAGAGTAAAAAGATTCTATGGCAAAAATAAAATAATCATAATTTACTAGATATATATGTAATGAATTTTGCTACCTATCAGCTAATAAAAGTTAAAATACAAATGAAATTGCCAATAAAAATTAAATTACAAATTAGTAAAAATGTGTGCTACTCCTCTAATACAATTAGTATGTTTTCCAAACTGTTTTTCAAGACTTACGATTTCTTCCAAACTTTTACTAATACTGAAAAACTTTTTATAATGAAAACATGTTATGCCAAAGCAGTTTTAAGAAGGCAAAGTATTTATTACTTACAAAATTTATTTCCTTTTGCAGTATGACAATTGCCCTTGAAAATGAATGTATAGGTGATTTATTTAGAAGGCAAGATTTTTTTTAAAGTAATTTCCATGTTATATCTCTTGTAGAAATAGATTTAAAAAATAATGCATGGTTTAAAATCTTACCCAATGCCTAGCCTCAAAATTGAGAGTTAGAATTAAATATGAATGAAGTGTGTGTCACAGTATAGAATTAGTTTCTCATAATAAGAGAAACACTTCACTTATAATTAAAGCATTCAAATTTAAAAACAGTTTAGTTCAAATTCCAAGGGCATCAAGTGTATCATTGTCTTTAATATGACTGCTATCCCTGGTACTTCAAAAGTAAGTGTAATTGCTGACAACTAGGAAATATTAAAACTAGATTTGTTCTATTTTAACTATGTACGTCGTCATCTTTTACTAATTTAACAGGAAAGCACTAAAAGGGCTTCAGCCTTTGCAAGGAGGAGGCAATGGTGTTCAATCAGAAAAGTCCCATATTGAGTATCAGATACCAAAGACCCACGACTGAAATCACCGTGTCTAGACTCTCTGGCACCTGACTTCACTTATTTACCAGTGACCAGAGGCCAACCCCCACAGCTCTCTGCATTCACATACACCTCCTACCACCCCCACTCGCCTACCCAAACATCTTTGAATGATTATGCCAGAACTTTGCATGCCTCAGGAATCTCTTCTGACTGGCTACTCCCTAACTCTCCTGTTTGAAGTGATGCTCTGGTTTCTGAACTTCAGCAGATAATGGCAGGCAAGAGCAAAGGGGGCTGTCAGAAAGGACGTTTACCAGCATTCAGCTAAAAAGAAGCATGTAGATCAAAGAGGGGCCGGATAGGACAACGGTGGTGGAAAACATGTGGATAACCATGAAGACTCTTGCACACTGTTCTGGGATAACATATTAAATAACACCATGACATCACTACCTAACCATGTACTTTGATTGGCCATTGTATTACCAATAAATACTTTTATAAACATCTGGATGGCATTTGCACCTATTTAAACAAAACATACATCTCAGAGGTCTAAATAACAATGAACTGTTAATGTGCACTTTTAACTATTATTAGAATACAACCATTAACTCCTGGTTATCCCAAGTATGCTTACCTGAAACAATCTACCCACTGAGACTATTAAGATCATGTATTTGACCTAGGCCCAAATATTGCAAAACAGTAACAAATACTGTAAGAAAATTAGAATCCATGGTATAATTAAAAGCAATAAAGTACAAAGAAAACAAAGCAATATAATATTGGAAGAGATTATGAGTCATGTTGTATGTATAATTACCTACTCTGGATGTTAAAATTATTTCCTAAAAGTGAATTCTAATCTAATTATAGGTTTATCCAATAAAACACACATAAGAAAGGTAGTATTTAAATTGGACTGTGAATGAGTTGAAAATGATGAGAAAGACTTGACATTTTACTGTAAATATCTACTTTTGTACAGTGATTTACAGTTTATAAACCCCTTTACATGTATAGATAAATAAATCTAGGGATTTTATAAACTCTATGTATGTACATATATACACACTCACATACATCACATACATATGCCTACATAATATGATGTAATTAAAGAATACATACTTCACATTCTCCTTTGTTATTTAAATGAATATGACCACTACCAAGCCATTGCTTCTCTACTTGCAAAGTTATTTTAGGGTTCTCTTTGAAAAATTCATGTGCAACAATTGAAGACCTCTACTAAACAAAAATTAATGTGCATAATTCAAAGAGAATAAAATACTACATTAATTCTCAGACATTACAACCTTGATATGACTTTGTTTAATAAACAGGTTAATTAGTTGCTGTTACAAGTAAGTTTGCCTTATAAGTATTATAAACATTACCTCTGAAAAATTTTTTTTAATTCCTGAAGGAAACTTGAAAATTTAATTTAAATTCTGATATGTTTTATATTATTCTTTGAACTTGGCACTGGGTAGCAACATACATGTCAACCTTTCCCTAAATAGGTCAAAATTGGGCACCGTGAAGAACAGTTTATTGGTTGGATGACACTTTAGGAACAAATATATCCTAGAATATCATTTGGCTTTCTCAAAATACTGCCTTATATTTAAAAGCTTCAGGATGTTTACAATGTAATTTGGTACACATAAACTCATGATTCCTGTAAGAGTTGAAGTTAAGAAACAAAACAAAAACAAGGGAAAAAAAACAACTAAAGTTTTTGAACTCAGAATAAATTTTGGAAAATTTTATTCATGAAATGTAGATCACAAATGTTCTGAAAACTCCATGGTTGAATTGTTTGTTGTTAGAAAACTGGCACGAAAACACACAGGAATATTGTTCTTGAAAAATCATGGGAGAACTTTGTATATACAAAGTTTTAAACTGCAGTCAGAACAAGATAATCCAAACAGGCTCTTATTTTTGATTCATTCATTTAAAATAAAATTTTATAGCTTATATTGAGATTATACATTCTAGAACAGTAGGATAACTCTAAACTCAAAATTCAATGTCATAAGTTTTCTATTCCTTCCTGGTTTTCACTTATTTGTATTTTATTTAATATTCTCTTTAAAATCTAAATCTGTTTAAAATGGTCAATCTCTGCAAGAATATTACTCTTTTTTGGCTGCTTTCCAATTCATATCCTGTAGTCAATGAAGTTCTGACACTAAATGAGATGGAAAAAGGAACACCCTTTGAACCTTTACAACACATGGAGTGAGACCATAGTAAATCACCTGTAATCTCCCTTTGACATGGCTACTCTTTTATTGAAAAGTTGTTTGACAAAGAGTGTGATTATACTTTGCATTGGCTATAGTCTGGCACACGTTATCTCTACAAGAAGTCCTGCCTTGTTAGATAAGATAATGCTGTATATCTTTGAAGGATGTCTATTTCCTGTAAATAGTCGGAATTAGTTTATCCCCCAATATGAAAGGCTAAGAAGTTATCTTTGAAAGTTCAACAGTTTTTTAACCACATGTAATAGCAAATTCAATTTTAATACTACTTCTTTAATTTGGAATAAAGAATGGTCACTTAGAATAAATGAAAGGAGAGCGCAACATACATTTAATAATTCATATTAGGATGACAAAGAATTATTTGGTAGGAGTATTAAGAGGAATTACTTCAGTAAGGCTGACTTAATCATTCTTTTTTTAAGAGTGTGTTATTTTTATCATACACATATCTTGCAATTTTGGCTTTTTTATTTTAGAAAACTATTTTTTTTAAAATTATAATATTAAAAAGCAGCCCAACCAGTATTCCAATCATTAGATATTCAAAGTAGTAGAGCTTGGTTTACTAATGATTAATTGCACTATAGTGACTCCGTGATAAATTCCCTAAGAGTACAATCACACATATAAACAAAATCTCTAACCTTACAACATAGTCTGTGTTAAAAAAAATCACTGAACTCCTTCATGTCAAATAGACCTAACATATGAAATATATTAAGCAACTGAGTTACTGGAAAGAACTTTTTTTTTTTTTTAATTGTTTTGTAGTTGTAGATGGACAGCACATTTTGTTTATTTTTTGAAGTGGTGCTAAGGATTGAATCTAGTGCCTGACACATGCTAGGCAAGCGCTCTGCCACTGAGCTAGTCCTCAACCCTGGAAAGATCTTTTTTGAGAACACTGCTCTAAAATAAAAGAGTTCTGATAAAATATTTTTCTATTAGAGAATGCAAAGTATTTAAAACTATCAACTATAAACAAAGTTAAAAAGCAAGTGGCAAACTTGGGATATATTTATAACATGGCAGTTAAAATAGTTATATACATATTGATCTTATTTATCAATTATAAAATATTAACATGCCAGTGGAAAATTGAATTATTTATAAATGAATATGGGATAATAAACAAATGAAAATGTTCAACTTCCCCGATATTCATGGAAATGCAAGTAAATGGAAATGCAAGTAAATAGAAATATTAAACACCATACAGAAATAATAATAACCATTGTTGTTAAAAGTGAAATGCTTTGGAAACATATATTTATGCCTTCTTAGAAAGTAATTTGGTCAAAATGTATCAAGGACACAAGTGTTTTTTTCTTGAACACAGTTGTTATACTTTTGGGAACTTTAAAGAAAAATTCAGAGATGTAGATAAACTATGACTATGATATTTTTTCCCTATTATTTTCATTTGCTTATTTATGTTTTGTGACAAATCTGAAAAAAATCTAAACATAATTTAGCAATATTTAAATTACAGTCATTAAGCAGAATATTATACAACTATCAGAAATAATTTTTTGAAGGTTGTTCAATGTCGTGAGAGTCTACTTATTAAGTAAATAAAGCAATACATGAAAATTATATATACTATATATAATCCTTCAATATTATTATTTTTAAGTATGTAGAAAACAATGTAGCAAAATGTTAAATAGCTATCTCTGGGATTTGAAAAAACAAAAAGTTATTTTCATTTTTATATAGTTCTGTACTTTTTTTGGCAACAATAGGAATTGAACCCAGAGCTTTGTGCATGCTAGGAAAGAGCTCTACTGCAGAGCTACATTTTTAGCCCCAGTTCTGTACTTTTTAAGTATTCTATAACATGTAATTTATTAATAACAATAATTATAATTTTTTAGGTAAAAGGAAATCTAACAAATCAAGAGAAGAAAGTAAAAAAAATATATTTCTTCAATGTTTTTCTTAAAATGTTAAGCTACTTACCTGTGGTATACAGTCAGTGTATGCAAACATTGACTTAAAGCGGTCATCCATGCTTATGTGATAAAGCACACACATTGCTATTTGTTTGTAGTTTTCATTGCCTAGAATTAAAAACAATCATAGAACAGTAAGATATATATGTATATACACACATTCTATGCATACTCAGTGTATAAAAACAATTAAACTACTGAATAAAATCCTTAATCTTTTTTTAATTTTTAGTTTTAGATGGACACAATACCTTTATTTTATTTATTTATTTTTATGTGGTGCTGAGGATCAAACCCAGTGCCTCACACGTTTTAGGTGAGTGCTTTACCACTGAGCCACAAACTCAGCCCCTTATATAATCTTAATCTTAAAAATATTTTGAACTTCCTATTTTAAATCTAAAGTTTGAAGCACTCATTTATCTGTGAGATGTCACTAAGTTTCAAGACAGAATTTCTATTTTACAAGGTATGTTTTTAGAAAAAACACTAACCACAACCCGAAAAATTTCTTTTTTAGTAGCCCAGTATAAAGCAGAATGGGTTATTGGCCTCCCCACCTTTACTGCCTTATCACAATATGGGATACATACAATTCCTTGACAGTGATGACATGTGAGAAACAGTAAACAAAAACATGCATATAATTACTATGAATCAGAAATTAGAAAAATTATCCAAATGAAGAAAGAAGTAGAATAGTATTTGTAATAATGAAAAATTAAATGTAGGACTATAAAATGCTAAAAATTTAATCTAAGTAGAATCTAAGGAATGTCTCAGGACTTCTAAGGGAAGACCGCTCTGTGTTGGGGATATAGCTCAGTAGTAGAGAACTTGCACAGATGTAAAGTTAAAATCTAACAATATGAGAGGAGAAAGTAATATTTAAAATTTTAAGGTGAAGACAAGGAAGTCAATGGCTATAGAAAATGTAGTATATTTACTATTTAGGGGGTGAGAATTTTATTTGAAAGGGATTATAACATAAAAAGTGTAAAATTCCTCCAAATTATATAAAAGCAGAGACAAAGTTGGTGTTACTGACCCTAATGTTTTATTCTTTAGAGCCTAGCTAAATAAAAGATTCATAGATTCTAATGTTAGGGTTTTTTGTTTTTTGTTTTTTTTTTGTACTGAGATTGAACCCAGCAGTGTTTTACCACTGAGCTATATCCCTATCTCATTTTATTTTATTTTTTCAGACAGGATCTCACCAAGTTACTGATGCTAGCTTGAATTTGGAATTCTCTTGCTTTAGTTGTCAGGTCACCAGGATTACAGGGGTGCACCACTGTGTCCCGCAATGTTAGATTTTAATAAATTACATTTTTAGGGGCTGGGTTGTGGCTCAGCGGTAGAGCGCTTGCCTCACATTTGCAAGGCCCTGGGGTCGATCCTCAGCACCACATAAAAATAAATAAAATAGTTATTGTGTCCAACTACAACTAAAAACAATAAATATATATTTTTTAAAATTACATTTTTACACTTTTGAAGGCCTTCGTTTACAATTATTTTAGACCTATAAAGTACGCTTACCAGAGGAAAATATATTTACACAGATTTTCATGAATATGCAGATAAATAATGAAAATGGTCCAACTTTGCTCCTAAGGAGGCAGACATCCCTTGGGTTCTGGTTTGCATTTCACAAAATTTAGCCTCTTCCAGATTAAGGTATGATAAAGTATTTTTAAATGGGGTCTTCAAGCAGACTTATATTCTGAAGGTCAGTCTCTCTTCCTGACATTTCAATGATTTTCTATCTTTTATTCATCTGTAAGTTCTAGTCCTACTTAATTTTTTACAAAATATTTTCTGAAGATATTTTATGTAATGGGTTCATTGAAAAGTAGGATTCCAAGTAATGAAACGGTAAAGGAAACAAAGAGAAATCAATAACCAATAATAAAGATTCTTTGAGGGGCTGAGCTATAATAGCTCAGTGGTGGAGTGCTGACCTTGCACTCACGTGGCACTGGGTTCAATCCTCAGCACCACATAATAAATAAAGATATTGTATCCATCTACAGCTAAATATATATTTATATTTATACACACACACACATATATATATATTTTAAGATTCTTTAACATCCAACCAAACCATCAAACTTTAAAATTCCCTGTGGAACTATTTAAGAAATAAGAAGTAACTATGCTCCAGGAGGCTATGTCTGTTGCTGGTGCCAATAAAAAATTTTAAAAAAGCAATGTCCTTCATGTAAGGCAAGAGAAAATGAAGACTCTCTTTTAAGAGACATGTGTCAAGTTGATAAATAACGTGTAAGAAACAGTTCTTGGACATAACAACAATTTATATTACTTTTACACAGTAAATCTAAATGTCTACTTGCAAAAAATAGTATAATTCATTCTATAGCCAGTCCTAATTCTGTGCTTATTGTGTGCTTTCTCTTTCTCCTTTTCCTTTCACACTCACAGTCAAAGGTTAAACCTCCTAGCAAGTTCTCCCTTACTTTCCTAATTCTTCACCATCTATGATCCTCTATTAAACAACAACTGCAACAATAATAACTCTGAACATGTACCCAGTTGATTATAATCTTCTCCTAAAAAGAAAGTTTGCTGAAAACTAAAGAAATGAAGGCAACAGGAGGTTAAGGACACAAGGTATGGATAATACTTGTAACATCAAAATTTTTTTGAGAGATAGGGGAAGAGAAAGGATTAAACAAACAATGGCATTATTGCTGTTGCATGCTCAGCATACAATGGAAGAGGTAGGTATTCTCTGATTTAGAGATAAGGCAATGACATTCATTCAAGTTATGACTCTTTCAAAAGAAAACAAGCTGTGAACCTGGGATTCAGACAGAGGTCTGACTAAAGCTCATGTAGTATGTACTTTCCAATAAGGCTTCCAGGAGATAGCAGAAAGAGTGAAATCAATAATGCCAAATAAATGTTATCATCATCATTCCTAAGGATACAGTACAGGAAATAGATACCCCTAGAAGACACTGTAGGACCCAATGGATCTGGAATTCTGTGGAAGAGAGTGAGAAGACTGGTAGTCGAGGAAAAGAGAGGAAATGAAATGCAGACATGAAATCAGATATTTCTCAGGGAACCTGTGTCTAGATACAGAAGGTTTGAAAGGATGAAGGAAGTTCCTGACAGGGACAAATTGCTCTAGAGGTGGACTATTTGGGTTAAATTTGTGGCTCTGCCCCTCAACAGCTATCTGTCATTGTCAACATTATTTAAATTCTGTGCTTTAGTTTCTTCATCTGTAAAAATTGAATAACAGGGCTGGTGTTGTGGCTCAGTGGTAGAACGCTTGCCTAGCACACCTGAGGCACTGGGTTCGATCCCTAGCACCACATAAGAAAACTAAATAAACAAAATACAGGTATGTGTCCATCTACAAATAAAAATATTTTTTAAAAATGGGACAACAATTTATCTAACTCGAAAGGTTGTTATGCAAGGATTGCTAATTGGTAAGGCAATTAGCAAAAAGTCTGACACATACTAACCAATTCAATAAACATGCTTTCTTATTATCATTATGTCAACAATAACATTTTTATGTTTCACCTAGGGAGCAGTACTATCATTGTTCCTAATATGTATGCTGCTTTGTTTTTCTATACTAAAATTATAGGTAGAAGTAAAGTAGGTTGAGAGGAAACTAAAGTTTCTGAGATGAGCTAGACAGAATTCTAAGGTACACTCCAAGCCTATGACTGACCATTTTTCTACCTAGTTATTTTCCTACAAAACTCTGCAATTTCTTTTAAAAATATTTTTCTTTTATTAGTGCATTATAGTTATACATAGTAGTTGGGTTCATTATGACAAAATCATACATGCATGGAAATTCATTTACTTCATTTCAGTCCCTAGTGGCCAGCACCCACTTGTCCTCTCTTCTTCCCTCCTCCTATTCTCCTTCCTCTACACTACTGGTTTTCCTTTAATTTGTTTATTTATTTTTTTATTCTTGATTGGTTAAAGCTCTGCTATTTCTAAAGTAAGTCCTTGGAGAATCATTTTACACTTGAGGCTCCACTCAGTGACTTATAACTAGTAAGGAATCATTGTCTTTTTCTCATTCTCATAAATTTCTTAATGAACAAAAAAATTGAGAAAAGAAATAAGCTCCCTTGTTGCCCTCCACATAACATTATGAATCTCTCCTTCTCTTTTCAATCTTCCTTATCTATACTGGAACTTAATTTCACTCCTAGAGTGGACAATGGTCATGGTAGTAATGGGTAGTAATGTCCAAGTAGATGAAAGGACACAGAAGTCTAAGAACACTGAAGACAGAACTCACAACTACCTACCCTGTTTCATTTACCTTTAAACAGCATATCCCAAGCAAATAAAAATCTTGATGAACAGAGGTATTTTTTCTCAATTTTGGGCTAAGCACAACTGAATGAAAGAAACTCAAATACAACTAGTGCTGCACCAAAAAAGGTTTTTTTCTTGAGGAAAGTATAGAGAAGGAGGTGATGATAGATCTAAGGGACTATGATATTGTAGTATTCAGAGGTTTATCTAACCCAAGTTGCTAATGCGTCTTCTAGAGTTTACTGATTAACAAATACCTACAAAATTAATTTTCCCCTTTTTGTATTTACTTAGTGAATGAAAAAAAAAAAGATACAAACTGGCATCTGCCTTTTCATTCCAAAAAAATATGTATATAGGGCTAGGGTTGCAGCTCAGTGGTAGAACGCTTCCCTAGCATGTGTGAGACACTGGGTTCAATTCTCAGCACCACATATAAATAAATATATAAAAGGTCCATCGGCAACTAAAAATATATATTAAAAATATGTAAATATTTCACAATTGTTTCTGTTACCTATATTAACTTGCTGTTTCTATTTCATAACCCACTGTTATAGATTACACATTTCTTTTCTCCACTAAGGAACTGCAATATATGAGTGAAGACAGTAGTTTATAAACCACAGGTTTCTTATTCATTATGCCATAAATTATTATATAAATGATAATTCCTTGAAAAAAATGCAGCCTTTTAACTATATAGCATGTAATAGATAGCTGACAGCTATAAGAACAAAGCAATTTAGGACAAAAATGAGTATGTGGAGTGGGAAGATGTCTGGGAAAATAACCTGCATTCATCGATTTAAGCCTGTTGAACACAGAAAGTAAAGGCTTTTGGCAGCCAATATTTATTATTATTACTTAAGGGCTAATCTGCAGATCACACAGCAATAAACAGCCTTTAGAGAGATTACATGGTCCAAGTAAAATTAAGAGCTTATCCTTTATTATAAGCTAATAAATAGTCTTCTTCATTCACTGAAAGAAAAAGGATATCTGAATACTTAAAAACATAAACCTCAAAAAAATTACATACCCAAATGGGGGCTGGAGGGTCTGATTTTCTCATAAGAATTCATGAGTAGAAGCTATAAACTCTAGCTAACCAGCTACGATTCCTCCACATCCTACAAATCGCAGGCATTTCAAAAAGGCTCCTTTAAGACTTATAGACATCAATTATTCCCTAATGGCATCCCAAGTAAAAACAGGAGGCCAACAATCGGTATGCTGGCATGGTACCAAAGGCTCTGTGAATTTTGAACAGAGCAGGGAAAAGACTGACTATTTTGAGAACTAGGTTCCTAATGACTGAAGGTAGATTAGTCAAATCTGTTCAAGTAATAAGGGCAGGGTGGAAAAAAATGTCCTTGTCATTATGATTCCTTTGGTATTTATGGTAATAAACATGAATCACGATGAACTCACTGGCTATTAAATGCAGAGGTCATAAGTGCTTCCATAGGCTTTCCACAGGAATTCACCATTAATTAGCTGGATCATTATTTGAAAGTGTTACCGAATTATCTTAGCATTTGTGCAGCCATTCACTCCAAAATTGGTCATTCCCAGCTGAGGGCAGTTAATGCCTTAACAAACTGGTCATTAACTTCAGTAACTGATTTTGTGGGAATTATTGCACTTATAAAGTACATTCAAGAGTTTATAAGAAAAAAATTGCCTTTTTTTTTTTTTTTTTTAAAAGAAATTTACAGCTGTAGTTCAGCTGGAGCAGCTAAAGGAGGGAAAAAACACCCAGCTCTCTGGGCTATTCTCATGATCGATTTTCTGCCAATTAAAGGGCAAAATACATGCTGATTGGTTTTGAATTTTAAAATGTCTTCAGTTTTTTCATCTCCAAAGTGATTAGTAAAAACACCATTCACCTACTAATTTTGTAAGACACTTGAGATTTTCCATTCACAGTTCAGTCAAGCAGAAATATGAGTTTTGAGCACCAGAACTCAAAGCCAAATTTCCGCTTCTGAAGCAGACCCAGCCCAACACTTTGTGAAAACAGAGTGAGAACACAAGTTATGGGCCACATTATTAGCCAGATTCTTATTCCCTTCTACACCCCATGTCTTTGTTCAAAGTAGAACACTCCCTTTGAAGTCACAAGGGCTCCATGCAAAGATAAGAGACGTGGGAATATAAGCACACCTATGTTAGAACAGAGCAGCGTTAAGGTGATATATTGCTGGAAACCTACATGAACACAACATGCTTCAAAAATCACACGTCTTTAGATTTACTGTGGTATTAAAGCTCTTAAAGTCCTATGAATACAGTACAATGAAAATGCCACAGGCTAAAACCACTGCTTAAAAGACAGTTGCAACAATTATTTGATCATAAATACTCTGTATATCAAAATACTAAAAAAATACTGAATGTATTTCAGAACATTCCCAAGTCATGTTTCTACATAACGAAACCAAATTTATCATGGCATATGCTGCAAATACAAAATCAGTACAATCAGACAGCTTTAGTTTACACTGCAATTTGGACAAAACAGTTTTCAAGATTTCAACTATACCGGATGGTCTTGTTTTATTGTCAACAGCAAGTCTAATAAAGATTTGAGATGAACAGATAAAAACCAACAGCTTTTACACAAAAGTGGGAAAAATGACAGGATCTTTAAGTTACGATGATTAGTAACATAAACAAGTAACATAACAATAATTTTGGGATAAATGATTTTTGTGCCCAATCATTTAACAGAATAAGAAACAAATTGTAAATCTACTATTAAGCTAAACAGCTCTCTACAGTAACAACTGTTCACAAAATGAGTACTCTAATAGTCAACACTTCTGATGGATTTTCATTCTTTTTAAAGTGTACAACTGTGCTTTTAACTACGCAGCTTATTTTTCAATATGTCTTCAATTACTTTATTACCTTGTCTATGAAATTCTTTGATTACATCCAGAGGATAGTACAACAACTTATTTGTAATAAACTCTACAAAGTAAGCAGATTTGTGGTACAAATGATAAGGACCAAAATAAAACCCTTAACAATGAATGACTGCTTTCTAGCTTATAGGTCCACACCATGGACGTAATGTGCTTTGGTCAAATTTTACCATCTAAAAATGGAGACACCCCAGGCAATATTCACACACACAATATTGGAACCAGCTGGTGACAGAAGAATCTTAAGAAAAAAGGCTTCTTGATTTAATTGGGAAAACAGGAGGAAGCATAAATTTTACTACCATTAATAACTTCAAGAAATCTTGATATGACTCCACCTCACCCTGACGGCGGGACATATGCTTTTTGTTAAAGTGTTTGCCACATCTGACCCTTATTGTTTGCTCACTTGATCAGGTAAGAAAATGTAGCGTTTATTTATAGGATAAATGAGGCCTATTAAAATTGAGAAACAGTGCAGTAGTCTATGAGAAGCTATTTTCCGAAACAGATGTGTGAAATTCCATAACAGTTTGGTAATAACCAGGCCAAACCAAGTTATTTAAAAAAAATCTACTCTTACATTTCTTAAAGACACCATCACAAAAGTAACCTCGTTTCAGAAAAAAAAAAAAAAATGGAAAGCATGTTCTACTTGGAAAACATGATTCTGACCGGATCTAAACAGTTTTTTTTTTAAAAAAACTTGAAAATATTTACAAAGATAGCTCTTTCAAAAAATAAAGACAAGTTTTATTTCTTCATTTTATAATACTCTTGGTGAATTAAAATTAAGTCATATTAATGTATAAAGAAAAAAGTGAATTTAACTTGATGGGAGAATTTCAAAAGTGTTCAGGACTTAACTTTGTCAATTTTCTTTTAAGGACATATGACAGAATGGTCAAAGGAAATAACCCTTAATTTCTATGTGATCAAAGTTTAGAGTCCAACAGTATCTGTTCCAGTAATCTCTAACAATAAAGGAAATCAAACTTGTCTAAGCCGGAAAAAAATCCAACATTTATCACTTAACTCATGACCTGGACTGACTCCCTACATGCTGATGAAATCTTTCTACAGCCCTGTAAAATGCCCTGAAACCCAGATTACCTAAATGTAATCTAGACAACAATAAATCAGATGCCACTGTTACCTTCAAAACCAATTTGGGTCTACTCACAAAATATAGACACATTTATATCGATTTGGAACACCTTAGAAACTCTAATTTGTCTTCCAATGCACTAACATTACCCTTTTGAAAGGATTACATATGTGTATCCTTTTGAAATGATTACATATGAAATTGTGAAGCTGGCTATCCTTTTGAAATGATTACATATGAAATTGTGAAGCAGGCTACCGAATCTGGGAATCCCAATTTTTCTGCCATTACCCAAGAGTTAGTTTTTATACATACCAGCCATGTAAATTAACACTGACTTAAAATCCCTAAGTTCACGTAGATAAGAATTGGTATCAAGGTTTAAATTATGATTCAAGCCTTACTCTAGTAGAATTCAATGTCATAGCCTTTATATTAGTCATATTCTGTGCCATACCTGTATCATTGACAAGTATAGTTCTGGTTAACTAAAGGAAAAGACATCTGAGCTAGCTAACTTTTTGAGTTAACTTGTACATGGGTTCATTAGCTATATGTGAAAATCCTCAATATCAGAACTTAATGAATATTTATTATGAATCTTCATTAACAATTATTACAATTATTATAAATATAAAAAAGCTTAGCCAAATCTATAGGTAGCACTATGGATTCCTCAAAAAAATTTTTTATGGTACTGGGGATTGAACCCAGATTTGCTTAATCACTGAGCCACATCCCCAACCCTTTACATTTTTTGAGATATGATCTCACTAAATTGCTTAGGACCTTATTTAGTTGCCAGACTGGCCTTGAACTTGCTACCTTCCTGCTTCAGCTTCCTAAATCTTTGGGATTACAGACATGCACCACTCTGCTTGGCTTTGGATTCCCTAAATTTTAGAGAAAGACTCCTAACTACTTATAAGCAAGCTGAGGAGGAACCTAAGTCAGGGTGTCTGTGATACTGGGTTCTCCAGTTCTGGAGAATACAAAGAACAGTATGCTAATCTATGGTCCAATTAATTATGTAACTTAACAGTGCTTCTTATACTGCTTATGGTAGAGGGCCAGTGTTTATTTTCCTCCCCCAAAAAGGGTTAAGGACTAATACTTGTGTGAATATAATTAAAATAAAATTAAATAAAAGAAAGTTCAATATTAGAAATCCAAAATTATTATTATTTCATTCAAGAGACAAAATCTTATTTGGTGAAATTGCTCTAGATATCTAAATGCTTACTTTCACTAGATTCTGGGCTTACTCACTACAGATCAGTTACAAAACAGTAACAGTAGACTGAGCATTGGTCTATGGACCACATTTTGAATGCCACTAAAATAGCAGCCTCACTCAGCCATAAAGAAGAATGACTTTATGACATTTGCCAGTAAATGAATAGATCTGGAAACTATCATCTCAATGAAATAAACCAATTCCAGAAAACCAAAGATCAAATGTTTTCACTGATATGTGGAAGCTATCCCCAATAAGGGGTTGGGGGAAAATAGAAGTTCAGTGGAGTTGACAATGGGGATTGAAGGGAAGGGAGTGGGGATGGGAAAAGGAAGTCAGTGGAATGAATCTGACATAACTTTCCTGTAAACATACATGAATGTACCACAGTGAATCTCTCCACTGAGCACACCCACAAGAAATTAATAAAAAATAAATAGGCAGAAAGATCAACAGAGGGAAAGGAGCAGGGTGGGGAAAAGGAAAGGAGAGGTACTGGGGTCTGAACTAGAACATGATACATTTCATGGTTTTATTATTATGTCAAAATGGATTCTATTGCATATATAACTAAAATAACCAATAAAAAAATTTTAAAAAATAGCAGGCTCTTGTCCTAAATCACACAATTCACTAAAGGGAACTTTATTTTTTTTCTGAAATCAAGATGCTATTTTAATGTTTAAAATAAACCTCTATAACCAGGCTAGAAGTATGCAAAACTGTGACGAAAACTGCTTTCTGTGCTTCTGACGGGTCATTCTGAAACCATTAGCATCCTCTTTCCCTTCCTTTTCTTCCTTCTTATCATGGATTAACATTTGTGGAACTTTCTAGTTGTGAAACTAATACATGCTAATTCCTTAATTCTCAGAATAATCATGTGAGACAGGCCCTATTTTTTTCCTTTATTTTCTAACTGGACAAAAGGGCAGTGAAGATCGATTGATTTGCATAGTGCCACTGGCTAATAAAGGGTAAAGGAAGCCTCAAGCTTAGCTCTTTTTAAGTTTATTCCTTTCATTCATTCATCCATCTAACCACCCACCAATACTGAGAGCCTACAGTGTTCTGGGCCTTGGGAATACAAAGTGCATAAAACTGATACAACTCTTTATTTCCATAGAGCTTATAGTCTCTGAGGCAGATGGCTGGTGGTGGTGCTAAGTGGGTGGTGCAGAGACAATAAACAAGATAGTTAAGTAAATACATATTATATGGTGATCAAATACTATGGGAGAAAAATAAAACAGGAAAAGGGAAAGAAGAGCATCAGGAACCAGGGTTTAAAATTTTAAATAGGGTAATCAGAGATGAAAGTCAGAACAGGTGAGGGAAAAGGCCATGCAAAAAACTAGGGCAGAACATCACAGACAGAAGGAACAGGACGTATGAAAATCCTGAGGCAGGAAGAGTGCCTGTTAAGTTCAAGGAATAAAAAGCAAGGAGGCCAGAGTGCCCTCAGCAAAAAGAACAAGAGTACCAGAAGATGACTATGTTAATCACAGAGGTGAGGAGCCAGGGCAGACATATAAACCCTTGTGGTCTACTGTAAGGACTCTGTCTCTTCCATTAAGTGAGATGGAAAGTCACTGAGGGTTTTGAGTGGAGAAAATTTTAGCTTAAATTTTAATAGGATCACTCTGTTTGCTGTGTTAATAAAAGACTGAAGGGCAAGAGTGGAAGCACAAAGATCAGTTAACATGCTACTTTACTAAGTCAGGAAAGAGATGATGATGGCTGGTATCAGACAGGGAGCAGTTATATTTTGAATACAAAGCTGACTGGATTACCTGATAGATTAGATGTAGGGTAGAAGGAAAAGACAGGAGTCAAGGATAACTACCCCAATTTTGATCTAGTTAACTACAAAGATGAAGTTACCATTTAATGAGATGGGAAAGACTGAGAAAATAGTGGATTTGGGTTAGGGTCAGGTAGAGATCAAAAGCTTAATTATAGAACTTATTAAATCTCATCTGCTAATGAGGCTTCAAAAGGTGGTAATGTTTGGAGTTAGGAAATCAGAAAGAAGGCTGGAATTATGTATCTTTACATTTTGGAATCATCAACACAGGCAGAGTATTTAAATGGAATGGACAAAGTCATCAAGGGAGTGAGAACAAACAGATGACAAAGCCCTGAAGAATGCTTATGGATTGGGAAGATGAGATGGAAGCAAAAGAGGAAACTGGGAAGAACTGGGTAGTAGACAGGAGGAGCACTATAAAAATACTGTGTCCTAGAAAACATATGAAAACATGACAGGAGGAGGGAACTGTAGCAAATGCTGCTCACAGGTTGAGGAATATGAGCCTTGAGAACTGACTCTGGTTTTAGCATTATGGAGGTCATGAGAACTCAACCAGAGTGGTGTGATGAGGCATGTGTGAAGGCCTGGGTGCAGATCTTTATGTGAGAGGATTCAAAAGTGTGGAGAAAAATGAGGGGTGGGGGGAGAAAAAGACAGGAGAGAGTTCAGGAAGGGGGAGAGAGAGGGAGATTAGGAGAGAGAAGTGGGAGAGGGGTATGAATTCCTATGACTGGGGAGAAGGAGGCTGGTGACAGGAAGCGAAGATTTCTTTTGATGAGAGTTGAAATGGGAATAAATGATAAGATAGCTGGAAGATTAAAAAAATGGCACACATAATCATTAAGCTGAAAGAAACAATAGCATATTTGCAAGGTAATAGGAGAGTTTCCTTAGAGAGGGAAAAATAGTAATGTAGGATAGAAAGAAGAACTGCCTAAGCGAGAACCTTAAACAGGAGAGGAAATTGGCTAGGCCCTGGGCAAGAGCAGGAGGAGCAATTTCATCTACCATCCACCATAATGGGAAAGAAGGCACATCGCAGCTCCAGGTGCAGGTAAGGAGGAGTTCACTGTGTCAATAGGAACTTGGGAGAAGCTCTCTGTTTCTATGTTCTCAGTAATATAGAAGGCAAGGTAATGAGCTTAGAAAGAGGGTGAGAACAGAGCTATTTTGACATGCTGAGAAGGTAGAGGAATGAAATTGTCACTTAGGAAAGGAGCAGAATAACCAGATGAAAAAAACGTAGTATGATTGCTGGGCAGCATTAAAATTAATTAATTTTCCCAGAATTTAATATTGATGCCTACCCTGTGTGCTCAGGATCTGCCATCTGACGCCACCCTCTCCTCTTTCACAAAGTGCCAGAATATTGGGAAAAATGCTTCTCACCAAGATGCAAGTGGCTTATTAACAGATGTTGAGAGCCACAGCTGAAGGGGCCCCAGCAAACTTCCAGCTGCTGGCTGATTGGCTCACAGCGGCCCCAGCAACATCAAGCTGATTGGCTCCTCTGCGGTGATGCTCATTGGGCTGTTTCCCTGCCCTTTCAGACCACGGAGCTGCTCATTGGGGGACTTTTTTGGCTCCGCCCACGTGACCCAGCCAATCGGCCTCAAGAGCAGGAGGATTGTGGGAGGTGGAGAGAAGCTTGTGTGGGAGAGAGAGACTTGTGGAAAGCGGGTGGTGGCAGTTGAGGCTCTGAGGGTTTTTCCTGAGAGGCTGTTTTGTTTGGCGTGTGTGGTTCTAAAAATAAAGTTAGTTTCTTTTGACAAGTGGCTCCTGATTGTGCCCAGCCAGACTGCGGCATTTAACACTCATATGCTGACAGTGCAAGACAGGTAATATAACTAAATATCTAAAATAAGAGAAGGAGGGTTATCCTGGGGGAATGGGAGGGTTTAGTCCTGCCTAGACATATTTTTTAGATATAAAACTAAAAAGTATACTTTAGCCAAACCAAACATGTCTTCTAGTTGGATGTTGAGTTGTTAATACTATTACCAGGAGTATTTGAATTTAATAGGCATTAAAAGCTTCAAAGGAATGTGCTAATGCACTGGCTTTCCAAGTATGGTCCTAGGATCCAGGAATGGGGGCTACAAAAATCACAACATTTTTAGAACAATACTGATACAATATTTTCCTAATTTTTAATTTCAAATATTTTCCTGTTTTTAACTTTCAATCTCTCCTAAGCATACAACTGAGTTAACCAGGGGTTGTACAACATACACCAGCTGTTGTCTAATAAGCTTGACTGATTTTTAAGAGATTTTCAGAGTGTGAAGTGGTGCCACCCTTCTCACTATTGTTTTTGAAAAGTTATTTTTTTATAAAATATTTGTTAACAAAATATACATAAATATAAGACCCAGAAATAAAAGTTCTTTGAGGTCTTCAATCAATTTTAAGACTATAAAGGGGTTCTGAAACCAAAAGTTTTAAATTGAAGCTCTAACCAACTAAATCCCTATATAGTTATCTAACAGGGAAGACTTACAGATAGTAGAAAAATTGTGGAAAGCAATGAGTCCCTGTAATTCATAGGTAGCTACTTAATCTCCCTAAACCATTAGGTTGGTGGTACCTATTCCATTTTTGTTTTAACTAATGTAAATATTCAAATATGTAGGATGAGACTTGTGTATTTTAAAAGTCTTATTTCTTTGACTTTAACTTTCTTTGAAAACCAAGTTAATATTTTAAAAGTTGATGTGAAAACTCAACATTACTCAATTTAAAATGAGTATCAATATTGTTCACAAAAAAATCCAGTGTAAATAAACTCATAATTGTCAGAAAATAGCATAGCAATGAAATGTGTCAGTTTATTAAGTATGCAGCACTCTGTAAAACACTGCCTCTGCCATTATGTGATGTTGAAGTTTTATATAAGAACCAATGTCATGATGAACTAGGCCCTTCAAAAGAACACATTTCAATTGGGCATTTATGCTTGCTTCTGTACTAACATTATCCCTGTTTTAGTCAGCTTCTTCACTGCTGTTAACTAAAAGGACCCAACCAGAACAACTGTAGAGGAGGAAAGGTTTATTTAGGGGCTGACGGTTTATTTAGGGCTAGCGCCATTCCTCAGGGCTAAAGTGAGGCTGAACACCAAGGCCGAAGAGTGTGTCAGAGGGAAGCAGCTCGCATGGCTATCAGAGTGGAGAGCAAGGTCTCCATTTGCCAGATACAAATACATACATACCCAAAGCCATGCCCCAATTCCCACCTCCTCCAGCCACACCTACCACTTCAGTTCCTACTCAGTTAATCCCTACCTGGAGACTAAATCACTGATTGGGTTAAGACTCTCATTTCTCCTGTGAACCTTCTTTCATTGCCTCACATGTGAGCTTTTACAGGACACCTCGCATCTAAACCTTAACAATCCCAAGTGTGTCAATCAACCTTCAGCTCATGAAACATCCAGAACAAAGCGATTCAGAGCTTTAACAAAACATCTGTCTAGCACATCAGACAAAAAACTAAGAAAATGTAGGTTTTCAAGTTATATTTTAAACATAATCAGTACACACTCCAGGGTAATAAGAATACACTGTGACAGGAACTTCCTTGCCATCTCCTGCCCTAGGATACTCTGACATAAGGAAGCTCTCTTGAGACACATGAACGTCAAATGGTTTAAATATTTTTATAAGGGAATTTTTTTTGATAATCTGATTCTTAGATGAGAAAAAAAACTTTACTTTTTAAAGAGTTAACACCCTAAAAAATCTGAACAGACTCTAACAATTATGTAAGTAAAGTCAAGCTTCCTAAGTCTAACTTGATTTGCCTACACTCACATTTGCTAAAAATACTGGACATGATAGATCTTTCAGATGATAACATAAAGTTATCAGACGTAACAAACTGTGTCAAAATACATAAATAATAAAACTGGGCCCACCTTGGACCCAAGCTGAGACATGAAGGGATGAATTATCCTTTTTAGGCACTTTTTATCCCGAACAATGCATCAACTTTAGATTTGGGATAAACCTGAGCTTGCGCTTCCCCTAGAGCTGAAAGGATGGCCATACACTAATAATGGACTAATGGAAAACATGGACTTATGGTGCCATCTAGTGGTGAAACATAGCATGACCACTGGTTCAGAGAACATCTCAGAATTCCAGGAATGACAAGAACAAAAAAAAGACAGATTACCAAGTCCAGAATACCTAATACTTGAACGTGCAGATGCCATTGCATGACAACAAGCCTCAAAAGCTTTCAAAGAACCATGTACTCACCTAAGGGATAAAATAAGGTGTCAGAAACTGAGCTATCTACTCATGAACTCTCAAACAGAATTTTGAAAAACTCAAGGCAATTTAAAAAAAAATTGAGAAACAATTCAGTGTTTTATTGGAGAAACTTGAGATGTTTAAGTAGATCATAAAAAAAAAAACAACCAAAATCCTTGAGCTGAAAAGTTTGCTAAATGAGATAAAAAATGTGATGACAGCAAAATAGATGAAAAAGAACAAAGAATCAGTAGAGTTAGAAGACAGACTATTTGAAAATACACAGGGGAGGAAAAAGAGAACACACTGAAAAGAAGAAGGTCTATAAGAACTTTGCAATGGCAAGAAAGGAGCAAATATTGGAGCTATTGGATTCAAGAGGGACTTGGGAATGCCAAAAAGTGAAAAATGTTATTCAAAGAGATAGTAACAGAGAATCTCCCAATCTTAGAAAAGGATACAAATATTCGGATACAGGAAAGTCAAAGGTCACTAGTCAAGATTTATTTCAACAAAATGTGCCCTAAAAACATAATCAAGCCAGGTATGGTGGCATATGCCTATAATCCCATTGATTCAGGAGGCAGATGCAGAAGGATTTCATCAAGGCCAGTCTTAGCAAGTTAGCAAGAACTTAAGCAACTTAGCAAGATCCTGTCTCAAAATAAAAAATTAAAAAAAAGGGTGGGCATGTAACTCCAGTACCAAAACAATACCACCACCAAAACACACACACACAAAAAAACATATAATCAAGCTCTTAAGTTAAATACAAAGAGAGGATTCTTAAAAAAATAAACAAACAAACAAAAAAAACCAAAACTGATTGCTGTGTACATATATTTTTTAAAACATTTTTTTAGTTGTGGGTGGACACAATACCTATCTATCTATTTATGGCGCTAAGGATCAAATCCACTGCCTCACATATACTAGGCAAACTCTCTACCACTGAGCTACAGCCCTAGCCCCAAAGAGAGGATTCTTAAAGCAACACAAAAAGAAACCACATAAGGGTGTCCCAATTCAACTGATAACAGACTTTTCAGCAGAAATCTTACAGACCAGGAAGAGTGGGATAAGAGTTTCAAAGTATGAGAGGAAAACAAAAACAAAAAACTGCCAACTAAGAATACTATAGCCAGAAAATCTTTCAGAAATGAATGAGGAAAGATATTCCCCAATAAACAAAAGCTGAGACTGCATCTCCACCAGACCGGTCCTATAAGAAATGACACAGAGAATACTTCAAATTTAAAGGGAGAGTCACCAATGAATTAGAAAACATGGGATGGTACAGAAAATCTGAACAGATCAACAACAGATAATGAGATTGAAGCAGTAATAAAAGGACTCCCACCAAAGAAAACCCTAGGGCCACATGGCCTCACTGCTGAATTCTACTAACTATTTTATTTATTTTTTTGGTGGTACTAGCATTGGACCCAGTGACTCTCTGCCACTGAGCCACATCTCTAGTCCTTATTTATTTATTTATTGACAGGGTCTCATTAAGTTGCTGAGGCTGGACTTGGACTGGCAATTTTCCTGCCTCAGCCTCCCAAATTGCTGGGATTACAGGCATGCACCACCATGTCTGGCTCTACCCAAAATTTAAAGGACATAAATTCTTCTTAAATTATGCCAAAAAAGTGAAAAAAAGACAATTCTTCAAAACTCATTCTATGAGGCCAAAACCTCAGAAAGACACCACAACAACAAAAAAGAAGAAAGAAAAGAAAAAAAACTACTGGCCAATGTCCTTGACGAAAGTAGATGAAAAAATCCTCAACTAGCAAACCAAGTCCAATAGCACATTATACAGACTACTCACCATGATTATGTGGGATTCATCCTAGAAATTCAAGTATAGACCAACATGTGCAAATCAATAAACATGATACTCCATCCAGAGAATGAAACCCCATATGACTGTTACAGACACAAGTAAAACATTTGATAGAATACAACATACCTTCATGGTAGAAACTCTGAACAAATTAGGGATTGAAGGACTGCACCTCAATGTAATAATGGCCATATATAAAAAGACCAAAGCTAACATCATTCTGAATGGAGGAAAACTAAAAGCTGTTTAAGATCTGGAACAAGTCAAGGATGCCCACTTTCACCACTTTTATTCAACACAGTACTAGAAGTTCTAGCTAGAGCAATTATGTAAGATAATGAAATAAAGGGCATCCAAGTTGGAAATGAGGAAAGCAAGTTGCTATCACTTGCAGATGGCATGATCTTATATAAATAAAACTCCAAAGACTCCTCCCCAAACTATTAGAATTAATAAATTCAACAAAGTTTCAGGATACAATATCAACATGCAAAAATTACTAGCACTCCTATGTACTAAAAGGGAAAAATGTAAAATAGAAAGTCAGAAAGCAATGCCATTTATAACAGCTACAAAACAAAAGATCAAAACCAGGAATAAATTTAACCAAAGAAGTAAACCTCCACAATAAAACTATACAACATTCACAAAAGAAATTGAAGACATACATATGCACACTCAAATGGAAAGGAAACTCAACCTTATGAATTTCCTGAAAACTTATCAAAAAAGATGTCCATTTCTGAATGTCTATTTTTTGTATTTTATGTGTTGACAATAATTTCACATATTTATAATTCCCTCACATTTTCTGCATTATTTCATTTAACTCTTCCCTATTTATATGTATCATTATTATCCATTTACCGGACATAAGAAAACTGACATATATTAAGTAATTGCATGATATCGTATAGCTGGTATCTGAAGCCAATATTCAAAGTCACACAGTCTGACTCTACAATCCTATCTCTAATCAATATGCTCTGTGCTACCACGGTTACTAGATGAACCATGTGCATTAGGATTTATTTGCTGTAATGTCTCAGGATGTACTGTTTAAGAGATTCTGGTAATCCTAAAAACCCAGCTGAATTCAGATAAATTGAAAAATAATTTTCAGGATCATTTGGCTACTTGCTCATCAATGCTCCAGTTCTATTCCTTCGGGATAATTGCCCACTCCCTTGAAGTCAAGCATGGCCATATGATTTGCTTTTATCAACAGAATGTAAGTAAAAATGTTGTCACTTCTAAGTTGAAGCCTGTAAGAAGAGTCTGCAATTCTCCATACTACCTCTTTTCCCTTTCCCAGAAGTTATGGTTTGGATATGAGACCTCCTCACAAAAGCTCATGTGCGAGACAATGTAGGAATATTCAGAAGCCAAGTGATTCCATCATGAGAGACATGACTTAATCAGGGAATTAATTCACTTGATGGATTAATAATTTGAATGGATTACTGCATGGTAATTGTAGGTAGGTGGGGAGTGGCTAGAGAAGGAGGTCACTGAGGGCATGTCCTTCGGGGTTACATTTTGTTCCTGGCTTCTCTCTCTCTGTGCTTACTGGCTGCCATAATCGGAGCAGCTTTCCACCACAACACCTTTCTTCCAGGATGTATTCACTCATCTCAGATCCAGAATGATGGAGTTGGCTGACCATGGACTGAACTTCCAAAACCATGAGCCCAAAATGAACTTTCCTCCTCTAAGTTGTTCTTGTCAGGTATTTTGGTCACAGTGATGAAAAAGCTAATACCAAGCGCCATGTTGGCCAAGAGGACCTATTATCCTAGGTCTTTGACAGATGTCATGGACTAGCGCTCTGCAGTCATCCAGAATGGACAAATATAAGCAAGATATAATTGTTTACTGTACTGTTACTATGATATTAGTGTTACCTATTAATAACCAGAGCCTCATCCTCTAACACATTTAATAGATATTTTTCTGGGAAATAATGAGTAAAAGGATTGTTTGGGGGACAAGATAAAACAAACATCTGTTAAATTTACAAAAATGGTTACGTTCCAAAAGTTCATATTGAATCAGTTACTGAAAATGAGCAAATTTCCCCCCCACCCATAGGTTCATCTTATAAAGGAATGACAAAGCTTATTTAACCAATGATTTACATGGAAACAAGCAGAAAACAATAATTCTATTACAGTCATTAAAAGAATATAAAACAAGCAGATATAAACTTACAGTTATTATGAAGTATAATTATATATGCAAACATGTAGACACTTTCAATTATTTTACAGAAGTTGAAGGTGTAGTTCTGTAGTATATCTTTTTTCAAAAGCTAAAGTAAAAGACATGAACATTTGAAAGAGCTTACCCAAAGTTGAAATCTGATGACTTGTGAGCAAGAATGAGATGGAAAAGAAGTGAGCATGATGACAGGAGTGAGTGTGGAACCTACCTTCTAGTTTTCAAGTAGGTTCAAAGTTGTCAGGAGTTCATGGTGAATACTAGTTACTCACATAACAAAAGGGCTGAGCCGAAATCAACTTCCTCTTTGCTTTTAATAATTATTCAAGTCACAACGTTGTTTTTTGTTTTTTTTTTTTTTTCAGTTTTCTAGAAATTTTTCATGGGTGTTCATATGTGTACTGTTATTTGGCCATTTGTCTATTTTACTTACCAAAGAAAAATAAATCAAGAATTTATTTAAAGCTAACCATAAAATGTCTCCCAATAATTTTGCTTTCAGTTTTTATAAATCAGCCTAAGAACAGAGATGAAAACTTTTAAGATCATCCATCTCTAGTTAGGTCATGAAGGGTTAGAACAATACCAACTTTTTACTCTCCCCAGTATATAAGAGCTGGTGCCCTAGGAATCCAAAATATTCCAAAGAAAATGATGAAGAAACACTGTAAAAAAAAAAAAAGTGACTACAAAAGAGGTAAAGGTTTTCAGATGTACTTACTCAAAGCTTCCTCATTTCCCTACTACTTGAAGAATACAAGATTATCACTTCTCAGTAACAGATTAAACTTGCTGTATTTTATGTATTTGTTGAAAGATAAGCTTTTTTTCAACTTTTATTTACTTATTTGACAATATTTTAAGAGGTAAAGGTTAAGAAAAAACTCCTGAGTTCTAAACTCATGCTTCTATCTGTCCACTGAACACCTTTGCCTCAGATGTCTCTAACACGTCTCACATTAAATTTATTACTGTCTTGCTCAAACCACCTCTTTCATACTTTTGCATATCTGTTCCTGGCACTAGTGTTCTAATAGTTGTTGATTTTATGATGTCTTTTTCCATCATTCCTACATCTAAACATTACCTATGGCATTCTCCCTGCCATATCTCTCTCTTCTGCCCTTTCCTTTTACTTCACACTTGACAATACTACCTCTGCTCTAATTGAGGTTTTTTTTTTTTTTTTTTTTTGCTTCTTGTCTTGTTTACTACAGCATGCTATTGATCTCATTTTCAGACTCTAGTTCTAGTCCACCCCACAGAATGTCAGATTAATTTTCTAGACTCAGTTCTGATTAAAACCTATCTGCCATGATGCCCACCGTCAGCTATATTAAGTATAACTTTTAAGCAATGCTTGAAACTTTATATAATCTCACATGATTATGAGCATAAACCCATTTCAAGTCTATCTCTCACTTTTTACTGTCATATTCTATGCTAAAGTTGAAATGGCAACTTAAATCATACTGACTGAGTCATAATGACTTAGTTTTAATTATGCCTTAGGTAATGTTGATTGATTTATTTGAAATATTTTCTAAAGTCTCTCATTATTTTGTAAATATCACCCTATTAAAACGACTAATTTTTTGGTATACATTTCAGATGGCACCTTATATGGCACACCCATACATGAATTTTCTTCCATTTGAATTCCAGTTATCTACAGGTTGAAAAACATTTATGGTGCTTAGCACTGTATTTGCCATGGTAGGTTATCAACATTTTACTAAGTTAAATTGAATGTGCACACAGGAAAGTACAAATAAAGCTACCTTATTTATCAACTAAGGTTTAATATCTTATCAGAAGGGTATTTGTACTCATAGAAATATGAATGAGCATGGTGGAATATAAATGATGGTGGAATGTGATGATCATTATTATCCAAAATATATGTATGAAGACATGAATTGGTGTGAATATACTTTGTATACAACCAGAGATATGAAAAATTGTGCTCTATATGTATAATAAGAATTGTAATGCATTCCTCTTGTCATATATATAAAAAAATTAATGAGCAACATTTATAGAATGCCTGTTTCAATATCAAATAATGATAATGATAATGATGATGTTGATAAGAAAAATGACAATAACATCTAACATTTATTAGGAAATACTGTAAGTCAGGTCATAAGTGCTCTTCATGCAATAGCTCATTTAAACTAAAGAACTCTAAGTTTTATATAATTATTATCCCTATTTTTAGGAATGAAAAACCAAGTCACAAATAGTTTGGCTAACTTGCCCAAGGTCACATGGTTAGAAGTAATTAGTTACAATTCTAATATGAGTATGACTCCGGAAATTGAGCTCTAAAAGAAAGAATATTGGACATTATATCTTATATCCCCAAATTTACTACCTGTTTCACAAATTATGAAATGAGTATCATGTGAGTAATTTCCCAAAAATCTTTCTTAAATCATTTGTTTTATCATATATTATAAAGCAAATGTTTCATAAAAGTAGAAGACTAGATATTGAATAAACTATTATGGGGTATGAATTCTTGCAGGACAATGACCATAACTTATTTATTTGCATAGACTGTGAATCTGATCTAATATTTGGTACATAGTTATGTCAGTGTAATAGTCTGAGTGTGAGGTGTCCCCAAAAAGCACATGTGTGAGACAATACAAAAAAGTTTAGAGGAGAAACTTTAAGAGCCTTAATCCAATCAGTGAAATGATCCAATGATGTAACTGAGTGGACACTAAAGGTAGGGTGTGGCTGGATGAGGTGGATCATTGAGGGCATGCCTTTGAGATATACATTTCGTATCTGGTGAGTGGAGTCTCTCTTTCTCTGCTGTCTGATCATCACATGAGCTGCTTCCCTCTGCCATGATGTTCTGTCTTACCTCAAGGCCTGAGGAATAGAGCCAGTTGTTGGGCTAAGACCTCAAATAAACTTTTCCTCTTCTACAATTGTTAGAGTCAGATCTTGTAGTCAAAACACAAAAAAGCTGACTAAATGGTCAGATTTATGATAAATTGTCATATGAATTCAATTCAAGGCCAAATTTACTTTTAAAACTCCTTTCCCCAGATATCTATATTGCCTTGACTCCCTCAGAGGCAATTTTTGAAAGTGTTCCTCAACAGATTATGTTCCAAAATGTGTAACATTCTTTGCAATGCTTGAATATATGGAGAACACATGGGTGAAATGTTGAATATATTGAATATATGGATGAAATGCTAAAAGACAAGTTAGAATTATTTGCTTTCTGGTTAAGAAAGACAATGGCATTTGCAGGAAGAGGAAAAAGCAAATGGACAGCCACTTAGGTATAGCAAAGCTTGTCTGAGAACTCTTAAGTGCCTCCGTATGACCACAATATAAAGGCAGAGAGTAGCAGAAGCCTCTGAAGACAGCTGTAGGTAGACTGTAAAAGTGTTTTAATGCTCTGCTAAGGCTAACCTTATGTTAAGAGCACCAAAGCATTAAGTCTTGAACCCATCCTTATTCAAGATATCTTGTTAGTAGCTAAAACAGAATAACTTAAGTACTTAAGTTAAATATTCAAAATAAATGAATCCTCCAATACAACATTTTTCTAATTCACGCTATACAAAAATACCCCTTTTAACTTAATGGCAAAGAATTTCTGTAAATGTGTATGTTTGCAAGTAGTATCTGAAAAATATAGCAGAAAATAAGAATTTAATTGATATCTGCTTTTTAAGACATCCTGAAGAGAAAAATCTATTTTCCTTTTTGTTTCCCTGGGAGCACTAATAATATACTTTCATTTTGGTTCAATATGGGCTAATGAAACAAAAGAGTCAAAAGTTCCTATTTCATTTCATTCCACAATATCACAGAAATTCTGGCACAGATAATTTTTCATTTATTCTGCTTATTTTTTTATTCAGTTTCTAATCGAAGAACATATACAGAAATCTTTCTGTTCAGAGGCTTTTCTACATAGAACTCAATTTTCCAATGATGTTGGGAATCCTAAGAAGTAGTCATTAATTCTTAAAAAGCATACCTAGGAGTGCAGTGAGTTTTGGAAGAAGTCCAACTTGTACCATCTTATTCCTCAGTCCTGTGTCAAAGGACAGGTTTAGTAAAAGCCGGAGGGTGATATTCAGGAGATCTTCATGTTCACAAGGTATCATTTTTACAAGTTTTTCAACAATATCCATTTCCACCTGAGTAAAATAATATGCAGTGAGGGTCTATTGCAAAATAGGATGAAAAAGATTACAAATAATTATTTTGGGGTTTAACCTAACATATCTCTATTTAAAAAATAGGTATGTATTAATCTTATATTTTCATTTCAATCTATAAACTTTCCTGATATCAAATGTTTAAAGAGAAAATTTAGAGTCCTGTATCATCCCTTCTTTCCCTCATTTGACTGCATTAATTGATGGATTGAAAACACTGCCTAACTGAACACCACCCACTATGTACCAGGCCCTGTACCAGATCAAACAAGACCTCATCTTGGCCTTCAAGGATTCCTTGATCTAAAGAGTAGGCAAATAGAACAAACAATGAAGATGCAGTGTGATAAAAACTGAAAGCATAAAGTGCTCCAGAAGCAACATGGAAGAAGCTACTAGTCTACCTAGAAGAAAAAAATTTGGCTTCAAATTTGGAACAAGTCTTAAAAAATGGGACAGAGTTTGTTCTCTGGTTGAGAAGAATGGCAATACAGGTTGAGAAAAAGCCAGTGGACAAGCATTTAGTGTAAGAACTTGTTTAGAGAGTTGCAAGTGCTTTGGCATAATCATAGTTATGAAGCATGTATTGGGGACTGGCAGAAGCTTAAAAACAGATCTTGGATCATAGAGGCTTGCAATGCTCTGCTGGGGGTTTCACACCATTCTGTAAGTAGCAAAAGTTCCTCATGATCTCAAACTAAAGGGATGACATGGTCAGACTATTTCCTAGGCAGGGGACACTCCTGAAATCCAAGTACCCCACATCAGCCAGGGCCAGCCTTGCAAGTAGTCTTATTAGTAATAGAAGCCTTAGGATCCTTTTCTGCAGAGTCAGTAATACAGATGCAAAAACAGGTCTAGGACAAGGAGGACAAAAAGTTATTTTAATTTTTGTCATGTTTAATTTGAGGAGATATTCATTGGACATTTGGAAATCTTAAGAAACTCAGAAAAGAAGCAAGGCTACAAGTAATACCTAAAATTTGGAATGGATCAGCAGACCACAGCTAATGGAATTCATCTGGCCTGCCATCTGTTTTCACACAACCTGAGATTAAGAATGGTTTTGGTTTTTACATTTATTTTCCTTACTTATTTTTGTGGTACTGAGGATTAAACCCATAGCCTCATGCATGCAAGCTCTTTACACTGAGTTACGCATCCAGCCTGTTAAATTTTTAAATAATAGAAAAAAATTGAGAACATTTCATGACACATGAAAATTATATAAAATTTAAATTTCCATAAATAAAGTTTTATTGGAACACAGCCATGTTCATTAGTTTATAGACTGTTTATGGTTGCTTTCATGCTTAACAACAGAGTTGAGCAGCTATAGCAGAGACCTTTGGATCTGCAAATCTTAAAATATTTAAAGGAATTTGCTGATCCTAGCTCTACAAGATTATGAAATTGTATCAAGAGATCTTGCATTAGAATGAAAAATTACAGAGGGCATTACCAACTATTTATTTGGTAATGGAAATCCTGAACTTAGATTTTTTTTTAAGGTAATAATCAGAAAAATTTGGTTATAAAAACATCTTATGTCTTTTAACTTCAAAGCAAGAGTAAAAAAGGAAAGAAATTCTATATAAGTTCAAATTTTTGTATCATAACAAGAGAATTTATGAATAATGTTATTCTACTTTTCCTTTTATTAGAGATCTAAACATTTATTTATACTGTCCTTTCCATATCTTTATTGCAATCTTTCACTTACCTCATAAAAATCACATTAGTGATTGAGCTTTTACTATACTTTTCTCCTTTCACTTCATGCCAAGGAATGAATACAAAATTTTTAAAAACTGCTAAATTGACAACTAACATCTGACTTTTCCTTCATACTTCTATGTAAACCACACAGTAACCCTGTAGCCATATTTTTCATTAGAGTACAAACCAAACCAAAAAATTTCCAAAAACAAAAAATGAAACTAAAAGCTCTTTTAAAATGGAATGGAAAGGAAAAAAATATAGAATAGCCAGAATAATTTTGAACAAGAATAACGTTGGAGGCTTCACATTGCCTGATTTCAAATATAAAGTTTCAGTAATCAAAAAAAAAAAAAAAAAGTTTTAGTGATAGCAAAACATAACTAATTAAAAAGTTTTTTTTTCAAATATTTCTTTTAATTGTACATGTATGCAATACCTTTATTATTTTTTTTTTAATTTGTATGTGGTGCTAAGGATTGAACCCAGTGCCTCACATGCGCAAGGGGAGTACTCTACCACTGAGCTACAACCCTAGCCCCCATTAAAAAGTTTTTTAAAATGCTGGATTTCACCAATATTAAACACTCACAGGAGAATGAAAAGACATGCCACAAGAAAGGCTTGTAAAACATGTAACTGATAAAAGACTTATGTCCAAAATATAGAAAAAATTCCCAAAAGTTTTTAGAAAATAAGAACATAAGGAACTAAGCAGCATATATACACTCTTGTTGTTCCTTTTAAGATCATATTCTAATATGATTTATTACCTTTATGTTATATTACACTAATAATAAACTATAAAAACACAATTATATTAATATTACATAAGAAATATGATAATTCTGATATGTCAAGATTATTGTACTGTCATGTGTAATTAATTAAAACAAATTAAAAAAAAGAATGACATACAGATAAGAGAGATGCTTCAGAAAACACAAACGTGATATATAAATACACAGAGGTAAAAAACAGCATGACTTATTTGAGAGTTTGTGTTACTGAGAAAATAAGTTCTTGGGGAGCAATAAAATAATGAGTGAGAGAATTTGTAAAGTTCCATGTGATGAAAGACCTTGTAAACTTTGTTTAATAATTTTCATCTTAATCTAGAGGCTATAGGGAGCTAGAAAGGAATTTCAACAAGGAAACTGCAAGAATTTTAAGGAGATCACTGTATCATTAGGATTTAGCAGCAGGAATGCAATTGGAGAAACTAGTTATAATGTCACCACAGTAATATAAACATTCTAACTTAAGAAAGTACTAGTGTGTGCGTTATTTCGGAATTTACATTGTAGTTAAGAGGTAGAATGGATAGAACTTCGAAATTAATTGAATATGAGTACTGATGTATCAGAATCAAGAAAGATTCATATTTCTGATTTATGGGTCTGAAAGACATGGCAGAAAAAAGAGAAATATGATAATTCAATTGAAACCACTAGTTGAAAGATTGTTTTAAATAAACCAAACTTATTTTAAAATATATTTCTAAAATTCAAAGTCAGTATTCGTTCACATCAGAAGAAAAAAGAACACTTCAATTAAATAAATAATATAACCTCACATATAGATCAGCCATCCCCCATTCTTTTTTTAAATAAAATTGCCACCAGCTGTTACTAATTAGGCAATATTTTCTTTTGAAAAAGCAATAGCATATGTAAGTACTGTATAACAAAACACAATAAAATATCCTGATGAGTTTCTTATTAATTTTCATTTCCACTGCATACTATGGAATGTAAAGCATGGGCTGTTGGTCAATAGATGGTAAAACTCTTATATTTAACACAGCCTACTAGACATGTCTTTTTTGGTTGATGAAAAAAAACTCAAGAGCTAAATTTAGCAACTGTCTCAACATGCAATACCCTTTCAATTCTATTCCTAAAAACTACAATTTATAGTTAATTAACATTTTTATAAAATGTTCCATGCAAAGTGACAGTTTAGCAATAATCTATCAGCAAGTTGACTTCCGCCTTTAAGTGTACTCTTCTCAGTCGTTCAGGAAGCCAACATTCAAAAACTGCTTATTATTAATCTTGCTAAAAATGTCTTTAAAAACAACACAGAAGAAGACTTTAAAAAATTTGCCCAGGAGGCAAAAAAGAATATGAAACAGAGAATCTAGAAATTTGTTTCCTTAAGTAAATTAAGTATTGCCTCTAATCTTCTGATAGTTCATCTGCAAAAACAGAGGCTAAAGTCACTAAATCTAGCCATGTGAGTATGGTGCAGTTGAGTGCTAAAAATCCTGTTTCCATAAGATGCCTTTCTTCCATAATAAAAATGAAACGTATAGCATGCTTAATAAAAATCTGGCTATCAAATACTTCTCCTGACTTTGGATGAATAATTAACTGTTTGAAACCTCAGTTTTTCCTCTTCAGTAAAAATAAAATAAAATAAGGTTTGATGAGATGATTTATATCTTCCAACCTCACTAGAAAATAATTTTAATAATCATCTTGAGATCTTTTTTGATAGAATGAGCTCAGAATTGCAATACTTGGGCTGGGGATGTGGCTCAAGCGGTAGCATGCTCCCCTGGCATGCGTGCAGCCCGGGTTCGATCCTCAGCACCACATACAAAGATGTTGTATCCGCTGAAAACTAAAAAATAAATATTAAAAAATTCTCTCTCTCTCTCTTTAAAAAAAAATAAAGAAGTGCAATACTTTAATATAAATCTAATACACATAGCAGACACATGCTGATGGTAAAGAAATTTGAATTTTGAGAAACTACTAATCTAAATACTTAGATTAATCTACATTAATCTAAATACACAAATGAAAGAATGCATTTCAACTTAAAGTGAGAGGAAGCAATTGCTAAGCCACAAAACCTAACTACTTAGGAGTATATTTATCAATATGTCATCATATTCTTCTCTGATATAAGGTCAGTGAAAACAAAAAACATGTTTTTGATTAATCTCTTTAGGTACACACATTCTCAAAACAATAGAAAGTATATAATTCATCACAAGAATTATATATTAATGATAAAAACACATTCAATACATCAAGGTAAAATAAAATTTCATATATTCAACAGTCACAATTCAAGGCACTTATTGAATTTGATAAATCAGCTTCAGGCTTTCAATGAGCATGGCATGACACTTAATATAACAAAAGCAATTTCCTAGTTCTTTTTGTTTTAAGAGAAGAAAAAAGAATAGGCAGAAATACTAAATATTTAGACGGATTATTTGAAGGAAAAATGACTTTTGCCAGTCACATAATGACACATAATTCTAAAAATGGTTCTCAATGGAGTTAAGGCCATTCCTAGTTATCTACTCTAAGAAAGTAATCAGAAATATAGATAAGAAATGTATATACAAATATGTACACTGAAGTGTTATTTATGATGCCTAAAATTATAAACAACTTAAGTATCTAAAAACAACGTATGGTGAATGTGTAATCTATTTTAATATAATAAGTGTCAATAATGACTTTTTAACGTTGTGGGAAAAAAGCAGGTAAGAATTTTTTTTCTATCATTAGGGCTGTGGATATATTTCAGACATAGACCTTTTGCCTGGCATGCATTAAGAAAGTGGGTTCAATCCCCAGCAACACAACCAAAAAAAAAGAAAAAAAATATACCTTTATATATTTACACATTATGTATACAGAATTAGAAATAATACATGCTCAACTTGTACTTCATAAAGACAATCATATCAACACAATACAAAAAGGCAAATAGAAGCCTAATGTAATAATGCAAACAAGAAATGAAGAGGAATGAATTAAGAGGGTAGGAACTAATTCAATAGCACAGGGAACTATAAGGAAGGAATAGCTTCCAGAGATACTTAAGAAGCAAAATCAACAGGTTGTAGCTACTAATTGTAATGGTGGGTAACAAAGAAGAGATTATGCTAAACTATAATTCCACATACTAATATCAGAAATGCAGAAGGCAAAATATTTAAGGAAAAATAAGATCAGATGAACCTGAAATACAATTTTAAGTTTAAACTACTTTCTATATATTATATTTACTATGACAAGATATATTCTATATATTAGAAAATATTTTTAAACAGAAAGCTTTAATTATCTGGAATATGAAGCCATTTCAGTGAGTTATTGCTATTGAAATATTTATTCAGAATTTCAGAATTACCTTAATAAGGGTAAAAATTTTTATTTATTTTTTTAAACTTTTTTAAAAATATTTTTTAAGTTGTTGATGAACCTTTATTTTATTCATTTACTTATATGTGGTGCTGAGAATCGAGCCCAGTGCCTCACACATGCCAGGCAAATGCGCTACCACTGAGCCACAACCTCAGCCCACAAAAATGTTTATTTTTTAACCAAAATATCCTAACTTGAAATGGCTAACATCAACTATCAAGAAGGAGCTTTGTAAGTTACCATATCATTTTTATTCTCCATAAAAATGCTCAGTTTCTTTAAGAATGACACAACTAGAATAAGCAGCTCAAAATTGTCCCGATCAAGAGCCTTCACCAACATGTGAACTATATTCTTATTCCTCATCTTCAGTTCTGTTCGAGTATCCTCAGCAAGATTCAGAAGCAAATAAAGAGCAACTACAAAAGTAAAACAGATGAGAGTTAAATGCTTGGCATATTTAATCAACAATTAAAAATAGGTAATATAAAATTATAACATTAGTAATTGGCTCACTAGAAAAAATGTATTATTATTGAATGAGGCATAAATCTTATATAAAATATATAGATAAGATAGATAAATAACAAAGTGACATTGATATCTATTTTCTTGGAGCTTAGAGTTTAATAGTAATGAAACAGCAATTAAAGGTATTTAAGTCAGCAGATACTAAAACAAGACAGGAAAAATATTTTTAGATACATAAAAAAGAAGGTAATACATCAAAACTTCAACAATTAAGTCTGTTTGTATTTAAGAAATTAATCCAAAATAACATAACATAATGCTTGTTTGTACCATGTAGGGATATGAAAACCGGTTTTGCATATTCAAACTGGTTTTCTATTTGTCACCATAGGGAAAGGTACATGAAATTCAGTAATATGACTATTATCCTAGATAGAATTGAGGTCAATGTCTACTAGTTCTATGTAAAATTTCTTTTAGCTCCCATAATAAAAACGCTTAGGTTCTCAAAAGGAAACTGATGATTGTTTTCTTCTAATAGTGAAAATATGTAACATAACATTTTTTCATTTTGCTTTGTTGACAGGGAGCTTCTGAGTTAAGATATAAAAGGTTCTGTCAGAATTATGTAAGTTATTCAGTAGTCTTTTTGCTCTCTTACAGTCTTGATGTTACTCATTATTTTAGTATTTCATTTAATTTGTAAACCACTTCAAATCTAACTGAGGCTGGGGTCAGAATCAAATGAGAGAATTAGAAGAAAAAGCATATGATATTTACACCAGGCTAGAAATAATGCTTGTTTGTACCAAGCATACTGAAAATCTCATAATTTATGGGGTAATAGAATCACTGGGAAAGTCTTGCCTCAATAGTGGGGAATAATTAATTTTAAACTAAAGCATGCTGCTTATGTCCAGACTAACAAAATTATTAGAACAAGGTCTAATTTTTTTCTAAGTAATTCAATTTATGTCCTAAAAGAGATTGCAAATGTTTACAGGAATAAAAAAATTTACAACACCCAACAACCTAGATTTCACACTAACAGCCAAAGATTACCATTTATTCAAAGAAGCAGGAAAATACAACCTATTGGTATTTTTAAAAAGCCATGGAAACTGTCCTAGAATTGACAAAAACATCAGGATTATTAAATGGGAACACTCAAAGTTAAATAATTGTATTCTGGATCTTCTAAAAGTTAGGTGAAGATGTGGGAGATAAAAAAAAATTCAAACTTTCTAGCAATGAAAACTATAATGCTTGAGATTATAAACTAGATGCCATTAACCTGTAATTTAGAGCTGGAAGAAAAGATCAATGAAATTGAAGAAATAATCATAAACTATCAAAAATTAAACATATAGGAGGAAAACAGCAAAAACATAAAGAGTATGAGAGAACTATGGCAACTTCAAGTGGTCTAATAATTTTGTAATTGAAGTTCCTAAAGAAGTAGAGGAAAACTTTCAAATTTAATGAAAACTATAAACCCAGGTTCCAATAACTCACTGAACTCCAAGAAAAAGAAACACGAAGAAGATTACACCAAGGTACATTATAATCAAATTGTCTAAAACAAATGATAAAAAGAGAATCTTAAAAGCAGCCAGAGGAAAAGAAATCTTACAAAAATGGGATAACAGTAGGCATCTCATCAAAAACAATGCAAGCAAGGCAACAGTGAAGTAGAGAGAACGCAACGCCTTCAATCTAGAATTTGAAACCAAGTTAAAATATTTCAAAAAAGAATAAAGTCTTTCTTAAATGTACAAAAGATAAAGTAAATCATCATCAGTACATGTGTCCTACACAAATTTTTAAAGGCAATCCCAGAGGCAAAAATAAAATGACACCAGACAGAAATACATTATCAAAACAAAGGAATAAGATCAGTGGAAACTAGAGACATAAATACACAATATTATTTTCTTTTTTTTTTTTTTTTAATTTAGGGCTGGAGATGGACAGTATGCCTTTATTTTATTTGTTTATTTTTTTATGTGGTGCTAAGGTTCTAACTCATTGCCTGACACATGCTAGGCAAGCGCTCTGCCACTGAGATACAACCACAGCCCAAGATTATTTTCTTATGATTCAATTATCTTTAAAATAAAATTGACTATAAAATAATGCATTCTATAATTTATAATATAAATATAATAAATGTTAACAATAGAAAAAAGGCAGGAAACGAAAAATGGTTCTAACAAACATAAAATAGGATAATATTACTTGACAGCAGACTTAACTAATGTAAGTTAAAGATGTATGTTCAAGATAGACAACTTATAATTAAAGATGTGTAATACAAACCTTAAAGCAATCAATAAAATTACAAAAGATTAAGAGCTAAGTCAACAATGGGGATAAAATGGAATTTTAAAAACCCTCAATCCACAAGAAAACAGATAAGGAAAAATGGAGAAATATGCACACCTATGCTTTTATGCACACGTGCACACACACACACACACACATCAAGACCTAACCACATGCTGTTGATAATAAGGACATGTTAGAAATGAAAATGAGGGACCAATATATACTATGCCAATACAAGTCATAAATAGGCCAGAGAGGCTATATTAATATATAAAAGAGTAAATTTCAGACCCAAGAATATTACCACTTATAATGAAGAACATCCAAAAAGATAATAAGGACAGCTTATAAGGAGTATATTACAAATATGTTTTTATATTCTCAAGAACAGAGACTTAAAATATATGGAGTGAAAATTGATAGAACCTCAGGAGAAATAGACAAATGCAGAACTACAATGATATTTTAGTATTACTCCCCCAATAATTAATAGAGAAGGAACAGGAAAAATCAACAAGATGTAAAGACTTGATATCACTGTTAACCAATTTTATCTGACCACCATTTATAGAAAGTTCCATCCAAAAACAGTAGAATGTACAATCAAGTGCACATGCGACTTTTGCTTAAAAAAAAAAAAAATTCTAGACCATAAAGTGAGTGTTAATAAGTTTAGAAGAATGTAAGTCACACAAAGCATTTTCTCTGGTAACAATGGAATTAAATTAAATATCACCAACACAAAGAGATCTGAAAAGTCCCCCAAAACAAAATATATGTAAAGCAAACATTACTCCCTTTTGAATAAGTTATGAGTCAAAGAATAAACCAAAATGGTAATTGGAAAGGATTTGGAATTGAATGAAAATGAAAACAGCACATATCAAAATGTGTGGGATGCTGTCAAAGCAGTGCTTTGAGTGATATTTACAGCTCTAAATGTCTGCATTATAGTACAAAGGTCTTAGATGAATGACCCCAGTTTCTACCTTAAAAAACAAAATAAGAGCAAATTAAACACAAAGTAAGCTGAAGAAGGGAAATAATGAAGATTAAAATAAAATTCAATAAAATAGAAAAACAAACAGAAAAATCAACGAAAATATACTAAATGGAATTAACACTTTGTAGATTACTATATGCTGCTGGTAATAAACTACACCCAAGTAATGAGCAGAACAGGATACAAAGCAAAAAGAGGCATGCACACATATATATGAATGAGCTTGGCAAAGACAGAAACCAGTTCAGTAAAGGATAGTCTTTTGAACAAACAGTGTTGAGTAACTAGAGAGTCATACACAAAAATAAAGAAATGTGATCCATTCCTCATGCCATATACAAAAACTAACTCAAAATGTATTACATACTTGACTGCAAATCCTGAAACTATAAAACTTCTAGAACAAAATAGGAGAAAAATGTTAATTTTTGGTTAGGAAAATATCTCCTAGATACAATACCAAAATCATGAACAATAAAACATTAAAAAACTTGTACTTCATAAAAATTAAAAATTCTGCTTTTCAAAGATATTATTAGGAGAATATAAAATTAAATCAAACTGAGAGAGAAAATCTTTGAATGTATCACCTGTTTGATAAAGGTTTGCATCCAAAAAACATATAAAGAAATAAAGAATCCAATTAAGAAAATAGTCAAAAGATATGAAAAGATACTTCAACAAAGATAAGGAGATGGCAGATCAGCACATATGAAGAGATGTTCAATATAATAAGGAAGGAAGTCCAAATCAAAACCACAATAAGATACCATATTCCAAATATTTAAAATTAGCTAAAATTAATATGATTGACCATATCAATCATTGACAATGTAAAACAACTGGAACTCACATAAACCACGGTGGGAACATAAAGTGATGTGTGGAAAACCATTTGGCAATTTCCTATAAAGTTATACATACACCTTTAACATGATCCAGCCAAATCACCAGTTACGTATTTAAACAAGTAAAAAAAAATGAAATCTGTCCATACAAAGATTTGTAGATGAATGTTCACACCAGCATTGTAATTGCCAAAAATTGGATATATTCCAAATGATATCAACAAGTAAACACAAAGAAATATAATTCAAAAATAAGAGAGAATAAAATACTGATAAATCTGACAACATGGATGAATCTTTATGCTCACCAAAATAAGACAAAAAAGATATATACTATATGATTCCATTTATAAAGAATTCTAGAAAAGGTAAATTCAACCAAAGTGGGAGAAAGCAGATCAGTGATTATCTGGAAATCAGGGTGAAGGGAGAAGGAAAGAGATGATTACAAGGATACATGAAGAAACTTCAGGAGTAATGGATACGTTCTTTACCTTGTGGTCATAGTTGCACATTTACTTACATATATTAAAATTTACCAAAATGTATACTTTAAAATTATATACTTTAATGTTTATCAATTATACTTCAAAAAAGCTGTTTAAGAGAACATAAAATACTTGCATTAGTAAAATATTTGGTTAGGAACAAAGCTTAAAGTTTTACATGTTAAAAAAATCAATGTAGTGCTTTGAGAGTATGACATGTAAACAACTGGATTTGTTTAGATCTGACGCATTTCGGGTTATATACTGACATTTGTCATATGTATTATTTTCTAGACTGTTTAAAATTAACTTTGAAAATCTGGCTTTTTCTTCAATAGGTGGAGCTAAATTAAACTACTCAACTTCAAATACTTTCAGTACAGTTAAAAGTGCTAATAATTTTCAGGGACTCAAAATTTTGGGGGAGTTCACAATATTTCCATGCACAAAGTTAACAGCCATATAAAAACCAGAAAATGAATGCATTCTTCAAAGATCAAGATCATTCTCACTAACCATCATAAGATTTTGCATCTCACTAATGACTGCAAAACCATGTCATTTAAATTTTACATCTCTTAATAAAGCTTAGAAATAAGGATATTTGCTATCAAACAACAGAAATATTTTGCAAGTTTCTGCATCATTTTTCTAGGAATGCAATCAAATAATTCATTTGATTAAACAAATTAAGTTAAGAGTTTGAGGGATAAAGATTCTCATTGAAAAGGTCACACACCGAATTAAAATACACTAAGGGGCTAAACTGTGAAAAACAGTATAGTGAACTTTAAAATACTATTATTCATACTAAGGACAGAAGAACTTGAAGCATATTAAAAGTTATAGAATTTCTCATTATTCTGGTATTAGTTCACTGGTAGGACATAAATGGAACAAAACAAATTAGAGTAAGCTCTCTGTTGCTTTACCAGTTGCTTAGAAATTCATACCTCGTAGTAGCTGTTCTTGTTTTACCACAAGCCCTTGGTATTTTTTAAAAGTTTTTTCATAATCCTTTCTCAAGGTTTGATTTTCAAGGTCTTCATCAAGTAAAAACTAAGTTAAGGATCATATATATTAACCAAAGCAAAGACAACCTATTGAAAAATACCTAGAAGAATACTATTAATATTTTATATGCAACTTTAGTTATTTTCTCTAACCAACAGTTTAACTAAAATGTTGTTTTCTGCCCAATATTTGTGCTATTAACAGGACACCTTAGTCCAGTATTCAAGGTTTTCCTCAGATTCCTTTGAATCAGGAAATATTTGAATTTCACCAAATACTTGAATTCCTAGAAATTAGGTGTAAATGTTTTAGGTAAGTTGCCAACTCTATAACTTTCAAATGATTATCAAGGGCTTCCATGCCAAGATTATTGCCTTGCAGAAAATGATTTAGTTACTAAGAATACTAGATTTTACTTCAAATAGATGCCCAAAATGGATTCAAAGAATGCAGATTAAATCTAAAGCTCTATGCACCCTCTTCAGATTAGAGATGCCAAGAGAAAAACATTCCAATGAAAAAGGTCCACTTTTTCCACAAAGGGGAGTTAAAAAATGTATGCTATTCTGTAAAATAGGAATAATGTTTTTATTTTTTAAAAGATATCAATAAAAATTGGATTAAAAGGAATGTTATGAGCATGACTTGTTAATCTATAAAACGTCACATTAGGATAGATATGAATAAGCCAGCCTTCAATCTATAAAAATTAAATTGTCTAAGAAATATGACATGTATTTTTAAATAAGAGGAGAATTGTAATGTTAAAAAGAATATTCTATATTACTTCAGCAGATAATAGTTAAAGGGATGGAAGTTATTTGGAGATGGACTTTGGTTCATTAAGTGAAGGAACATTATAATAAATAGAATTCCAAACCACATAATGGGTTAAACCAATAGGCAATAACATTGTTAAGACTATATAATTATTTTTCAAGTTAACTGTAGAAAATATTGTAATATGGTAATGTAAGTTAAAACATAATTTCTGAGGTTTGTTTCACAGGTTCTATCATTCTATAAGCTTCTCAAATTTGTATTTATTAAGAACAGTATTTTGCACCAGGTATGGTAGCACATGCCTATAATCCAAGCAACTTGTAGGATGAGGCAGGGAGATTGCAAGTTCAAGGCCACCCTCAACATCTTAAAGACCCTCAGCAACTTAGTGAGACCCTATTTCAAAATAAAAAGGACTGGGGATGTGACTCCATGGTAAATTGTCTCTGGGTTTAATCCCTAGTAACAAAAAAACAAAAACAGTATTTTTGCACTTAACTAGAAAAACATAATTTAATAGAAAAACAGAACGTTAAATTAAGTTCATTACACAATTCACATCAATTCCCATTAAAGTCTTCTTTGTATTTGAATAGAAGTACAAGAGCAACAATGGTGACCCATGCTTCAGCTGACCAATGGATCTTAGCAGACATAATGAGGCTACTTAGAGTCTCGCCTATTCAGTTATCCTGAACTACTACTGGCTTCTTCCTTCCATTTCATTAACTAATCCAAGTTCAGAAGAGGAAAAATGCTTATGTCAAACTGTATTTATTCTGATACTCTGAATCTTTATCTTAACCATCAACATACTTTTGAATGGTTTCCAAGCAATGTGATAAGTAATAATAATAATAATAATAATAATAATAAAAGAACAAAACAAAACCATCTTTATCAATAGGCAGCATAGGTCAAAATGAGACTCTGAAAGGATATCAGCTTTCTTCTTCTTGGAAAGTTCTTCTTGCCAAAGCTCATGTCTTTTTAACTCATGATCAATGATGTTCATACATAGAGCTCCAATTTTATAGTGAGTTATAAGTCCATGAAACTGAGAAAAGCTTTTAAGAAGAGATTTTAGTATGTATTTAAAGGAATATATTTGATCCATGAAATTTGGTTTCAGCAAACACTGGCACAAATCATATACATTTCAATAAATGAATATGTCTCTAATATACTAGGAAGATTTGGAATTGCCAGATATATATAAAAGATTACTTTAAATATATTTTAATATACTACCCTCACCATACATTTTAAGAAGTTAAGAATCAAATAAAATTTTTATAATTAAGCACAAAAGGGGCTAGGATGTGCTCAGCAGTAGAGTGCTGGTCCAGCACGTGTGAGGCCCTGGGTTCAATACTCAGCACCACATAAAATAAATAAATAAATAAAATAAAGGTAGTGTGTCCAACTACTTCTAAAAAATAAATGTTTTTAAAAAAATAATTAAGCACAAAAATATTAACTACTTGGATAGTCTCAGAATAAATTTTCAAACTACTAATAAAGTTGATAATGTACCATACTAGACAGGTTATATTCATTGTTTGAATAAATTGTAACAGAATAAATTAATAAAATACTAGCAATTTAGTTTTACATGTTTCCTAGACAATTAATTCATCCAAATAATTTATTCTATAAATATTTATTTGCTAATTCTGGCATTTTAGAATGGAGGCAAGCAATTTTCTAGGAATTGCAAGAAATTTTTCATGATGTCTTAACAAACATTTTTCTTCAGAATATTTGTGTGTAAATGCAATGTTATTCAGCCATAAAAATAATAAAATCCTGTCATTTGTGGTGACATGGATGGAAGTGGAGGACACTACGTTAAGTGTCCAAGTTAGTACAGAAAGACAAATACTGTAACTCTTTATCCTATTTAGAAGACAAAAAAGTTGATTTCATAGAAGCATACAGTTACATGGGAGAATAAATTCTAATGTTCTACAACATAGTGGGATGACTATATCTGACAACAATTTACAATCTATTTTATAAAGGACTAGAATGAAGAAGTTCAAAGTCTCAATACAAAGAAATGATAAAAACTTAAAGAAAAATATACTAATTGACCTGATTGGATATTATACATTGTATACAAATATCTCATCACACTCTATCCCATAAATATGTACAAAATTGATAAAAAATAAAATTGAGATTTAAAAATATATGATAAAAATGAGATACATAATATATACGTACTTGTATTTGCACATATATATGTATATATAACAAAAACATTTACTGAGCACTTACTCTGGATCAGACTTTATTAAGAATTGTAGTTCTTACTCATCTAAAACTAAAAACTATCTGAAAAGGCTACCACTATTACTATTCAAATTTTACACAAGAGGAAACTGAGGCACAATTAAGTAATCACATTCACACAGTTAATAAATAGTAGGCTTGGATTCAAATGTTAAACTCTACTGTTAAACCCTAAACCATTATACTAACCCATTGGGTGTGTGTGCTGGCATGGGTAAGTACAGACTAAATGAAGAGATAACTGAAAGCAAAACAGAAAAGGAAAGAGAGGGAACAAAAGGAAAGAGCATAGGAAAATATACAGAAAGACCCAGAGAACCTATAATCTACAAACTGACGCAGACAAATAGCAATGGAGATAGACCAGCCTTTTATTTTATAAGTTTTATACTTACCTAGAAAAGCAAAAAAAGATGTAAATTATGTTTGTAGCTAATTCAACGCTTTGCTTCCAGTCTTCTCTCAGGACTCTTGCCAACGCACCAAGGGCAGTTTCTAAAGAAAAAGGAGACATACAAAGATAATCATTTCCCTTGCCTCTAGTATAAAGGGTGACTGGTTTTAAATGTTGACTCATGAATAAATTACAAAGCTAAGCTAAAACTGGGACAAAAAAGTAAGATACTTCTTTCCAATACAGAAAGCTATTTTAAAAATTATAATATAAACTTTCACTTAAAAACTTATAATGAACAGCTTCAAGTCTATACTATAAATAAGTTAAATATGGTTTAAAGTAACATAATATTATGGTGACAATAAAATAATAAAAAGGGCCATTCATCTCTTAATTTGCATTTCCACTTGGAATCTTACTACTCTGGTACCAATTTTTTTCTAACATCTTATTTAATGTATAAGGGAAAAATTAAAATAAATCTAGAAAAAATAATAACATTTTGGTGTTAGCAGACTAACACTAGCTCCATAAAGTAAATTAATCAAATAAAATTTTACAGAAAAAATGTCTATTTCAGTATCACCTGCCAACAGCCATAAGCAAACAAATATTTTTCAAAAATTAGATCCCACATGTTAATGAGCATCTCTGCTAAATTTTTTATCTAAAGGAAAGTAAAATTAATGATTTGATAAATGAAAATTACATATATTAAGTAAATATAAAGTAATGACTTTGGTTTTACATTGCCAAAAATTGTCTTACCAATTTTTAAAAATTTTATTAAACTAAAATACTTGTATGTTTATGTCATAATCCAACTGTCTTTAATAAGTACTCAGGATCTATTGTACTTCATGGACAGAATTATCAGTATTTATTATCGTTATAAAAAGGTTCAGTTTTTTTTCCCACTTTCTGGCTATTCAGATTATGAAACATAAATTAACTGTATTTATTAACAGGAATAAAAAGTGGGAACACTAAAATAGATCCATGAATACATGGGTACAGTATTTGTTTTAATCCACTTAGTGGAGGATATTTTAGACAACTAAAAAACATCCTACAATAGCATTTCACAATATTATTCACATTCACAATGTAGAACACTGAAATAATGTATATTTTAAACAAAATTATTATAATGTCAAACAAGTAGAAAAGCAGTGCATATCAATATGCAAAAAATCCCCCCAAAGTCCTACTTAATAAAGAATCTGGTAATTCCCAAAGGAATTCTATATTCTATATTTTAATTATATTTCCACATTCTATAATGTAAATTTAGCTATAGGTTTAGTGATTTATTTGCCTAATTTTATATCATTCTTCTCCTTTAATATAGGATGATGTCAACAAATACATAGCTACAGGAATTCAATACATGTTATCAAGAAATAGCCAAAAGAAATCATAAAGGTCAAAATGTAACCAAAAATTTATCTATAAGTTGAAAACAATTTCAATCAAAATGCCATTATGTTTTTCCACAGAATACATAAATATATCTCAAAATTATACATTAGTCAAATGTACAACACTGACAGAGCAAGTTTTTAAGGAAAAAAAAAGGCAAATTAGAGCATTTTTCTTACATATTCTAAAACTGTAGTTAAAATATAAAACAAAAAAGCAGCAACAACAAACAGGATTATATTGGTTTGGAACTCATCAAATAGACCATGGGAATAAATATGGGAACACTAAAATAGATCCATGAATATATGGGTATAGTATTTGGCAAATAATAACTTTTTAAGAATAAGTTTTCAAAAAGCATCAATTCCATAGAAGAATGGTAGGCATATAGTAAAAAAGACATTTTGAATACGGGGAAAGGAAAGAGCATTCACTAACTAGGTTGGAATAAGTGGCTATTCCAATATGGAAAAAAGTAAAATTACATCCCTAACTCATCATTTTTAACAAAAATGAATTTAAGGCACGTTCAGAATGGCAAACTACCTCCCAAAATCTACTCCTCCATGATCAAATAAGAAATCTGGCAAAAACTGTCAAAATCAACTTTTTTCAAAACCATGGGAATTAACTAAAAACAACTCACAGAAAAATTGGCTGAATATTGGTAAGAAGAATGAGTTTCGTGGCAATTCAACTTACCCTAATTCTATCCTTCTGTCTAGCTTTGTGTTCCTTGAAAACCAGTAGTATCACAACTACAAGAACTATAAAAGCCAGCAGAATAGCCTGGCAAGACCTACAGGGAAGAGGAGCCTGAGGCTCCATTGCAGAGAACTATCACCAACCCACCTATCTGGATACTTGCTGAAAAACTCCATTCTTGGGGTGTATCTTAAAACTCAGGATAATTGTCAAACACTATTGTTGGTAACATAACAACGGCCTGAGGTAGCCTCATATCAGCTTTCTTTTTTAAAAAACAGGATTAACAAAAGGTTCACCAAAAAACTTAAAAAAGGAAAAATGAGAAATCAGATATTCATAGGAATTTAAAAAGCTCCAATATATCCCTGGGAATCTAGAAGGCAATGCATAGGTGCAGGGTTGTACATTTACCAGGGAAAGACCTAAAGGCCCTCATCTCTCATATCTGGCTAAACCCGAGACAAGGTGCAAAAGCAGGAAGTAAAGAAAAATTTTTAAACAACCTGCTTGAGCATTAAAGACATGCCCCAAAATACAGAGAATCCCTTAGCAAAGGCTCAGAGACTTATTGCCAAATGTTCAAGGAACTCTGTCCAAACATTGGCTGGCCACTAAGCTAACTGAGGAGAAATTTCAGTGGACATACAGGCAAAGGATATTGACTTTATAAAATCAATCCACATAACTCAGTAAACAGACAAACAGCATCAATAACAACCACTAGTGATAGTGAGAATTTGATTTCCAAAGTTGTTATAATGATATTATTTCAACAGCAACAAGGCAAAGAAACAGAATAGTGTGGACCATACTCAGAAAATAAAGTATTCACAAGAAACTGTACATGAGGAAGCAAAGATGTTGAATTTATGAGACAAAGACTTTAAGTCAGCTACTATAATTATATACGAAACACTAAAGTAAATCATGGCTGAGTAATAAAGTGTATAAAGATATAAGAATGATGTTTCACCAAAGATACAAATTATTAAAAAAAGAGCCAAATAGAAATTCTCTGGTTGAAAATAAAATAATTGAAATGACAAATTAATTAAGAAGGTCTCAACAGCAGATATGAACCAGAAAGAAAAAAGATCTGTAAAGACAGATCAACTTAGATAATTCAGTCTGAGGAAAAGAATGAAGAAAAAATAAATGGCCTCAAAGACCTAGGGAGCACCTCAAAGCTTAATAACATACATAATGGGAATCCCAAGGGCAGAGAAGAGAAAAAGGCAGAATGAATAGTTAGTAAAATAATGACCGAAACTTGATTTTTGTGGAAAAATATTAATCTGAACCTTCAAAAAGTTCAACAATCTCCAAGTAAGATAAATGCAAAGTCAACAACAACAAACACTCAATAAAGTACATCAGAGTCAAACTGGTAAGAATGAATGCAAAGAGAATGCTGAAAGTAGCAAAAGAAAAGCAATCTAGTATATACATGGAATCCTCAAAAAGATCACAGCTGACTTTCTATCAGAAACCATACACACATGTAGGCAAATGGGATAATATAAAGAGGTAAAAGAACTCCTATCAACTGAAAATTCTATATAACACAAATCTATCCTTCAAAAAACTAATAAAATTAAGTTACTATAAGGTCAACAAAAACTTAAAGAGAATTTATAACTAGCAGACCTTATCTACAAGAAATACGAAGGGAATCCCTTCAAACTGAAATGAAAGAACACTGTATAGTAACTTAAATCTACAAAAAGAAATGCATACAATGATAATTATATAATTGTGTTGATGGATTTATATAGATATGTAATTTGTATGGCTAAATAGTACAGAGGAGTAAGGAGGAAAAAGTCAGAATGGCAGCTACCAAGAATATAAACAACAATAAGAGTTGGCAAGGATGTGGGGAAAAAGGCACACTCACACTTTGCTGTGGGACTGCAAATTGGTACAGCCAATCTGGAAAGTAATATGGAGATTCCTGGGAAAACTTGGAATAGAACCATCATTTGACCCAGCTATCACACTCCTCTGCTTATAATCAAAGGACTTAAAAACAGCATACTACAGGGACACAGCTATATCAATGGACAACTCACAATAGCTAAATTGTGGAACCAACCCAGATGGGAAACTTTGGTATATATACATAATGAAACATCACTCAGCATTAAAAAAGAATAAAATGGCATTTGCAGGTAAATGGATGGAGTTGGAGAATATAACGCTAAGTGATGAAAGCCAATCCCCCAAAACCAAAGTTTTCTTTGATATGAGGATGCTGACTCATAATGGGGATGGGGAGCATGGAAGGAATGTAGGAACTTTAGATAGGGCAAAGGGGAGGGAGGTGCAGGGAGGGTACAAGGGGGTAGGAATGATGGTGGAATTAGTTATACATCACTACCCTAAGTACATGTATGAAGACATGAATGGTGTGAAAATACTTTGTGTACAGTGACTTGAAAAATTGTGCTTTATATGTGTAACATGAAATGAATTGTACTCTGCCATCATGTATAACAAATTAGAATAATGTAATAAAAAAGAATTATATAGAAAATAAATAAAAAATGTTAGATTCAATTCCTAACTTATAAGTTAATTACATTAATCTTAAATAGACTAAACACTTTGATGGATAAAAATGAATAAAAAAACATAATTCAACCATATGCTACCTGAAATAGAAATACTTTAGACTCAAAGACACACATGGTGTGCAAGTAGAGGTATGGAAAAAAGATATACCATGGGAAATAGACAAGTAATAGATTGAGAGACAGTAGAGAAACAGACAAGTAACAGAAAGAGAAACAGAAAAGTAATAGAAAGTGAGAAAATATTCCTAAATACATTAAAAAGTATTACAGGGGCTGGGGTTTTAGAGCACTTGCCTAGTGCATAGGAGGCACTGGGTTTGATCCTCAGCACCACATTAAAAAAATAAACATATAAAATAAAGTTATTAAAAGAAGTACTAGAATTCAGAATGTAAATATTTAAGACATGAAAATCGTGTGTGTGTGTACACATGCATGTCTATGCATGTACATAATACTTAATATATGAATATAAACTTTAGAGGTAGAATTGTTTTGCAATAATTTTTCTATTTTTAATGTTTAAATGTTTATAGACATAAATCACCATTTAATAGTAGTTCTTCCAAGTTATCAGGATTTCTAGCAAGCTGGAGTATCAAAGCAGAACCCCGAACTTTGTCAGGAATATCTTCATATAATAATTCAATATACTCATCCATGTCATTAATGTTAGCAACTTCATCAATCTGAAACAAAATAAGAGGCAGAAAGGCTTAATAATAATGCTCAACAGATTAACTGCTAAAATACTGATATTTTGGGATCACTATACTACCCTTTATAACCAGAAACCAATTTCTAAAGACTTCATAGTAGCTATCTTCTTTTTAGATAGGGATTTTAAGCCTTTGGGTTCTAGGACTCTAAAACCGAAGTGTAACAATGAGAAAATGTGATGTATATAAACTCTGAAATTTGTCAGTAAAGTATTTTAATGTAATACAAAGTTATTTGTATCTACTATAAAAGAATAAATAATATTTCAAAACCCTGCAATAAGAATAATCTAAACACTTTTACTACTTATTTTAACAAAATAATGTTTAAAACACACAACCAATAATTTTCAGTATCAATTAAATATCAATTTTCTACCTTTCTCAGATACCTCTAAGTTCAATCATTTTTTTAAAATTCCACATCAGATTAATGTGATTATATGCATTATTAATGGTAAAAGGCAATATTTTACAAGCAGTCCTTTATTAGATCAGAATTCATACACTCTTACCTCCATTCCTTCAAAAGGAGGTGGATCTTTAGGCTTGCTTGATTTTTCTTTTTTTTCTGCAAAAAGATTTTTTTTAATGAGGAGAGTTAGGTTTTTAGGGTTTCTGGGTAATTTTATTTTCAACAGCTGAGTTTGATTCTAGTTAAACTGGGGATATTAATTGATGAAACTTATCTCTTTTCAATGTATAAAAATGCTCATCTATTATCCATCCATCTGTTCTAATGATAATATCAAGGAGAGAATAAACTAATAAATTCTATAATCCCAAAGTTATGTTGGGCAACAATTTTAATTTTCTTCTTGGTTAACTTTTTGGGTATGTGCTCAGCAAGACTTATTAACAAGAGGCACAATAGTTAATTCTAATTATCCTCTTTTTCCCTTCCTTATTCAAATTTAAGGTGGAAATAGTTGAATTAATAAGGCAAAGAAAAAGATAATAGATAATATAAAAAAACTGAGTAATGTTAAAACTAAAATAAAAACTAACAAGGGTGAAGAATAAGAAATGATAGGTCAAATTTCAAGTTAAAATAATGTATAGTTATTCCCAAATAAAGAGGTATCTAAAGGTGAATTAATCAAAAACATAAATTTCATTTCTGAAAAAAAAATCTATAAAACTTTTGCAATCTGGTACAAAACCTAAGTAATACATGTTACAGTGAGTTAAATTAGAAAAATACAAAAATTTGATTCTATAATAATTAACAACTAAATATACATATAATAGAATTAGCTCATTATTTTCAGAGGATAGGAGGCATTCTAGAGTGATGAATCTCAACAGCTAAATTTTGTCTCAAACAGTGGTTTCAATTAGCAAAGAAAAAAATCCCTTAAGGTGACAAATCACATGATCAATTATTATTGCTTTGATTTAAGTCACTTTTTGGAAAAAGGCTTCTGGCTTTGAAATATTGAATACCAAGTAAAATTGTTAATATTTTAAAAATAAGTATACATTAATATAGTAAAGCATTTTGTCTAAACAGAGAAAATAATGATTTTAATATTTTTGTCCATGTATGACTATACAAAATATTTTCATATTCTTTTAATTTTGGGGAGAGAAGGAGAAAATCTGATTCATCCTGAAAACTCAGTGATAAAGTTTTCACTAGTTTAAAGATGTTTTAGCAAAAATTCCTTTAGAATTATATGAATTTGCCACTTTGAAAGATCAAATTTAACTATTATTGTATAACCCACAATAAATACACACAGATCTTAAAACATTACCAGATTTGCTGTGCTCACTTTGAATTTAATTGAAGATGCCATTTCTCATCATTTATAAACATCTTAATTAGAGTACCTTTTAGATAATATTTATTTAATAAAATTTGCATTGACATTTTCTTATCTATATAACACCTCTTAATAATTAAAAAAGTATATACACTGAGTATTTACTATGGGATTGGAAGTAATCAAGTTCATAATGCCTATTTTTGCTTTTAAATAAATGTATAGCCATTCAATTCATTTGACAAATATATAGTGAGCATTTAATATGTATTAGATGGTGTATTTAGGGCTAAATAATAAAATTATATATTAGGCACAAGGCATTTTATTTGCTGGGAAATAAATAATGCTGAGAAAAAAATACTAATTTGGAAAAAGTCAAAACAAAATTTTTATTTATTTTTCTATACAACCCAGTCAAAATTTGGACACTGACATGTTATTTTAGAAGCATCATATTTTAGAACCCATCAATGTTGAAAGATATGTAAATTTAGTAAATACTGTGAAATGGTATTACTAAGCATTCAGTAATCTGAGATACTGTTCACTGAAATAAAGTTTTACTTTGTTTTCTGGATGATTATTTGAAAATGTCTTCTGTAAGAATTTTCTAGCTGTAATACCTTAATTCTATGGTTCTTTTATATGAAGGAATTGAACATACAACAATATAGGGGTTGAAGAATGAAAAAAAAAGATTATATTTCCATTAAGAAGATTTATTTATAAAAGTTACATCTTTAGGATAGTCTAAAGCACATGACATATGCTTTTTTTAAAATTTACATACTTAAATAATTCATTCAAATTATAAATTAAACATCAATTAAGAAATTTTAAAAATATTGTCTAGTTGGGATGGGAAAAAATTGGTTTCTTCCTTAAATTATCTTCTTTTATTATTCTACAGTCAATCTGACAGATTCCTTTTTTATTCCTTATTTCAGTGTACTTCAGTACAAAAACAATGAAATAGGTCAGATAATTTTATGTGGAAGCAATAAAAACTGGCTTAAAGGAAAGTAATGCTTGTTTATTCTCTCATTTGCTTACTTGTTCACAGTACTAGTTTAAAAAAAAAAAAAAAACAACCTTACCCAACATTCAACTATGTGAAGTCTAAACTCTAGTCAAACAACTTTGGTTTTAAATTTAAAAATCAGGAATTCCTGGGATAGGGTTGTGGCTCAGTGGCAGAATATCTGCCTGGCTTTGTGAGGTCCTGGGTTCTATCCCCAGCACCACACACAAAAAAATAAGGAATTCTCCTACCTACCTTTTCCTGACAATGAATCACGGCGGTTCTGCAGATAGTATAACAGTTGTTCCACCTCATTGAGTTTTGAGGGATGAATGAGCTTGCATTCTTCAACCACCTTCCGAGCCAGAGAAGTTATATCTGTGTTGGCATTGAGACTCTTCAGACGAATGCTGCAAGCACATTCAAATTCTAACTCAGATATTCTAAAGTATGTGACAGATTCAATAACACTACTCTAAAATGGTTTACAGATTTTAAGAGAGTCAATACGTATCTGGCCATAGAATCTCAGTAAAATAAATAAAGTCCTATATAGGAAAAACACTAAACAGGGATTTTCTTTGAGCTGGACAGGCAAAGTAAAAAAGCAACATAAATCTTCTTCTGTTGAGGCAGGACAGAACCTTCTGAGGTTCTATTTTAAAGCAGCATTTCTGATGTAAAATTCATAGTCTTAAGTCATTATTGGATTTGAGAATCCATACTGCCACAAAGAAATATATATATTTAACCTCACCCACATTTTTATTTTTTTAAGTTAGGACAAGACATAATCTTGATATTTTCAAATTCAGTTGCTCTGGTGGCAACTGAATAAAACATAGATAAAGAGAAAAAGCAAGACACATTTTAAGACCTGTATGAAGAATTCTGTGAATTCTGGAACAAATGAATAGATTTTATACTTATATTAGTATATTAAATATAATAATTAACCAGCTCCCTCTTCCTTTTAAATTTAGCCCAAGAGATCCACTGAGAGACCAATAAGAAAAGATAGTTCAAGTCTTAAGACAATTAACTAATGGATTCATGGCATGTGGGAAAACTATGAAAACATAAAATCAGGTCCAGAGTGAAGAATCAAAACTGGCAAAAAAACTATCAAGCAGTTGCTCCTATGAGAGGTTTACATTAAAAAAAAGAATATTAAGCAAGCCTCCACTGTGTAGAATTATTTCTTGGTGAAGATGGCTAATTTTGTGGGGAGGGAGATATCAAGCTATTGGAGCAGGAGTGGACATCTCAGATAATGCTCTAAACGTATTATTTTTCAAACCATTATTAGATGCAGATGATCTCTCCTGAAACCAGTCCAACAAAGTGCCTTAGATACTATTCCTAGCTAACACAGACAACCCCAAATCTTGTTCGCCAGAGATTCTGCAAACCACCTAATGGTCTCTAATAAATTCCTTTTTGCTTAAATTTCCTAGAGTGGCATGTCTAAAGTTTCTAACAAAAACTCTAGTAATGGCCTGTCCTTAATCATATTTTCTTCTTCAATCTACTTAAGTTTTTGGTCCCTATTAAGTCTTATAAAGTTCTGATTATATTTTTGAATAGTTTTAGCTGCACAACAAAAGGTAGATGGCAAGGAGGGTACATTTAGAAGAAAACTCCATGGTTAACTTTAACAAAGAATTGGAAAAGCCCTGACTGTTTCAATAAATCTGATGGAGAAGACAATTTAAAAAAAAAAATTATCAGACTTTTTAGAGAAGTTTCAGGTTTACAGAAAAACTATACAGAAAGTAGAACACTCCCATATATGCCTCCCTCATAGTTTCTAATATTTTACTATTTTTTATTATTACTCTCTTGCATCAGGTTGGTATACTTATTATAACTGATGAATCAAAATCAATACATATAATTATTAACCAAGGTCCATAGCTTATGTTAGGGTTCACTCTTTGTGTTCTATGAATTTTGATAAAAGCATGTCATATATATCAATCATAGTATCATACAGAATAGTTTTACTGCCTTGAAATGCCCTGTTCTTCATCTCTCCCTCCCCTTAATTACTGGCAATCTCTAATCTTTTTACTATATTTATAGCTTGCCTTTTCCAGAATGTCATGTAATTGGAATCATGTAGTACATATGTTTTTCAGAATGGCTTCTCTCACTTAGCAATATACAATTAGACTCCTTCATTTCCTTCATGTCTTTTCATAGTTTGATAGTCCATTTCTTTTTTTTTGGTACCATGGATGGAACTCAGGGGTGCTTAACCATTGAGCCATACCCCCAGGGTCTCACTGAGTTGCTTGGGCCTCAATAAGTTGCTGAGGTAGGCTTTGAACTCCCAATCCACCCTACTCCCCCACCTCAAGGAAGATACGTGATTACAGGCGTGTGCCACTGCGTCCCACGATAATTTATTTCTTTTTACTGCTGAGTAATACTTGATTGTATAGGCTGCACCCATTTGCTTATCTATTCACTACTGAAGGATATCTTGGCTGCTTCCAATTGTTGACAATTATGAATAAAGCTAATATAAACATTCATATGCTGAGTTTTATTTGGATTTATGTTCTTAGCTCATTTGATGAATATCTAGGAGAACAATTGCTGGATCATGTGGTTTGTGTATGTTTAGCTCTGCAAGGAACTACAACATTTTCTAACAAAATGAATGCCATTTTATATTCCCAAAGTTATGAGGGTTCCTGCTTCTCTATATCCTTGCTGATATCTTGTTATTCTTAGTGTTTTGGATTTCAGCCATTCTAATATATATTAGCAATCTGATTCATTTCTTTCCACTCAGGATAATAAGACAAATTTTCTGATTTTAGTGTGTACTCTCTCCTAAATCTGTCATTTATTAAAAAGATAAGAAAAAATTCAGGAGGGTGAGAAATTTTCAGAAGATGTCAGCTTATGTTTACTGGATTAATTGTATCAATGAATAGAAGGCACCATATGTCTATGAAGAACATCATAAACTCACAAAGTATCACCTATATTATTTTTGGATTAGGACCAACACTTTCCTGTAAAGAAATATTCAGAAAATTCAACTCAGTTGAGGATGGGTTTGTAAATTCCTTTGATCAAAGGGGAGAATAAAATATAAGACTTCTGGAATGAGGGGGGCATACCACTGGCAGTTTCACTTCATGTCTTTCTCAATCTATGAGATTCTCTTCATTCTCACAACTAATAATGCCTCCCAAATTTAAAAAAAACAAAAAAACAAAAAAACCAAAAAAAACCCAAAACCACTTTGGTACCACAATATGATTTCTCTCCATCTTGTGCATGAGCTTTACAAGGTAAATCTACTGATTTTTCTCTTACTAAAATTTAAGTGCACTTTAACCACAATGGGCAGTAACTCTTTCCATGTGGCTAACTCTACCAAATGTAACTCTTGTCTAGAAAGTCTGCAGATTTTAAAGTAACATATTTATCATTGCATTCCAGTTGAATGAGGCTAGTGACTGCATACTTAAGAATACAAACTTTAAATTTCTCTCCTGAAGTGTGGATGTATGAGGTTCTAAAGGCAAAGAACCCAACCTTGAGTTTTTCTTCCAATAATAAGATATTTTCATGTGTTCTCAAAAATAAAGTAATCACAAAAACTCAAATGAGAGAACAATAAAAAGCAGTAGCTGGAATCTAAAAGTAAAGTATGTATGAACACATGTGTTTCTCTTTAATCTACTGTATTATCTAAAGAATTCGTTCATCTTTAATGAGTTATTAAGGTAATTTAGTTTCCTTCTAACTCAAATAAGAAGACCTATTAGAGATCCTAGAGTAAGATACTAGGCAACTTCTCTTTGAAGTTAGTTCCTCAAGATCTAAATTTCCTAAGTTAAACTAACAAGTCGCTAATAAACACATTTTTCATGATTGGTTTTACAAATTAGTATACTTCTACTATAAACCAGGGTTTTCCAGCTGCAGTACTATTGAAATTTGGCTGTAGTAATTCTTGGTCACAGGTGGTTATCTTGTGCTAATCATAACATGATTAGCAGCACTTGTTCTCTACACTTGGTCTCTAGTTGTCAATAGTACCCCTCTTATTATGACAACTAAAAATGTCCCCAGGCACTACCCAGTGTCCCCTTGTGAACAAAATCACTTCCTGTTAAGAATCACCACAATATACTTAAAGTTGTTCTCAGTATGCTAAATACCACCTGTTCTCCTAGTAATCTGCACATACTTAACTCTACTTAACTCAAGACATAGGATAGAAATTCTAAGCAGATACCAAGTCAAAATATTTTATGGAGGAAAAAGGATTGAGGTAAATACCACCTGTTCTCCTAGTAATCTGCACATACTTAACTCTACCAAGACATAGGATAGAAATTCTAAGTAGATACCAAGTCAAAATATTTTATGGAGGAAAAAGGATTGAGGGAGAAATTACTAGGCAATCTCAAATGTCTCTACTTCCCCAAAATTATAGAAGGAAGGTGAGATAATCACCAATAGAACAGGTTAATGAAAAAGGCCAGTTCACAAAGGACTCTTGCCAAAGCAGGAAGGAAAGACTGTAGGATACTGGGAGATCTAAGATCAACTGCTTGAGTCAGAAAAATCTGTCTTACTACTAACATCTTTCAGAGGACTAGATTTTCAAGGGAGGAATTCAATGTCTTTTCAATATTTGAAAGTCATATTACTTCCTGCAAATTCAGGGAAAAAAGAACACAAAATTCCTTAAGATCTAAATTTCCTATGTTAAACTAACAAGTCCTTAATAAACATCTTTCATGATTGATTTTACAAGTTAGTAGACACAAAAACCTTACTTTCTCTGGAATAAATAAACTTCATATTTATAATTAAATATAATCTTTCCTTTAATAATATGAAGTACTTCTGAAAGAATTATAATCATTTATCATATGAAGATTAAATAATATCAGATTTGTATAAAGTCTGTATAAGGTTTACTACTTTCAAAATGTACACAAATGAAGAAAACTTACATTTTTTGGCATTCCTTTCTTTCTCCCAACATGGGATCCCCCATTTCTCCAAGAATGGTAGCTTCCACTTCATATTGAACAATGAGTGCTTTTTCTGATGGATGTACATCAATATTCCCTCCTTTAACTTTCCTATAACACAAAATTTAAAAGAGCCACATTAAAAACTCATAAAATGTCCATGGTTTTTAACTTAGCTTCTCTTCTAAACTCCATGGACTAGATTAGCATATGCCTTTGAATCAGATTTACTCTGAACCTGGGACAAGAAATAACTCCTTTTCTACAACTTTATACCATATATATAATTTCAAGTCCTGGAGAAAGTACCTTTATGAATAGTGCTACCTTAGAAAAAATATATTTACCCAAAGAATCATGCATTAAAGCAAGTGAATGAAACACAAACAATTAAGATAGCCTTAGAGAGAATGATCTCATCTGAAAGCTAGCTCTTTCCCACCAAAGATAGCTGCATCTAAATTTATATTTTTTGTTATTCAAAACATTACAATGCTCTTGACATATCATATTTCATACATTTGATTCAAGTGGGTTATGAACTCCCATTTTTACCACGTGTACAGTTTGCAGAATCACATTGGTTACACATCCACGTTTATACATACTGCCACACTAGTGTCTGTTGTATTTTGCTGCCTTTCCTATTTTAAAAAATTAACTACTGTACATTGAAGCTTACAGTCTAGTTAGATCAGCAATTAATGTGATAGTAAGATATACAGAAGGAAAAAGTTTGTAAGGAATGAAAGCAGTCAGAAACCAGCAAGAATCAAGGAATTAGGAAATCAGATATAGACATAAATTTAAAAGGATGGTACAAATTCTAAAAGATAATGAACAGAAGTTCAAGCTAGGGATTCATGATGCTGTATTTATATATGTACACAGGAAAGTGCCTGTTTAGATATGGCTATGCATTATGTCTGCATGCAACCTATGACAAGTGCACTTCTGTTGTGGATTGCTGATTTAGTAAGAAAACTGTTTTTATCATAATGATGTGCATCAAAATTTATGTTTGTAATATCACTATGTGGTAGTTTTATCTTAAATGCTTAACTTGCAAACTTAATTTAATTTAATATAGCATTTATAATAATGTTGAATGTTTACTGACACAATTTCAAAAGGCTTTACTTGGATGCCATCAATTAGGTGAAAAAATTTAAGCTATTTTTGGAATAAAATGATATTCTACTTGAAAAGCATCATGATTGATATCAAACTGATATCTTTAAATTGCAAATTTCTTCTAGTTTTCAATACTTTTGCTTCATTTTGTTTTTATATGCTAAACTATTTTACAAAAAGTTCATACTTTTTATGTCATTGAAAAGTCATGCATCACAAAGTAAATAAAAAATACACCTTCTATAACTGCAATGATAAATTGTCACCTTTGGGTAGTGTAATTTTGTTTGTTTGTTTTTTTACAATAGTGGGATTGAACCCAGGGCCTCACACATGCTAGGCAAGAGCATTACCACTGGGCTACATGCCCTTTCCTTAAGCATAGTATTCTTAATTACTGACTTGTGAAGTGCACCCTTGTTTCTAGATTTCATGTGATATTATGATGACCGCTAACATACACAATAAATGGTGATAACTAGTGTCACGTTCATTATCATTTTTCCTGAGAAACAATAATGTGGTTCTTAATTTTTTAATACATAGGTACTTTTAAAAAAAATGTTGCTGTCAAAAGAATTTATTGCAAAATAAAGTTGGACCAAATAATAAGAAAAACAAACAGTTATATATTTACAACTATGCAACAAATCACAAAGCCAATGTAGAACGTGTTCAAACTACTCTCTATGTGTTCTATGGCAGGATTGTTCAGCATCTACTTTCTATATATTTTTCACAAATAACCCAACATATAATCATCCAGTTCCTACCAAGGGGCTTCATAGCATCTTCCTGCACTTTGCCATACCCATAGCATGGCACAATAGGCTACTTAAAGAGAAACTCTATCATCTGCTCATATGTCCAACACAGTGTTAGACAAGACAATGGCAGAAGCTGAAAATACAAAGTGGAAATCTACCAAATTCATCCCAGCTTATTTTAGTGAAATGCCTGGTGATATCTCATTTTAAAAAATAACAGCCTGGTGTGATTGGAACGTGCCTGTAATCCTAAGGACTTGGGAAGCTAAAGCAAGAGAATTGCAAGTTCAAGACCAGCCTCAGCAAATTAGCGAGGCCCTAAGCAACTTTGCAAGACTCTGCCTCAAAATAAAAAAAATTAAAAGGGCTGGGGATATGAGTCAGTGGTTAATAACTCCTGGGTTCAATCCTCAGTACCAAAAAATAAATAAATAAAAATGAAAAAATAAATTGGGAGAAATGCTAAAATTGATAGCACAGGGGAGCAATAAATGTCTAGGGCAAAGCAGCAAAAAATGATGAGAGAGCCTAATCAAATCTGATTCTTTTATTGTCTCTCCAAAGCTACTCTCCAGGAATTATTTGTTCATTCCCATCCACAAATAAATACAATAAAATGTCTCAAGTTAGAAACCAAAAGGAAAAAAAGCCCCTCATTAACACTTTTTATTGCTACCTTCAAAACTCCTTTGGCAGAGTCATAGTAACAAAAACTGCATGGTATTGGCATAAAAACAGATACATAGACCAATGGTACAGAACAGAAGACACAGAGACAAACTGACACAGAAACAGTCATCACATTCTTTCAAAGGTGCCAAAAACATACATTACATTTGAGTAAAGACAGCTTTTTAACAAATGGTGCTGGGAAAACTGATATAATCCATATGTAGAAGAATGAGACTATATACCCTTCTCTCTGACTCTGCAGTAAAGTGAACTCAAAAATGGATCAGAGACCCAGAAAACTATGCAGAAACCAGAAACTATGCAATTTTTAGAAGAAAACATAAGGCCAACACTCCAACATGTAGGCACAGGCAACAACTTTCTCAACAGAACTCCTAAAGCTTAGGAAATAATGTCAAGAGTTAATAAATGGGATGCATCAGATTATAAAACTTCTGCACAGCAAAGGAAACAATTAAGAAGGTCAAGAGAGCAATATTATTCAGCAATAAAAGAGAATAAAATCATGGCATTTACAGATAAATGAATGGAGGTAGAGAAGATAATGCTAAATGAAATTAGCTAATCCCCCCAAAACAAATGCTGAATGTTTTCCCTGATATAAGGAGGCTGATTCATAGTGCGGTAGGGATGGGGAATGTGGGAGGAATAGACGAACTCTAGATAGGGCAGAGGGGTGGGGGGGAAGGGAGGGGGCATGGGGTTAGAAATGATGGTGGAATGTGATGGACATTATTATCCAAAGTGCATATATAAAGACATGAATTGGTGTGAATACACTTTGTGTACAACCAGAGATATGAAAAATTGTGCTCTATATGTGTAATAAGAATTGTAATGCATTCTGCTGTCATATATAAATTTAAAAATTAATATAAAAAAGAAGGTAAAGAGAACCTATAGAATGGGAGAAAATCTTTGTTAGCTACTCTTTTGACACAGGATTAATATCCAAAATATATAAAGAATTCAAAAAACTTAATACATGAACAAAAACCAAATAACACAGACACTTCTCATAGGAAATACAAATGACCAACAAATACATGAAAAAATGCTCAACATCATTAGCAACTATGGAGATGCAAATCAAAACTACACTGAGATTTTATCCCACTCCAATCAGAATGGCAGCCATCAAGAATACAAACAATGGGGGCTGGGGTTGTGGCTCAGCAGTAGAGCCTAGCATCTGCGAGGTGCTGGGTTCGATCCTACACTATATAAAAAAAAAAACAAATAAGAATAAAGGTATTGTGCCCAACTAAAAAAAAAAAATAAAAATAAAAAAAGAATACAAACAATTGACGAATGCCGGAGACGATGTGGAGAAGAAGGAACATATATTGTTGGTGGGATTGTAAATTATTTTTTCAAATAATCTTTTGGATTATTTAGGGTTTCTAAAATTCCATTTTAATTTTTCTACTGGATGTTTTAGCTATGCATTTTAAGTTGTTTTTATTTTATTTTATTTTGAATTTTTAATAATTATTTTTTAGTTTTCGGTGGACACAACATCTTTGTTTGCATGTGGTGCTGAGGATCAAATGCCAAGCGAGCGCGCTACCGCTTGAGCCACATCCCCAGCCCTTAAGTTGTTTTTAGTGGTTACTGTAGGCAAAACAATACTTTGGTTAACTCTTTTTCCACAGGATACTTAAGAATTAATATTGTACTCCTTCACAAAATTGTAGTTGTATTGCCTGCCCCCACCTTAATAGTATAGTTGTCACATGCATTACATCTACATAGATTATAAGCCTACACATAAGTTTTATAATTTCTGCTTATAATTCTGACATATTTTAGAGTTTAAGAGGGCAAATAAGCTTTTATATTTACACAAACATTTATAATTTCTGATGCTTTTCATATGGGTAACATCAAAATAATTTTATATTTCTATTACTAATATAAAACTTAGTAATGGAGGTTGAGAGGATTAGTAGCTTAAATCAATGCTCCTTTTAAGAAAATCTAAAACGCTGAAAACAATAATGTATGTGTGTGTGTGTGTGTGTGTACCTGTTTGAAGTCACACTAATAAGGCAGGAAAAAAATGACCATGCCAAGTTCCAAAATAAAATGAAAATGAAGAGAGGTAACTTTGAATGTGAGGCTGCTTTTCCCTAGAGGTGTTTATTAATTGAAAAGACATAACTGAGAGGCTTAGAATCTTTTATTAGGGACACAAAAATTGTAGTACAGGCTGCATCAAACAGCAGTGGCACTGTTAAAGCTCCAAACTCTGAGTGGAAAACAGGAGGACTGCTTCCCAGGAGTAATTGTGAAACAGATGCAGACTGGGCCCCAATAAGATTAAAAGCCTATCTTGATATATTTGAATTCCTGAGAACTAATTAATGTAACCCTGGATTTTCAGTACCACTTATTACATATTATTAAAAAAATATTCCTCTGAAGACAGAGAAATCATCCTAGTTCTCAAGTAATTTCTTTTCTTTCTTTCTTTTTAGTTTGCTTTTAAAGATGAGGTCTTGCTCTGATGAATAGGCTGGACTTGAATTCTGGGCCCAAGTGTCTTCCTATCTCAGTCATCAGAGGAGCTAGGACTACAGAAATGTACCACCATGTCCATTCAAATGATTTTTGATACATTTAAATGATTTTTTGATACATTTATATTAACATAAAATTAATGGCTGTCTTGAGGACTGCTGTCTAAGTTCCCATTGTAGGCACTTGATTCCAGAGGGAGTCAAGTAGACCTTGCTCCCTAGGCATTTTGTTTATCTGTGTTTTTTTTTTTTTTGTTGTTGTTGTTTTGTTTTTAATTTTTTAGTTGCAGATGGACAAAGTAACTTTATTTAATTTCTTTCTTTATATGTGGTGCTGAAGATCGAACCCAGTGCCTCACACATGCTAGGCAAGCGCTGTCCTGCTGAGCTGAAGCCCCAGTCCTGTTGATCTATTTTGAAACTGACTGGTTTCCTCTTAAAGTCTGATGCAAGGGGCTTCCCTTTTGTCTCACTTGGAACTCTATCAGGACAACATGGCTATGTGGTCAAAGAAATAGGTGGAAACCAAGCACACAAATTATTGCCCTCTGGGGCAAAGAATAGTTGAGTCAAAAAAAAAAAAAAAAAGTTGGGGAGTGGGATGCTGAATGTCTCAAAAGTCCAAGGGAGTTAAGACTTTTAGGAGAACAAAGGTTTTCTACCTAGAAAAAGGAATCTAGAAATCTATGAACACACTTAGGATAGGACACCCCAGTAGAAAAGACCTCAGAAGACCATAAACTTTTACTTCTAGTTAATCTTTATGCTCTGTGCAAACAGGAAGTGAAGGCTAAGGTACAGTGATATGTCACCTAGCTAAGTGTAAAAACCAATGTCCAAACAAAGCCAATCTGAAATGAACTTCTGTCTTCTCTCCCTCTTCCCTTCTTGGCATATCATAATATTCAACATACCTAGTTTTCAACAAAATATTATGAAGCATGCAAAGAAACAGGAATCCATGTCCCAGTTACAGAAGAAAAATGTTTAAGAGAAACTGTCTGTGGTTTGGTACACACAGTGGATTACTAGATAAAGACCTTTTTAAAAACATGTCTTAAATATGCTCAAAGAGCTAAAGGAAATCAAAAAACTAAATGAAGTCAGGAAAACAATGTTTAAAAAATCAACAAAATATATAAAGCATCTAGATTAAAAATAATACAGCTGAAAAATACAATAATGAAAATAAAAAATTACAACAGGTTATCAATAGCAGATTTGACTAGACAGGATAAGAATCATCAAACTTGAAAATAGGTCGAATTAAATTAACCAGTCTGAGATACAGAAAGAAAAACAGAATGAAAAAAAAAATTAAGGGTACAGAACCTAAGAAACAATAAGACACATTATAATCACATTATTGAAAGCCAAATATTTTCAAGATAGAGAATCTTGAAAATAGCAAGAAATACGTGACTTATTATGTAGAAGGGGTCCTTTTGCCAAACCTCAACAAAAATTATGGAGGACAGAAGGCAATGGATAACATAAAGTGCTGAATGAAAAAACTGTCAACCAGGAATTTTATATCCAGAGAAACCACCCAAGAGAATGATGGAGAAATTAACAAATTCCAGGACAAACAAAATCTTAAGAGTATACCAGCCCTATAGCAAATGCTAAAAAAGGGAGTCCTTAAGTCTGAAGTGAAAGGACCATGTGAAGAAATAAAAAAAAAAGTGGTAAAGGTAAATTTAAAAAAGCCAATATTATGATGTTTTGAATTTGAAATGCCTTTTCCTCCATATTATTTAAAAGAAGAATGTGTAAAATAATAATTACAAATATACCTATAACAATATAAAGGAGTGTTGAAAATGACAGGAGTATAGTTTTTATATATTACTGAAGCTCAAACAAAATTTGTTATAAGCTTAGGAAGTTAATTATAATCCTCAAATAAATGACTAAAAGATATATAAAAAATATGAGAATCAAAACTATAAAATACAGAGGACAATGGATAATCTCAGAACAAAAAAGATATGACATACAGAAACAAATAGCAAAATGACAGATGTAAATCCCTATCAGTAAGTTACTTTAAATATAAATGAACTAAACTCTCAGGCAATGACTAGCAGAATGGATAATTAAGAAATGACCCATGTATATGCTGTTTATAAGAGACTCACTTTAGATCCAAAGACATGAATATAGTTTCAAAGTAAAGGATGGAAAACCAGTATCCAAAGAAGGGTGGAACTACTACACAAATATCAGATAAAATACTTTAAAAATTGTTACAAAAAACAAACAAAGACTATATACTGACTGTTTTAGCCAGTTTTACATCCCTACGACCAAAATATCCAACAAGAACAACTTAGAGGAGGAGAAGTTTATTTTGGCTCACAGTATCAGAGGTCTGAGCCTACAGATGGCCAACTCCATTGTTCGGAGCACAAGGTAAGGCAGAATATGACAAGAGAAGGGCATGGGAGAGGAAAGCTGCTTCACTCAAGGCAGCAAGGAAAGAAAGGAAGGGGGAAGGGGTCCACAGAGAAGAAGCACCCTTCTAGGACAGTCCTCTCCTAAGTGATACACCTCCTTCTGCCACATGCCACATGCCTAAAGCTCCCAAACTAGGATGGACTGATTCTTATGATGTAATCATTTTACCTCTGAATGTTCCTGCATTAAACACAGGAGCTTTTGGAGGATACCTCATATCCAAAACATAATATTGACAACAGGGTAAATCAGTCTAAAAGATATAAAAATTATAAACATATGTACTGTTGAGAGCCACAGCCGAAGGGGCCCCAGCAAACTTCCAGCTGCCAGCAATCCAGCTGCCGGCTGATGATTGGCTCACAGCGGCCCCAGCAACATCTAGCTGATTGGCTCCTCGGCCCCAGCAACATCTAGCTGATTGGCTCCTCTGCGGTGATGCTCATTGGACTGTTTCCCTGCCCTTTCAGACCACGGAGCTGCTCATTGGGGGACTTTTTGGCTCTGCCCACGTGACCCAGCCAATCGGCCTCAAGAGCAGGAGGATTGTGGGAGGTGGGGAGAAGCTTGAGGGGGGAGAGACAGGCTTGTGGAAAGCCGGTGGTGGCAGTTGAGGCTCTGAGGGGTTTTTCCTGAGAGGCTGTTTGTTTGGCGTGTTTGGTTCTAAAAATAAAGTTAGTTTCTTTTGACAAGTGGCTCCTGATTGTGCCCAGCCAGACTGCGGCATTTGGTGGCTCGCACGGGGAGCGACTGAGGGTAAGTGAAACTGCTCGCCCCTGAGGGCAGGGCGAGAGGATGGGTAGCCATTTTAAGATTCTTCTTTTGTTATTTTGTTTCACTTTTGTTTTAAGTTGCCTGTCCCTGGAGATGAGTGAGACGGAAGAAAAACCGCTCACATCTGAGGAAAAACTATTTACGTCTGAGGAACAGATAGGGAGAAAGGACGGATGCACATGTCAGGAGGATAGAAAGGCTATAATGACTTTTTGTTGTTCCCTTTTTATCTCATTCTGTCTCGGTTTTGTTTGGCGTCATCTTGTTGGGTTGTATTATAGTAGAAATACGGGATCAGAAATTAGTAAAAAACAAACTGAAAGAGTGTTAAGTAAATTGTTAGAGGAAGGAGGCATCTCAGTAAAATCAAGAACAGTCAGGGCATACGTTGATACAATACAAAAATGTAGCCCATGGCTTTTTAAGGAGGAGTTGTTAAATATATCACAATGGAACCATCATGGTGAAGATTTAAAAAGAATAGAAAAGAAAAGCCCAGGGACTCTGCCAGTTGGCACATTGCCATTGTGGACGTTCGTATCTTGTTTGCTTAGTCCAAAGCCTTCAGTTCAGACAATGGTAGAGGAAGGAGAAGACATAATGATTCAAGTAAAAGAGAAGGTCTCTCAAGTTAGTCAGACAGAGGAAAAGATTCAAGTAAAAGAGAAGGCCTCTCAAGTTAGTCAGACAGAGAAAGAAAGTGTAAAACAGAAAAAGCCATCAGGGGGAAAGTTACAACAGGAGATTGCTACTAACACCTTTCTATCACCAGAGGGTGTAAGTGTCCAACCAACAGCACCACCTCTACAGGAGACTGCTACTAACACCTTTCTATCACCAGAGGACGTAAGTGTCCAACTAACAAGGCCACCTCCATATGCTGGGAGGTCCCCAACCCCCGCAGTTGATAGTTGGGATCCTGAGACAAGATCTCAAATATTAACATGCCCTGTATTTGAGGCAGGAGGGCAGCGATTTTACCAAGTTTTAAATTTCAAAACAGTGAAGCAGCTAAAAGAGGCTGTAACAACCTATGGTCCTCAAGCACCCTTCACTGTAAGCTTGGTCGAATCCATTAACAACTTGAACATGACGCCAGCAGATTGGGCTAATATGTGTAAAGCTGTGCTAAATGGAGGACAATACCTGTTATGGAAGGTTGCCAATGAGGAATTTTGCAAGGAGACGGCTAGGCGAAATGCAGCAGCTGGTTATCCTCAGAGAAATCTAGATATGTTGTTAGGAAAGGGACCTTATGAGGATCAGCAGCAACAAATGGCATATGATCCTGGCGTATACGCACAAATTGCTGCAGATGCAATTAAGGCATGGAAGACTTTACAAGGACATGGAGGTTTACAAGGTCAATTATCTAAGGTAATACAAGGAGCTAATGAACCTTATGCTGAATTTGTAGATAGGCTTATTCAAACAGCTACCAGAGTTTTTGGGAATACAGAACAAGCAATGCCATTACTAAAACACCTGGCTTATGAGCAAGCGAATCGTTGGTGCAGAGATATCATTAGACCATGGAAACATGAAGATTTAAACACATATATTAAATTATGTAGAGACATTAATGAACAAGAGCAAGTCGTGGCAGCTGCAGTAAAACAGGCTTTAGATGCCAGAGACATTAATGAACAAGGGCAAATTGTGGCAGCTGCAGTAAAACAGGCTTTAGATGCCAGGCCAAGAACATGCTACAATTGTGAACAAACAGGACATTTTAAAAGGAATTGCCCCATTGGAGGAGGGTTTAACAAAACTAGGTATCCAAGGAGTAGAATACCAGGTATTTGCCCACGATGCCGTAGAGGGAGACATTGGGCTAATGAATGCCGTTCTCAAACCACCATAGAGGGTACTCCATTATCAAAAAATGAACAAGGACCAGGTGTTTATCCACGATATCGTGGAGAAAGGCATCAGGCTCCATTGCCAAAAAATGGACAAGGGGGCCCAATGCTCCGGGGCCCAAAACCACAAATATACGGAGCACTGGAGGAACCCAGCAACCCCATCAGGGTAGTGCCCAGGACACATTGTCCATCAGATCCCTCATCAGACAAACCAGAGGGAGCGCAGGGTTGGACATCTGCGCCTCCGCCAGAGCAGTACTAACTCCAGAGATGGGAGTTCAAATCATTCCCACAGGGGTGAAAGGACCTCTTCCCAAAGGAACAGTAGGCTTATTATTGGGACGCAGCTCTTCTACTCTAAAAGGACTTATGATAAGTCCTGGGGTAATTGATCCCGATTATGAAGGTGAAATAAAAATTATAGCCAGTTCTCCAAAGGGTATATCAGTAATTTCACCAGGAGATAGAATAGCACAGTTACTAATAATACCCAGCCTACATGATAAATTTTCCAGTCGTACTGTAGAAAGAGGTTCCAAGGGATTAGGTTCCACAGGTGTAGATTGGGCTATGCTTTCTTTAAATTTAGATTCTCGCCCCATGCTAAAACTAAATATTCAAGGACATGAATTTAATGGCCTACTGGATACAGGTGCAGACCTTAGCATCATCTCTCGTCAAGAATGGCCAAAACATTGGCCATTACAACAAGCCACTCAAACGCTTCGAGGCCTAGGAGTGGCGACTAATCCCCATAGAAGTGCAATGGTATTAGATTGGAAGGATCCTGAAGGATGTGAAGGAACTATACAGCCATATGTATTGGATCATCTTCCCGTAAATTTATGGGGACGAGATGTCCTAGATCAATTAGGTTTGACATTAACAAATAACATCAACCAAAATGCACCCACTATTATGACTAGACAAGGTTTTAGGAAAGGAAAAAGATTAGAAAAACAAGAACAAGGTATAGCAGCACCAATACAAATAGATCAAGGAACAGACAGACATGGGTTGGATTTTCAGAAAGGGCCACTGAGACAATAAAAATTACTTGGAAATCAGAAAGACCAGTGTGGGTTCCTCAGTGGCCCCTGACTAAAGAAAAGATACAAGCAGCCCATGACCTGGTCAAACAACAATTAGCAGAAGGACATATACAACCTTCTGTATCTCCCCATAATACTCCCATTTTTGTCATCAAAAAGAAATCTGGTAAATGGAGATTATTGCAAGATTTAAGAGCCATTAATAATGAGATGGTTATTATGGGACCTGCTCAATCAGGGATTCCTCAGTTGTCTGCTTTGCCAAAAACCTGGTATGTTTTAGTTATAGATATTAAAGATTGTTTTTTTTCAATTCCAATTCATCCTGAGGATAGTCCACGTTTTGCATTTACTATCCCTGCACTGAATCATGAAGGTCCTGATCAGAGATATGAATGGAAAGTACTCCCTCAAGGGATGGCTAACAGCCCAACTATGTGTCAAATTTATGTTAACAAAGCAATCCAGCCACTTAGAAATCAAAATTCTGAACTACAAATATTTCACTATATGGATGATGTATTATTAGCACACAAAGATAAAAACACATTGCTAGAATGTTATGCCACACTTACAAACTTATTAAAAAATTATAATCTAGAGATAGCAATAGATAAAGTACAATTAAATTTTCCAATTAATTATTTAGGAGTTCTATTATCCTCAACCATGGTCCGTCCACCAAAAATTCAAATACGAGTAGATCAACTCAAATCACTTAATGACTTTCAAAAGTTATTAGGAGACATAAATTGGATAAGGCCTTATTTAGGTATACCAACAGGAGAGTTGGGACCTTTATTTGATATCCTAAAAGGTCCATCAGATCCAAATTCACCCCGAATGTTAACGCCTGAAGCAAGAAAGGCATTAAAAATCATTGAAACATATATGGAAAATATGCATTTGGATAGAATTGATATAAGTTTGCCTTTATTATTTATTGTAATACCAACAAAAAATATTCCTACAGGAGTATTTTGGCAAGAAGGTCCATTATTATGGATACATTTATCTTATTCTCCTAACACTATTCTTACTAGGTATCCTGAGGCTGTAGGACAATTAATACTCAAAGGAATAAAAGCAGCAAAGGGAGTGTTTGGAATTTCTCCCAATAAAATTATTACTCCATATACTATGAATCAAATTGATGAGTTAGCTAATGAGTTAAATACTTGGGCAATAATCATGTGCAAATCTAATGTTTCATTTGATAACCACTTACCATCTAATCCTTTATTGTCTTTTTGGTCATTGCATCCTGTAATTTTTCCAAAAATGACAAGAAAAACACCTATCATGAATGCTCCAAATATATTCACTGATGGGTCAAATAATGGTACAGCAGCAGTAGTTACCCCTGATCAAACTTTTACATTTTTAGTACCCAAACAATCAGCTCAAAAGGTAGAGCTTAATGCAGTTTTACAAGCTTTTGTGATGTTTAAAGATTCTGTATTTAATTTATTTTCTGATAGTCAGTATGTAGTTAATGCTATAGTATCTCTTGAAGATGCTGGTAGGATTTCCCCTTCTTCTACTGTTTTCTCTTTGCTTTCCACTATACAAAGTCTAATCTGGGACAGAAAAGATCCATTCTTTATAGGACATATCAGGGCACATACAGGATTGCCTGGAGCCCTTAGTTTGGGCAATGATTTAGCAGATAAAACTACACATGACATACATATTTTCTCTACACTAGAAGAAGCTATAAATTTTCATAAAAAGTTCCATGTCAATGCTAATACTTTACAAAAGCGTTTTAAAATAACTAAGGAACAAGCTAGACAAATAATAAAACAATGTCAAAATTGTGTGACCTTTTTACCACAAGTTAATCTTGGAGTCAATCCTAGAGGATTGATACCTAACCATATTTGGCAGATGGACGTCACACACTTGCCAGAATTTGGAAAATTAAAATATTTGCATGTTACAGTTGATACTTCTTCTGGATTTTTGATGGGCTCCCTTCATGCCGGAGAAAAAACTAAAGATGTTATAGCTCATTGCTTACAAAATTTTGCCACTGTGGGTGTTCCAAAACAGTTAAAAACAGATAATGCCCCTGGTTATACTTCTACCTCTTTTAAACAATTTTGCTCAACATTTGGCATTACTCATATAACAGGAATCCCATACAATCCACAGGGACAAGGCATAGTTGAAAGAGCTCATCAAACTATTAAAATGTACTTATTAAAGCAAAAAGAAGGAATTGGGAAGGGGTATATATTCCCCAAAGATAAACTTAAAATAACCCTTTTTACTCTAAACTTTTTAAATTTGGATTCATCAGGACTTAGTGCTGCGGAAAGGCATATGTGTCCAAAAAATGTACATAAGCCCAAGGTACTTTGGAAGGATATTCTAACAGGACAATGGAAAGGTCCTGACCCAGTAATTGTCTGGAGTCGGGGGTCTGTTTGTGTGTTTCCACAGGGAGAACAGCAGCCGATTTGGATTCCAGAGAGATTAACCAAGGTCCTGACCCAGTGATTGTCTGGAGTCGGGGGTCTGTTTATGTGTTTCCACAGGGAGAACAGCAGCCGATTTGGATTCCAGAAAGATTAACTAAAGCGATTTCTACAGACCAAAAAGAAGATGATTTGGCTCAAATCCATAACAACTGATATCCAAAACTCCAGTTTGGCTATTCTTACATCTGCAACAGAACCAGGATGCTTTTTTCAATATCTATTTTATTATTGCCCTTTGCCATATCATGAAGTTCTATTTTGTTTTTTGAGCTCATACAGACCTAGGTTAATGTTTTGCTGATCAGTTCTATTTTTTGACTATAGAGTTTTTAAACATTGCAATGGAGATTTCACCTGTAAAAAGTTATAAGGCCTTTACTATAATGTTATGTGTTGTATGTATTATGTTATGTGTGCACACTTGTGTTTTGTGTTATATGTTTGAATGTCCATATATCATATATGATGAGCGCTCATGATAATATGGATCCAAATATTTTTTTTTTCACGTGATTTATATGGTTTAATTTAAATTGGGTAAACAACTATTGAGGATTGTTTTAATATGTAAACAAAAAAGAAGGTTAACAGATCTGTTTGTTTACTTTCACCTTTCCTTTTCATTATATTTAATAATTCTCTTAAAGATAATGTAAATTGTTAAGAAAATTGTTTTCTTTTAGTGCCTTCTGTAATGTTACATAATTTTTTCTTTAGCCATTATTGCCAGAATTCCTATCTTCATCCCAGTGCTGGTGAAGTCAAAGATAAAACCAATCTACACCTTCTACAATAGCCATCACTGAACTGCTTGCAGAACTTGCCTGGACACATTGTGAGCTCACCTGTATGCATTTTGAACTATCTGTTGGTGCAGCGACTTGTGGTAGTGTTGGGGTATGTTTGCTGATGATGTCACCGGTAGTACAATTTTTCAAAGGAGCCCTCAATTGGCTTAATGTCATGGCATTTTGCATCCTCCTCTACTAGTGATGGTCTAAAATTTGGGGGCCAACAGAGGTGAGGCAAAGAACCTCACCCCCCCACTGGTGCAAAGGCCTATCCACAACTATAGCTGTATGCTGGACCGGTAGTCAGTGACGGGTATGATCCAATTGCAGTGGTACCAACCTAAGACAGGAGGCTGACGCCTAGAGGTCAGTTCATCCGATGACGGGTAAGGACCATATGTTGAATTGGACTGCCTAACAGGCACGGTCCCTAAGCCACATGCTTGTTGTTTAAACAGAGAGGGGGAGATGTTGAGAGCCACAGCCGAAGGGGCCCCAGCAAACTTCCAGCTGCCAGCAATCCAGCTGCCGGCTGATGATTGGCTCACAGCGGCCCCAGCAACATCTAGCTGATTGGCTCCTCGGCCCCAGCAACATCTAGCTGATTGGCTCCTCTGCGGTGATGCTCATTGGACTGTTTCCCTGCCCTTTCAGACCACGGAGCTGCTCATTGGGGGACTTTTTGGCTCTGCCCACGTGACCCAGCCAATCGGCCTCAAGAGCAGGAGGATTGTGGGAGGTGGGGAGAAGCTTGAGGGGGGAGAGACAGGCTTGTGGAAAGCCGGTGGTGGCAGTTGAGGCTCTGAGGGGTTTTTCCTGAGAGGCTGTTTGTTTGGCGTGTTTGGTTCTAAAAATAAAGTTAGTTTCTTTTGACAAGTGGCTCCTGATTGTGCCCAGCCAGACTGCGGCAATGTACCTAACCACTAAATGAAGCAAAAGTTAACAGAATGAAAAGGAAATATAAACATTTCTATATTAGTTAAAGACTTCAATATAATAATTTGAATAATGACTAGAACTACACAGATGGCCAATAACAAAGGATTTGAATAGTATAAGCCAATTAGATCTAGGACACATATAAAGGAATTTCCACCCCAAACAGTATATGTGTGTGTGTGTGTATATGTGTGTGTGTGTATATATATATATATATATATATATATATATATATATATATATATATATATATATTATTCTTAAGTGTTCAAGGAATATTCTTCTGTATAGATCATATGTTACTAAACAACTCACAAATTTTAAAAGACTGGGATTATACAGACTATGTTCCCTATTCACAAGTGAATGAAACTAGAAATCAATAATGACAGGAAAAATAGAAAATTCACAAGAATGTGGAAATTAAATAACCCACACCTAAACTACCAATGGGAAAAAAGAAATCATAATAATAATAATCAGAAAACACTTTGAGATGAATACAAATGGAAATAATACTCCAAAAGTAGTGCTCAGAGGGAAATGTAAAGCTAGATTTCAAATCAATAACTGAATTTTATACCTTAGAAACTAGAAAAAGAAGAGCAAAATTTAAATCCCAAGATAACAGAAAGAAACAATAAAGATAAGAAATAAAATAAAGGGCTGGGATTGTGGCATAGCGGTAGAGAGCTTGCCTAGCATGCACGGGGCCCTGGGTTCGATCCTCAGCACCACATAAAAATAAATGAATATAATAAAAGATAAAAAAGAAAAAGAAATAGAAAAAGAATAGAGAAAAATCAAGGAAATAAAGTTGTATGAAAACATCAACAAAACTGACACATTTATTTAGATGGATTAAGAAAAAGGACTCCAATTACCAGGATCAGAAATGAAAGTAGAACTTCACTACTGACCTTATAAAAATAAAGAAATATTATAAGGGAGTAATATGAACTATATGCCAATTAACTAGATAATCTAAGTGAAAAGTATAAGTTCTTACAAATACACCTACCACCCAAAACTGACACAAAAGAGAAAAAAAATGACTAGAACTACAATAGATTGAATCAATAGTCAAAAAAAAAAAAAAAAAACTCTTAACAAAGAAAAGCCCAGGACCAGAGGGATTCACTGGTGATTTCTACCAAACATTTAAAGAATTAATACCAGCCCTTCTCAAACTTCTCCCCCCAAAAAAATGGAAGAGGAGAAGAAACATTTCTAAATTTATTTCATGAGGCTACCATTATCCTGATATGAAAAAAACATAGAAAAATATCCTTTGTGGCTATAGAGGCAAATGTTCTCAAAATAAAAGCAAATAGAATCCAGCAGCATATTAAAAGGACTGCATACCATGGCCAAGTGAGTTTTACAAGGATAATTCACATTAATGAGTTATTCAAGGAAAACAAGGATAATTCATATTCATGTAACACATACTAATAGAATGAATAAAAATATACAATTGCTCTAATTGATGAAGGGAAAAAATGACAAAACCCACCACCCTTCCATGACAAAAACACTCAATAAATTTGGAATAGAAGAAAGATTACCTTAACATGATAAAAGGCATGTATGGAAAATCTACAGTTAATATTCAATGGTGTAAGAATGAAAGCCTTCCCTTAAGATTAGGAACAAGACCAGTGTCTATTTTTGACACTTCTATTCAACATAGTACTGGAAATTTGAGCCTGAGCAATGAGGCATGGAGGAAAAAAAACTAAAATTTTTCCTAAAAATTTAAACCCCAAATTTAAAACTTTTGCGTAAGAAAGGACACTATCAAGGTAGCAAAGAGACAACTCAGGAAATGGGACAGATTGGAAATAAAGAAGTAAAATTATCTGTATCTTCAGATAACAATTTTACATTTAGAATATTCTTTAAAATGCACAAAAAATCCCGTTAGAGCAAACGAACAAATTCAGCAAAGTTGCAAAACACATCAGGATTTGTTAAAAAGTTAATTGCATTTCTATATGTTAGCAATGAAAAAGAAATTAAGAAAACAATTCCATTTATAATAGTGTTAAAAATAAAATATTTAGATATAAATATAACCAAGGAGGTGCAATACTGCTGCAGTCTGGCTGGGCACAATTCAGGAGCCACTTATCAAGCAGAAACAAACTTTAGTTTTAGAACACACACGCCGCACCACACGAGCTCTTCAGGAATTCCCTCAGAGCCCAGCTGCCACCACCGGCTTCCCACAAGCCTCTCAACCCCCCCACTCCTCCTGCTCTTGAGGCTGATTGGCTGGGTCATGTGGGCGGAGCCAAAAGAGTCCCCCAATGAGCAGCTCCGTGGTCTGAAAGGGCGGGGAAACAGCCCAATGAGCATCACCACAGAGGAGCCAATCAGCTTGCAGCTGCAAGTTTGCTGGGGCTGCTGTGAGCCAATCATCAGCTGGCAGCTGGAAGTTTGCTGGGGCCCCTTGGCTGTGGCTCTCAACATCTCCCCCTCTCCTCAGTGGCCCCTGACTAAAGAAAAGATACAAGCAGCCTGGTCAAACAACAATTAGTGGAAGGACATATACAACCTTCTGTATCTCCCCATAATACTCCCATTTTTGTCATCAAAAAGAAATCTGGTAAATGGAGATTATTGCAAGATTTAAGAGCCATTAATAATGAGATGGTTATTATGGGACCTGCTCAATCGGGGATTCCTCAGTTGTCTGCTTTGCCAAAAACCTGGTATGTTTTAGTTATAGATATTAAAGATTGTTTTTTTTCAATTCCAATTCATCCTGAGGATAGTCCACGTTTTGCATTTACTATCCCTGAACTGAATCATGAAGGTCCTGATCAGAGATATGAATGGAAAGTACTCCCTCAAGCGATGGCTAACAGCCCAACTATGTGTCAAATTTATGTTAACAAAGTAATCCAGCCACTTAGAAATCAAAATCCTGAACTACAAATATTTCACTATATGGATGATGTATTATTAGCACACAAAGATAAAAACACATTGCTAGAATGTTAGGCCACACTTACAAACTTATTAAAAAATTATAATCTAGAGATAGCAATAGATAAAGTACAATTAAATTTGCCAATTAATTATTTAGGAGTTCTATTATCCTCAACCATGGTCCATCCACCAAAAATCAAAATACGAGTAGATCAACTCAAATCACCCTTCAGATCCAAATTCACCCCAAATGTTAACGCCTGAAGCAAGAAAGGCATTCAAAATCATTGAGACATATATGGAAAATTGCTGAGAGCCACGGCAGAGGCGGACAGGCAGAGGCGCCTGTCAATCAATACTGTTGGCAAAATGCCAGGGGCCATACAGACTCAGCCGTGTATGCATTTGGATAGAATTGATATAAGTTTGCCTTTATTATTTATTGTACTACCAACAAAAAAATATTCCTAAAGGAGTATTTTGGCAAGAAGGTCCATTATTATGGATACATTTATCTTATTCTCCTAACACTATTCTTACTAGGTATCCTGAGGCTGTAGGACAATTAATACTCAAAGGAATAAAAGCAACAAAGGGAGTGTTTCGAATTTCTCCCAATAAAATTATTACTCCATATACTATGGATCAAATTGATGAGATAGCTAATGAGTTAAATACTTGGGCAATAATCATGTGCAAATCTAATGTTTCATTTGATAACCACTTACCATCTAATCCTTTATTGTCTTTTTGGTCATTGCAACCTGTAATTTTTCCAAAAATGACAAGAAAACACCTATCATGAATGCTCCAAATATATTCACTGATGGGTCAAATAATGGTACAGCAGGAATAGTTACACCTGATCAAACTTTTACATTTTTAATACCCAAACAATCAGCTCAAAAGGTAGAGCTTAATGCAGTATTACAAGCTTTTGTGATGTTTAAAGATTCTGTATTTAATTTATTTTCTGATAGTCAGTATATAGTTAATGCTATAGTATCCCTTGAAGATGCTGGTAGGATTTCCCCTTCCTCTACTGTTTTGTCTTTGTTTTCCACTATACAAAGTCTAATCTGGGACAGAAAAGATCCATTCTTTATAGGACATATCGGGTCACATACAGGATTGCCTGGAGCCCTTAGTTTGGGCAATGATTCAGCAGATAAAACTACACATGACGTACATATTTTCTCTACACTAGAAGAAGCTACAAATTTTCATAAAAGATTCCATGTCAATGCTAATACTTTACAAAAGTGTTTTAAAATAACTCAGGAACAAGCTAGACAAATAATAAAACAATGTCAAAATTGTGTGACTTTTTTACCACAAGTTAATCTTGGAGTCAATCCTAGAGGACTGATACCTAACCATATTTGGCAGATGGACGTCACACACTTGCCAGAATTTGGAAAATTAAAATATTTGCATGTTACAGTTGATACTTCTTCCGGATTTTTGATGGGCTCCCTTCATGCCGGAGAAAAAAACTAAAGATATTATAGCTCATTGCTTACTAAATTTTGCCACTGTGGGCGTTCCAAAACAGTTAAAAACAGATAATGCCCCTGGTTATACTTCTACCTCTTTTAAACAATTTTGCTCATCATTTGGCATTACTCATATAACAGGAATCCCATACAATCCACAGGGACAAGGCATAGTTGAAAGAGGTCATCAAACTATTAAAATGTACTTATTAAAGCAAAAGAGGGAATTGGGAATGGGTATATATTCCCCAAAGATAAACTTAAAATAACCCTTTTTACTCTAAACTTTTAAAATTTGGATTCATCAGAGCTTGGTGCTGATAATGCCAAGGTGGAGGGTTCGTTCCCCGTACGGGCCACCAAATGCTGCAGTCTGGCTGGGCACGATTCAGGAGACACTTATCAAGCAGAAACAAACTTTATTTTTAGAACACACACACTGCACCACACGAACTCTTCAGGAATTCCCTCAGAGCCCAACTGCCACCACTGGCTTCCCACAAGCCTCTCAATCCCCCCCCCCCACTCCTCCTGCTCTTGAGGCTGATTGGCTGGGTTGTGTGGGCGGAGCCAAAAGAGTCCCCCAATGAGCAGCTCAGTGGTCTGAAAGGGCAGGGAAACAGCCCAATGAGCATCACCGCAGAGGAGCCAATCAGCTTGAAGCTGGAAGTTTGCTGGGGCCACTGTGAGCCAATCATCAGCTGGCAGCTGGAAGTTTGCTGGGGCCCCTTTGGCTGTGGCTCTCAACACAACACATACTGAGAACTATAAAACATTGTTTAAGAAATTAACAACAACTAAATAAATGAAAAGACATCTTGTGTTCATGGACTGGATGACTTAATTTTAAGATGGCAGTATTTTCCCAAGTAATTTACTGATTTAATATGGTCCCTATCAAAGACTCAATAGCCTGTTTTGCAGAAATGGAAAGGCCAAGCCTAAAACTCACATGGAAACACAAAGGACCCTGAATAACTAAAACAACTTGGTAAGGAACAACAAAGTTGGAAGACCCAATCTCAAAGTTGGAAGATATCCCAATTTCAAAACTTATAACAAAGCTTCAGTAATCAAAATAGTGAGGTACTAGCACAAGGACAAATGTTCAAAACACTGGAATAGAATTGAGATTCCATAGACAAACCCCTACACCTCCACAGTCAATTAATTTTCAGCAAAGATGCTCACACCATTAATGGAAAGAACAATCTTATTAACAGTTGATGCTAGGAAAACTGCATATCCACATGTAAAAGAATTAAGTTGGACCCTTACCACACTTCATATATGGTAATTAATTCAAAATGGATAAGATATAAATTTAAGAACTATAACTATAAAATGCTTAGAATAAACCATAAGGGAAGCTTTCCTGATCTTGGATTTAGCAATGGTTTCTGAAAAGATATCAAAAGTAAGAGCAACTAAGAAAAAATAAATTGGACTTCACTAAAACTTAAAACTTTTGCACAATAAAAGATGCTATCAAGATAATAAAAAGACTACCCTACCCAGGAAATAGAACAAAATGTCTGCAGATTATGTATAAGGATCTACTAACCAGAATACATTTGTAAAAACTCTAAGAAGACAATACAAATGGCTAAGCACACAAAAAGAAGCTCAATGCTACTAGTAACTACGGAAATACAAATCAAAATAGATACCACTTTACAAGACCTAGAATGGCCATAATTGTAAAATTAAAATAAAACAACAAAAAAGAAAATAATAGATATTGGTGAGAAGGTGAAAGAGTGGAACTCTCATATACTGCAGGCGGGAATATTACATTTTTACAAGGTGCAGCCACTGTAGAAAATGCTTTAGTGATTTCTCAATAAGTAGAACAAAGAATTATCGTATAACACAGCAACTCCACACTTAGGTATATATCAAAGATGGTAAACACATGTTCAAACAAAAACTTAAAAAGAGTTTTTAAATAAAACTTTTATTTAAAAATTCTAAATAAATGAAAAGACATCTTGTGTTCATGGACTAGATGACTTAATTTTAAGATGGCAGTATTTTCCCAAATAATTTACTGATTTAATATGGTCCCTATCAAAGACTCAATAGCCTGTTTTGCAGAAACACTAAGCCCCAAACTTATTTCATACATCATTGATAAATACAATAAGTATCAGCATATTATTTCTGATAATATAGTGTTTAAATTTTATATTTTTGCTGGAGTATAAATGCCATAAAGGCATTCACTTATGACTTGTGTGAATGACTTCTACATGGTAGGATTTCAAATAACCATTGAATGAATGAATGAATGACATATTATTAACTCCAAAGCTTTCGATGGTTCCCTAATATGCATGCAATAAAGTTTCAACTCTTCCCTACATACAGCTCATAAGTCCTACATAATTTGTCTCATATTTCTTTCTAATTCATTCTAGCTTCATTAATGTCCTGGGCATTGTGCTAGAGATACAATGGGAAGACAAACAGTACCTCAACCTTATGAAGTTTATGGACCAGAAGGAAATATAAACAATAAAGTAGTAATATTGAGTGACATAAGGTCTGAGGTATCATGAGAACTGAACAAGTATATCGGACCTGGACTCTGGAATAGGAAAGAGAGGCTCAGGAAAGCTTTCTGGGAAAAGTGACATCTTGGCTCAAACAGAAAGATAAAGCTAGGTAAAGAACAGGGCAAGATCCAAACCCAAGGATGTACATACAGGAACATAAAACTGAAACAGGGATGGAAAGGATGTTATTTCTGTAATGCTAATTATGGATTATCAAGCAGGAGGACAGCAGAGAGAGATAAGGTGAAAAGTTAAACACTCTAAAACAATGGAAAACCACTAGAGTTTTAAGAGGAAGCAAAAAAGAAAAATCACTGAATGTATTAGCTACATTCAGTTTGTATATTTTACTAAGGATATGAACTATATCTGTTTAGTCATTTTGCCAGTGACCAGAATAATGCTAGGCTCATCCTACATATTTGGTATTTATTTAGTGCTATCAAATAAAAATTTTTCTGCTACTAATGGTAGCAGAAAAAAAACCCAAAATTTCTGATTCTATAATGTATTATGCATGCAAACATATACAAATACTACATATGTATACATAAGGAAACTAGATTTCTCTGAAACTAGATTATGGCTACAATAAAACCACTGAAATTAGTTAAAACTGGAATGACTCAATTAGACTGAAAAATACTGCTGTCTTGTTAAAAACAAATGTAAAAGTAAAAATATGGCTGGAAATATACATAATTGTTATTGAAGAACCAATAATTTATGTTTTGCCAAACATAAATTTTCATTAGCCTTGTTTGAATACAGGTCAGCTGTATATGTCCAACCTGAAGTAGGTAAAAATTTTGTCAGAATTAGGCAAAATTGAGAAATGTATTTTTCAACCTTTCCAGATTCTGACTTTAACTTACTTCAAACATTAGTGATTGGTTCAGTTTTACTTTTTATAATCTAGATAATATGGCTTTAAAGTAAGCTAAGGCTGAGAATTTTCAAGGCACAATATACCTCAGGGTTCATACCGGTACAATATTCCTAAACTAAAACTATGTTACGTGAAAATCTGGAAATGGTATAACAGCAGCATTTTTGCCCTAGAACAATCTTGAATTTAAAGTTGAAAGAGAATTTTTCTTTTGTCACAAAAAATTTTAACCAAGGGGTATTAAAGACCAAATTCAGAGAAAAAATAAATGAAAATCTATCTATTTGTTATGATTATATATTTCTTTTAAAAAGTCTTTGATAAATCCTAATTATTACCAGTTTCAGATACATTTACATAAAATTAAAAAAGCAACATATTCCTCAGTTTTGCAAAGGTAGTGCAATTTATTTAATTTACAATTGTTTGAGTTCCTTTTAAGAGCCTATTATTGCTTAGATGATCTTTCTGTGATAACCAGAGCCTGCCAAAGTGGATGTGTAACCGATGTGATTCTGCAATCTGTATAAGGGGTAAAAATGGGAGTTCATAACCCACTTGAATCAAACGTATGAAATATGATATGTCAAGAACTATGTAATGTTTTGAACAACTAATAATAAAAATTAAAAAAAAAAAAGAGGAAAACCTTTTCAATGAAAGTATGCTATTATTATGGGCCAGGCTGTACAGGCAATGATCAAACAGATTCCATTTTGCCTTCAGACTTGACATCATGTAAGAAATGCTTCTCCCATGGAAAGCCCCGCCTCCTTACCCATCCACAGTTGCTTAGCATAGCATGTTTGGCAACACAAACTGGCAATTCTTATACAATGTATAAGTATGCTCTCTTTGATTCCCATTTTTCGGGTCTCTGTACCCTGTCAGAGATTGTCTAGATGTTAGTAACCATTCTTTAACTTGTATACATCTAGGGATGTTTTGGCCCACTCCCTTTTCTGCTTATGATTTTAGATAGTATGATTTTTGTTTATGGTTTTGAATCACAGCAACACCCACTTATGCTTTAATATGGTTTTGGACTATAAAAGGTTTACTCAAACCCTGAGAGGGGGGTTGAAGGGTGTAGACTTGCAGCCTACACCTTGGCCCACCAGCTGGTGGATCCAGAACCCTGGCTGGTGAATAAAGTTTCTGGCTCCTGCTTTAAGATCCACTTGGTGATTTATTGCAATCACGCCTTAGCGTTATGACCTGAAGTAATGTCACCACCTAAATTTTTAAAAATGTAATCATATTTTGTTTTCATATCTCACAAGTTAAATGTCCTATTTTCAGATGAGGAAATTGTGTCCAAAAGAAAACACGTGTATTTATTGAATCGGGAACAGAGTTTAACTATGTTTGGAGCATTCAAACTCAGCTTTTACTGCTAAGTCTGGGTCCAATGAGAGGTATCTTATTTTCACTAGGGATGATCTTATCTTTTACACAGTTAAAAAAAAAGAAAAGAAAAGAAATCCCGGGCTGGATTGTAGAGCACTTGCCTCACAACTGTGAGGCACTGGGTTCGAGCTTAGCACCACATAAAAACAAATAAAGGCATTGAGTCCATATACAACTAAATTAAAAAAAAAAAATCTCAACAGATTCCAATTTTCTTTAAGAAGTAACTGATTCTATAAGTATGACAAATAGATGAAAGGGTGAAGAAAGTATAGTAAACTGGGATGCCACTTGTCAATTTAGCCTGCCATACTTTCCCCCATCATCTCAAAACCCTTTGACTGAGACCCCCAAGTAGGGGCGGGGGGTTACTTCAGGCCCAGGGACTCCTTGGGGGCCTTGTCTTGGGCAGGGGTGGTTGGGGGGGTGGCTTCTGGCCAGGCCCGCGGGGGGCCTCTCATTAGGCCATGGAGGGGTGGTGGAGTTCAGGCATGAGCCTCTGAGGACCCTGTCTTGGGTTTGGAGAGGCAGGGGGACTTCAGGCCCGGACCCCGGGGGCCTTGTCCTTAGGACCCTGGAGGGGCAGGGGGACTTCAGGCCCGGACCCCGGGGGACCTTGTCCTTAGGACACTGGAGGGGCAGGGGGACTTCAGGCCCGGACCTCGGGGGCCTTGTCCTTAGGACCCTGGAGGGGCAGGGGGACTTCAGGCCCGGACCTCGGGGGCCTTGTCCTTAGGACCCTGGAGGGGCAGGGGGACTTCAGGCCCGGACCTCGGGGGCCTTGACTTAGGACCCTGGAGGGGCAGGGGGACTTCAGGCCCGGACCTCGGGGGCCTTGTCCTTAGGACCCTGGAGGGGCGGGCCCCGGGGCCATCTCTAGGCCTGGAGGGGCGGGGAAGTCAAAGGCCGGCGCGGCCAGGCCCGGTCGCCCCGCGGCCTCGCTCCCAACCCCCTCCCGGCTCCCACCTCGTCCGAGCCCGCTCTGCAGTGACAGCTCGGCCACCGGCACACCTCGCGGAGCCCGGCGCCGAAGGAGGCGGGGGCCGCTCATCACCTTTTGAGGTATCGGGCGTCCTCCCCCTGCATGGCGGCGGCGGCGGCGGCGGCTTAGGGGCACAGCTGGCGGAGCGGAGAGCGGGCTGTCCGGGGACCCGCCTGCAGCACCCTCACGCGCAAAGGCGCTGACAGACCCAAGGCCCACAAGGCGGGGCGGCGGCGGCGGCGCGGCGTTACCACGGTGAGGCCGTGGGCTCCTCCCACTGCTTCGGGGCCCTGCGCACCCGCGCTACCCAGACCCGCCCCGGCCGCCCGGAGCCCCTCGATGCGCATGCGTACGTGCCTGCGGCTGCCCTAAATGCGCATGCGCATGCTTCCCTGTCCGACGCGCCTGCGTCTGGAGACTTGTCTGAAGCCCTAGGGGAAGGTTTCGATGCTGGTTCAGCCACTGTGGTTAACAGTGGATTTCTGGTCCTTGTTCCCCGTCAGAATGGAACTAGAAAGGGCTATTACCTTCAGCAGAATTGGAATTTGAAAGAAGGGAAATCAGTTAACTTTACCCAAGCTAGAGGAACAGATTTGAGGCCATCATGATTAAAAAATTCTACCATGACTTTGTTAATCAAATCAGACTGGCATAGGGATGGGCGTATAGACCAGTAGGAAAGAATACAGAACCCAGAAGACGACTCATTCAATTATAGTCTAGTTGATTTTTCAGATCATTTCTTAAAACATTTTAAGTTCATACGAAGTTTGCAAAAATCGTTGAGAGGTGTCAGTGTACCTTCACCTAGTTTTACCAGTAATTGTATTTGCATAAATACATTACGATAAGAATACCAGGGACTGATAATGGAATGATATGTGCGTATGATTCTATGCTATTATATCACACGTGTAAATTCCTATTCATAATTTCTTAGTGAAGCATTTTTATTATGGCTGTTTTAAATACTTGTCAGATAATTCTAACATCTGGGTCATCTTAATGTTAGCATCTGTTGATTATTTCAAGTTGATATTTTCCTGGTTCTTGTTATGAATCATGATTTTTAAATTTTGGATATTACATTATGAAATGCTTGATCCTATTTAAGTATGCTGGGGACTGGGGTTGTGGCTCAGCGGTAGAGTGCTGCGAGGTGCTGGATTCGATCCTTAGCACCACATAAAAATAAATACAATGAAGGCATGTGTCCAACTACAACTAAAAAATTATTTTTAAAAATAAATATGCTCTAGCAGGCTTCCTCTAACACCACACCACACTGGAAGGGAGGGTGCCATCTTGCTACTAACCTATGGGGTTGATGGTTCTGGGTTCCCTTTTCAGCCTCCTTTGACAGCTGTGGGGGCAGGAGTGCCTTATTTTCGCTCCCAAGATGGTCTCCACTGACACATTATGGTAGAAGGTCTTGTTCTCACTGGATGGTTGCAAAAGTTATAGTGTGGAAAGGGCAGTTTATTACAGCTCACAGGTGGTGGAAATCTAATTCTCCACTTAAGCTTTGCTTATGGTGATGAGAGTGGGATTATACTTTTTCTTTTCCATAGTGTTTGGATGGAATAGAAAGTTATTATTTAAATGTTTTCTGTTTGGTAGCTTTCTCCTTTTCTCTTTCTTTAATGATTGAAGGCCTTTCTTTGGAATTGGGGAAGTCGTCTTCTGTTGGGTTTTCTGGATTTCTGGCTTCTCTAGCATCCACCATGGGGTATATAAGGAGGGAAAAATACCCAAGAAGCTTACTACTATGCCATTCCTTGAGTATAAAATTGCTAGATGGTCTGCTTTTTGTTCACCTGTCAGAGTTTTTTAAATGTTTGTTTTGTACATGTCACCTAGAGATTTAGTAGTACTCAGTGGAAGTAGTATGGAGAAGTGTCTCTCTTTCATTGTACTGCTGAACTGAAAGTGGTTTCAATTAATTTTTGATAAAGGTAACAAATTAACTTAAAAAGAAAAATATGGTCTTTTAACCAAAGTCACTGGAAACAACTGAATGTACATGTGAAAAATAAATAGGCTTTATTATGTTCGGATGTGAGTGTCCTGCAGAGCTCCTGTGTGTCTACAGGAATTTTCAGAGGTGAAATTATTGGATTGTGAGAGCTGTAACCTAATCAGTATATCCTCCTTTAAATGAACTGATTAGTGGTAACTGTAGGCATATGGGGTGTGGCTAGAGGAGGTGGGTCACTGAAGTATGCCCTAGAAGGAAGGATGCCCCTTTCCTTCCTTCTTGTTTTAGTCAGATTTTTCAATGTTGTGACTAAAAGGATCTGACCAGAACAATTTTAGGGCAAGAAAGGTTTATTTGAGGGCTTCCAGTTTCAGAGGTCTTAGTTCATAGAAGGCCAGCTCCATTCCTCGGGACTTCGCGGTGGAAGAGTGTGGCAGAGGGAAGCAGCTCATATGATGATCAGAAAGTAGAGATAGAGGTCTCTACTTGCCAGATACAAATATGTACCCCACAGCCATGCCCCAATTCCCATCTCCTGCAGCCACACCCCACCAGTTCAGTTACCACTCAGTTAATTCCTATCAGGGATTAATTCACTGATTAGGTTAAGGCTATAACCCAATCATTTCTCCTGCAAACCTTCTTGCATTGTCTCACGTGTAATCTTTACAGTGGGTGGACACCTCGCATCCAAACCATAACACCTTTCGTTGTCTTTCTGTTTGATGATCTCAACATGAGTGGAGCAGCCTTCCTTTGCTGGGCCCTATCCCCATGATGTGCTGCCTCCATCTTGGGCCCAGAGCAATGGAGTTGGCCATCTGTGGATTGAGACCTCTGAGACTGTGAGCCCTAAATAAGGTTGTCCTCCTCTAAGTTGTTCTTGTCATGTATTTTGATCACAGTGATGGAGATTTGACTAAAACAGGCCTCTTTTTTTTTTCTTTGCACCATACACAAAAGATAACTAACAAGCCCATGAATATAAACATAAAATCTATAAAACTACTAAGCTTCTAGAAGAAAACAGAAGAATATTTGAAACTTACAGGCTAGGACATATTTCTTAGACATCATACACAAAAACCACCAATAAAACAACAAATTTTGAATTGATGTCACCAAAATTTAAAACTTCCCTTTGAAATACACCATAAAGAAAATAAAAAGATACTTACTGTGCTGAGAGAAAGTATTGCTGTAAATATATTTGACTAAAGGATTGTATTCATGATATAAAAAGATGAAAATCTGAACCACTTAATTAAAACAAGTACAAGATTTATACAAGTACTTAATAAAAGGAGATACTTAGATATCTAATAAGATGACTCAGCTTTGTTTCTCATCATGGAAGTGGAAATTTAATCCACAATGAAATATGCTGTGTACCTGCACAAGTGTATCCCTGTTCTGCTACAGTAACAGATTGCTACCAGCCCCCAGAATGGTTAAGCACAAGTTCATTATTTTATAGCTTTATGGATCAGAAGTCTGGAATGGGTCTCATTCAGCTGAAATCAAGGTGTGAGGAAGCTTGTATTCTTTTCTGGATGCTTTGAAAGGGAATCCACTTCCTTGCCTGATTTAACTTCTTGCTACACCCATGGTCTCTTTCCTCCGTCTTCAAAACCAGCTATAACTGCTCCAGTCCCCATCCTGCTTCTTACTAGTCCTGCTTTTCTTATCATTTTTTTTCTATGTTTCAAAATGTTGGGTTTGGTGACACACACCTGTCATCTCAATGGCTCAGGAGGCTGAAGTAGGAGGATCACAGGTTCAAAGCCAGCCTCAGCAAAACTTAGCAAGACTCTATCTCAAAATTTAAAAAATAAATGAAAAGGGGTGTGGCTCAGTGGTTGAGCACTCCTGAGTTCAATCCCTGTTACAAAAACACAAACAAACAAGGACTGGGGTTGTAGCTCAGTGGCAGAGCACTTGCCTCAAACATATGAGGCACAGAGTTCAATCCTCAGCACCACATAAAAATAAATAAATACTAAGGATTTTTTAGAAACCCTAGATATTTAAAAAACAAACAAAAAACCTCATTAACTGTATACTTAAGTTGAAATCATTTTAATATACTACTGTGTATAAATTATTACTCAGTGAAATTATTTTGAATATACCACAAACAAGGCAAATTTAGTAAACCAAACTTATGTATTAAAGAGCATGTTAAACACCACTGAACCACAGACAGGAAAGGTTTTCTACTTTTAAGAACTCTTGTGGACCCAACTGGTAATTCAGTATAATCTCTCCATGTCAAGGTAGGTCCTTAACTTGAATCACATCTGTTAAGTCCCCATAATGTAATATATTTACAACTTCCAGGGAGAGGATGTGGGTATCTTCACTTATTTTTCTACTTGGAGGTGACAAAGTTTGTCATAAACCCACTATAATGTTGAATTGTGAGATAGTACCAAATGTTGACAAGATGTGGAACAACTAGGGTTCCTACACGTTGCCTGTGAGAATGCAAAATGGTACAAGCATTTTGGCAAACATTTTGGCAGTTTAACAGTTAAATATGCATTTCCCACATGACCTAGCAGTTCTACTCCTAGGTTCTTATCCAACCAAAATGAGAATATATGTCTATGAAAACTCTTGTTCAAAAGCATTCATGGCAGTTTTATTCATAATGACAGAAAACTGTGAACCACCCAGACGTCCATTAACATGTCAGCTGATGCAAATGGTGGGATATTCACACAATGGAAAACATTCGACATTAAACAAAACAACTACTGATTATACAACATGAGTCAGATTCAAAAACCATTCTGCTGAAAGAAGCATATGTTTTTCATTTATAAGAAATTCTTGAATAGCGAAAGAAAAGTGTATCTTTTATGACAGAAGGCAGGCAAGGGGTTGTCTTGGGCCAGGGATAGGAGGTAGACAGACTGAATTCAACCAACCTGAAGAGAACTTTAGGGTAACGGTTACCCGCATTAGCATATTTGTCAAAACTCAAAATGTTGGGTGTAGTGGCACACACCTGTAATCTCAACAGCTCAGGAGGCTGAGGCAGGAGGGTCATGGATTCAAAGCCTCAGCAACTAAGCAAGACCCTGTCTCAAAATTTAAAAAAAATAAATAAAAGGGGCTGGGGGTATGGCTCAGTGGTTGAGTACTCCTGGGTTCAATCTCTGTTACAAAAAAAAATGAAAAAAAACCTCATTAAGTGTATACTTATACTGCAATCATTTTAATGTATTATTGTATATAAATTATTACTCAATGAAAAACAAGGCAAAAATTTAGTAAACCAAACCGAGATATTAAAGAGCATGTTAAACACAGTTGAAGAGAAAATTTGTGAATAATAAAAGGAAATAACATATGATACAGTATGAAGTGATAAAGAGAAAACTATTTTTAAAAAAGAAGTTAAGATATAGGAGTGATAAACTATATCCATAAGTCTTTGATATGACTTCTAGAAACAAAGAATAGAAAGGGACGAACCAATATTTGAGGACTGAAAAATATCCTGAGTTAATAAAAAATATAAATTCCAAGCAACATAAATAGAAGCAATCCATACTTTGCTCATCTGTAAAACAAGGACAATAATGGTCTATTGTCTTACAGTGGTTATGTGATGAGATAGCATACTTGAATTTATGCAGGATTAATATCACGTAAATGACAGTAATTGATATTGACTGCACCAAGTGTCTGAAAAACCTAGTTAATTTATTACCTACCTACCTATCATCTATTTATTACAACCTATTTATTAATAGGTCAAATCACTTTCGCACTATGTCTACTTCTTAGAAAAATTGTGATAAGGATACTGTGAAAGATGATGATGAGAAGAAGATGAACTAATATTTTATAAGAGACTCAAACTTTAAAGTTATATGAAAATGCCAGAGGTTATTATTATTTTGACCTCATCTTAAATTTGTCAACTGTGTATGTTGAATACTGTACTAACTCTACATACCTATAATCCCAACTACTCAGGAACTTAAGCCAGAGGATTATTAATTTGAGGACAGCCTGAGCAATTTACAGAGATACCCTCTCAAAAAGTCTAAAAGGGGGGCTGGGGATGTGGCTCAAGCGGTAGCGTGCTCACCTGGCATGCGCGGGGTGCTGGGTTCGATCCTCAGCACCACATAAAAATAAAATAAAGATGTTGCGTCCACTGAAAACTAAAAAATAAATATTAAAAAAATTCTCTCTCTCTTAAAAAAAAAAAAAAAAGTCTAAAAGGGCTAGAGATGTGGCTCGCCTTGAGGCACTGGCCTAGCTGGCTCCAGGCCCTGGTCTCCATCCCCAGGGAGCCTGTGTTAATACTGAAGGTTGTTCCTCTAAGCAAAACTCTTTCTCCTAGAAGCTTTCTCTAAGCTCCAGACTTAGTAAAGTGCCTTCACTATTCTTCTACTGCATACATTGTACTTTATGGACATGATTTTGTTTCTAATTATATTTCCAATCACAGTGCTAGGCACAGAGTAAATTGTTCAATAAGTAACAATTGCTGCTATATGAAGCATAGTTGCTACCTTCGGGGAACACATAGTTGTCAGGTATTGAGGCAGGACATAATAACATCATGACACAAGTAGAATTCTGGCCCCAAAGAGGGTTAAATCTGCTCATCTTGAGGAAAAGAGACTCAGAGTGGGACTCTTAGCAGACAAAGTTTGTTTAAAGAGCACATAACAGGGATGTTCTAGAGAGAGAGAAAGTACATGCAAGGACACAAAGCATGAAATATCATGGTGTAGTCTAAGAGAGGGATTTAGGACTGAGTGAAAAATAAATTTGGCAAAGCCATCAGGGGTATAACCATATAGAATCTGCTATAGGAAAATATGATATTTGGATCTTTCCTGCAGGTATGGGGAGCCATGGAAGGATTTTAATACAGGAAAGTTCATATGTGGAAAAAATCATCACTTTCAGCACCATTACTTAGCATGTTCTGCATTTTATCCACATAGCAACAGAAAACAGACATGTCAGAATTAAGTATTCAATAGTCCAAATATCCTGCTTTTAAATTTTAATCCTGATTTATTTCAACAGTCTATAGAAAATTCTTTCTTACCTTGTTACTGCCTTTGGGACATCATCAAATGGCCACTGTGGTCCAAAGAGTCCACGTCCACTGGCTATTAATGCAGCCATCTTCCCACTTTTCAAATTACTTTGAGCTCCTGTTGCACATCTTAAATCTAAAAATTCAAAAGGAGATTTTAGTTGCAAGGAACCTTTAATATACAATCTCTTCTTGGAACCTTCAATATACAATCTCATCTCTATTAACAACCTATATGACATAAGAAAAGAACTATGACATCACTGGGTTGTTCCAAGGGTCAGGATCAGGAGGGTAGTGATTATTAGGATAATGAGTAATGAATCCTATGCTTTTCTCCTCCAGATTCTCTTCCAGTCTGAATAGTACTTTGAGAAATAATTGTGTGATATGCCAACCTGATGATCCTTAAAGGCATACAGTCAAATGAATGTATAAGTTAAGTGTGTGTTTAGTTAGTTACATACACTTGTTTGTTAATTCATATATATGAAATTACACATACAAGTTCAGGTGGAAGTTCCTTGCAAGACAGCATAGCAACTTATGCATTTATACATGTGTATGTTGGAGAAATGTACATGGCATGGTGAAGAATGGAGGAAGAGGCTCCAAGTGTATCCAACTAGATAAGCTGCATTTATTAATGTAACCAAAACTTATGAGAAGACATTGCAATAGACTTGGGTATGCAAGAATGAATAGACAAATTTCTTACTTGAAAAATTATATCTAAATCCAATAGAGATACACACAAAGTGAACAAATAGACAAAATTCAAAGCAATACATTCAGTGGTTGAGCTATAACATGTCTCTATAGAAACCAAGGAGGAGGCACTGGAGAATCATTAGTTAGGCACTATTCAGAAGAATAAAATGGAGAGCTTAGTGTATGTGTGTGTGTGTGTGTGTGTGTGTGTGTGTGTATATATATATATATATATATATATATATATATATATATATATTCATTCTTTTTCCCTTCTCTTCCCTATTGGTTTCTTGTTTCTTTCCAACTCACTCACTTTCTTCCCTCCCTCCCTTTCCTTCCTTCCTTCCTTCCTTGTGTAGACAGCAAGTATATTCTAGAAATGACTGCATATTTGGGAACAGAACCAATTTTGTAATTTTTCCCTATCTTCATTGTTGTTTTCTTTTAATTTTTTCCATGTTTCTTCATTTCTTTAGGTTAATTTTTCTTACTTTGACTTTCTATTTTTAATACATTATTTTTGTATTTATTCACTCTTGTAGGCTAGTATAGGTTACTTTTAATTTCATTTTTTATTTTAGATTGACATTTGTACTTATTTATGGGATACAGTATTTTTGGGGTACGATTATTCAATACTTGTATATGATGTGTGAGATAATATCATGGCAATTAATAATTCCATATCCTCAGATGTTATCACTTGTATGTGTTGGGAAACTTTAAATCCTTCTCCTCTAGTTATTTCTAAATGCATAATTAACTGTTTTAGACTATAGTTATCCTATGGTGCTAGATGCAATAGAATATTATAACCACCTCCCCCCATACTGTACTTTGGTACCCACTGTCTACTCTTACCAAACCCCCTTCTCCCTACCCTTCCTAGCCTCTACTGACTTCTATTCTAGTGACCTCTGTTATACTCTATTTCTAGGTGGTCACCTCTATTGAACTTCCAAAATGAGTGAGAACATGCAGTACTTGTCTTTCTGACTTATTTCACTTAACATCAGGGATACTGGTCTGCAGTTTTCTTTCTTTCTCCTTTTTTTCTTGTTTGTTGTGTTCTTGTCTGGTTTTATTATCAGGGTAATGCTGGTCTTGAAGAATGAAGAACGAGTTTGGTAGAGCTCCCTCCTTTACAAGTTTTGAAATAGTTTGAGAATTGGTTTTTCTTAAATGGCTCATTAGAATTTATCAACAAAATCATCACATCCTGGAATTTTCTTTTGTGGGAGAATTCTTTTTTTCTTTTTATCACTGTTTCAATCTCACAGCTCATGGTCTGTTCAGGTATTCTATCTCAATGGAGATAGAATTCAATTTTGGTAGGTTATATGTGTCCAGGTTCTATTTTTTTTTCCTGAGTTTTCCTACTAATTGGCACATGATTATTCATAGCTAGGTTACATTTTTATTTATTTAATTAGATTAACTAATTAATTTTTGTGGTGCTTGTCACTGAACTCAGGGCCTCACATACCCTAGGCTAGTATTCTGCCACTGAGTTACATCTCCAGCCAAGGTTACATTTTAAAATAATTTTATATTTATAATTCTTTCTTGAGTTGTCTCAGCTTGCTTCTGAACTTTCCACTTTGATTTATGTTATTCTTTCATATTTTTGTATCATTTTATTACTAGTTTGAGTTCCTTTGATATTATACATTGTGGTCTACCCCCCTCCCGTGATTTCATTGTGCTTGAGATTTCACCTTGACAGACTTTGTTGTTCATTTTTTGTAAAATTAACTTCAATAAGCTTTGGGAAAGCCGTAGCTTTTCTAACGTCACAGACCTACCTCCTTTTGCTCTTTGCAAACAATCATTTAAAGCACAGCATCTTTTTTTTCCACGATTTCCCAGCCTTGCCTGTTCCTCCCTTCCTCTCTGCTGTGCTTTGGGTTCCTCCTGTGCTGGGTGTCCAAGCCTGTGCCCTTCAGCCATTCTTCAAGGTTGTCCTTGAAGACAAATGTGTGTGAAAGTACCCTGATTGATGCCTGGGACAAAGAAACCATGAATGCTGCTCTTTCCTTCCTGCTTGTCTCCCTTTCCTCTTCTCCTCCTTCCCTTCTGGGTGTTCAACCTTCAATCTTGCGCCCTTTCTCCAGAATTCACATTCCAACCAGTTATTTCTGCCTTCAAAGCCTCTGCAGACTCATTAGTGCTGTACTTCTGCTCCATAAGGTGAACTGACTGTAGCTTTGAATTCAACAAAACTATTTAAATAAAATTTCACTAAAAGCCACACCCATCTTGTTCTAAGCACATTTTATCCTGTTTTGAAGCTCAGAGGCTTTTAAAAATAGAGCACAGGCTGGGGATGCGGCTCAAGTGGTAGCGCTCGCCTGGCATGCGAGCGGCCTGGGTTCGATCCTCAGCACCACATACAAACAAAGATGTTGTGTCCGCCGAAAACTAAAAAATAAATATTAAAGTTCTCTCTCTCTCTCTCTCTCTCTCTCTCTCTCTCTCTCTCTCTCTCTCTATCTCTCTATTAAAAAAAAATAGAGCACAGATGTCAGATTGTTTGACACCCAAAACTACCAAAATATAACTTGTTAGAAGTCAATCGATGCCCTTAATTTAATGAATACATTTACAAGCATTTTATGTAACCCTTCAAGTGTTTTCTTTTTCCTCTTCCACTACCACCCAGGAAACCACATCTAATAAAAAGGAAATAAAATAGGAAACTGAAAAAAACCTCTATTTTACTGTTAAATATAAAAAAAAATCCATAGAATTTAAAGATATTTTGAACTTGGCCAAAGTCAAATGCTCTGTTTTTGGAAAAAAAAATATTTTAAAACCACTGAACTGTTTAGCTCTGAGATTCAAGTTCATAAAATCCTAAGCTCCATTAGTTAGGGTGCTTGACTTCTGATAATACTCGACTGAAAGTTATTCATTCAAAAATTGATTACATCATGAAGGCTCCCAAGGAATTTATTCTGTGTGCCCTGTAATGTAAAAACTTCAATTTATTAATTTCCTATAATCTTCTACAGGAGACCAATTTGTAATTAGATCTCAGGGAGTGGAGTTTGGCTTTAGGTATGAAGTCACCACACAAGACCTAAGGGATTCTATTTCAGGCCAGTTCCTTTATAAAATCCTATTCCAGGTTTTGGCTCACTAATGGATTTCCCAGGTTGGTGATAACACCATATAGAAAATGCCATTTCCTTATTTTTTTTTTCTCGTGAATTTCCTGATTCTACCGTGCAGGCTTAGTTCATACTCTCTGAGTTTACTTATTGTGGTTTGCATAAAATTATCCTCCACTCATCTGCACATAGTAGATAATGGTTATTTGCTTGTAAATCTAACAGGTTCTGTGTTTTATTTACCCTCCTGCTCTGTGGGCACTTTCTGAACAAATGAGCAGTTGTTCTTGAAACATTTTCCGTTTTTATGAGATTTGAAACTGTTTTGCCTTGTTGCTTTGTGTGCTTTTCAGCAGCTCGAGGCTCCTTCTTTCATGATGTTTACTCTGGAGCTGGTGAGAACGGAGGCTGTTGGAAATGGTGGAGTGTTAATATCCTGGACTGCGCCTTGCTACATGTAAGAGATTGCTTCTCTAGGTGGATGGAAGCTGCAGCCCCAGCGGGCCTTCCACAGCATGCATTCCCCACACACAGTTGTGAACAGTTGCACACCTACACTCTCTCCTGTTCTCTGATTTCTCATAGGCACAAGCAGGCCAGGAAACTTGACTCCGACTCTGGGTTGATGGGGAGCCTTGCTTTGCATTCATTTCTAGACTATTTGGAACAGCACATGTGTTTCTCATTAATGTTCATGTTTGATTGTTCAAAGTAATTTTTAAAAATTAAATAAACCTGTATCAAAAATTGTCACTTTGTGTTAAAGAAACAAAATTAGGTCCCTTTGGGGGAGTATACAGAAAAGAAAGAATGAAATGAAATATTTCTGTCTCTTTACATGTGTTGCCATAAATAAGAGTGGCATTAATACATAGTCATACATTTGAGGTTAAAGGGATTTTAAGTAGCTTTTGAACAAATCAAGCACAAAGTAGCATTACTTAGAGAAAGAAACTCATTTAAAACAGAGCCCATTAACGAAATGTGATTTAAAACCACGTCTGTTTTAAATATATGTTCAGGATTAAATGTTACTGGGCTAGAGACTGAAAGGTAAGTGAGCTGATACCTGAGTCTAGCTTTGAAGGCACATTTATTGTTTCAACCCATGGTGGGGCATGGTTTGATAAATCATCATACCCAGTGTAATAGAATTAGATCTAAAAACCTTCATAAATTTCCCAAGTGCAATTATGTGGATCTATCTTTATTTTATACAACAACTTAAGGGCTGTCCCCAAACTCAATCTGGTAATGCTGTGGCTCTTTTGAGACAAAAGGAAAACAAAACAAAACAAGTTTGTCTACCTGTCATCATGGATCCATATACCCGACCTGAGGCAGCCAGGTCAAACATTTCAAGACCCAGATATCAGATTGACATTGCCTCCTGACTCTTACCTATTCTTTCAGTTAATTAATTCATTCTGCACATTTTAGACAGCGCTTTGTGTGTTGTTTCTTGATTTCCTATATTTTATGGTGCATTGACTTCTTGGGGGTCCTGGGGACCCAGGAAGGGACTACTCTGCCCAAAGGTGGTTTCTCTTGCCTGGAAGCAATGACTCTGATACACCAGCCAATCCATCAGAGCCTGAATCCCCAGTCACTTTCTTTATCAAATTCATACACCAAGCTGGTACTCCTACTACCTCATGCCATCCCAGGGCCTGGTACCAGAAAACCAGGGCCCATTCCTCTAGCCAAGGGCCTGTTGACATTATCAGACTGGTTGATCCAAAGCTTACTCAGAGTGCCCTGTCTCATCCATTCTTCCCATGAACACCCTAATACAGGCTCTGGCCCACACATTCCCATCTCTCCTGTTTCCTGACTGACCTGAACAATTCCTGATGTGGCCCTGGGGAGATGTGGGGGGAGATGGGGGATGCCTCCTCCTCTCAGGAGCTATGAATAGTAATACATTTTCTTTTTATTGGAATAATTTCCTGATCTGTTTGCCTCCTCGTGCCAGATTGAAACAAATCCATTTAGTACGTTTTGTCATTCTTCCCTTCATTGACTCCTGGCTTCTCCCTAAGCCTTTGGCTTCCTTATTCTTAGAGACCTTTCTGACTCTGGACCTGGCTACTATTATGGAACACCCCTACACACTCCCTTTGGGTTGAGGTATTCCCTTGTAAAACTCCAATTCCTGGGGAGTGTTTTGGGGTCAGGAGAAGGAAGTCATCGTCCAAGGCTGCTGATCTTGGTGAAGAGGCTCCTTCCGCCAGGCCTACTCCAGCCTGCACTGCTGCCCCAGGGCGGGGAGGAGTTCAAGGGGGAGGGGCCTCTGACAGGCCTGCTGTGCTGATAACCAGCTGTACTCTCCTCTCCCTCGGGAAGCATTCCCTAAGCCTCTTGATGGAGTTAGAGCATCCACAGAACCTGCTCTCATCTTTATTAGACCGCATCCTACCTTGTAGGGAAACATCTTTTTACATCTTTATTTCCCAACTGAGTGTAACCCTTCAAGGATGGGGATCCATGTTTTGTTCAGTTGTTTTGTTCCAGCATTCGTGACACACTGTACATATTCAATGAATGCTTATTGACTTACTGAATTTTGATACTTAGTGTATTTAATGTGACAAGTGTATTTTCAGGGCTAGCAGGAGGCAGAAATGTGAAGTTTGTCCCTTGAGTTCTGCTGCCATCTCCTTCCTTAACTTCCAATGCCCACTCGTCTATTCCTGTGCTTTTCCATACTCTCCTCTCATGGCTGACGATGCGCCTGGTACAGTCGTTAACACTAAGGTGTCATGAGGGGTATATCAAAGGAAGCTATCATGCAGTTTTAGACAAGGCATTTGAATGGAGAGGACCTGCTTTGGAGGACAGGGGCTTTCCCGTTCTGCTCAGACCATGCTAAGTATGTGACTACCTGCTATTGCTTTTTACCGCTACCAGGGAACAATTTGGGGACTCCACAGACCTACTCCCTGTGAGTTATTTGAAACTTACACATAACCAAATCTAATTTGGAGGAATATTAGCTAAAAGCAAGCCAAAGTACCTCTTAATCATTTTAATGGAACATTTCTGATGTATCCAGCAGGAAGTTGACGTCTTGATTTCTTGATCTACCCAATGTTTACAATTTAGGATACTTTGCCAGTAACAAATTAGTACTTGGACTTCTGTACATTTTAGAATGCCTTCTGAGGACTCTTTCATTTTGGCTCCTTATGATCTTATTTCTCACTTTTCCCATGATGTGTTATCTTTTCAAGTAATACAGGACTAATTCATTTAAAAATTAACTAATTCATTTTAATTGATAAACAATAATTGTTTATGTTTATGGGGTATGACATGCTGTTTTGACCTATGCATGCATTGTAGAATGATTCAGCCTAGAAAATTAATATATCCATCACCTTGCAAAGTTATTACTTCTTAAAAAAGGAATAACTTTTAAAAATATATATATCACCTTACCAAGTTATTACTTAATTTTTTTTTTTTTTGTGATACTGGGAGTTGAAACCAGGGCCTAGTGCACTGATCTACATGCCTAGTCCTTTTAATTTTATAATTTGGGACAGAGTCTCACTAAGTTGCTGAGGCTGGCCTCAACCTTGTGATCCCCTGCCTCAGCCTCCCAAGTAGCTGGGATTACATGCATGCACCACCATGCCCAGCTCCAAGATATGAGTTTTAAAACATGACATATTTACACTGTCCTAAAATTTAACCTATGTAGTTTTCTCTCTCTGGATTCTTCTTCTTCTCTTGCTTATATCTCTTTAAAATTATGAGTCAACTTTCAGTGACTCATAATTTTACGGGGAAAACAGCAATTCGCTCTTAAAATAGAATGCATGATCCTTCTGTGCTCCCCTGGCACTTCTGCTTACAGATTCTGTTACCCTTTTACAGCTTGTTGTATTCCTATCTGTATCTCCTACTGAAGCAGGCATTATTTGAGACAAAATCTTGTCTTCCTTAAGTTTGCATCTCACTACTTGCCCCATTTCAGCTCCTAGAAGTCAAGAGCAAATTGCCTTACTCTCTGGGATGGATTGTTATGGTAAGTAAAGTTAGCAATTCAAATGAACCAACCTATGCCGGATGCTAAAATAAGGTTATGTATCTATTATTAGCATTTTTCCTGAGTTATAGGACCACACTAGCCTTCGTGTTTCATTTAGGTTGATGTGTTAGCCCCATGAACTGCCGATATTACTGTAATTATCCGATGATGCTAATTGTGCAAGCCAAAGTCTGGACACCAATAGAGAAAATGCAGAAATTAAACCGGTGGTTTAATTTATGTCAGAGACTCTTCAACCTTTGAAGGATTGGTTATCTAAAGATTCTGTGACCTCTGAAATCCAGTGACTCATTGGATGGATTTTGTTGATGAAGCTTTGCAGAAACAGAGGCAGAAGATGCTGACCATGGTGCTGAATATTCAAATTAGAAGCACTGGGCTCTTGGACACGTGGTCTTACACAACATCACAAAGATCAACAGTCCTGGCTTAGCTCAAGGATAAGTTATTTCTGAGAAACTATCTTGACATGTGCCTTTGTGTGTAATATTATCAAACCCACAACTCATGATCAGTTCTAACTGACATTTCTCAGTGCGTAGTGGATTGACGTACAAGATATTAGTACCAATTGGCATTTATGAGAGGCAGATGTCTTCATTGGGAGAAGTTAGATTTATGGCATAGACATTTATCCTCAAGTTTATAGGTATACTGTCATAAACTTTCATTCCCACGCTATTGAAAACTGTAAACAAATTTATAGTGATCCCTGTCTTATTACAGTAGTAAGTTACTTATCCACAAATTTATTATAATAAAAATATTAAGTTCCAACTTATTAAAATTAATTTTCAATACATTCTTTCTCCTAAAATTATTCATCAAACCTGAAAAGCATTAATATTTTGACCTCTTTACTCTGGAATGTCCAGGATCCTTGGATATTTTTCCTACCTAAAGTCAATGATTTTTAAACTTCACCTAGTCTTGGGTTGTTAAATTTCATGAGTATGCTGATAATTGACAAATTTATGCCTACAAACTCCCTGTGAACTCCAGAATTATGAGGCCAACCACTTCTTCCACATCTTCTACCATATATCTGACATCGTAAACTGCTGAGGTTTTCTCAAAACTTTCTCTGCCATCATACTTTTCTGTTAGTTGAAGAAATGCTATCCTCCCAGCAGTTCACCCACCCACCCCCAAATTTGAACTTATTCTTTGAGTGCATGTCTTGGGGGAGAGTATGGGGGTGGAACCCAGGGTCTTGCACCTACAAGGCACCTTGCTCTACTACTGAGTTACTCCCCAGCCCTTTTGACTTTGCATTTTAAGACAGGGGCCTGCTAGGTGTGCCAGGCTGGTCTCCAACTTGGATCCTCTTACCTCAGCCTCCTGAGGAACTGGGATTATAAGTGTGTACCACCACTCCCAGCTTGTTTTTTATAAAATGATTTTATTAAAAAATTTATTTTTAGAATTATGACTAACATTATCATTTTAGAACTGACTAGGTTATCATCTATTCATTTACACAATAAGAAATAAATTAAAATGAAAATTTAGGTTTTCTGTTTTTTCTTTAATTTTTATTGTTTTATTTGTCCAATACATCCATTAATGTGAGATTTTAAAATCATTGATACAAATATATGAATTATAGGTTCTCTGTTGTCCCTGAAATTTGAACACATTTTCATTCCTGATATGCTACTTGTGAATTTTGGGTTTTTTTGTACCAATATTTCCAGAAACTTGACTATTTAACTAATCTTTAAAAAATGTCAACTGTTGGTTTATAGGCTCTTCATGTTGTTTGTTTATTATTAATTTCTATTTCATTATTATATTCTCTGTATTATTTGTAGCATGTTTAGCTCATCATTTTTCAATCTTTTTATAGTATGTGTAATTAAAGTTATTCATTACACAATCCACAATCTATCATCTGAAATCTTTGGGGTCAAATGTGTTTCAGTGTTTTGGGATTTTAGAGTGGCAATAAAGTGTATTATATTTATAATATGCATAATCTCCAGTGAAGTCTGTGACAGTACCCTGTGTTCAAATATGTCAACATGAAAAAGACTATAATCAGTCTGGTATTCGATCAGGTAAAGGTTTCGTGCAAATTGGTAAAAATTGATTTTCAGAACTTTGGTAATGCAAAATTCTGAGTGAGGAATTATATTGCCTTACCAGTGACTTTGTTATTACTTAAATCTAAAATTGTCCTAATTTTCAAAATGATTTATTTGTTAACTCACAATGTAGTTAGAAATAAGCTTAGTTCCAAACATACAGAGACCTAGGGGATCCTTTGATTTTTGAGGTGTTATACCAAGAGGCCTGCTCAGATCTTGAGGTTTCCATTTATCAATCTGGGCAAATACCTGCAGTCATGTAAGCCAGATCTGCGTTAAGAGAGAAACATTTTTGTCATCTCAGAAAGTTCCTTTGTGCTTCTTCCAGGTCATCCCTCTCTAGAACCATCTGGTATTTTTATTTTTATTTTTACCATTGTAACTTAATTTACTCTGAGAATTTCATATAAGTAGGATCAAAAAATATATACATTTTGTGCCTAGGTTCTTTCACAAGAAAATGAAAGTTATCCTTGCTGTTGAATGTATTGGTTCCTTTGTTGCTAGACAGTACTTCTTTGAATATACCATAACCATTTTATAGCTAGAACCACTTTAAACAAAAGATTTTGTGATCATATGATTTCATTTTTCTTGGCTAGATACCCAGGAGTAGAAGTGATGTCACCTGGTAGATGCAAATTTAATCTTTTTGAGAAATGGCCAGTTTTCTCAAGAGATTTTAACCATTTTGCCATTCCAACATTTAACCATTTTGCCTTTCCAAAATCTATTCCCTAAGAATAGATTTCCATTTGCTCCCCATCCTCTCCAACATTTGATGCTGTATGCAATTTTTCGTTGAGCTGCTCTGGTATAAAATCCTTGACCTCAGCATGGTTTTAATTTGCATTCCTCTGCACTCATGACATCGAGGACTGGGTCATGTGCTTGTATATCACTTGTATTTCTTCTTCTGTTAAGGTTTTCTTCAAATTCCCTGACCTTTTTTTTTTTTTTTTTTTTGAATTGTTTTCTTTTTATTATTGACTTGTTTTAAGTTTTCCTCATAATTCATGCTTTCTTTGCCCACCCTAAGCAATTCTTTGCCTGCAAAAGTCATAAAGATACTTTCCTATGTTTTCTTCTAGAAATCATGGTTTTAGCTTTCATATCTGGTTCTATGATTGCACATTAATTTCTGTGCATGAGATAGAGGGTCAAGTTTCATTTTTTTCATGTGATATCCAATTACTCTAGAATCATTTATTGGGGAGATTTTTTCATTGAAATTGAATTACTTTGTGGCACTTATGAAAATCATTTGATGGTACATGTGAGTCTAGTTCAGAACTCTCTATTCTGTTTCACTTTCTATCCTTTCATCCATGACATACTACAAGGAGTACGCAGTTTAAAAAAAAAAGTTTCAAATGGGGTAATATGAGTCCTCCAATATTGTTATTTGTTTTCAATATTGTTCTGGGTATCTTAGGACCTTTGATTTTTGTATATAAGTTATAGTCTCCTTATTTAACATATATAAAAAGGCTGCTGGAATTTTGATGGACAGTGTGTCAAATCTAGGTCATTGTGGCAAGGTAGAGGGGAAAGATGGACAGTTCTGGTGTGTTTAGTGTTGTTTCATTTAATCAGGTCTACTTCCATTGCTTCCAGCACTGTTTCATACTTTTTAGTGAAAAGGGTTTACTCATCTTTTATTAAATTTATCCCTAAGAATTTTGTGTTTCTTGATGCTATTTGGCTTTTTTTTTTCTAATTGTTAATTGCTATAACAAAAAATTAGTTTTTGTATTTTGATTTGGTAATATACAGCACTGTTAAAATCACTTATTAATTCTAGTAGTTTTCTTATAGATACCTTAGGAGTTTTTATATACATAACTATATCACTGCAAACAAAGACAACTTCACTTCCTCAAATTTCTATGATGTTTTTTTCATTTGTTTCATTGTAAAAGCTAGGATGTCCAGCATACATTTTAAGAGAAATGAGTAGAGTGGTCATCTTTGTTTTGTCATCAATCCTAGGGAGAAAGCAGTCACTAATAAGTACAATACCAGGGCTGGGGTTGTGGCTCAACAGTAGAGCATTCGCCAAGCACATGTGAGGCCCTGGGCTCGATCCTCAGCACCACATATAAATAAATAAAAAAATAAAGGTATTGTGTCCATCTTCAACTAAAAAATATTTTTTAAAAAGTATAACACTAACTGTAAGGTTAGAGAAGTTTCCTACTAGTATTCATTTGCTTAACATCTTTTATCAAAAATATGTGATGTGCTTTTTCTGTATCTATTTAAATGATCATAAGATTTTATTATAAATTTCTTAATAATGTGATGAGTTATATTGAGCATTTTCAAATGTTAAATAAACTTTGCATTCTGGTGCAAACCCAGTTAGTCATGGGGTGTCATTCATTAGTCATTTTTTGTATTGCCAGACTCAATTTCCTAAAAACTGTGTTAAGGATTTTTGCTGCTCTGTCAAAGGACAGTCATGTATATTGCTTTGAGTGGAGTTTGTCACTCTTCAAATTTTTGTTCATTCAATTGAGTTTTGACCTCAGATTAAAGCTCTTCCTTTCCTGATACTTGTTTAAACTTAAGCACAACCTTCATTTCCTAAGTGAGGCGTCCCTGACTTTCTAGATCATAAAGTACCCTTGCTTTTTCCCTCCACAGCTTTTGCTCTCCTGACCTATTTATAACAGTCCTTATCCTTTTACATTTAAAGTGTCTATAGTTTATTTGAGGGCAGAGACTATGCCTGTCTTATTTCAGTGTCCTCAACCTAGTATAGTCTGATATCAGTAGGCACCTAGGGAAATATTTGTTGAATTCAATTGAAATTCTCACTTGATGCCCTGGGAGACATTTTTGAATTTCTGTACCTATCACATGTTCATTCCTACTCTCTGCCAATCTCTCTCTCTCTCTCTCTCTCTCTCTCTCTCTCTCTATATATATATATATATATATATATATATATATATATATATATATATACACACACACACACACACACACATATGTGCTATTTTTGTTGTATTTTTGATATTGGGGAATGAACCCAAGGGTGAAAGAAGAGAGGTCATTTCTTTTTGGGTTTAAACAGCATACATTAAATCCTGGTAGCTCTCCTAATAGAGCAAACTGTCATTTCCTCTCATGCCTAATATTTCTGGGGAGGTAATATGTCTTTGAAGTTAGGACCATGGTCTCTTGTCATTGTACAGTCTTTGTGTCCCAGCCAATCTTGGACAAATTAATTAATGGCTAGGAATTTCACTTCCTCATTCATCAAATAAGATTGAAAAAATCTATCTCATTGGGTTGTTACAGGAATTAACTGAATTAATGTGTACAGAGACCTAGCCCCTAGTACTCATGAGTACTAGGTGGTAATAAGTGGTAACCAGTTTTTTCATTACTTTTGATTTTAATTCTTTATCATTAGCACCTGCTTTAACTTGCCTAGTTCTAGGGTTTAGCTCCAGAAACATGGTTTAGCTACCACCGCTTTAAAAGAACAGCTAACCAACACTGGCATAGTAACACCGCTGTCAGGAGAAAAGGCTGGGCTCCACGGCAGTGATAATCAGAAACAGTCTCCCAGGTACCAAACTAAATGCTCAGTCAAACGGGGCAACCAAAGGTGAAGCTTAGGTTACCAGGCTGGGCGAGAAACAGCATCGGGGAAGTAAGAGATGCAGCTAACTGGAAGAAAGTCAAGAATGCAGAGAATCAGATCGGGTTTCTAGGCCAAAGTCAGGAACATTAAAGATAAGAGTCAGTCATGAAGGCAAGGAGAGGGCCACTGAGGGGGATCGTTCAGCTGAGGTCAGGAACTCCACAGGTCAACACCAGGGAGGATGAGTAAGTCCACTGATAAGCCCAGCTGAGGCCTGCACAGCGTCCAAGAGGTGGATCCCCAGCAAGGCCAGCAGTGCCTCGGAGCCTTAAGAACTGGGAGCACTTGGAGGGAGCATGGCTCAGCCCCTTCTCCTGCCTGGCCAGCCTGCCTCTGTCCCTGCAGCCTCCGGGAAGAGAAAGAGCAGGGAGGCCATCAAGTCTCAGTCCTCTGGCTCTGCTCCTAAGTGCCTTCCTCCCCAGACAACTCTTCTACCTGGGTGTTTTTGGTTTTTGTCTGTACGTACCAGCCTATTTCTAAATACCAGGATATTTTTCAGTTTTGGTTCTATTGACGTCCTGGTCAGTAAATGTTGATAAGACATAGTTTTAGGTTCTATTGCTGTCCCTCTATTGGTAAATGAAGATTTAGGTTATCTCCACCCCACCTGCGACCCCTACCTACTTCTTCAATTTTTCAACATATTATATTACCACTTTTGGTAATGAATTTATATTTAAATTATTTGGTAATAAATAATGGTAATAAACAATTTTTGGTAAATTCTTATTCAATATTTGTAACATTATGCTTGTATGAAAAATACTCATCGTTGTTCTGAGTAGTAATGGAGATTACATTTTTATACTTTAATAACATAGTTTTCTCTGGAATCAATATATACCATTTTTTAGTTCCTTAATTTCAACGTACCTATCACATGTTCATTCCTATCACATGTTTTTGTTATAGTTTTGGTATTGGGGAATAAACCCAAGGGTGCTTACCCACTGAGCCACATCCCCAGCCCTTTTTGCTTTATTTTGAGACAGGGTCTCACTAAGTTGCTTAGGGCCTTGCTAAGTTGCTGACACTGGCTTTGAATTCACAATCTGCCTCCTGCCTCAAACTCCTGCGCCCCTGGGATTATAGGCCTGTGTCACCACACAAGGCTCCCACTATATACATTTGATGTAGCTGGTTTAAATCATTCTTCCTGTAGCCTCTGCCCCTCCTTTAACTTTTAGTTGTAGAAGGACACGATGTCTTTTAAAATTTTATTGATTTTTATGTGGTGCTGAGGATGGAACCCAGTGCCTCACAAGTGCTAGGCAAGTGCTTTACCACTGAGCTACAACCCCAATCCCCCTCGACCCTGTTGTTCCAAATGGAAAGGGTGATTTTTTTAAGATATGCTGCGTACCTGCCATCATGGAGGTTTCTTTTCACTGGTAAAATGAGAATCTTTTTTTCTTTTCTTTTATGATGGTTTCTCCATTTTTCCTGATCCTATAGATTCAAAGTACTATATGTGCTGTAGTTCATTCTAGAACAATCACACTCTGCCCTTTCAGTTTCATAACATAAGCTTGGGTTTCAATGGTCTGCTAATTTTTTTTCTCAGTGCTGACTAATGGAATTCCAGTTCTTAGCCTTGAGTATTTCTGGCCTTCCTAACAGCTGGTGAAAGAAAGCTGCGGAAAATAACCAGGGGAAATGTGTCCTCATTCCTCACAGTTACAGAGTAGAAACTCTGCTGCACCGTAAAACCCATTCTGATAAAATGATTTGAGAGCGTTTACAGCAGTATCAACTTCACTGTCCTGTAAAAGTACAGTGACTTATTCTGTCATTTGTTTAGAACTGTTCTTGGATTCATTGTTTGTACAAGGGAATTTAAATACCTAGACATTAGAATTTGTTGCTACATCCTGTGAAATGTAATAGGTCACTTCTAAAATCTATAAATACGACTGGTTGTATTACTGACTGATTTGTTCCCCAGGCATAATATTCAAATGGATATTTTTTGTGAAATATTATAAATACTTATGAGACTTATTTGTTGAACTAGAAAAGGATTGAGTGCAAAAACAAACAACAAAAGTCCGTGACTCTGTTGTGTTCTTCGCTCAAACAGAACTGTAAGAATCTTGTCTCCTGTAGAATTGACACTCATGGCTGGCTGCTCTCATTTTGGTGCAGCACATTCTTCAGAATCGCCTCTGAAATGGTGCAGGAGAGGTTATTTGGGTGCCTTCCTCGTGCCATTTTTCTCATGCTCCACAATCGCTAGTGTGGCTCAGCAAGAGTATTTTAGTATTGAAATAATTTTATCTCAGAGTCTGCTAGCCACCCTTCTGCTGCCCAGATGTCCCCTGGTGATAGTCTGGCGGTTCTTATCTTTCCCTGGCTCGCTGCTGAGCTCCCTAACTGGTCTTCTGTTTCCCATTCTTCCCTGTTCTCCACAGAGCAGTGGGGCGATGCTTTTAAAACGGAAGTCGGATCTTGTCCCTCCTCTACTCAAAAACCTTAAGATGCCTCCTGGTCTCCGTCATAGGGACACTTGCTTCCTTCCATGCAAGGGCCTTCAGGGCTGCGAGGCCTGTGGGCCTGTTAGTGCTCTGGGTCACTCTGCTCTCCTCCCGGTGTCTGCTCTGCTGCAGGATGGTGCCCGATGTGCCGCCCGCTGGGGCGCAGGCTCTCCCAGACCTTGGCAAGGACGGCACCTTCACTCCTTTCAATCTGCTTAACACACTCTTCTCAAACGGGACTCTCCTGATGACCCTGTTTAAAACCACACGCCATCTTTTTCTCCTCTCACTCCAATCCCCTCCTTCCTGCTCGGTTTCTTTTCTTTGGCACTTATCTTCTTACAAAGTTTATTGTTCCCATTTACATTTTATCTATTTTGTGCACTGTAGGAGGGAAAAGATCCGTGTCTACTTTGTCACTAATACAGCCTTAGAACCTAAAGCATACGCGGTTAGTGCACAATAAATGTTTGAATGAATTGAGAAGTGGTTATTATATCTTTCTTCCATATAATGTGACAGGACCCTTTATTTCAGTAATATTTCTGATAGAAGGGTTTCTTACAAATCAAACTTCTCCTAATTTTACTGCCGCCATCTGTTTTCCACATTGTAGTGGGAATAGTCTTTCCAAAATGGAAACCTGGTGATGTCAGTCCCATCTCCAGCTCCTCTGCTGAAGGCTCTCCAAAAGAATTTCTGTTTTCAGCAATAGGACAGAATTCTTTGACAAGGTCTATAAACTCTGCATGGCTTGTATTTTGCCTAAGGCGTAGGGTCTCTGTGTGGGCTGTTCTCTTTTTGGAATGCTCTTCTCTACTTTTTATGCTTAATTAAGTGCAGGAGCAAAGTCACATTCTAAGGGTGGGGGGAAGTGAGAAGGGGAAGAGTCTGGAAAGAGGCAAGGGGCTTGAGCAAGCGTTTGTTGAAGAGCAAGCATTTTTAAAAAGGCACTGCCCGTTCACACTTCTGTTGTCTTTTCATCCTAGTCTTGAGAGCCATTAAGTGGACAAATCACCTTTACAAAACAGCAACACTAAAATTAACCTTGATAGGAGTAGCCTTCTCTCCGGTTAACGCTTCTAGTTAGCGGACGCGTGCTCCTATGGGCTCAATCTGCGGTCAGTTTCTCAGGGCAGTTTTGGAGGAGATCCCACCTGCCTTTGATAGGCTCCCCTGGCATTGTGTGCCCCTTTCTCAACACTCACCATAGAGACACATAGTCAGCATGCATGTATAATTTCTACTGCCCTCACCCTTCATGAGGATAAGGGATTGAGGACAGTTATGGTCTCAGTTTGATCCCCATTGCCTAGAGCAGTGCTGCATGAATCATGGTAGATACTCAGAAAACTATTTTTTAAATGAATTCCTTGGGATATAAGCGCCTTTTAGGCATTAACTTTCATTACATATCAGCGCTAAGCCAAGCACCAACACTGCAGGATGCACCCTACCTGTTGGTGCTGCTCCATGTTTGGGAGTGTGCTTCTTCTTCAGATGATGTGCTCTGAATTCTGTAATGTCCTAGCTAATCTGTGTGCCTAGTCTTTGGTAGGGCTTCCTTGGTTTCTTCTAACTGCCTCATATGGCTCTTAAAATCTAGAATCTTAGTTTAAATCACCACTTTAAAATATTAATGGATGTTAGTATGGTGTCACATTGGTTTAAATCCCATGCTGAGTTTAAATGCAATTTCAGAGTTGCATAACTCTAAGAACCACCAGTTTTCAAAAAACATATGTCCTGAACCTTTGTAAAATACAGTAAGGCTGCTCTGGCTGTGTGCAGAACTTTGATACTCCTCAAGAACTCAACAAAACTTTCTGGAGTCAGGGAGAAGGTGTAGGAGATGGGCATGGGGCAGGGCAGAGTGATGTCCAGAAGGAACAGCAAGGTCAGAACAGAGTGGAGAGGCCACAGCAGCAGGGATCTTCCCACATGGGCTTCCAATAGGGAGAGGCGTAGGAAATTTATCGTCTTCTGATGTTGGGTTATGACGTTTGGTTTCAAGATTCATTTTAGCTTTGAGAGGGATGAATTCTCTGCTCAGTAATCATTGTACAGACCCAGTTAGTAAATCTAGGAGCTGTTTTTCCAGCAGAGGTGATGGATTTGTTGGGATCCAGCCACAATCCAGCCCTGCTACTGGCAGGCTTCACAGATTTGTAAAAGAGATGAGTCAATTAGGAATCCAGCCTACCTTACCAAGGGAGAAATGTCCCTGGGCTTCATCTCATTTCAAGTGCAAGTCTGATGTGCCTGTTCTCCAGGTACCCTCCAGGGTTGCATACAAATGCAGATACAGGGGTGCACTATTTAAAATTATGTCTCCCAAGCCAGCCAGTGTTCACAACTGCACAAAAGACACACGTTGGCCAAAGAACTATTAAAATCAGCCTGGAAGGTGACTCAAGGGAGTCAAGTAGTTTATGACTTTGGCTGTCACTAGATATTTAATTCATTTGAAGTACACCTTATAACTAGAGGTATGGGGGATCTCACAGTAATCCAAGAGATCTTGATGGATGCACCGAGAGTAACAAGGGACAGCTTTTCAGCCTCACCTCATTACTGTCTGGCTTTCGTCAGAGAGCCAGAGCTTGAGAGTGACCCATTCGGTCTGTTTGGAGAAGGGACAAGGCAGGAAAGCTTCAGAGGTTGCCCTGGCCCAAGTCTGACATTTCCTCCTCGTGTTTCTGTGCCACATGTACAATCTAACTGTTGATGTCACCAGTCATAAGGATTTCTACCATCATTCATTTGGACCTGGTGGAACTGGGAAAATAAAAACACACTAGCACAAACACGCTGTACCCTTGGTATCTACCGAAAGATGGCTGGAGTTAAAAACAAAAGGAAACACGGAGCATACTTGGTCTAGTAAGTTATTCTGGGTGAAAACGGAAGATTGTCCAAGACACATAAATCATAGCAACTTCCTGCTGCAGTAAGCACTTTTTTCCCCTCAGAATTATCGTTTTATATCAGAAAAGCCCTAGAGATTAGAGCATGCCTAGTACAAATGTCACTTCCAAGCTTCAGTGCTAATCCAGGGGAAATATTATCCTCATGTTCTCCAAGGCCCAATGCCTAGGTGTTGGCTACATGATAAACTTACGTGGGGCTTTTCTTAGTGAGATATAGTCCTCCAGAGGGTTGAATTTTTCAAGGCTTAGTACAACCCGACCCTTTAAAATAAGATTTAAGCTTCCCTTGTCAGGTTCTTTTAAGAGCTTTTTAAATTGTTTTTATTTGCTTCTTTGACCAGGTTCTAATCCCTGGTCCCCAGTGACAATTTTTGACCATCTCAACCATTTCATGTCTGGTTTCCCAGAGCCTAGAGCACTTTGCACAATTAAAGTTTTTTGTTTTTGTTTTTTTTCCTCCTTTCCCACAGAAGAACCACTGGGAAATAATTTGAGATAGAAAATGCGACATTTTATTGTTGCTGTTAGCTAAGCTTTCTGGCTTCTATATGGATAATATGACAGTTTTTTTTTTTTTTTACCTTTTTTTTTCTATCCTATAAGCACTTCTCTTGAACTGATTAAATAATAACAGAATGGATGGTATCAGAAATAAAAAGTTGTCTGCCACATTGGACATTCCAAAGCATGGCTAAAATGTAATTTTACTAAGCAAGACAAATGCAATTCAAAGTTTCTAGCAGTCTGAGAAGGAGTTGTAGATAATTATCTAAGTGATCATGGACTCAAAGAAACTAGAATTGTGTGTCTGGGATATAAGCAGCACCACTCCAGGCTCTACAGATGAAATGGGATTGAACTACTCCCAAATTTCTTGTCTTTTAGAAAATAATAACACATTAATAATAAAATAAAACCCAGGCTTTAAGTGGCAGAATTTCCTTCTTGCTCCCATAGGATGCCTGACAGTTCTGGAAAGCAAGAGCAAAATTGGGTTGTCTTAAAATAAAATCTCAGGTGCACTGATCTCTCTGTGGTCTTGGAACTAATTGACAAGAAGTGGTTCAGGAGCTATACCCCTCAACAAGTTCTATCCAGGGGCCTTTCTGTGGTGAAGGAAATATCTTCTATCTGATGCCAATGTGGTAGCCATTAGCCTAGTGAGGGTACTGAGTGCTTGAAATGTGGCTGATGTAACTATGGAAATAGATTTTAAACTTTGTTTAATTTTAACTAATTTCAATTTAAATTATGTAAATAGGCAAAATGAGTTTGGAAATAAGGACACTGTCTTCACATTCTGGAAGTTCTCCAGAAAGTTGACTGTTCTCTGGGGAAGAGCCAAATACAGTCCTGTACCTTCACAATCTCCTGACATTGCTCCCTGGCACATTTCATAGTCCCATATTTGGGAGCACATCTAAAAGCTGCCTGTGTCCTTTTATCACTCCTCATTTCCTGTAAGACCTTCTTGAGTGATATGGGCTTATGGTGTTGCTTATCTTTCCCCAGATATTGGAGCCAAACTGTGTCTCACTATACAGACATACAGGGTCTTGCATTTAAATAAAAGGTAAGAACAAAAGGAAGGATTAAACTTCAAATGCAAATCTCTTTTTCCTTCAAAATTGTGGCTGAGCTGAACCACAAGCAAAACCTCCCACCTCTACTACCACTTTTACTACAAATTACCTGAATCGTTGGATAAAATATAATTAAAAATTTTAAATACATTCTTGTGCATAAAAAAATGGATATTTTGGCAACAGAAACCAAAAAGGAACTCAAAGCCACTAAAAGTTGGAACTCATACCACAGCACCTCATAGAATTATCAGATGACTGTGTAGAGACTAGTAACCAAGGGATGGGCTTTTAAAGTCCTGACAACTATGTGGTCTGGTACAGAGGCCAAGCAAATGGATCCTAGAACTAGATCCTGCCTGGATGAAAACGCCTAGTCCTGAAACTTATTAGCTCTGTGACCTTGGGCACACTGTATAACCTCTCCATGGCTCAGGTATTTAAGTCTATAAAATGAGGATTTAAAAAATAACTTCTCAAAGAGGTTCTGTGAATGGACTTGGTATATATGAAGTGCATAGACTGGTGCCTGGAGCGATTTTGGTACCATAGAAGGGCTTGCTTATTATTAACCTTGAGATGCCCATAAAAATGGATTAGCAAAAATTTTAAAGGATCACAAGTTTAAACCAGAACATGGGGGAACTGAAACTATCACCCTGCTGCTGGAGAAATGCATGCCGCTGTGCTGAAAAGCAGCTTCGCAGCATGCAGGAAAGAAGTGGATGTCTGTAGTTATCCACTTTGGGATGGTTGCTCTGGAGTCCTTCTCGTACATGGAGCTGAAGACCTTGAAAAGGATGTTCTTAGCTTTGCAAGCCTGGAAGCCACCCAAATGTCTATCCATAGGAAAAGATAAAAGGCAGTGTAGTTTTACAATAGACTACTCTATTGTGGTTAGAAGGAATACTGTGTGTGTGTGTGTGTGTGTGTGTGTGTGTGTGTGTGAGAGAGAGAGAGAGAGAGAGAGAGAGAGAGAGAGAGAGAGATCCCGCCCTTTCTCCATGGTGTGTGCTGGAGCATATTGGTGACTGAGTAAAGTGAATTCCAGAACACCAACTTGAGCACATTTACAAATGCACAGGCCAATTTGAATTTTATTTCTGGAAAGTGCTCACATACTAACATTTTTTAAAAAATGAAGATAGGAAAGATATATTCTTAGAATTGGTAGTATTTTCTGAGGAAGGCAATAGAGCATTGGGATGGAAAGGAAGTTCTCAATTGTATTTGTAACAACAATTTAATTCTTAAAAAGAAAAAAGATCCAAAGCTCATGTAGCATAATGTTAACTGTTGTCAATATTGGATGCTGGGCTGGGGTTATGGCTCAGTGGTACAGCATTTGCCTAGCACGAGTGAGGCATGGGGTTCAATCCTCAGCACCACATAAAAAAATTAATAAAATTTAAAAAAAATTGGATGCTAACATAAATGCTTGTATTATTAATCTCTGAAAGTCTGGAATATTTCATGATTTTTCAAAACACAGTTTATAAATAATTTTTCAAAACAAGTAGAGAAGAAAGCCTGTACTTTCCAATTTTTTGGTCAGAACAAATCAGCATCCCAGAAGTTTTTGATGCTGGCCATGTGAAGTTAACACTTTGAGAAACATTCTCTTCAATGTGTTATCTTGATATTAATATGGAATCCATGTTTCTAGCCCAAATCTGGGGAGGGGAGAAAAAGAGAAGGGAGATGAAAAAAGAAACAGAATGAATAATTGGGAGGTCAGTTTCAAAACACAAATTATATCTGGTCCTGATATAGGTTCAGTTTCAACTGAATATTGGAAGTCAGTTTAAATACCAAACTTGACCAAATCTGGTTTGCTAAATGTGCACTGGAGAAAACATGGAAAAGACCCAAGAAAAAAAAAATAGGTTTAGGACAAGTCCAGAGACAGCGGAATAGAGCCAGGACAGTGGGTAGAGGGAAAGCCTGGCGAGAGAGAGGCAAAGGACTCGTGATCCAGTGAAATCCTATGCAGAGTTCCTGAATAGGAAGGTTCAAGTGTGGTCCTCTAGCTTCCGGGGGAGTGAGAAGGGCAAGCCCACCTGCTGCTGCACGGCTTTCAGTCTGTAAAGACCTGTTGGTTCTAGAAGGTGGAGTTTGTTCACATTCCAATCCACCTCTCCACTCAGTCTTCCTCCAGAATGACTTGTTATTAAAGTGGGAAACAGACTTGGTACATGGAAGCGAAATGACATTTGAGGATTTCAATATGACACTTTAGCATACTTCTTCATTTTTAGGATGAATACAAGAAGTAAAATTTAATTTTCTTTACCAATAATTGTCTAATACTTTCTCTCAGGGAAAACATGAAAAGATGAATATATATATATAGATCGTGTTCTATGTGCTATCATCTGTCTGAAGTCGTATTAAATATTAATTTAGATATTATATGAAATAAAAAATTTTAAAGTGTTTATTTACCTATATATGCATATATATTATTTTTTGGGACTAGGGATTGAACCCAGATGTGCTTTACCACTGACCTTCGTTCGGCTAGCCCGGAACTTCCAATCCTCCTGCCTCAGCCTCCCAAGTTGCTGGGATTACAAATGCACACCAACAGCACTGTAAAATTTTAAAGTAGAGTTTCATGTGAACTTGAACATTTAATAATGTCTTGAGTTGACTTTAATGAAGGAAATGAGTGAAGTTCACACTTGCGTGTGCACACACATACATATGCAAACATGCCAACAGAAGTTTTAGGCAGGCACATTATTCCTTTTATTCAAAATTTGGATGTATTTTTAAAAAATTTTGGAATGGTTGGGGAATCAAGTTCCTAATGAGAACCAAGCAGCCCAGTTGAACTCTTCTACCCACTAAGACAGGAAGAACCTTTCAAGAGCCTTTTAAGTTGAATGATTTAACCTGAAAATTATGGGTTTAAATATTTCTTCAGCTAAAAAGGGTCATTTGCCGCGGGCCTCATCTTCTCTTGGTGATGATTATGGAGTTGAAACCTGACTGCTGACCTCAGTCTGCTTGGCTCCCACACCCGATGGACAGCCTTCTGTAGTCCATGAAGCGCGACAGGGGATGAAAACACCATTTAAACTCCGAGCACGTGCAGGGTAATGGGCTTGGCTAATGACTTCAAGTTATGCTCAGGCATAGCCTTGACTCCGTGTCTGTTTCTTACACAAAATAAGACAAAGAAACAGCAAGCGCCCCACTTGCGATGGTTTGTGTGAGTCTCTGTGAAGCCTGTTGGCACTGTTTTCATACTCTTCTTTCCTTCTAAAGCCTACTTAAATGTACATTTTAGCACAACCACACATGAAGTTTATTAAGCAAGAATTATCCATACGGTAGTCTATTTATTTTCACTAAAACCTGCATACAGGAAAATACATCGATGATTTTTATCTTAAATTTAATTTCTTGATTTTGATCTTATTATTTTAATCTTCTTAATCTACCTCCCTGAGTATTCAGGAATCCCAACTCAGCTCTCAAAGTGTTACTTTTATCTCAGCCTTGTTTAGGCACAAACTCTAGAAATATTTGGTCCATATCCTCTTAAGGCCATTAAGGGAAATGTCAGGCAGCTATTAGCCAAGGCAAAAGTTCATCCCTGAAGATCCCGAAGATAGACTAATGTTGGAAAAGCAGGGGTGTGAGGTGAGATGGTGCCTAAGGTCCCCCCACATCATCTCCCAAAGACACTTTGAACCAAACCAACTTCACCAGTGCTAAATGCACATGCAGCTCCCTAGACCCATGCCCCATGTCCCAGGGGACAGACTTGCATTTCTACCCACATCAGTCAGCCTTGGAGTGGGCCTGGGAAACCCTCCCTTCTCCCCACCACCAAGACCGTGCCAAGTTCCTGTGGTTATGAGATCCAGGTGTGATCCACCTTAGCATAGCCTTGGTGGCCAAAGGGACTATCTCAACACATCACCCCCAACTTTGGGCAGCACAGTCATCTTTAGATCAGCAGAGACCTACGCCCTATGCCCTGCTGGGTCAGACTTTGTTTCAGCCTGTGTCACCATCATCTGTGGGCATGGGTGTATTGTTGAGGCTGTGCAGGTCCTTGTAGCTGTAAGACTTAGGTGTAACCCAGCTTAGCATTAGTCTTGGTGTCCAAGGAACTGCCTTCAACTTCACCACCCTGACTAACCCTGGGCAGCACATCATGGAGGAAGACCCCATTCACTAAGGATAGGACAGGGCAATTGGCACAGGAACTCAGTGCTGAACTTATGAATGCTAACACTGAGCAGATCCTAATGGTCCCCATTTCTGGGCTTCTGCCCACATACAGAGGCTCAGGCACAGGTCCCGTGCTAGAAAGAGATGCATGTCTTCACCCTTTCAGACTCCTACTGTGGCCAACATCACCTGGTTATGGCTGGTTAGGGCAGTCTTAGCTCATGAACCTGGGTTTTACCCGAGTGAGACACTGGTCTCAGTGGACTGTGGGTTCAGGGTATGACACAGCAATGAAGCACTGGAGACCATAGGCATGGCACAGGACCTCAGGGCCAATTTGTGTGTGTGTGTGTGTGTGTGTGTGTGTGTGTGTGTGTGTGGCAATTCTACCCAGAGTTGCACAGAGCCTTGCAGTACCTGACACTGGTTGGTGACTGGGTAAAAAGTATGGGTCTACCCTGCCATCAGGAGGAGGCTTAGGATAATGGGTTACTCTTTTTAGATACACCCTCAGTTCATGCTGACACTATATAACTATGGATTTGAGACAAACCTGGGCATAGATCACCCTCTAGTGCTAAAACAGTGACAACACACCAACAAAGAACTTGTGGCAAATCTGGACTGTGGGTGCCATCTGGTGCTGATATGGCAGAAGTAAACAGATTCAGAGAAAATAAGCATGCTTAGAATTTCTGGAAAGACAGGCAGAAACAAAGCCAAATTATGAATACCGAAATAGATACCTAATCCTTCAATGCCCAAATGATGTCAAACACAAACAAGTACCTAAAACTTTCAGGAAACTTTGATCTCATCTAATGGTCATAATAAGGTGCCAGAAACTGGTTGTATAATAACCACTAAAGGAAAACTCTCAGATGGAGAGTTCCACACAACTATTTTAAGGGAACTCAAAGAAATTCAAAGAAACACAGAAAATTATTTCAATACTCTAACAGGAAAATTTTATAGAGAGATGAGAGAGGGAAGCATTTTAAAATATCAAATTGAGTTCCTCAATTAGAAGAAATAACGAAGTGAAATTGGAAACAAGATAGAATAGCAGAAGAAATTCAACAGAAGGAAGACTTAGTGAGCGCAAAGGCAGATCCTTTTGAAACCAGAGTTTTGAGATGAAACTCCTCTGCTGGCAGGTGGGGTCTGCACGAGCTATAAGCCTCTGCAGCAGAGAAGTGCTGCAGCTCTGAATGGTGGGCTGTGCCCTCACCATCAAGTTCTTCTGTGCAGGTTTTTGTCTCATGAATTTGAAGAATGAAATCCAGAGAGCAGGCTGAGTAAACGTAAGAGTAGGATTTATTCATAGAGACAGAACTCTCGCAGGAGGAGAGGGAACCCGACAGGAGTCGTGGGTGAAATGTGCTAGTCTAGGGGTTTATATTGCACGTGGGTCAACACTATCAGTCTAAATTTATGCTGATTTGGGCTTGGAAAAGTAATAACGCTACTGGTTTGCCCTGATTCCCATTCAGGTTTTTCTTACTTCCCTTTCTCCCTGTTGGGGAAAGGGAGGGAGTGAAGCCATTGAATTGCATGTGCTCAGTGTGCGTGGGGGGGGGGGGGGCAGGAGCTGCTGGGATGGTAGGAGCCCTGGAGAGATGACAGGCGGGGCAGCTTGGCGGGTCCACCCTGCCTCAGGCCCGGGCTTGCCACTCCTACTCTAGCCCACCCAGGTCATTGCTTCTCTGCTCTGCTGCTGCTTCTTGGTGGTGACCAGCGGGCCGGCTGTGCGGCTTGGTGGCCAGGGAGCCGTGTCAATTTGAAAATACAAAGTCAGAGGAGAAAGAAGATAAAGAAGAATGAAGAAAAGTTATGGGAACTTTGGGGAAGTATTAAAAGAGCAAATATTGGGGTGATGGGATTCAAGAGGACCCGAGAATGTCAAGGGGTAGACAGCTTCTTCAGAGATAGTAAGGAAAACGCCTAAACCTAGGGAAGGACACAGGAATCCAGACACTGGAAAGCCAAAGGTCTCAACCAGTCTTTCCCAGACATTATATGAAGCCCTCAAAGGGAAAGATAAAAAAGGTTCTGAAAGAAGTAAGAGAAAAGAAACAAATAATCCATATGTGTGTCCTGGTCCGCCCAACAGCAGACTTCTAAGCAGAAGTCTTACAGGGCCAGAAGAGAGTGACACAGGATTTTCACAGTTTTGAAGGAAGAAAAAAGAAAAAAAAAGTTCGACCAAAAAAACTACTTGGCAAAGCTATCCTTAGAAGGAGAAATAAAGATATTCCCCAATAAACAAAGCCACAAGAATATATCTCCACCAGACCTGTCATGTAAGAAGTGCTCAAGGAAATTCTTTGAACTAACACAAAGAAATATTAATGAGTAAGAAGAAAATGTGAGAAGGCATAAAATAGGTAAAAGTAATGATACAAATTCAGAATGCTCTAGTATGGGGAACATGGTGAACAAACCATTTGCATCTTTAATATGAAGACCAATCTGAACTCAGGTTTGTCCCAAATACACGTTGGTGTGAGGTTCAGAGAGAACCAGGAGACACCTCGAGAGTACAAGGAGAGCACCTGGAGATAGTAGTGTGTCCTCATAAGACCCCCCTGGGTCTCCTGGTTGGAGTGGGCCCAGATGTCTCAGCCATAGTCGTCAGCTTGTGATCAGGCCCTATGGGATTCTACCCAACTCTGGGTAGATCAGTTACCATGAATGGATCAGGCCCCTGTGTTACATCTGTAACCACAAGTGCTGCCAGGCTGTGTTGTGCCCTGAGCCCACAGCCTGCCAAGACTAGCACCACCCTGGGCTAGGACCAAGGCCCACACTGCTGTGGGCTGCCTACTACTGAGGTGGACTTTTGGCCTGAGACCCCTGCAACCAGCTGGAGTAGGTCTGAGAGACTGGAGCTACGCATCTTCCCTGTCACGGGAGCTATTCCCGAGGCTCTACCTCCTGGTCGGCCTGGTGATGGAGACCATTAGGACCTGCCTAGTGTTAGGTTCCATCAACCCAGCAATAAGTTCCTGGGAAAGTCCTGCACTTACTACAAGGTCCTAGCCCCACCAAACACAATCTTGTGCCGTCTATGGTACTCAGGGTTGGGGTAATGCCAGTGACGGCAGTTCCTTGGCCGTGTCGGCAATGTTCAGCTGCTCATGCCTGAGTCTCACAGGACCTGCAGAGTCTTGGGGTGTACCAGTGACCTCCCTGCAGTTGGCAGTGATGCAGGCTGAGGAACAGGCCCATCCCGCTGAGGTGCAGGTCTACCTACTGCTGAGACAGCTCTAGGATCCTGTCTAGAAGCACTGGCCTGATAATAGCTGTGCTGCCCAAGGTTAGGGGACAGGCAATGAAGATAGTCCCTTGGCCAAAGCTGAGGCTAACAGGTGGCATCAGAGTTTCACAGCCTTCACAGTCTTGGAAGGGGGTTGGATGTATCCCATGCCCATTACAAAACTCGGAATGATGCTGGCTGAAACTTGAGTCTGTCCCCCTGGTGCACAAGTCTCTGCCTGATGCCAACTTGGTCTAAAGGCTCAGTCTGTGAGCCCTGGCTGATGTAGGGGGCTTCAGTTTCTACCAGGTGCTGGTTATCACCATGGTGGGCCTGCCCTGGCTCCAAGATAAAGCTCTGTGCTAGCTTTCTTATTCAGCTCTTGCCCTGATCTCCACTTGGTAGATAGAATCTTCTTCCATGCTCTGCTGCCTTAGGTTGGAAGAGGAATGATGGACGCAATCAGCTGATTGACCTCATGGGACCTCTGCACAATCCTTGGCCACTGGCCTAGAGGTAGGGGTCGTGAGACTTAGCCCAGCATTGGGTTTCATCTTGGTGGACATGGTACTGGATCTGAAATCTAAGACCTGGCTTTAATTCTTTCTCCTTCCCCTAAGGAGGAGGAGTCTCTGCAGGCTGGGCTGCTTGGAACTGGGGGAGAGATATTGCTGGCAACTCTTTTCTTCCTGTCTTGTTCAATGCTTCTTTTTGTTTTGATCTACTGAAAGCAGCTGCAATGGTCTCTCACTTGGTTTCTTTAGCTCTTGTGAAGGTATTTTGGTGCGTAAATAGCTGTTCAACTTGGTGAGTCCGTGGGGAGAGGATCACCAGTGGATCTTACTCAGCTGCCATCTTGCTCCATTTCCCAGTACTTTTTGGTTTTTTGCCATACTGAGGATTGAGCCCAGGGCATTGCACCTTGCTCTAGCCCAGGCTAGACCTTTGCTGATGAGCTACACCCCAGGCCTCCAATTCTTTTTAACTCTGTAGCTTATGCTCCCTCCACTCTAGCATAGGAATAATTTAAGAGTATGGACTTTGGAATCAAACAGGACAAAATTAAACTGCTGGCTATAATTTCTTGGCTGTGTGGCTTTGAGCTTAAACTATCTAACCTTTATTTTCTGCATGTGTAAAATAGAAATATCATTGTCTTACCAGGATTGTTCAAAGGATTAAACAGGCATTATTTAAAGCACTTTTACATTATTATAATGAAAGTATCAGCAAGTTAATATCATTGTATCAGCCACAAAATAATACTTGATTTTTCACGAGGAGTCTAATACAGTACCATGTATGAGAGCAATGGGATCATTGGTTGGGTTGAAAATCAGGCACTCACAATTCCTTATGAAAAAAGAATTCTCCAAGAAGGAAAAAGATTGTGGACAAGGTAAGCTGTTGGTGAGTAGAGGCTTGCCTGGAAGTCATCTTACTCCCAAGTCTCTAACGAGTCCTGCCACAATTTTATCTGATCCTAAAGGAAGCTGAGTCAAAGAAGTGGAAGCCCCTAACCTCTATGACTTTCTACACTGGATTAATGGCTGTGGCCTGATATAGTGGTTATAGAGTAGAAGAGCAGAAGAGGAAGAAAAAGTTTGAATGTCACATGTTTCATATGATAGCCATTGAAGAATTTTATACAGGAAGGTGGGAAAAATTCTGATTCATAGGTATTATAACCAAGTAGCATTCGGCTTATAGAACATTGTTTATATTGTGTTTATATTATTGTTTATTATTATTAGTGTTTTTTATTATTATTATTATTATTATTATTATTAGTGTTTATATTATTGCGACTTATTTCCACATGTGAAGGTTAGCTTGCTCAAGCAATCTCCTGAAGACTGGTCTCCCAGAAGAAGAGCTGACCTTTTTTAAAGCTCCATGTGACCAATATGGTCCAGTTTTTTGCTTTCATTTTTTCTCTTTCTTTCTCTCCACCCCCTACCCCTACCTCCCTGCTGCCTAGTAGGGGGGATTGAAGCAGAGATGCTCTACCACTGAGCTATATCCCCAGCCTTCTTTTGTGTTTTTCTTTTTAGATTTTGAGACAGGATCTCACTAAGTTGCCTGGAACCTGCCGTCCTCCGCCTCAGCCTCTCGAGTAGCTGGAATTACAGGGTTGCATTACCACACCTGACTGGCCCAGTTCTTAAGGTGATAGGGCCTAGCCAACAACAGGCATAGACCCTCAGCCTCAGGCATGCTTAGGACTATGGCTGCCCCAGCTATGAATATTAACCAGGCAAATCCTGCAGCTGGCTTACCACACCTTATAGCTGCAACCATAAGACTAGGATCACAGTTTCTGATTATGGCAGGAGAGGGGCTAATAGCATCCCTCAAAGAAAAAATTAAACTGGAGTCAAGCTTCTATAATGTCATGTTGCCATTTTGTTTTCCCTAATGAAGCCATAGCATGAGCTGCTGCTTCTCTAATCATGCAGCTTAAAATCTCTCCAATCCAAGGGTTAGTGGGGCTCCCCAGAATATAACATCCAGCCCAGACAGGTGGCTGTGCTCTGCTTTAGAAAGGAGAAGCAACGGGAAGCTGTATTCCTGTTATTGTTATTGCTTCCGTGCATTTTTTCCAAAAAGCACTGCCCAGCAGGTCTGGGTGGGGGTTTATGACATTGGTCCATTTACCTGTGTTTGCATGATTATTTAATACAAACCACTATATTAATGTACAAAACTAATAAAATGAATATATTTGTGTTCCCAGCTTAGATGAGGATGTAAACATTGCCAATCCATCAAAGTACCATTGCATTCTGCTCCAGATGCATCCTCTTCCTGTATCTCACAGTTGATCAGAATTATCTTCATTGTATTTATGAGTCTTTTAAAATCTTACTGCCTAGTTTTCTGTTTGAACTTTTATACAAGTAGTATATGAAGTTTACCCAGAAAGTTACGTAACAGAGAGTCAATACACTCTTGCAACTTGCTTTTCATGTACAATTGGTTTCTGGGATCTGTCTACATTTGCAGTGTTGGCAGCAGCCATTAAGCACATATGACAGGACAAAGCCAAGCTGATTCAGTCACTTGAGACATAAGGAGCCGTTTGGCTCAGTTTGGCTGTGGTTCCAGCCTGTGTGGCATACGGAGATTCTCCAAGGGGGCTGGTGTATTTTAGTCAGCTTATTTGCTGTTCTAACCAAAAGACCTGACAAGAACAGTTCTAGAAGAGGAATATTTATTTGATATTCATGGTTTCAAAAGTCTCGGTCCATAGACGGCCGACTCCATTGTTCTGGCCCTGAGATGAGGCAACATGGTGGAGGAGCATGGAGGAGGAAAGAAGCTCAGGATGCAGAAAACAGGAAGCAGAGAGACTACGCTCCACTCATCAGGACAAAATATAACCCCAATTACCAACTTCCTTTCACCACACTTGCCTGCCTACCGTTATCTACTAGTAAATTCATTCTAGGGATTGATGCACTGATTAGGTTAAGACTTGCATAACCCAATAATTTCACCTCTACACTTTCTTCATTGTCTCACGTGATCTTTTGGGGAACACTTCATATCTAAATCATAATATGGCATTTAACAGCTGAGCCTTTCCCTAACAGCAGTTCATTAATTTTTGTTGCCGTGTTTTGACTTTGTATTCTATAAATATGTTATTTATCAATTTTGATGTTGTTGGACATCTGGATTGCCATAGAGTTTTTGCTTGTATATTTGGTATCATAAATAAGACCATTCCAAACATTCTTGTACATATTTGCTGGTTCAGATGTGTGAGAGTTATTTTAAGGAATATGCCTACAAATGGAATTGTTTGGTCTAGGATACAGACATCCTTAACTCTACAGGATAATTCTAAATTGTTTTGCAAATTGTTTGTGTGAGATTTCATTAAAATACACAGTTTGTAATTATTTCTGCTGCTCCACATTATTAGCTACTTAGCCTTAATTTTTGCCCATCTTGTGGGGCATCTAGTTACGAGGAAAATGTGTACACCCCAGATGATAAATGAGTGAAAATTTTTCAAGTGTTTAATTAGCATTTACATTTACATTTCTGTATGTATATTTTCTCTATTTTTCTATAGGCTTTTCTGTATTCATATTCATCTGTAGGAATCACTCATGTATGCAGCATGCTCATTTTTGGTTGATTATTGAGGCCACAAATATTTCTTATGAATTTGTTTTGCTTTTTACTTTATGGTTTCTTTTGATGAACAAAATTTCATTATTCTAATTTTAAATCGTCAAATTGATTACTCTTTATGGCTTTTGTTTTCTCATATTAAGAAAGACTATACATTTTTTTACATAAAGATATTTCTTTAAATGTGTTCAAAGAATTTTGGAATTTGACTTCCCATATTTAAATCTCGAATCTACCTGGGATAGGGTTGTGAATGACGTGATGTCAGTCAGGAATCCCAGTATGCCAACACCAAGGCCATTATTGAGAATATCTTGTCTCTGTCTTCTATCACGTTACAACATGTGAATAGATTTATTTGGGGGCTCTGTGCTCTGTGTTGTTAATCTTTTAACCTATTCTTCTGTCTCAATTTTTTTTTTCCCTGAAGTGGGTTTTGCAGTCATTCTTCCAGTGAGCCTCTGAAGTGGTAAATTCTCTTTGTCTGAAAATACCCTTATTTCCCCCTGTTCGTTGAATTTCTGTTTAAAGCCTTATGAAATTTTAATTGATGTGTATTTCACACCGAGTGAATTTCCACAAATATTTATCTTATCACATCGCCTGAGGAGTATGCTTTTTACACAGCCTTTCTTCCTTATTCTCCTTACTTCTGAGTCTCTCTCCCTGATCATTGGTTTTTAACAGTTGTCACCCCCCACCCAGGGATCCACTGTGAGAAGGCAAACCAGGATTGGTAAATTCAGAGATTCTACTTTGTTCGGCTGCATCGTTTTTCTTTCTCCTGCATTCATTGTTTTCCTATCCTGCCTGGAAATGGGATGTTTGTGTTAGACTTGAGATCTCTATCACCTCACTTGGCATGAATGTGGCCAAGAATGGTGCAGGGAGGCAGCAAATAGGGCATTTCAGTGTGAGAGAAAAATTATAGTCCTAAGGAAACAAATGCAATGAGCCAGAAACTGGTTCAGACCATGTCGCTATGAGAAAGAGTCGCAAAATCTAATGTGACCTACAGAAACAAACACAATTCGACAAAGCCGTTTTGTATCAACCAGTCTTTCACCCCTGTCAGGAATTATAGGCCTGAAATGTAAAGATTGTAGAACACTTAATAATCCTTGTCCAAACACAAATAATTAATGTCCAATTTATAGTGGAGGAAAATTAGTTGTGTAAAAACTGAGAAGCATGCCAATATCAATTGCCAAATAAGCAGTACTGAGTAGCGGGAGTCAGTCAGTCCTCTCCTAGGACCAAACATCCTGACCCTTCCCCATAGGAGGGGTTATCAAAACATAGCTAAGTCATTGGGGTTAAGAACCAGCCTCCCGTTAGGCACAAGGAGAATACCAAGCCATCTTCTACTTAGCTTTCCCACAAGACAGAAAATGCCAAAGGGCAGAAGCATGGGCTCCAACAGCTCACTTCCTTTAGATGTCTTTCTTTTCCATTCTTTAATGCACAGAGTACAATTAAAATTTCATAAGGCTTTAAACAGAAATTCAACGAACAGGAGGAAATAAGGGTATTTTCAGATAAAGAGAATTTACCACTCCTGGATATGTTGTGAATGGAGAGCCTGTAATTTGTTATCATCAGCTTTCTTCCAAAGATTGGAATGACACTAGCCAGCACTTGCTGGCCATGTGCTGTGTGCTAGGCACGGGGTGGTGTCTCACATGGAGTATTTTATTTAATTCTCACAACAGTCAGACAAGATACAACAACATTTTCATTTTACAGAAGAGGAAAGTGAGGCCAGATGGACTAGGAAATTAATTTATCAAGGTTACCCCAGATATACATGGTAGAAATGCATTTCTAACTCAGTCACATCTGTTTCATTCCAGCTAAGAGCCAGCCTTCTTACACTATGAAATAATCCCACTTGAAATTTCTATTCAGTTTGATATCTATTCAATTTCTATTCTTATGAGAATTTCCTGAGTAAATATGATGCTGGATATTATTTGCATTAGACAGTACTCTGTGTTGTTAGCACAAAATAAAACAAAACCCAATTCAAGCTGACATTAGCAATAACAGACTTAGATGATGTGCCCACTCGAGCCAGGGGAAGAGACTGTGTTGATTGGCTCAGGCCTGAGCGATGCATCTATCCATGAACCACAAACGGACAGAGGAAAGTTGATGACTCACTTTATAACCTGGGCAATTCTTGAGGCCGAAGATGGGGACATTTCCACTAAAATTGAATGGCTGTCCCTTCTTCTGGGAACAGGGGCAAATGGGAATACAGAAGCTTAGAAAAATGAAGGAAAATAAATCAGAGTCAAACAGACTCTCCACTCCCCTTTCCAGGAAAAGATTAACACATATGTGAAACTTAAGGAAAGATTATGGTTAGATGTCACATCTTAAAAATATTTCAAGGATGATAGATAAATTAGGTATCCATGGGTGCATTGTGCCAAATTATCCTCAAATTTAACTGCTTTAAAGAATAAAAACAGCTTGGTGGGTTAGTAAATTGGGTGTGGCTTAGCTGGCTCAGGGTCTCTCATCAGGTTGTTGCCGAACAATTGGTTGGGGAGGGATTTGCTTCTGAGCTCACTCACATGGTCGTTGGTAGATTCAGTTCCACTCAGGCTGTTCCATGAGGAAGGCAGATCCTTGACATGTGGCTCTCTGTGGGGCATTAACAGGCAGCCAGCTTTCCTGAGAGCAAATAAGAGAGAAGGCGAGATGGTGGTGTGAGGACAGGGGGAGAGAAATAAGATGCTGAAGGCAGTCTTTATATAACCTCATCTGGAAAGCCACATCCTGTCACTTGTGCCATTTATTAACCTTTAGAGTTGAGCCAGTCCGTCCAGCTGGACTTTCTTCAAGGAGGGGGTGGCAGAAAGGCATGAACAAAGAGGCAGGAGGAAGCAAGGGTTTTTAGGTGGGGATGAAGACTTCCTACATTGAAAATCTAACCCCTAATGTGATGGGATGTGGAGATGATGCCTTGGGAAGAAATTAAAGAGATAAGGATGGAGCCATTATGGGTGGGCTTTTAGAGAGACCAGATCTTGATTTCACTCTGTTCTCCGCCATGTGAACATACAACAAGAAGAGGGCCATTTGTAAACCAAGAAGAAGGCACTCGCTAAACATGGGATCTGCCTCCACCTTGGTCTTGGACTTCCCAGCTTTCAGAAATGTGAGAAATAAATGATTGCTGTTTAAGTCCCCCAGACTCTTGTGATATGTTACAGGAGCCTGAACTGACTATATAGGGGTCGTCTTAGAAGATGCTGACAATAATGTGTGATTTATATGGCTTGTACACGTGTACATTCAGAGAGTCGGAGAGTGCACAGGGTACGGTGCTAACAGCACCTTTTCTACTAGGAACATTACAGGAGTAAAACAGTAGTCATGGTCCCTGCAGGCAGCAAATGACAATCACAAGTAGGTAATGTGAGCTGGATCACCAAGAACTACTTCCAAAGAAAGGGGAAAGTCTAGGTAAATCACAAGACATTGAGTTCCTAACAGCCTGATACAAGAATTTTGGCACGTGGGGTCTGTGTAAGTTTGGAGACCTCTAGCAGCTAAGAAGTGTTATAGCTGTCAAGAGTAGGCCCCAACAGCTCACCGTCAACTTCTGTTTTGGGTTCTTACCTCCTGGAACAAGATGATGAGTGTAACCGAAGGATTTACTGAAAAACGGAAGCAGGAACAGAACTCTTGCAGTGCAAAACAGAGTCCCAACAGCTGCTTTCTCCATCCACGGTGCGCTAGGAATTTATATAGCAATTGGATTACTGCTATTGGTGCAAACCTATGCTGATTAGAGTTTAGAAAGGTGCTAATGCCGTTGGCCAATTCTTGAGTCCCGACTTCCATTCAGCCCCACTTCCATTTTCTCCACGCAGGTCAGGAAGTGGGAGGTTGAGGTGGCCGGGTGGTCTGTGCTCCCGGGTTCTGGGCTGCAGCGCTGCGTGGAGCAGGCTTCTGCAGCAGGCGACTGTACAGCGCCCAGGCCTGGTAGCCCAAGGGTGACAGGTCGGCGCATCTTGGCTGGCCTGGGCTCTGGGCTGCGAGCTCCACAGGCCAGGGCGTGCTCGCGCCTGTGTTCCAACCCACCCGGCCGCCCCTCTTGCTGCTCCAGTCTCCTGTGCTCCTCTGCATCTTCTCCGCAGGGAGCAGAGGCCTGCTCTGCGGCTTGCAGGTGGACAGCCATGTCACTGACACTCAAGCAATAAGGAGAAAGGATCGGAACCAGGAGAGAGTATTTGCATGAGCAGACCCCAGCAGGAGCTAGCTATGCCTTTCTGTTAAAGCATGTGGTGAGCCTATGGCCTCTCTGCAGGAAAGGTGCCAAGGGGACTGTCTACGGCTGAACCCAGCTAGGAGGCAGAGTAGGGTGTCTGCTGATGTAGTCTGAAGGTCAGCCTCCTGGGCACAGAGTGAAGTGAAGGGTGGAGAGTAGGTATGGAGGCACAGAGAAGGCAGTCCAGAAAACAAATGCACTCTGGAGGAAATCATACCCACGTTGGGCAGAGAGGCCTGTGGGTAGGGTTGTTTAGAATAAATGCAAGAGCTTGCTGATAGAGCAGGGTATCTGACATCAAAACAGGCTTTCAAATAATTGAATCTCTTGAAGAGCCTTAAAAATATGAAACACATATCCATCTCTATGAAGTGATTTGGGGAAAATTGTACTGATGAAAGGAATCTGAGTGGCTAAGATGACTTTGAAACGGACCTTGTAACTTGAGGATGCAGTGTTCCAGAAGGAGCAATGGAAATCAGGGAATAGGATCTCCTGCAAAATATTCACAACTCTTTGAAATGGAAATTAGGCTATTTCAATTTAGGAATCAAATTAAAGCAAATATTCAGGGTGTTGGCAGGCTGTACTGGAGCCTGTTTGAAGCAGCAGCTAACGAAGGGAAGCGTGCTTTTCCCCAGATGGAGCAGGATCTCATGCAGCCTGTTTTCATCTTAGCACCTGCTGGCTTGGAGTGGTGTCGCCCAAGCAATCAGAGGGAGTCTGTGCCAGGAGCCTGACCTCCCCACGTTTGCTGCCCTTCCCCCACACCCCATGACAGACTGTCCTGATATAGATGGACAGGGGACTGGTTTAAAATGACAGTCTCGAGTTCTTTTAGGAAGAGAAGGCTAATTCAAAGAAACAGTCAGACAAGCTTTCTTTCTCTTCAGAAGCCGTCATTGCCCCGCTCCTCCATGGCCCATCTGGGAGCCCATTTTGCCTTTAGATCCCGCTGGCAGAAGACCGATGGTGAACTCTGCCGGCACAGCATGTCCTTCATCCTTCACCGAGCCATTCGCAATGATTTCTTTCAGAGCTACCTCTACCTGCTGGAGAAGATTCCCCTGGGTAAGTGAGTCAGAGCTGCCAGATAAGGGACAAGGAATGACTGAAGGGACAATGTGAGGTTGTGGGACACCTGGAAGAGACACTAGAAGGAGGAAAGAATTGCAGCCAGTGTCCAAGGGATGACACGTTTCAATGACATTCTTGCACAGAGAGGCAAAGATCAAGTGTCGGTTGATAAGCAGGACTCTATTTTGGGCTTTCCGTGCACCTTCAGGCACAGTGATTTGCTTCTGTCGGTGTCAGCTGCCTGTACTCCAGGCTCATAGAAACTCACTTCTTGAGTTTTGACAGATCATTTTAATATTTGCAAAAGTTTTGAGGGAGACAAACTTGATAACTCAAAGATGAGAGTGTATTTATATATGTATATGCACACATATATTCAAGAGTATATACAGTAAGAATTAAAAAGAGACTAAACAATAATAGATGAAAATGTGCTTGGTGTGTGTGCATGTGTGCGTGCGTGTGTGTGTGAGTGTGTGTGTGTAATCCACTCTGGTCTTCCTGAGTCTCATTGGAGAGCCTAACAGGAGAACATTTTAGATTGGTCTTTGAATATTAAGAAGAAAACCTGGGCAGTCATCTGATTCCATTTTCGTGATTTCCTCCAAGTTTCAGGGATTCTGAGAGTGGAGCAGTAAAGAGCTTATCTGCTTCATCCAGGCTCCTGTTTGCAGCCTCTGTGCAGGTGGTTACTTCAGGGCACTCCAAACTGCCTGGAGGAGGAAACAGCTTACAATTAGAGTGAAGGGCCACCCCCCACCCACGCCCCTTCCTTGGTTTATATTTTCTCCCAAAGAAAGCAGGAGCACTGTGTCTCAGCCCCAGTCTGTTTTCTTAAGGTTGTGTGAAAGCCCCATTGTGCACGGGATGTGGTCAGGGTTTCCAGCTATGGAAAGGGCTACATAATTCTTTGTATTACATTCAATAAACTACATGTTGGTAGTCGACCAAAGTCTCCTTTTATACCCCCGTTTCTGAGGAATCATTAATTCTAGACATATAAATACCTTCATCTCGTATTTCTAGAGCTTTCTCATCAAAGTGTTTACTCATCTGACTTCATTTGATTATCATAGCTATACATAGATAGGGTAAATATTACTATTTTTTTCTTCTCATTTTCCCATCTCCTTCTCCAATTTTATTTTATTTTTCCAGCAAGGGAAAGAAAGTTCAGAGATGATAAGGTCTAATCTGGAGAGAGCAATACCAAAGCAAAAACTGAAGCCCAGGGCTCTTTCTGCTAGATCACACTGCCACAAGTATTATTATTATTATTTTACACATATAATATATCTCATCTGTATCCAAATGGGAAGACGAGAAGGTGATTATGTCCTGGTCCCTCTATATATTGACAGCATTGCTTTCCTGGGGCTGTACCCCAGTAAAAGCAGTTTGGGAGCTGTGGTTGTGTTAGAATGGATAAAGCTATCAATTATAACCAAGAAGAGACTCACTGGAGGGCAGGTGATGGCCACACTTTAAAAATAATTACTAGAGAGAAAAAGAACCTGTTTTTGCAAGTAATGGAAGGTGACTTAAGAACAGAACAATCTCTAGGAAAAATTGGATGACGATTAATTTGGGACAAGTAGATTGTAATTTGTATTTGGCCCTCATCCTTTTTACCCAATATAATCCTTTTGATTTTATGGTAATTTTGATTTTGTCTGTTTTTCTCCTTGTGAAAGTGCTGATGTTTTGCCAATAATTTCTAATCTTTTTTTAAAAATCAATATTTTGATAAAATATTCCTTGGAAGGAATAACAAAGGAAAAAATTAAAATTTTCTGCTTGGGATTAGATGCAGGGTCCTCTTCTTGTCCTGTCCTCTTTGTCACACCATTGGCTTCTGAGACACTCTGAGGGTATCTATAGTGTTCCATGACAGTTTGAATACCATCAGACTATTCCAAGCCAAAGTTGATTTCATATGCCTTAGTTTCCATTTTCCGTGAATGAACACTGCTTTATTTTCTCTAACTGATAGTTCAGCCTAGGCATTATTTTCCCTGAGAGCCACTGAGTGAGCCCTACCCACAGTATCTCTGATGGTAGACATGGAGGAATCTATTAGTTGGTAAGGACTAGGCTATACTGCAATAACAGAGGAAACTGACATCTCAATGGCCAAACACATCCACTCCTGCCTGCTTCGTCACTTCAATATGCATCATTGTGGTGGGCAGGCTGTATTCCACTTAGGCATGCAGGAATCCAGGATGATGGAGTCTCCATCAGCTACAGCATCGTAGTTAATGAGGCAAAGGGAAAGAGCAGCTGAAAGCTTATCTACTCACTTTCAATACTTTGACCCCAAAGGAGGTATATCACATCTGTTTGGAGTCCACTGCTCAGTTCCATGGGATTCTGTATATTTTGTCATTCCATGTTTCCGCTACAAGGAAGAAACTTGGCTCTTTAGAGATGGAAGCATCAGATGCTTCATAATCAATTCAGGTATATTCAACGTAAGAGATATTTTATGGAATTCTTATTATTGTAAAATTTACTGTGCACTGGGCAAGATTCAAATATTAATAAGACATATAATTTCTCTTTTTTATGGTTTTATAATCTAATAATGGAAGCAATCCTACAAATTTATTTTATTTATTTATTTTTAAATTTATTCTCAAAATTTTTAAATTAAGGGTGCAAGGAAGGCAAACTATCAGCTCTCAGAATAGATGAATAGACTTTTTCAGTTTTTTCTTCTCATGGCAGAGCCTGAATGTTCAGAAAGGAATCCTCTTGTAAGTCCCATCTGCCAGTGTCAACTTATAGGCAATTAGAAGTCTGCCCTACCCAATTAACTCTCTTAATCCCTGTGTTTGGTCTTAGGAGGTTATAACTGATATTTATGGGATGTGTTTGCATATACTGGTTCCTCTATTGGACTCTAGTTCTCATGAGAGTGGAGGATCATCTGTTTTTCTCTCTTCCAGGTCTGTGTATTTAGCATTTACCATAGTTCCTGGAACATAGAAATAACTCAGTATATATCTGTTATATGAATTAAATGGCCTCATACTAACAATTAATTGCAGATACTGAAGTCCTGAGTTCACATTCTTGCACTGTTACTAGTGGAGAAGTGAGCTCTGTCATTTTCTAAAGTCTATGTGCATCATTTTCCTCAAAAGTGTCGGAGGAAGGATTAAATGCCATATATATGTGAAAGTCATCAATCTTCAGTAACTATTAGCTTTGCCCCTTTCTTCCCCTGAGCCAGGCCTTTTTTAAAGTCACCATGTAGCCTTTTCTGGAACAGACATTACCAAAGACAATAAACTTAATTCAATATATGAGAGTTTGCAGGCTGGAGCGGATATTATGCTTTTCAGGTTGGAAATAAAACTTAGCCGGCTGAGATGCTCCCTCCCCTGCTCTGCTGAGGTGTTTTAGATTTGGCTTCCCCTACTCTTGATGATTTCAAGACTTCATAGAAATGAAAATAAAGCCCTTCTTTCAAAAAGGTTGGGGAACCCCTCCTGGAGAGTCTGCACAGAGAGTTTGTTGTTTGCAGTAATTATGGAAAGAACTGCGGCTAACCAGACCCTTTGACTCCTGCTTTCCTTCTAACCCCCCACCCCGCCTGGGCCAGGCAGCCAGTCTCACTTTAGCCCGCCCTGTGGCCATGTTCAGTCATGGGGGAATTTGCTGACCATCCCTGGCTGGCTTCAGAGACTCATGGAACAGCAAATACATTGGTACTGAAAGTCTCCAATGGATGATTCTGCATTGCCTGTGACCAAAACAGAATTCAGGAAAAGGGACACACACTTATCACTATTTCCGGTGTTTTGCATCTACTGTCTCAGTTCACCTTCACAACATCCCTGTCGGTGTGCTGTTATCTTCCACATCTCTGTTTGAGGAGCACAGGGGAGTGAGGTCATGTGCAAGAGAATCACAGTGGTGAGAGCAGAGCAGGTCTAGAACCCAGGGGGCCACCGCAGACTCGTTGTTAACCACTACTCACACCACCTCCCAGTGTAAGTGGAAACGTGACAAATGTGGGCAGCAGTGAAAGTGTTTCCATAGGCTTTCATTTGACAAGAATAGAAGATTCTACATTTTATCCACATATCCACACTGTGTGAAATGCCTTTCCCTGTAACTTTTTGCTAACCCAAATAAAATCATCCTTGGTGGCTGAGGTCTTTTGGAATCTTTCCCTAACTGCTCCTACTTGCAGGCATCTCTGATCCCCCAAGACTACTAGTGCTTGTACCATTCACTGGGCACGTAGTGATGTGTAACTCAACTGCCCCTTTCTAGTTTGTAATCTCCGTGAGAGAGGGATTGGGCTTTGTCTTCTGTTTCTTGAGGGTTGTATTGGTGCTTTACAACTAAGTCATAGATGAACCGACTCTTGCTGAACATCCTCTTGGATAGTCACCTTTCCTAGAAATTTCACAAAATCCTTTTTCTCTTTCAGAGCAAATGAATGTGTTCTCTGTTTTTGTCCTTGGGAGTTCAGTTTGTAATGTAGGTCAAGAAATAAGTATCATGTTGTACCAAGGAATAATAGTGTCTAGTCTCTGTCTTAGAGTACCCCACGTTTCACAAAGGCATTACAATGCTACAAGAACAAGCCATTACATGCATTTCCATATTTAAAGGCATGGCTGTTGACCAATTGCCTTATCTGAGTCAACATGCACAGATATCAGAAGGGGAGAACTTGGGACTCCCTGTGACACCTCATATATCTTTTTTAGTGAAATGCACCTGTCAATTAGGTGAAAATGAGAACCATAAAAGCCCTCCTACTGAGGCTGACACCTGCTGAGCTTGGCATTCACTTGTGGCCTAAAGGATGCTGGCATAATGGACCATTCCCATTTCCAGATAAAAGGTTTTAATAGACTGCACCAACTAGTGGACTTAAGCAGGTGATGATGAGTGTAGCTGCTTGGAGCTTTGCTTGGATAAAGGAGAGCCCTGGACTGTGGCTTGTCAGGGGCCCCAGAGCAGCAGCATTCAACCTTGGGCAGAATCTGGGAGCTGTACTTTTCCAGCATGATTTTTGTGAGATATACAGAATTTGTAACAGTCATATTATTAGGATGGCAATGCCTGCCTGTTTTTGACATCCTTTTGGATTTAATAAGCATTTATTGAGCTACCTGCTATTTACACACACTTTACCAATTGCTAGGAAGGGGGATTGGTATAGGCCAGTAGTTCTCTCTGTTTTTGAACTGGAGGATCCTACTTCTAATGTGTTCCCTCAATCAGTAGCTAATTTGTATATAAAGTGGTAGAAGCCTTCTATATTTGTTAAAACTTCTTAAAGATTTGTATTTTTAAAATGACTTTTTATGCACAGTAGTCGACATGTGTGGGGGAGATAGCAAGTAATATTGTTAGTCTCCAGAAAATGGCATACCTGGATGCGGATTCTTGCAACTCTTGCAGCAAATTCAAGGTCACTGAGGGTTCAAATATGGCTCCAGTGTGCTTAAGTTGGAAAATGCTGGTGTAAATCCAAAGATGGAACATAGTCACAGTGATATAAGTGGTGTTTATTGGATTTTTAACTTTTAAAATCAATTTTCAATTGACTCTTGAATTTAAGTTGTTCAGTTTAGAAGCAATTAATACACTAGTTGAATATCACAATTTTGGGATTATCTAAAGAAAAATGTTGTTAGTTAAGGTTTAATAGATTTTTTCTTTGATTTCCTCTTCTCAAAATTATCCCATATTTTTCTTTGCTTCATACCATGATCATAATATTTTTGAATCTAAGTGTTTTGCTTAGAGTTTTCAACTGCTTTTTTAAAATTTTTGGTGATTGATATAAAAACACATCTTCCTTAGAATAATACTGATGTCTCCTTGCTTTTTGCCTACTCTCTCTATTGCCTAGAATCCAGTCTTTCTCTTGTAATGTAAACTGATTTCTTTCCAGATTTGATAAACAGCTGTCATTTGGGTATTCCTGGGTTAATTACATCATCCTTCATCATGCGTCTTCTCTTGATTTTAACCCTAATTGGTCTAGAATATAACTTCAAGAAACTTCGGAAGGATGAATCCATGGGAGGTAAATATTCTTTTGATAGTTTAACTGGGTATTAAAGTTATTTTCAAAATAATTTTTCTTCAGAGTATTGATGGCATTTTATCATTGTTATCTAGCATTTCTGATAAGATTTGTGGTATAAGCCTGGTCTCAGTCTTTTGAACATAGGATTGTGTTCTCTAAGACACTAATTACTTATTGTTTATCAAAAATTCAAATATAACTGTGAGTACTATATTTTAATTTGCTATATCTGGGAAAAATTGAAGATCAACCAATTTTACCCCTCAAAATGGCTTTAGGATCTTATTATTATTCTTTCTGTTTTGAAATTTCTTCAGGACAAATGTAAACGTTGCTTTTTCAAAAAGCTATACTGCTCAACACTTGTTGGATCTTATAATCTTTTTCAGTCTGGAAAGTTTTCTTCTAGTATTTGTCTTTAGTTGCTCTTGTTCCTCTATTTTATTAATTTCCTTTTAAAACAATTTTATCTTACTTAGCTTGAATTAAGTCTTTGTAGGTTTATACATTTGTCTTTTTACTTCTGTTTTCATATCTGTCCTTCTGTTTTATGTTCTGGAAATGTATCCAATATTCCAAAACTTTAATTTCTAAGAATTCCTTTTTATTCTTTGAATTATCATTGTCATTTTCTTTTTTGGATCTTATCTTGGACTGATGAATGCACCTGTTCTTATGTTTCTTCAAAGACATATGAGATTTTGGTTGTGTTTTGACTTAAATTCTTATCCACTTCTTGAATCACTTCTATTTCCTTTTGGGTCAATTCTGATGATTTATCTGAATCTTTTTCTTTCAGGCTGACATTTTACTCTCATGAGTTTGGAGATCATTGTTTATCTACATGTAGGAATACATGACAAGGTAATGAATAAGGTTTCCTCTGCTGTGTAATCATCTCAAAAATAGAAAGGTGCCATGAAACTCCACACGTACAGGTAGCCCTTATCAAACTCTGATGAGTGTGAGGCGTGTGGAGTCTTTTACATGCTAAAGCAAGTAGAGTTCTAGGATTCTGATGCTAAAAGCTAGTTTAGTTTTTCCTAAGCAATTTATTTATTTTTGTATTTTTAGAGAAGAGACATATTTTTCCATGGTGAAGGCAGATGTATTGCCTGTTGTGTTTAAGCGGTGCATTTGTCCCCTCACCTAGTTGTTCTGTAGATAGGCTTTTGATTAATCATTATTTTTTCAGCTTTCACTCCTATTCTTACACTTTCCTCTGATTGGCTCTAAATCTGGAATGTAATTTCCTCTTGCAACTATTTTGATGTGCAAATTATTGAGCTTTATTCTATCTGATTTTTGCCTTCCATAAATTCATTGAAATCATGAATCCATCAGTGATACCCTCTTATTTTCTTCACTAAGTGGATTGACTCTAGTTCAAAACTTCTCGGGGAGTATTGGAGGCACAGAAAACAAATGTGTATACTTGGTCTGCAATCTTGAATTGAAAGTTCTTCCTTTTCATCCACTTTCAATCATTTCCTTTTGAATATCCTCTAATGAAAATATTTTATATCTGCATGGGTGAATTTTGGTTGTCAAAACACACATAAATGCATTCTCATTCATGGCTTGGAAGTTAGAGCACATGTTTTTCCAAAAATAAATGTCTTAAAATAATACTTTGTGTGTTTTGAAATAATGAAATGATAGTGTGCCTATGGTACAGAATAGCTGCTCAATAGATATTGTTTCTTTCTGCATTTTATTTTCAGAAGGTAGAGCTCAACTACATTTCTATAAGGTGGGTACAAAGACATATTGGGATATGTGTTGCTTTAAAAAGAAATGAAAATGATTTACCCCTGCTTTGTGATTAGAAGCAAGAACTAGTGAGAAAAATTATCATAAAACATTTGAACTCAGAGATAAAACTCACCATGAAACTGATGAAATTTTTACTGCAGCCAAAAAACTGTTAAACTTCAAAAACACAATGGTAACTGTGTTTATTAAATGACAGAGTTACTCATTAATGAAAATGTCACCTGTGATTGACAGATGAAATCTCCTGAGATCACAGAGTTTTAGAAGACTCACAGTATTATATAGCATGTAAGTCCCTGAACCAGAGCTCAAACCCAGATCCTCTGACTTCACTCCAGTGCTCTTTCTTCCACACACAAATTCACAGTCTTGAAAGAGGAATTTCAGTGCACAATAAGACTGAGTTGTTCTATGATATAATAACTATTAATAATGTTTCATTTGCAGTAAAGTTGTATGCCTTAACAAGCCAAGTCATCAATGGAGAGATGCAGTTCTATGCTAGAGCTAAACTTTTCTATCAAGAAGTGCCAGCCACAGAAGAAGGCATGATGGGGAACTTCATTGAACTCTCCAGCCCAGATATCCAGGCCTCTCGGGAATTTCTTAGGAAATTTGTTGGGGTGAGTTATCTAACTGCAGCTTGATGAGAGGGCAAAGTCCCTGCCAATACCGAGCTCAAGTGCTTCTGTGTGGTAGATTTAGTCGGGTTAAAGCCGTGGGCTCAGCTGAGTTCAGCCTGTCTTAAGATGTTCACGAAGGATGGACTTCATCAGACTCCTGGCTTGTCCCACTGGACATTTTGCCCTCCTAGCATTAGCTAATCTTACATGCTTCAAGGGAAGGTGAACCTGCAGTGCTGATACTGCATTTGAGGATTAAGAAGACATTTCTTAAACATCTCAGCAATAAAAAGTTGACATCCAGATAAATAATGAGATATACCTTTGGGAACTTGGGTTGATTTATTGAATTTCCCATAATAACAAATTGGTTGTCAAAAAGAAATGTACGCTTATGTTCAGTTTAATAGTAAGGGTGGCAGAATCCCTTTGTATTATTTTTTTACATAGTTCAGATTTCTCCTTGAAAGAACATGATCCCTTTGTAGTCTGGTTTGGGGTGAGCCTCCACTGCCCTATGTCCAGGTCCTGTGGAAATTGCAGAGTATAAGGGTCAAACCTTGGGCTCTACAGTCATTGAAGTCCTCCTACTTAATGCAGAAGCAATCCTGGGCTTGTTACTTAAATTTGTGACTCAGGCATGACCACAGAATCTGCTTCATAGAAGAATGTGAAGATCAAATGCGCTCACACATGTCAAGTTCCTGCTTTAGTTCACAAAATGAGTACCCGCTCCATCTAACTTACTGCTACAACTACTAACATGACGTCATGGAACGTGTTTAATAAGGAACTTTGTGTAGTTGTGAGAGTAGACTTCACCCACCCAGTAAAGCTGCTTTTGGTCCTACTGAGGATAAGACCATTTGCAAATGATGCTTGTTCCAATTCACTACAAAGTCATAGGTTTGCAATTCAGACCCCATTTTGTTCTGATAGAGGAAACATCGTGGATATTCAGCTTTGGAGTTAGGCTGTTGACCTACTTGGAAGCATGGTGTTGTCACTAGGTTTGTGTCACTTCCAGCTCCTGGAGCACCCAGGTCCCAAGCCTGGTGGTAGAGAAAATGTGATGAGGGTGGAACATTTCCTGGGGCCAAAGTGTCTGTCTGGACCCTGGCCACAATCAGAAAGGACTGGGACGTGCAGAGACGAAGGTCAGGCCCACCACGTCAGTGTTTCTGACCCACTTCACGGAAGTCTTTTCTAAGATGGTCAGTCACTCTGCCAAGCACTGTAGAAGCTCTGTCCTCTTTCCTCTCCACAGCAGTTCTTAAAGTAAGGACTGTCCTAGCTCATTTTTATGGTTGTGGAAACTGAGGCTGAGAAGGTTAAATAAGTTGTCAAGGTTACACACTGGTAAGAGACAGAGCTGACACTAAGCCCAGCCAGATCTGTCTGACACCAAACCGCCTGCTTTTAACTCTGACATATTTTTTCCATTTGTCTTGCAAAGTAGAAAAATCCTTGCTTTTTTTCCATGGACCAGAGAAACCTCACCTCTCCAGTCTGGCCCAAAGCAATCGCTCCTGCTCGCCTGGTGGTGAGGCCGACTTTGATCCTGAAGCATTTCAGAAGCTTAGTTAGTAATCCAGCTGTCTTGTCACTCTGTGTGGAATGCCAAGCTGACCGCAGGGATGCTGGTCCTACAGAGCCCTTGAGCACGTCCAGGACCTGGGAAAGGAAAGCGTCTTGTGCTCGCGTGTTTATGTTGGAAATGAGGCAGACTGCTCCTCTCAAATAAGAAGGAGCTCTTCTTAGCAGACAAGGCTCATTGTAAAGCTGTGACCTCTCACTAAGCACAAACACAGTCTTTTTTAAGGAATGATATTTTTAGTACTTTGACCTTAATAATCTGCTAAATTAGTATCCAGGTCAAGAAACAAGGACTTAGGGAATATGAGTATCTGACATGATTTATTCTTATGTCAACCGAGAAAAGGCAGATTGTTTAATTCAGAGTTTTGCTTTCCTTTCAACACCCAGTGACATGGGACAGTGGGAAAAGGTGTTTAATCTACTCACAAACGTATTTACTTTAGCAAATAGACAAAGGGTATCAATATGACATCAGTGGCATAACTGATAAATTTCCTCAGGTTTAGATGTCTATGGAGGGGGAATTCATTTTTAAAAAAATCAGTATTTGATGACCTTTTTTTTTAAAAAAAAAAACATTTCACAGAGATCGGATGACTAAAAAATCACAATCTAACTTGTAGTTCGTTTCGTGTGTGTGTGTGTGTGTGTGTGTGTGTTGCTAGGAATTGAACCCAGGACCTCACACATACTAGGTAAATGCTCTACCACTGAGCTATACCCCAGCCCTTTTTAAAAAAACAAAAATATTTTTGAGACAAGGCCTCACTCGGTGGCCCAGGCTGGCCTTGAACCTGGGACCCTTCCGCTGCAGCCCCAGTTGCGGGCATTCCAGGTGTGCACCTCTGTGCCCCGTTATTTCATGGATTTTAAGGTGTGCCAGGAAGTGCTTTGACTTTAGTTCTAGATTCTTCTGGATGAGCTTAAAGTAATGTTCTTTGAAATGACATACAGAGGCAGAATCAGAAGTAACATGAGAGCGCTAGTCGTTTTACTGTTCTCTATGAATCCATAAATGAAAGAGAGTATATTAAATGAAAATGAAAATGCCAGAATATCTTGTTCTGAGGTTGTGCGTTGTACAAAGCTCTGGCCACATTCACCAAGGGCATCAGATTCCAACGCGATCACAGCGTCTGCAGCCACAGTGTCCAACAGCAGAGGTGCAGTCCCTGAGCTCAGGCTGTAAACATTCCTTCTCAGAGGAGCTGCCTGTGAATGAGACGTTGTGCCAACCGTATCACATGAAGCAGAGTAAAGAATCAGGCGACTGCACCGGAGGCCTGGTGCACAGCGTCTGGCAGAAAGGACAGCCTGTGTGTTTGTAAACGACAACAGTTTCAAGAATCTCTGCTCAGATTTCACGTACTAAATGGATTTCACTACTTAGAGGATAACCATCTCCAAGGAAGGTTTATTTCAAACATTTTGCCTCAGTTTCTTTGTGTGAAATAAAGGAATTAAACACGTGATTTTAAAGCCCCGGGGTTTTAGTGAGATTCTGAAGGGCTCCTTGGAGAGCTGTGGGAAGGTGGAGTGGCAGGGCTCCGCCTCCCTTGAACCAGAGCAGCCTCCTGTCTCTCTATTCATGGAAAAACAGATGTTCACTTGTTCTAGTCAAATCCTCTGACATGGATCTCTAAGGTCTCTCGGCTTTATTGCTCCGTAGTTCTCCTTCTGAAACCACCTGCCCCACTAATGACAGCAACATGACCAGAGGCTCATAGAGCCAAGTAGCTAGGAGATAAATTTGTAACGAGAATTGCTGATTGAGCACATACATTTCTAGTAAAGTCATTTCTAGTAGCTTAAAGTAATTTCCTTATACTTTATCCCATCTTAGGAAGTTACTCAGAAATGCTGCCTTTACAATGCTGTGTATGTACAGCACAGACCTTTAGTCTGGGCCTTTTCCTGAATTCATTTAGTTCAAATCATCACATCTGAATGAAGAAGGCAGCGGAGCACAGCAGAGATGACCAACAACACGTGGCTGAGCACCACCACCTCCCCTTCCTGTCCTCAAGGCAGACACCACTCATCACTGTAGATCCCTTTCCTGCTGAGTCTTGCCGAAGCCTTAGTTATTCTGAATATAGCATTGCATAGACTCTACCAAGGGAAAATGCTTGCCAGTTGAGGTTATGTCCTAATGTTCCTAAAACTGACTCTGGATTCAGGCAGTTCCTGTTCAAATTCAGTTCTGCCATATATTGGGAACCTGAGTTTTCTCATCTACAATGTGTTAGTCAGCTTTTTATTACTCTGACCAAAATACTCAACAAGAAAAACTTAGAGGAGGGAGGTCCACGGTCACCCAAGTCCATTGCCCTGGGCCCAAGGTGAGGCGCAGCATCATAGCCAAAGGGCTTGGGGGAGGAAAACTGCTCATGGTAGCCAGAAAGCACAGAGAGCAGGGAAGATGCCCCTGCCAGGGCAGCCCCCAACCACCCACATCCTCCAGCCAATCCCACCTGCCTACAGCTACCATCTAGTCAGTCCATTCAAACTAGGATGGACTAGGTTACAGGTTTTATAATCCAGTATTTCACCTCTGAATATTCCTACACTAACAAGAGCTTTTGGGGAACACCTCATATCCAGAGAATAACATTACAACAATAATCATCTAATGGAGTGTTATGGAGTTATAATTATTATAGATACAGTTTGCTACATGTAAACATCAACTTATGATGGTCACTATCCCATTTGAAAAGAAGCTATGATCGCTATACTTTTTGTTCTTCATTGAACCTTTCTAACGTAAGGGGGACATTCTGGATGGAATGGAAGGCATATTTCTTGATATTTCCTCTGTACTACATCTGTGATCCAGAGCCAAAGGTTTTTATTTTACCCTTAATTCCTGAGAAATCAAGAATCGGCTTTCTTTTTAAGACCTTTATTGGTAACTTCACATATCTTGTTACTGTGATTTCTAGCACAAAACCTATTTAGCATCCATCCCAATCATGTCCAAATAATTTAGACCAGCTGACTCTTCAAAAATCAGAAAACTTTAAAAAAAAATTTGTATAGAAGCAAGTTGGAGAAAGTTTGCATTGGCTAACTTCCTGCCCCCACCACCTCCTCAGCCACTCACCTTCAGTTGATTTAATTCACAGACTTACTTTTTAAAAAAAGTTCCCGGTAAGCCTGATGCTTCTGGTGCAAAAAGCAGAACACAATTTTTAGCATCAAAGGGGACTGCTGAAATTACCCTTCACTCACAGCAACATGCCGGGTGCCATCTGGGCTGGATTTGAAATAAAATCCTGGCCAGAGAATGGGACAGTTGCATTTCCCAGCTAAGGTCCCCAGATTTACCCCCTAAATCCAGTTTAGAAAAAATAAAATTTCAATTATCCCAGTATGAACTGGAATGTTTTCATGGAATGAATTTTTAAAGTAATTTTAAAACTCAAGAGAGACTCTCACTGTTTGGCTCCTCCCCCTGCCCTATTTTACAAAGTAATCACCTACAGTGCTGGTCCCTTTAGCTGTAGGTTTAACCTAAATTGTAGATATGAAAATTCTATTTTTATAGAGCCAGGGTTGGCTCATTTCTTGGGGAGAATTACCAACTGCTTAAACCTTAGATATTATTTTAAAATAAAATAAGTTTGCAATTCTTTTAAACACCCATATTTGAGTAAAATAAAGTAGAACTAGAAATGTCTGGATTTGGGGGGGGGAAACAATGAAATATTCTGTATCTTGATTGTGGCAGTGGGTACTTGGCTATTCACATTTGTCCGAACTTGTTGAATTGTACACATAAGTTGCACATTTTACCCAATAAAGTCGACACAAATGCAGCTGGTCTAAAGTGGCGATTGGAGTGTCTGAGGCTCGGGGTGAATCCCCTCCTTGAGTGTCCCACAAGGCATCTTCCCGCAGGGGCCCGGCAGAGCTGGAACCGGCTGCGCCCTGGACTGTGGCTCTGGGATAGGAAGGGTGAGCAAGCACGTCTTGCTGCCGGTTTTCGACAGCGTGGAGCTGGTGGACATGATGGAGCCTTTCCTCCTTGAGGCCCAGAGCTACCTGCAGGTCAAAGCGGACAAGGTAGAGAGCTACCACTGCTACCGCCTGCAGGAGTTCACGCCCCCCTGCGGGAGATACGACGTCATCTGGATCCAGTGGGTCTCAGGTTAGTCTCATGTGGCCTGGCCTCTGCCCTCCCCGCTTCTCAGCTGCACAAGACAGACGTGGGGCTCACAAGCACTCGAGGGGCGTCTTCCCTGGACTCCTGTCGAGAGCAGTTAGCTAGCCCTGGGTGTCATGAGAACCCCACAGTCCCCGCTCCCAGATTTCTCCCCGTGTTCTCTGTACAAGCTGGACGGTTCATCCCCACCCACGAGGATGGAGCAGGTGTCCTCACACCAACAACCTAAATCCTTGAAGAAACATAAATACTTGAAGAGATTTAACAAGTGGGCCCCAAAGGGTTAATCCCCATATATTGGCAGAATAGTCATTCTTAGACTTAAATTCCGAGGAAACAAGACAACAGGGAATTAGGGGTGTCTGTGCGTGCTCGCATGAGCACAGGATTCACTAAGGAGTGGCCGTGGAGTTGGGTTGGCCAAGGAAATTGGAGGGACTCATGGGATAGACACCAGTGTCTCTCTCATTCTTGTGAGGTAGGTAGGCCAGGTAGTATAATATGTACTTTAAAGACAGGGACTTGAGCAAAGAGGATGTGTGTTCTTCATCTAGATTTTCAAAGACTCCTGCAACTACAACGACTTGGGTTATTAAGTATTCTGTGACTGAGCCTTGCGTTCTTCCCTGCTCTCCTCCCTCCCCACTGTTTCATCCTGTTTCCCATCAACTGGGCCCCACCTGTAGGCTACCTGACTGACAAGGACCTTCTTGCATTTCTTTCCCGATGCCGAGATGGCCTGAAAGAAAATGGTGTCATCATACTGAAGGACAATGTGGCCCGGGAGGGCTGTACCTTCGATCTGTCTGACAGCAGTGTGACTCGGGACATGGACATCCTCCGGAGCCTCATTAGGAAGAGTGGGCTGGCCGTGCTGGGCCAGGAGAAGCAAGAGGGCTTTCCGGAGCAGTGCGTGCCAGTGTGGATGTTTGCACTGCACAACCACAGACACTCCTGAGCGGCAGTGGGGATGAGCGCCTGCACTGGGCAGAGGTGCTTTGGGTCTAGGGAGCTCCTCCAGGGTGTCCCCGAAATGCAGACAGAGATGGAGAGAAGGGATGCAATGCACATCTGGAAATGACTGATGATGCTGTATGTACAGGTTTCACTAATGCAATAATGCACACACTGGTGTGCACAGGACGGTGGGCACACTCTGTGATGGTTGATGATGTCATATGTACAGGACTCACTGGTGGGATAATGCACACTCTAATGTGCACACAATGATGGGCACACGCTGTAATGGACATGTGCGGACTCTCCATGGGCTTTCTGAAAGATGGAGTGGGAACATCCTGAAAAACCCTATAAGAAACAGCTTATAGACACCTCACCTGTACAAGTGTGAATGAAAATAGAAAAGGAAACAGTACTTATGAATTCTCAACTCTCTTCCTCACTGATTGTTTGTGTAATAGAGTTGTCCAGCATGGGTGAGAGAAAGCTGACACCCGCTTCCTTGCCCTGGGGTCAGTTACTCTATTCTTCTTCCCTCCTTGATACTACTACTTCTCTTGAACAAACATCTCCCCCTAATTAACAAGGCACTGAGTAAATAATCTTGTGAAAACATGTCAATTAATTTTGTCTTTAGCCCTTCTCTTGGCTGAAAATGTATATGGTTTCACTTTCTATTTTGGGTCTCAGTTACCCAGTGATGTAATATGGGTGTAATTTGATAACAGAAGTCTGCATTACAGTGATGGGGAAGTGTCTCCTTTCATAGAAAGTGCTGTACTCTGAAGTTTCAGCCTAGAACATACAAGTAAATGTCATTGAAAATCTAATTTTAGCCACTGACTTCCAACACTGCCTGTTCCCTTGCGGCTGCTCCTGGTTCCTTGATTGAAATGAAGGTGCACTGGGAAAAGAGGCATCAAAAGAAGTGGACAAAGAAATGGCCTAAAACCTAAAATTGAACTAGCTGGATTAACATAAGGCAGAGGGTTAATTTAAAGATAACCAGAAATCTTTCGAAAAGAAAAATTCTGATATTTATAAGCAGAATGTTTACATGTTCTTGCTCTTGTCTTTAAAACACTCCAATATTTTCATGTAGAAGTTCATGTGTTTTGATATATGTTGAGTCTTCCATGAAATTCTGATAACCAATTAAAGTCAAGAAGGCCTACTCCTGTACAGCTAAGCTACCATAAACATCACATTCCAAGGCATGGCGCTAATGCAAGAGGAAGACTGTCCCTATAGAATCTTTACAGCTACCTGGGTAATTTCCTCTAGTGTGCTGGAAATTGGTGTCACTGCCTCTGACCTCGGCACCTCCAGGTATGGCCGTTACTCATTGTAGCCTGGAGTCACATACACGCAAGATGAGTTGGCATCTGTGTGTGGTGAGCAAGCCAGAGGCCAGACCGAGTCAGATGGTGAACCATTACCAGGCAGCCTATGTGGGATAAAACGCGGGTGCTCATGCTTTAGCCCACTATGAGTTTTGGAGCTTTTCGGCCTGTCCTGGGAATTTTCTGTTTCTTTTACACCAGCACGCTTTATTCTCTCGTCTTTCAACTTGCTCCTTTTGTAGCACCGTTATATAACTCTCAGACCACACATTGCCATTCCAATTAAGCCTTCAGTGCTGGCCAGTGGCAGACACTCTGGTCTCCAAAGAACGAGATAGAGTGGCATGCCCACCTTTAGTTGACCTCACATTTAAGCCAAAAAACCACTATAGGGATGTTTGGGGGTTTAGCCAATGTAGGCAAGCAAGTACAGAAGCTGAATTGGGCAGTTAACGAGACAATGCAATGGGTACATTGGTATTTCCCACGGGACTTTCCAGGTTGGCATAGCAGCAAGCAAGCAGAAGGGAAGTAGGTCAAAATTACCCTAGTTGAGTACAAGTTAGAGAATGGTTACTAACGTCTAGACAATCTCTGACAAGGTACATTGCCCAAGAAAAAGGGAAAGCAAAGAGAACAATTTTACATTGTATAAGATTGCTATTTTGTGTTGCCAAGTATGTTATGTTAGGTAACTATTAATGGGCACAGAGGCGGCGCTTTCCCACGGGAGAAGCATTTCTTCCATGTTACGGAGTCTCAGGCTAAAATGGAGTCTGTTTGGTCATTGCCCATATAGCCTGGCCCATAACAGCACCTAGAAGCTGCAGGTATGGCTGCAGGGGTACATCTGTGGGTGGTGACATCTGTGGGTGGTGAGCAAGCCAGAGGCCTTCTTTGTTTCCCTTCCTAAGTTGTTCCACTTAGATCTTTATTGCTCTGCACAAATCCCCCGACTCCACATCTATCCTTGATTTAATGGAGAAAATGGAGATTGGAAGTAAATTGTGTCAACACCACTGACCTCTGTATTTTTAGGAATAGGTACAAAGTACAGAGAGCAGTGGTTTGAGAGGAATCAGAGCCAGATCACGTGGCCTCATTGAGCATGTGGAGGCGTGGACATGCTACTCAAAGGACACACACAAGTTCTAGAAGGATGCAGGTGGGAGAGTGGTTTTTTCTGGCCTTGAAGGTAGATAGATACTGTGGAAAGAAGACATTTAGGTGACCTACTCCAGCTGTCTTCAGTCTAATTTAGGAAGACAAATTCTCTTTGTGATTATCAGGACATCTGCAAGCCAGTGGTATAAGTGGTAGCCTTCACTAGTTCCCAAAAACCTGTCCATGTCAGCTGTCTCAGAATCATAGAGATTCCCAGCCTTCATCCCCAGGAGGGTTTGGTTCTATGAAGTGGGATAATTTGTGTTTTTTAAATAAGCCCTCAGATTGATGCTGGGATTATTTTTGCTTGAGGACACTGGTGGGGAGGAGGTGTGGAGCTGGGCTCTTCAGAACCGAGAAGGACAAGGTAGGCAAGGGAATAGCTGGGTGGGGGAACCATCCTGCACACTGCTGCTCTTTATGGATTGTGTCACATGGAACCTGCCCTTGATTCCCCATCACCTGTAGCATGACTCCCATGCCTTTAGAATACCTTAGGAAGCCTCATGATCTGGCCCTGGTTTCCCTCTCCAGCCTGTACTACTGTACCCCTGCAGCTATACCTGACTGTAGTTCCCTGAAGGAGCCTGATATATGGCCCAGGACATTAATAGACATCACTTCCTCAGCATAGAATATATTGCATTATTTTTTCTGGCCCAGATTCCCTCGATGTTGCAAACTTCTGGAAATTCCCTTCACCCAGCGCCCAGCTGGTGGGGAAGTGCCCAGTTCTGTGCCACCCTCTGCTTACCCTGTCATAGACATGATCTCTCGGCATCATAATCCTCTGCTTACTGCCATTTCCTTGATTAAACCCTGAGCTCGTTGCAGGAGTATCTGTGACGAGAGTCTCCGTCTCTATCACAGGCCTCATCACACTGCAGGAACTCAAGACTGTTGCGGGAAGAAGGCAAGGTGATGTCAAAAGCAGATACGCCCAGGGCTGTCTTGATTTCTAGAGGCATCGGACAGGAATCAGCAACATAGCAGGAAAAATCAAGGGCTTCTGAAGTTCCACGAGCAGGGGGCTATATGAGGCTATCCAGAACAGAGCAAGCAGTGAGAGCCAGGAGGAAATGTCCAGAAACACAAGGCCGGTGAGCTCAGCGGCCAGGCAAGAGTGTGGGGAGAAACCAAAGCAAGATCAGGTCCTGAGGTCAAATCCTGCTCAGGTGGGGAAGCTTGCTTGCTATTTTTAACAGCATCCAACCCAAGGATATGGCCATCCCAGAGCCCGTGGTTTCATTAGGTTGATATACTCTGGGTAAGAAAGACATGTTAAAATTAGGGGCAGATTATAACAGAGCGAATCCTAATCCTCACCCATTTCCCATAGAGCAACAGGTCCAGAGAAACTCGGTTATAGATAAAGTCAATCCTTCTGTGAATGTTGAACAGAAGTGGAAGAGGCTCACCTGTATACTTCACAGATAGATTAACTGCAAGCATGCCTGAGATTCTATATGAACTTTGCAGGACCCCTGGGGTTGCACAGTGATTCACAGATGGGTGCAGTATTCACCTGCCTCCTCTTTTAAAAATCGGAGTTATACCTCCTGAAAGCCGTTGATGAGTATAAAAGCATGATGAGTCTTGGTGGGTCAGACATCGTATAGATTTGGGACCAGCATAAAAACCTTAAACAGAAAGAATAAGGTCGCGCATATGAAAGACGATCTGCTTTGTGTTATGGACACAGTGTGGCCCCTTCTTTTTTTCCCTCTCCACCATTTCCTGTAACTGACCTTTTCTGAGTGATGGACTGGGGAGAAGGCCTGTGTCAGATAGATTCAGCTGCCTGTCATGAGTAATTAAAACCGCTTGTGTTATTGCTTTCCTTAGTTCCAGCTGACTCTGATGCTTTGGTGTCCATGCCAAAAGACTACCTCCTACAATCATCAGAGGCCAGTGTTTCTGCAGAGGTCACTGCATGTTAATTAAGCAAATATGTGAAAAATAGTTTTAAATTATCTCAATTAGTGGAGTGTGTATGTACATGTATTTACAGTGGGGGTTGGGAAGAGACTTTGAAACAATAACTGACTTGCAGAGCTAGAGATTTGGAGTCAAGGAACTGTGTGTGTAGCATCTTTGCACATTCATTAAGTTGGCATGTCTTTGGTTTATGACAGACTCTGTACTGTTTTCTGCAAATAAAGGTAGTGAGAATGTTCAAAGGATCATGGCTCGGTAATGCAAAAGACAGGTACATAAATGATAATAATTCATAATAAAAAGACTAAAAGAATAATCAAAGAGTTAATATAGAGAAAAAAAACCTCACTCCATCTCTGGGATTTGAGGAAGGCTCCGCAGTTTCATTCTATGCATTCAACACAGTTTGTTTGAAGGCCTTCTGTGTGTGAAGCTCTAGGATCTCTCCTCGGAGAGATTGAAATGCAATAAATATAAATAAGTACATCATTTTAGTGTTAGAAAGGTAACATTTTGGAAAAATGAAAAAAAGTAGTCATGAGAGAAGATTGTAATTTTGAATGGCAGTGGTATTGGCTTCATTGTAGAGGAGCCATTTGAACAAAGAAGAGAAGTGGGTAAGGGTTTACAATGTGTGGATACCATAGGGGGAGGCAGCAGCCAGTGCAAATGTCCTATCATGAGTGCCCCTGGCTTGTTTGAGCAACGGCAAGGTGAGTGGCACAGATGCAGCAGAGGTGGCCAGGGAGAGGTATACTAAGGCATAAGAGTTAAGGATGCTCTTAGGGCCAGATCATGGAGGGTCTTTTTTAATTTTTTTGCACTTTTTAAAAAAAATTAGAACTTTTTTTAAATATTTATTTTTTAGTTGTAGTTAGACACAATACCTCTATTTTACTTATCTGTGTGTGGTGCTGAGGATCGAACCCAGGGCCTCGCACATGCTAGGTGAGCACTTGACTGCTGAGCCACAACCCCAGCCCCTGCACTTTTTTTTTAATATTTATTTTTTAGTTGTAGGTGGCTTTGGTTTGAGGGAAAACTAGAATCTTCAGGAAGGATCCTTATAACTAAGAGTTGGAGCCTCTAGATTTCATTCCTGGTTCCTGAAGGGCTCCTCTTAGGGCCCTCAGAGGAACCTCAAGTTCAAGATGAAAAGGAAACAGCCTAATTCAGAGCTGTCCCCAGAATGTCGTTGCCAGATATATCTCACGACAGGGGTTTCTCTTGGGCTTTGAAGACTCATATGGAAATTCAAGCTCAGAATGAGCCGCTGCTTTCTCCACCCTGAACCTGTGTTGGAAGGCTCCAAAGTTTCATTCTATACATCCAGCACAGTTTGTTTGAAGGCCTGCTGGGTGTGAAGCCCTAGGATCTCTCCTCGGAGAGATTGAGATGCAATAAATATAAATAAGCACATCATTTTAGTGTTAGAAAGATAACATTTTTGGAAAAACGAAAAAAGGAGTCATGAGAGAAGACCAGGACCTTTCAGATGTGGGAGGAATCTGTTTATTTCCCATGGAAGATCATTTTCTTTTTATTAGCCAGCTCCAGGGTTCGTTTCCTGATGACCCGCAGAGCTACGGCTTCTCTGGGGCAGTTTTGGGGGCATTCCTGGCAAGCACAGAAGCCAGAAAGACTGGAAACCTTATTTGGTCGCGTTTTTGTGCCTGGCTTTTAAAGTCAGAGATGACAAAGGGTCCCGGTAAGTTCAGCAACACCTTTGACTGCATTGCCCTGGTGTCCTGCACCTGCCTGGAGACATCAAATCAAGCCAAACTGAAACAAACCAAGAGTAAAAACAAAAACGGAAGACCTTACCACTCACACTTTGCCCTTTCCTCAGTGTTTGACCAGGAGCAGGTACTTTTCTGATCCCGTCACCTTCAGAAGAGCCACACAAGACCTTCCTCACCACTCACCTACTGGATGCAGGGTGGGGAAGGGGACAGGCGTCCTTAGTATTTTCAGTCCCATGTCTTTCTTGATGTCGACATGCCCACATCTGCCTTCTCAATGTTCCCTGCTTACCTCTGTCCTGGTTTCTTCTTGTCTCACCCCCTCCCCACCAGCGACCTCCTCTAGCAGGTGTTGAGGTTCCTGTCCACAACCATCTCGAGATTTCCAGGGCCCCAGTACCTACCGCCTAAATCCAGGCATTGTTCCATCCACGTCCCCAGTTAGTTGAGCTCTTCCCAGCAGCATCGGACTTTACTGAGCTGTGAGACCACTCCCAGCTCCCCACTCACAAGCCCAAATCCTTGGATCCTAGTAGACCCTCGGGTCCTGGGTTCCACCACTGCCCACCAGAGGCTCCTCGGCTGGCTCCCTCTTCTTTTCCAACGCCCTTATCTGCACCTCCTTTTCCTCTTTACTTTGCATCCAGGCCGCCCTGCTCCTGTTCTGTAGCCTCCAGCCCTCCTTGTGCCAAGTGGACCATGCGTTGAGTGATCCCGTCAATCACACTGGCTCATTAGGAGTGGCGAGGGCCCTAACCCCCAGGGCCCCTTGATGTCATTCTAAGTGGGCTCCTTGTCTACAGTAGGCAAAAGGAAACACGTGCTGTCCAAGTGGTGCGCTTCCCATTGATTCAAAGAAAAGGAGTGGGGTCTCCAGGAGGACCTTCCCACCAACTGGCTCCTTCCTCAAAGGAGCTTCCGGATCGTTACTGTTTCTCAATCAAATAACATAAAATTCCTTCTTCTGGATCTTGATTTTAGGTCTTCAGACCCCATGAGTGACATTAAGTGAGAAACATCAATTTCTCACGTGAAAAATATGGAAATGTTAAGGCAGCTCACTGGGAATTATGCTGCAAGTGAATGAGATAGAATCAAGGTGTGAGTCGCGGTGACCTGCTCTCCAGACAGAACTCAGCAAGTGAGAGCGATAATTTTTATCTAGGTAGGTGCTTCTGGCAAAAGAGGAAGCACTCAGAGTTGACCTGCTTGGTATTTAAATTCTTTCTTTAAGGTTTTTAGGCCGTAATACACAAAGATTCTGAGCACCTCAGAGTGATGGACCTATGGGTGCTCACAGAGCTAGTGAAGAAAAGCAGAACGGAAAACACACACACACACACACACACACGTCAGACCTTAGGACCCTCAACAGCAAACCCAGTTTCACTTGGAGCATCTGGTGAATGTTTGAAAGAGAGAAATGTCCTTCAAGTAAGTCCTCAAGTTCTTTGGAATTCAAGAGAATGGAAGAAAAATGTCTTACAAACAAGAAGACATTGGAAAAGTAGAGAAATGCTCGCCGGTTACTCTCTGTCAGCATCTGCAGCGCCCCTTGCGGAGGCTTCGGTCTGCACCCCGACTCTGAGCTGGGCGTCTTCCTCTGCACCAGGACCCAGGAACAACTCTGTGTGCCCTTTAATCCAAAACCACTGCAGATCGAGTTTCCTCTTTGAAACAACTTTTCTTTCTCTGGCCAACCAAATGAATTGAAATTGATGTAGTTAATTGTTTTCTAAATTGCAATTTTTCTCCCACAGATGTTTTTTATCAGTCTTGAGCCCAATGGGCTCTGTCAGTCACATGGGGAGATGAAGTCATGTGGTAATAAAAGAGAAGGGGTGAAGGGAGGGGGAAATGCCATACTGTGTATCGTCTAATTGAAAAATGTGCCACATAAATGCTGAACTTGAAATCTCTGCCTCCCCAGGGGCTCTTCACAACAAACAATGCACACATCTTCTGGACTGGAAAGATCAGACTTCTCCCCGTTCTCCATTATTAATTCAGGCCAAGGCAAGAGTTTCCTTCCTTTGCTTTCTTGGGTGAAGTCACTCTACTGGAATTGGGCTGCAAGGTAACAGGATTCGGAGCTGAAAGCCAACCCCTGGAAGGTGATGGCATCAGGGTTCGGGTGACGTGATGGAGGTAGCATTTGGCCCAACTGACTTTATGGAGGGAGGATGAGAACCAGCCACAATGTCCACGGTTGTGCCTGAGAAATGGCCGCTGATGTAACCTAGTCTGCAGTGGAGGGCGGCCTCTGGGCAGGCAGCCCTTGGGAAGTCAGAAACGCCGAGGCTTTGTGCCCACTCGAGAGCGGGAAACCGCGTGGCGGAGACCAGGCTGCAAGGAGGGAACTGGGGCCTAGAGCATCCTTGGAGAACTCTTTCCAGTTCTCTGCTACTTGCCGTTTGCCTGCATCAGACTGCAAAAAATGAATCCAGCTTTTTAGATTCTCTGCACTAAGTGACATGTGACCAGTGGGATGGTCACCCTGAGGCTTGTTTTAGCCCTCCTTGTTAAGACTTCCCTCTTGCATCGGGGGCAAAAAAAGGCTCTTTCCTTGTCATCACTGAAGAGGAGGACACCTGGCCATTAGAGAAGAAATCCAAGGAATCACGTTTTTTTTTTTTTTTTTTTTTAACTCATTTAATTGAGCTGAACCTCATATTTGACTAAACAAACCCCAGGGACTTCTCCAGGTTCTTTGATTGCACCGGAATCTTAATGAATCAATCACTTCTTTGAAATACGAGGATGACTGCCCAAGGATTGCAATCCTTTTACTAAATAGTAATTTACTCTGTAGTGATATTTGGGGTAACTAGATTCAAACTCTAGGAGACAGCGTCAGCCGTGTACCGAAGCCCCGGGGGGCATCGCAGGGCCTGAGGAGCGGACGGTCAGCCTTGCCGGGCTCTCAAGTGCCTCTCTGCCTCTCACGTTCTTCTTGGATCACAGTGACCACCCCCCTCCTCCTCATGGTCACCTCCGTCCTCTCACGTTGTCCCTCCTCCTCCTTCTTTGTCTCTTTCTTCTGCACCCTTGACCCCTCTTCCCCTGAGGTGTTTCTCTTCCTTTTCTTCCTTTTACTGTTTTACTATTCTTCTACCCCCTATTCTTTCTCTATTTTTTTTTTTTTGAGATTTTATTTGTGCCAAGGTTTAGTGAAGCATATTATATGTGTCCTCTCATTTCATCTTGGTAATAGACCTAGATATTATTTTGAGATGAGGAAGTGAAGTGTCAGAGAAAATAAATGGTTGGGTGGCTCACACGGACAGCAAGTATGACTCTGGGTCTCCGTGGCCCTGAATCAGTGCTTTTAGTCAAAGCCTCTCTGGGAAGGGATAATGAATGTGGGTGGGGGCATGAAAAATGCAAGTTATAATTAAACTATAAATTTATGATTTTAGAGAAAATAAAACAGAACTTTGTATTTGTGAAAATTTGGGGTTAATGGAGGCAAGATAATGATGGCATTTATATGATAAAGTTTTTAATAGAAAAATCATGTAAATATTTTTTAATGGAAAAGTCTGTATGAAGAAGTAAGAGGAATGGGAAAATACTTTGAAATATAGAAAAGTTTTTATAATTGATTATTTTTCAGGCATATGTGTTAGATATTCCAGGGGGTGGTCCAGGATTAATGAATGTGCTGTTATAAAGCACTCTGTATTTCTTGCAAAATGCATGTTTGTATTAGCTAGGATTAACTATTAAGTACCAGAAGATCAAATGACATTAGCTTATGCTTTACAAGAGAGATGATCCCAGGGCAATCACAGTGACTCAATGATGTCATCAATTTTCCCATTCTCTCTTTCTACGCCACCATTTTCAGCATATTTGCTTTGGTTCTTTAGAGAGGTACCTTATTATGATAGCATGGCTGCCACAGCTCCTGGCAGCACATTGTCATCTAATTAAATTTAGAGACAGGAGGAAATATTCCCCCCCCTTGCAAGTTTGCATGTGTATGTGTGTATAAAGAAAGAAAATCATTTCTAGAAGTTCCTCCTACCTTGCTCCCTAACAGATCTTCTTTCAAGCTTCATTAGCCAGGTCTGAGTCACACACTTACCTCTGATCACTGGCAAAAAGAATGACATGGCCAGTGAGGCCAGAGAAGAGGCTAAACTTCTTAAAAGTATGCAATCTCTGTTACCTAAATACATTAAATATACTTGGGGTTTAATTAGCAAGTCCGAGGGGGAAGCACATGTTGGTCCACAGCAACGGTGTCTGCTGTGCCACCTCACTTATTTCACAGGACAAGGCATGGTCCTGGGGTCCCTCAGTGACAGCAGACCCGAATGAGACACCTGACCTCCGGGAAATAGGCGGTGAGGAGGCCAGGGTCCCACAGAAGACTGCAGTTGGTTTCTCTCTCCCCTCAGCCTGCAGATATTCTGTTAGTATTCTAATCTAAATGTCAGGGCATTTTGGACAGGAAATTAGAAGGAGGCTGATACAAATGAAAGACTGAGACAGGCGCTTTATTTTTTTTTCTGAGAGGAGAGGTGGACAAGTGAGGGATAGGTATGCAAGTGGGTAAACACGTGTCACTAGAGACAGATGGCGCCTCCTGTGCGTGTGGCCCTGCAGCACATGAAGAAACAGCTACAGCCCAGCAGAGACACCAAGAGGACCTCTGGGAGGCCAAGGGGTCAGGAGAGCATCCTGATGCTCTTCATGCACCCCACACAGTGTGCTGGTGGCCTTAGGGTAGCCTCATGTCCAGACCTCAAGAACAACAGTGACGAGGATGATGTCCACACCTGGTGCTCGCTGCCTGTCCGCCACTGCTCTGGCATCCCACCTGCAGCAAGCCGTTTAGCTGCCATGCGTGCACAATACCGTGGGATCTCTCATCATCGCGTCTCTCCCATGGAGCTGTGGCTCAGGCTAAGAACTTTCCCAAGGTGACACTTGCAGCTAGTCAAAGGCAGGTCTGGGATTTCTTTCTTTTGTTGGTTTCTTCCATTCTTCTAATATGTTATCTGTGCAGGTACATTTTATATACAATGATTTGATGCACCTTTCAAATAATCCCATCAAGAAGTCTAATAACATCTCTTTCCTTAAAAACAGATTCAGGAATACGTGGTTATGTGTGCTCCTCGCTCTTAAATATAAGAACTCCTTGGAAATCATGGCTGACTTCCTCAAGGAGTGGCCTCGGCCATAATCATATCATATGGAATCACCATAAAGTGAGTGCAGAAGTAGGTTAAAATAAATACAAGGGGTCTGAGCATTTCACCACATCTCTCACTTATTTTAGAGCAATAATTTGAATAG